>NC_141690.1:37644817-38244817 GCF_964263255.1 Lissotriton vulgaris
TTATGACCTCACATATTATATAACTCATGGCATGGTCAATGACATAACCAATGGCATCACTAATGACATCTCAAATAACATTACTGATGACATCACTGATGTATTCGCATTTGCAGAGTGGTGGTGAAAGTGGGTGTGGCCTCCAACCACTTCTCAGGAATCCCACTGTGTAGAATTTACAGGACATACCAGGAGGGCTTCTTGAAACACAAGGTCCCTCAGGAATAAAGTGGGCTTCATCCCCCAACTAGTAGTGCACCATGAACCGCATTTGCAGAGTGGTAGTGAAAGGGGAAGTGGCCTCTGAAAAGCTCTTAGCAGTTACGCTGTGTGGGACTTACTGGAGGTAACAGGAGGGGTAGTTGGCCCCAGAGTCATCCTTGAGGGCCAACTATCCCACCTGCTGCCTCCAGTAAGCCCCACACAGCAGGATTGCTGAAACCTAGTAGGAACCCACTCCCCCTTTCTCCACCACTCTGCAAACACACCTCCTGGAGCATCACTAGTATGGATATGAAGTCCGATTAGCTATTGAGGGTCCTTGTGGGACAAATAGCCCTCCTGTTCCCTCCAGCAAGTCAGATACATTGTGTTTGCTGAGAGATTTTTTTGATGGCCACGCCCCTTTTCTACACCACTCTGCAAATGCGCTTCCTGGTGTACTGCTGTATGGGGAAGAATTCCACCTTACTCGTGAGGCCCTCCTAAGACAAGGGGACCTCATACCCCCACCAGCAGTTCACCGAGAGGTACGTTTGCAGAGAAAAAGGGCATGGCCTCTGACCACCTCTCAGCAATCCCACTGTGATGGGCTTATTAGAGATAAGTGGTGGTCTTGTTGGCCCCTAAGAACCTTTGTTGCCAAGGTAGACACGTTTGCATAGTGGTGGAGAAAGAGGACAGGGCCTCCGGCAAGTTCCTTGGCCTTTTTCTAATTTGTTTTTTCAAATAGAATGTGTAATGCATAACCCCGCCCCTTCCCTGGGTCAATTTCAATCATGGGGACCACATCCCCTGGTGCGCAGTTTATTTACCCTTTTTTTAAATAATAAAGCGAGTGTAGCCAGGCATCCCCTTTCCTGGGCCATACTGATTTTGGCCTGGGGACCCCATCCCCAGGGCCTGGCCTGTAGTGTGGGTGCTGTTGTCCCAATCCAGGACACTCACTGCCAATGTAGAAGGTAGACAGTGGGAGCCTCAAGGCCCGCCCGGTCCCTGCCAGCGAATCGCCTCCTGCAGGAGCCGGCATTGCTTTGAGACCCAGGGAGCTGATGAATATGCAGCTCCCTGGATCCCAAAGCAATGTTTCTGTTTCCCTGCTCACTTTACAGCAGACAGGGAATCTGGCACTCTGCTTTCATCAAGTGAGAGCATTTTCTGCTCTTGCTTGCTGAAAGCAGAGAAGTTGTTTGCTATGGCTTGGTGGGAGTGAGCCATAGCAAACTGCAATGTCATGGGGTTAGGCTCCCCAGGACTTTGCTGGAGTCGGGCGTGGCGGTCCCCAAGGCCATATAGGTCTCCATGAGAATGGCTATGCACCCCCCTCCCTTGTGCAAAATTGCCCTGGGTAGTTGGTGGTTACTGAGGCTGGGGGTTTGCATGTACCCCCTTTAGTATTACATTTGTGCCCCTGGTAGGGGTGGTACCCGGGGCAGCGGGAAAGGCGCTATGGCCTCCCCTGCATTATTTAAAAACAAAGCAGTGGTGGTCCTGAATGTGGCTTTGTGCTGCCCCACATTTCACTATATCTAGCTCTGGGGAGGGGGAGGTCCCTGGGGCTGCGGGCAGAGGAGACTCCCCTGCCTTGATATTATATCTGGCGCAGGGAACAGTACTCTTTAAGGTGGTTTAAGTGAGAGAAAAAGTAACATTAACACATTTCAGATGCCAACTCGCAACCTTGTTCACAGCAACCATGCGCATTGAAGTTTCTTTTTCTCTCTAGTTACTCCTTTATGTATTGTAGTACCTTTAAACTAGTATATAGGTTTAACACTCATAAACTCTTACAAATACTTACACTCACTGAATGGCAGGGCTGGTTCTACCATTAGGCAAGACTAGGTGGCCACCTAGAGTTGCAAAAGGGGAAAGGCGGTAAAAACACGAGTTTGGGAATCCCCTTGAATGGTCTTAGACCTCAAAAGCGTATTGAGTAGCGCCTTCTACAATTCGATGTGACGTTCTGCACACAACGATTTCTGACTTCCGATTCGCCCTCGACCGGATCAGAGTCGGACCAGAGCACATTTCTCGGTTGTACTAAAGTCAATTTCTAAGATTGACAGTTCATTTTCAAAGAGAATCACAGTGTGCATTTGGAACAATGCATGATTACAATTTTGAAAAATAGCACATTGGAGGTTAATTTCAATAGGCAATGTCCATCAGGGCTTAATCCGGGACTAACATTTTCAACTGTTTCATTGCGAGATCCAGCCTGTTCCAGTCTGGCGATCCCAACTCCCTGACCTTGGGGTGGCCCTGCTGCTCCCAGCATTCAATCTAAGTGGATCACTATGGTCACTCAGACATGCCTGCCTGAATCAATTGGCCCTTCTTATGCATTGCACATATTCCCGCCTATGATGGGGATGAATGGTGCAATTGAGCTATTGTTGGTCAGAATGAAGCAGAAGCAGTAAGAAAAGTCTAATAAACAAAAAGGGATACCCTTATGTGCTCTACACCTTTGGTAACATGTCCACCATGATCAGTAAACATAAAGACTGCCAAAGAGGAACACAGCTGATGGCCCATTCTGTTTATGGTGGCAGCTGCCATCTTTGAAGACAGGATGTCCAGTGATCTCCTGACAAGCAGCAGTCTTAGAAAAAAGGAGTAGATCTACATCCAGTGTCTCCTCATAAACTTACTTTTTTCAAAGAAACCTGATCTTCATGATGCTCCACTGTACCTGTATGTGAGTGATACCAGTCAAACACCTGCTTTGGGGCTCCCAAATACAATCTCTTTTTTTTTTACGTTCATTGAAGTTTCTGTCCTGTTCACTCTTCCTATGGATGGATGGATGGATGGGTTTTTATATAGCGCAATATCAACAGCCAGGTCTCAAAGCGGTTTGCATTGGGAACCCGTCCTGGTTTTTCCCTGTGAGATAGCCCCTACTTGGTATCCCCAAGGTGAAAGCCAGGCATTCCGCTGCGGGGGCCGTTGTGGAGATTAAGCAAGCTATTGCCCAGAGTTGCAGAGTGTGAACCTGTGATTCGAGTAGGCACCGAAGCGAAAATTACCGAGTCCGTGGACATTTTGGGCTCAAGACCCTGCCGCATCGGGAATTGAACCCTGGTCCCGGGCCTGATCTTAGTGTCCGGGTTTGCCTCCTCTAACTAGTGAGCCACACTTCTCCTATGTAGGTACATACCAGAAGTGACTTTTGAGAAATTGCTCATTCAGATTGCCAAATTAAATACAATGTCTTGGTTGGTTGTATCACTACATACGTTCTTGCAATTTGAGCCTTACAAAAGGTATATAGAATTTTAGGATGCAAGAATGACCTGTTGGCACTGCTGGTTGGTAACAAGTCTCTCGTTGAAAGGAGAATGGGTTAATTTGTTGGGCAGGGGCAGAGAGTGAGTGAACTTGAAATTGGGTGCGACTGGGGTATGCTCATGGGTGGCAGTGCAGTTGCCAACTAGAAGTGGAGGAATTCTTTTTGCTAGTAAAGGATGGCTATGGTGTAAATTCGTAGAGGATTGGAATTGAATTGGTTGTGGCTGCAGATTGTATTGGGGTTGAGAATTTAGAGACAGGGCAAACTTGTATGGATTCACAAGACACATCTTGGGTTGTGTCCAAGGTTCTAGCTTATGATGTGGCGACCCAAGGCATCACCTTAATGGGTGTTTGGTAATTGCTATCCAAGTGGTGGATAATGATCCAGTCCTGTATGCCTGAAAAGTGAGGGTGACGTTTCGGACTGGTTCTTTCTTTTTTTTTTTACCTGTTATGTTCTATTACTTTGCCAGGATGAACGTTTATCATTGGTGGTGATGTCTGAAACCAGTCACAAGACACCCCATACTCAAAAAGATTGAAGTGCATCTAGTGATTGTATATGTCATGTGTATGTCTTCAGGCAAAACAATGTGTATGATCACTCTAGATTTCCACTACCTGTCCCAGATATACAGATCACCTAGTTGATAGTGGTCATTATGTGCTTTGCTTCATTCGTTAGCTGTGGGTACCTGAGTGCGAGGCATTGGTGTTGTATCCTGAGAAAGTCCATGTTTTATGAAAGATCAGTTAGCCAATTGTCCGTTCAGTGCTTGAAACAGTTTGTAGGTGGCCATTATTTTGTTTCAGGCTTGGGGATCATTTCATTGGCTGAGACTGGATGACGTTTAATTAGTCTAGTTATCGATTAGTTCAAGGAGGCTGCAGGAATTGGCACTGGTCCTTGCCCACCCAATGGTCGGGATGTACTCTGGTGGCACCTGCTGTACCTGGCAGCAATCCCTGAATCTAGTTCTTTGAGACTTCAGCAACACTGGGGATGCAGAAACATTGACATTTGTGTCACCTAATGGCACCCTCAGTTGAGAATATTGTAATGTACCAAGAATCTAGATCTATCAGACGCTAGTTAAATCTAGAATTGAAATACATCTTCGAGAACTATTTCTACCTCTTGAATTTACCCACAAAACATCTACTGTGGTGGTGTTGTGGCACTCTTTTTTTGATTGCTTGGTTAGCGAGGTTTATATTTAATGTATTAATTCTTGTAGCCTGGATGACAGGAGGAGAGAGTGATGGTAGTAAAAAGGAGGGGGCGGCACTTTTCAGTTCTCGCCTAGGGCGACAAAACACCTAGAAACGGCCATGCTGAATGGTGTCATAAGAGATGTCATCAGTGAAGTAATTTGAGATGTCACCAGTAATGTCATCAGTGATGTCACTGACCTTTGCATGACTGATGTAATATGTAAGGTCCTAAGCAGTGCATTGCGGGGTGTAATTATAGTTAGCTCAGGTAACTATAACTGCCGTATTTCTCTTGTTTTGTACGAGTGAAATCTGCCTACCCTATAACGTCCCAAAAACCTTTGTTTTTTACAGTGAATTGCTAAGGCTAAGACATATTACAGGACGGAACATGAGGACTTGTTGTCTCCTAAAGACCACCAGCATTCCAGGGGATTTCATTTCCCAACCACTTCTGCACCAAGAGGAATGTTTCCAGAGAAGTGGTGAAGGGGGGCATTCCTTATTTTAATTTTTTAGGGAAGGGACCTGCATGGCCCCCTTCTTTTTTTTCTAAATGGGGAGTGGGGCTACATGGCCTTCCACCCCGGGCTGATTAAGGCCCAGGATACCTCATTCCCTAGAGTCCGGTCATTTGTATTTTGAATTTTTTTTACAAATAAATGAGGGAGGCGCCTGGCCCCCTCTCTTGTGCCGCTTTTGGCCCTATGGAACTATCCCCGGGGCTTGCCCTTTTTTATTTTTTGTTTATTAAGTAGGAGGGGGACCTCCCGCCCTCCTCCTAAGGCCAATTTCAGCCCTGGGAACCAGTGGACCTGACTCACTCAGAGACCTAATTAAATGAAGCGCAGAAACATCGGCTTTATTTTTTAAAGTGTTCAGCAGGATTCTGGGATCCAATGCAACTCCAGCTGAAAATTACAGAAAACATTGTTTTGGCCTGTGGATTCCCCCAAAAGGCCTAGGGGGTCAAGGTGTTTCTACCCCGCCGCTTATCTTTTTTTAAAAAGTTTTTGCTTGCAACTCGGATCAGCCAAGTCACAAGATAGCTGCCAATACTTCCTGGTTTGAAGTGTTAGCAGCCAATCAGATCTCGGGCACGAGATCTGGAGGGGCCGCAGGTCCACCACAGCCTCAGTTGTATATCTGAGAAATCTTCCAACTTCACAGTAACGACTGAATAGATCTACACCATTTAACGAAAAGGCAGAATTCTGGACCAAGAGCTGTAGCTGTGTCTAAAATTTCCTATGGAAATTAACATGGGGAAAAAGCATTTTGAGAGCCCCCTTTTTCTCACCCCCCACCTAACGGATCACCGCAAAGTTTTCAAGACAGCAGCTGAAGTGAGCATCAAACAAGTTTTGAAAATTTGAAAAGATTCATCAAACAATGCTAAAGATATACAACTGAAAACCAGCTTTTTAATAGAAATCAGGTCCTAACCATAAATACCAATTAGTGACCACAAGTGAAGTTTATGATTACAGAGCGCCTGCGGTAGAGCTGTTTACTTACACCACCAGCGCTTAGGATGTACACCGGCAAAACTGGGTATTTTGGAAATATATATATTTCTTTATATTTATGCTTTAGATGCACAATGTTCACTGCATAGTTTACATATAGGTAATTTGATTATGTTCTTATGGGTCTCTGTTTCAATATTAGAATATAGGGGAAACTTATAAAATACAAATAAATACAAAAATGTAACAAGTAAACATAAATTACTCAAAAACTATAAAAATAATAAATACAGCTTTTTATATCTGTATTATTTTTCATATGCATGTACACCTTCTTGTACAGTTATGTATCTATATTACATTACTCCCACTGTATAGAGAAATAAAAAAAAACATCAACTCTCTTTAACTCAGTACTCTGTCTCATCCTTTATTTATTAAATAGGAAAAGGGGAAATAACTAAACAGCAGGTACACAATATAATGTAAAAACAATGTACTGAAAACATTTGAATAATAATAAGATAGAACATAAACATGTTTGCAATTATGTGTAGAAAACAGGATGGGGAGGGAAAAAGAAAATAGAAAGGGCAAAAAAAATAAACACTTCTCATGTAATACATTTAGCATACTTTTAAGCGGTAGGGGAATAATAGAGTACATATTATCAGGGAAAGAAAAAGCAAAACATATTACTATAAAGAAGGGAAGCTCTAATAAGAAAAATGATATATTCAAGGAGGTTTATATTCTTCATCATTTAAGAGTTGATGAATGAAAGTCTTTAAAACTGTTAAATCTCGAAAAATGGTTGAAGGAAACCAGGGACAGTTTTGTTTAATAGTAAGAGACATTGGGACAGTATACGCTCTATCTAGTTTATAATTATAAAAAACACCATACCACCATCCTTGAACGGAATTATGCAGAGCATTCTTCCAATTTTTAGTAATCTGAAATGCAACAGCAATTAATATGCCTATAATTTGTATATTAAAATAAATACCACAATGCCAATCCTCAAAAAGACTGCTTAAAAATAAGTTAGCAAAGGAGAATGATATATGTGTATGAAAAATAGAGTTCATTTGTTTCCATTCTTGTAACCAAAATTGATAGTTGGAGGGACATTGAAATAAAATATGTTTAATATCAGAAATTGATGCAGAACAGGACCAATGCCAAGTGGCCCTATCAAATTTGTGACTCTGACTAATTCTAAACCTCATTTTATTTCTATGATATCCAAATTACACTTCCTCGACTCTTCCCTCCTCTATCCCTCCTTTGACTCTTACCAAACTTCATTTTACCTCTCAGATCTCCTTTATCCTAATCAGTCCAAATAATAGACTCACATTACCAACGCTTCGTTTAAAAAATGATATTTCCCTAGACCTATTAACTTTGGGTTCTAGAGGAGCATGCTCCTTGAAAATCACTTCAATGCCTCGTCAGTGGTAGTAAGCGCTTTAAATACAATTATAATTACATATCCATGGTTCAGGGCTAAATGTATGAATAAGGTTGTATGTTTTCCAGTTGCCAATCATGCTTCACCGTCCTTGGGCCCAGATCACAATGTGCACAATAATCACCTTTTCGGTGCCAACTCTCGTTTTGTCATTATGTGACTAAGGGCCAGATGTAGGTAAATCATTTTTACCGATTCTAAAATACCGAATTTTACCGAATCGGTATTTTAGAAAAGGTAAATGGTATGTAGGTAAAAAAATCGGTAAAAAATACCGATTCGGTAAAATTTGGAATCCCCGAGTCGGTATTTTCTGAATCGGTATTTACCGAATCTGCAAATACCGATTCGGTAAATCCCAATCATTCCTATGGGCCTGGATGCCCATAGGAATGAATGGGATTTACCGAATCGGTATTTACCGAATCGGTAAATACCGAATCGGTAAATAGTGATTCGGGAATACAAAAAAGCAAGCAGTTGAGCCACCAACCAATCAGGTGCGTGCTTCCACCCCTCCCCTCAGCCAACCAACAGAGCAAGCAACCAATCCTGTGCATCCACCCCACTCCACAACCAGGAAGTGGCCACACCCATCCAGGTGCAGAGTAACTGAACACCCAGGAGAGCAGTTACACACTGACAGGCTGTTGTTTAGCTGAGCTGTGCAGGACTAAGAAATGGATTCCCAGGACACCCAGAGGGAAGGTGCAGAGAGGAAGAGGAAGATGAAGTTCAGCCCAGGTGAACTCCAGGTGCTGGTGGAGGAGGTTGTTAAGCACTACCCCAAGATATTTGGAAAGCAGTCTCTGCAGGTAGCAGAGGCTGTGAAGAGGAACACCTGGCTGGGGATCCAGTCCAAAGTAAATGCAATAGGAGTGACAACCAGAGAAGTGGACGATCTGAAGAAGAGATTGTACGATATCTGGATCATAACCAAAAAGAAATTGGCAGCAAAGAGTAAAGAGGCAAATGCAACTGGTGGTGGAAAGAACATGGCACCTGCTCTCACGGATCTTGAAGAGCTCGTGGAGTCCACACTGGAGCCAGAGTGCATTGTAGGAATTGGTGATGCTGACAGCTCAGCCCGAGCTGCATCAAGGAAAGGTAAGGGACATGTCCATCATTCCCCACCCCCTGCCTGTCTCCCTTCCCTCAAGTGACTGTGTGTTGAGGTACTCCAGTACATGGTTTTGTATCCACCTACAATGCATGATGGTAGTTGTAGTTTTAAGTATTCACATCTGAGCAGGCAACATGAAAGAATGTCAGGCATGCCACACAATACAACTAGAGAATGAGGAGGACCAGGAAATAGTGCAAAATAAAAGGGATTTATTATAGGAATACACTGTGAATGCACCACTAAGCCACTGTCCACATCTGTCCACAGGAGAGACTTTGCGCATGACAATGCAGGAGAGGGAAAAAAGGCCGCCCCAATGGGAGAGGAGTGAAAAAGAAGCCAGGGATGCAGGGTCCAGCACAGCAACACCTCCAGCACCCTGCACACAAGCATCTCCCACAGCAGAGGCAGACATCATGCAACTGCCATCATCTCCTCTGCGACTCACCACAACATGAGCCTCAACAACTTGCAACACCAGCAGACTCAGAGGTGTCTGAAATCTTCAGGCCCAGGAGGCATGACGTTCCCCCCCAGAGAATCTTACAAACATCCTCTGATGAGGAAATGGAGGATGATTTACCAACAGAGTCAACGGCAGTACATGCAGCTGGGCTTCCATCAACTCCTGTTACTGCTACTGGAGGCACAAGACGCCGTAGGGTCCCGGAGGCAGGCTCCACTGGCCATGATGAGGGTGTCTTTCCTGGTCTCGAGACAACGATGGTCAAGGTGCAGCGCCTGCAGGCAAAAGCAATCAGTGCAGTGCACAGACAAATGTGCCATATGAACAAAAACTTTGACACCATGAACCAGGGGATTACATCAATGGCGGACAGCATGAGGGACATGGCCGATGGGGTCAGGGACATGTCACAGTGTGTGATGTCTTTTTGTGATGAACTACATGAGGACCGAGCCCATAGGCGCAGGGAGAGGCAGTATATGCAACAGCAGACAAGGGGCATGCACCGTCTTGCAACAGCGACTTCACTGCTGTGTCGCTGTTCTGTTGCTATGCAGAAAGGGCTGGTGCACTGCTGCACAGACCTGACAAGGGGGATGGGGCGAGTCACTACAGCAATGGAAGTGCTGCTGACTAACCAGTCTGCCACCACAGGAGGTGAAGGTTTAGGGGACACAGACAACACCAGTAGCAGGAGCAGCACCCCTATCCCAGAAATACGGAGGAGCAGCAGACGCCACACTACAGGCGCTGGCACAGCAGACATTGATCATGCCCAACCACAGGCATCAGGCAGTGCAGTGCATGGGCGCAGGCAGTAAGGTTGGCTAATTTGAGTGGACATGTGAGGGTGAGGTAACCCCTGTCCGCACAGTTGTGCTAGGCACACTTAGGATGTTAAATATATATTTCTTCATAAAATAACCGTAGTGCCAAATAAACTATGTTTACTGCATTTAAACCATTGCTGTGTATCTCTACTTACTCAAAAGTAGTTGTGTGTGATCTCTGCCGTCTCTGTCTGCCATCTGTCGGTACTCCTACTGTGTTGGCTGCAGGTAGTGGCTGGTCATCGTCATGGTCTTCATAGTCGCTCAATTCCACCTCGGTGCCCTTCTTAGTAGCGAGGTTGTGCAACATGGCACAAGTTGCAATGATCTTACAGCGTATGAGTGGTGAGTACTGCCGTGCCCTTCCACTATTGTGGAGGCAGCGGAACGTTCTCTTCAGAAGGCCAAAGGTGCGCTGCACGATGTTCCTGGTTGATTTATGTGCAACATTGTATCGTCTCTGGCTGGGGGTCGTGGGGTTGAGGTAGGGTGTCAGGACGAATAAACGGAGGGCATATGCACTATCCCCTAATGTGAAAAGAGAAAACTATTACTCACAGGCACACATTTACATATTTCTGCATTATGTATCAAGGGAGTGTCACACAGTAATTTACCTAGCAGGTATCCTTTCGCCAAATTCCCCTGCTGTCAGGCGGGTGTATATCCCACTATTTTGGAAGATGTAGGAGTTGTGGGTGCTTCCCGGGTACCTGGCCACTATATCTGTGATCATGTACTTGGCATCACAGATAACTTGTACATTTATTGTGTGAGATGACTTCCGGTTCCTGTAAATGTGCTCAGTGGCAGCAGGTGGGCATATTGGGATGTGGGTCTCATCAATGCAGCCAATCACGTGTGGAAAGTTTGCCATTAGGTAGAAGTCAGTCTTGGTCCTGAGCAGGTCCACATCAGTGTCCGGGAAGCGGATGTAATGCTCCATCCTTTGCATCATGTTATCCAGGAACTTCCTGAAGAAACGGGACAGGCAGCTCTGGGACACCACACCTACTGCAGCAACAACACTCTGGTAACTGCCAGATGCAAGCAGGTGTATGCAACAGAGCACCTCTACATGGGGTGGGATGGTGTGCGCCCTTGGTGTAGGGTGCTCCAGGAGTGGGTGCAGGTCCCTAATCAGGTCTAGGATGGTTTGGGTGTGCAGCCTGTACCTTTTCAGGATCTCTGGCTCAGTCAGTTGGAAAAGTGTGATCCTCTGCCTGTAGACCTGCTCCTCCCTTCTCCATTCCCTCTCTCATGCAGCCTGTAGCCGTAGCCGCCTTGCTATGATGTAGGATGCCGCCATTCTGGTAACACTGTTGCATTTTGGGGCCCTATTTTATAGCCTGCACCTGGTTACCACCTTTTTTCAATCCATGCTAAATATCAACTCTTAAATACCGAATTTGAAGCAAATTTGGTATTTTAGGGGTCACCTACATCTCAAAAGTCTTATTTTTCCATTTCTTATTTTCCGAATCGGAAAATTTACTGATTCAGAATATTTACTGACTCAGTATTTTTACCGACTCAGTAACTATACCGATTCGGTAATTCTACAGATTCGGAGAAATTACTGATTCGATATTTTTTTGTGTGCCCTACATCTTAATGTGCAATTACCGGTCGGTAACGGCCGACATTACCGATTTTCGGCTGTTACCGACCAGTATTTGGCTACCTACATCTGGCCCTAAATACAGAATACAATCTAGGCACAATTTGTCGATTTTTGAGTCTGAAATTAGCGGCGGGGACAATCTGATGCAAATAATGTGAACAGTTACCATGCATGCACTGTTTGCAAACCTTGGGTTGGAAATAAGATACACAATTGTGATGTCATTCCCTATTCTAAGGTGCCTAACTTGTAGATAGCTGACCATTGTTCTTCCCCTTACTTGCACACCTCACTCAATTGCAAATTAATGGTTTGCCAATTTCCATCCACTTTTGAAGGTCATTTGTGAATCACCCCTTGGTGTATTGGTAACTTTGCTAACGAAATTGTGAGTGCAAGGTTTATGGGGTCATAGACTGCAGGGAATAGATTGCTGTTTCTTGGTGATATACAGAACAGTGTCCTTGCTCATGTAGAGGATAAGGCACATTTTGTTTGTTTTCAAAGCTTACATGTCGATATTATTCATCATTTTGTCTTGAGGATGTGTTGACTCTTTTATCCTACAGTAGAAGTTCCCGAACTTAATTTTCAGGATTCTTGATGGTGATTACATTAGGTATGCAATTGGGGCAAAACGAGTTTGCTGTTTAACAATAAAAGCTAAGAGGAAACTATTTCTTTAGTTAACTTACAAAAACACCTTCTGCACGCAAGTTCTTTTGCAACATCGTTATCAACAGCCCACCACTTTTAGTTCTCAATCTTATGAAAGATTAGAAACCAGATGACGTGGGTTCTCTCAGGGGTAATGCAACGAAATTAGCATTTACTGAAGCCTAGATTTGTGATCTGAATGCTTGGCCATTAGCTTACTCCACTACCGCTAGAACAACAAAAATTCAATTTATTTTTGACCTTTGTAAATTTCAGACCCGAATGATTTTCTTTCATTTCAGTCTTCAGTGGATTCCAAGCAAAGCACCACATCTAAATGGTGATTTCATTATCCACTGCATTTCTAAATCCGTTGTCGGTTGGTGACTTGATAACTGATAAACATTTCAGCGCACAGACGTTTGCCAAAATACTCTACATATTGACTGTAGTGTTCATAATAGTTAACACACATTAACTAAAAAGCAATGGCATTAGTTTATTTTATTTTTTTCCTCTAAATCCAGTATATTTAAAGTTTGTGTTTTGTAGTTGAGTCTACATCCACAAAGAAAACCTTTGAATCATTTTGCCGATGTAGTTACGCAATTTGTGAAAGTGCCTGATTAATAAAGTATATTTTCAAGGATAAACATGCCCTTTCTAGACTTCAGTCAATAACCATGGATATGACTTTCTAATGTTGAAGTGCCAATGCGACTTTGAGTTATTTAATCACAATGCCTGAAGTGATGTGCAACTTTATAGAAACCATATTGATATTATTTAAGTAGCTTAGTTTTAGTAGTTTCATTTTAAGAATGTGGGTATGTGTGTGTGCTAATAAGTACTTTCCTATTGATCAAACTATTATTTGCACATGATTCTAATCTGCAAACTGTGTTACCATTCTAAAACAATACCTGGAGCCTACTGTATGAAAGTGCCTCTTTTTGCTGGTCACTTGCATTTTTTGTGGTCCAATGCTACTCGGCTTTTGACTCTGTGCCCTGGGACTCTCCTAACCAGATCCCAGAGAATGTATTGTGACTCCTAAACAATGTCAAAATTGATTCCATTCAGATTGGCATATTTATGTTACCTATAAGTTCCTAGTAAATGGTAAAAAGTGTACCCAGGGCAGGGATATATATATAGAAGGCTAACATTAAACATGTCCTTGCATCTAAAAGCTGTCTTTATTGAAGCAAGGCAGGCTATATAAACACTGCAATGCACTATTAAATTTAATAATGCTATGTTCAGCTTTGTAATATCCATTGAAAGCTCAATTCACTAAAGTAGTTGGATTTTTAATAAATAATAAGGAAACACTGCTTTTAATTAATACACCCTTTTCCTGCTAAAAGCCTCTGGAGGCTAATTTGCTTTTGCCTCTAACTAAAGCCCTTTGAGTGTTCAAGCCTTGAATGAAGTGCTCTAAGAGCAGAAAGAAAGGCTTGGGTGTTAGGAGATGTTACTTTTACTCTGGCAAAATAACCATGTGTGCAGTTCCCAGGAACATCATTAACCTCAAAGAAACTTACCTTGCCACACGAAAATGTAAATCTGACACCTTGGCAGGCCCCTTTATTTGTTCCTTCAGGCAGACAGGCTGCAATCCTAGTGCAGATCGGAGCTGCCCCAGAACTAGTTTGAGTCGATCATAGAGGAGCTTTTTTATTTCCCTGGTTACAACTCCAGAGTGGGTGCACCGACTCTGAATAAAGGGAGGGTTTCATTCTCTTGGATTTAGGCATTATGGACACTGTTGGATTGTCTCTAATAGGGCACACAGGAAATGCTGCACAATTGGGTAGGTTTATCCCATGGTTTTTTAAAGCTCTGAATTAGAGAGGTGCAATGATTCACCCAACACACAGGCTAGTGCCATGAATAATTGTGGCACCTGTGGGCACATACTTCAGATAATTCTGAACCTGTAGAAGAACATATGGACTGTACCAACTGTTTGAGACTTTGAGGAGACCTAAAGGGATCAACATGCTACTATGTGTTACCAGGACAAATACGTGAGCCCCAAGAACCAGTTGGCTGGCAACCTGTTAATCTAGATGGCCACAACAAGCTGTAAGAATACTTTTCCTGAAGAACCCAGCTTGCCAGGTCCAAATAGGCCTGCTCTGAACCTTGCTGTTGGCTTCTACAGGAGTGAGACTTTACCCCCAACTACTGCTCCGAAGGTCCTGGGACCTGGGCAGTGTCAAAGTGCACCCCTCGTAACATCCTTAAAAATATGGCACTTGAAACCTTTTGACTCCCAGAGCATCCAGAAGACTGGGACGAGCCTGCCAAACAATGTCGACCAATGTGCATTGCCAATGGTCTAAAGAATCAGCTTTCTGCCATTTGCTGTGTTTCTGCACAGCAAATCCATTTCAACAGGACCTTGCAAAAAAGGTATCCAGCTTCAGGTAACCCTTTACATCTGCTGCCTATTGCCTTGCCCTCTTGGAGGAGTCAGATCTCCAAAAAAGTGATTAAGGGCCTGATGTAAATCCTGGCAGACAGCCAATGGGTCCAACAGGGCAATTGAGTAAAGTACTTCATTGCCCTGGTGGAAGGACTGTCTGTCGTAATTTGACAATGACTGGGTTAGCGTTAAGCTTTGCTACACATTATTCCCTTATCTTGGCCTTAGTTGTTAAACGCCATTTTGTATGTTACGGCGGCCATTTTAGAGAATGGCTCGCCTCGTGGTCAGTATGCCCTTTCGTCCTTCCTCAGTACCACTGACCACTCGAGTTTGCCCAGCAACAGGCTATTTTTAGTAACGGTCAAGCCCGCACATGCGTAGTTCCGACTGACCAGTCATCACTTAGGAATGTTCCGCCAAACTGACCAGTGGTGTTGTAACCCCTCCCATGAGTTGGCTGTGTTCCAAAAATGACCATATATGTACCTAAACCTCTGTAATCATGTACCGCCCATCTTTTAATGTCTGTAAAACTGTATAAAAGAAGGACTTACACCGATGTTCGGTGTGATACTTCTTGCATTACCGAAGGGTGCTGTAGGAATGTACCACCACCCCATGGGGTCTTAATAAACTTGTCTTTTGCATTTTTTAGTTTCCGTGCCAACAGTTCTTATGGTGTAGAGGGTATTCTGAGGAGTATGTAGGCCTGGAAAACCCAGTACCACAAATTGGCGACCACGAAGGGACTCATCGGCGACTCGGATGCCCGAAGGAGAGGTCGTGATGAAGGATTGGAAACTCGCCATGGACGCGTACGCTGCCACTGAGTGACCCGAGTCTTGGCACCCACGGTGTTTTCTTCCCTTCCTTCTGATCTGACCTTCCAGGTGGCGCCGGTCCCCGACTGAGATCCTGCTCGTCTGCGTTGCTATACAGTGCCTGTTTGGCTGATTTGATCAAAGACCTTGGCAGTTGGAACCTGGATATTTGAGATTTGGGTAAGAATTGTGATTGGTAAGGTAGTCTGCGGACGCTTACTGTGGTTCTATGAATATGATTTGAGTTAGCTAACATTTGAGTCTATGTATTTGGTTCTATATGTGTAGTGCACTTCACATAGGCAGGCATGTAGAGATGTTTCTCTAACCTTCTTTGTATTTTGAGCGGCACATTTGTGTGAAGAATAGTAAGTGCCATTTTTTTGGTATCACGTTTCCGTGGTACTTTCTGAACATACAAAAAGGGGGCGGGGTCGCACACTACTCACACACCGGTGGAAATTGCCCCTAAGGACTCTGGTCATTGTAGTAGAGTGTTCGCGATGCATCATCTTTCGATCTTGCTATCTTCGCCATCCCTGGACACGTGTTTCGGGTTTTCAACCCTCGTCAGAAGGGATAGGCAGTGTTCTGGGGTCGCCGATGACTGCCAATATCTGCCAGGTATAGTACCACTCCGGCACGTAGGTGCGGGATCCCAGGCTCGTCAGCCCACTGCTCAAGGGAGCTTAAAGTTACAAAAAGGGGGTGGGGGCGTACACTACTCACACACCGGCGGAAGTTGCCCCTAAGGACTCTCGTCATTGTAGTAGAGTGTTAGCGATGCATCATCTTTCGATCTTGCTATCTTCGCTGTCTTCGCCATCCCTGGACACGTGTTTCGGGTTTTCAACCCTCGTCAGCAGGGATAGGCAGTGTTCTGGGGTCGTCGATGGCTGCCAATATCTGCCAGGTATAGTACCACTCCGGCACATAGGTGCGGGATCCCAGGCTCGTCAGCCCGCTGCTCAAGGGAGCTTAAAGTTACAAAAAGGGGGTGGGGTCGCACACTACTCACACACCGGCGGAAGTTGCCCCTAAGGACTCTGGTCATTGTAGTAGAGTGTTCGCGATGCATCATCTTTCGATCTTGCTATCTTCGCTGTCTTCGCCATCCCTGGACACGTGTTTCGGGTTTTCAACCCTCGTCAGCAGGGATAGGCAGTGTTCTGGGGTCGCCGATGGCTGCCAATATCTGCCAGGTATAGTACCACTCCGGCACGTAGGTGCGGGATCCCAGGCTCGTCAGCCCGCTGCTCAAGGGAGCTTAAAGTTACAAAAAGGGGGTGGGGTCGCACACTACTCACACACCGGCGGAAGTTGCCCCTAAGGATTCTGGTCATTGTAGTAGAGTGTTCGCGATGCATCATCTTTCGATCTTGCTATCTTCGCTGTCTTCGCCATCCCTGGACACGTGTTTCGGGTTTTCAACCCTCGTCAGCAGGGATAGGCAGTGTTCTGGGGTCGCCGATGGCTGCCAATATCTGCCAGGTATAGTACCACTCCTGCACGTAGGTGCGGCATCACAAGCTCGTCAGCCCGCTGCTCAAGGGAGCTTAAAGTTACAAAAAGGGGGTGGGGTCGCACACTACTCACACACCGGCGGAAGTTGCCCCTAAGGACTCTGGTCATTGTAGTAGAGTGTTCGCGATGCATCATCTTTCGATCTTGCTATCTTCGCTGTCTTCGCCATCCCTGGACACGTGTTTCGGGTTTTCAACCCTCGTCAGCAGGGATAGGCAGTGTTCTGGGGTCGCCGATGGCTGCCAATATCTGCCAGGTATAGTACCACTCCGGCACGTAGGTGCGGGATCCCAGGCTCGTCAGCCCACTGCCCAAGGGAGCTTAAAGTTACAAAAAGGGGGTGGTGTCGCACACTACTCACACATCGGCGGAAGTTGCCCCTAAGGACTCTGGTCATTGTAGTAGAGTGTTCGCGATGCATCATCTTTCGATCTTGCTATCTTCGCTGTCTTCGCCATCCCTGGACACGTGTTTCAGGTTTTCAACCCTCGTCAGCAGGGATAGGCAGTGTTCTGGGGTCGCCGATGGCTGCCAATATCTGCCAGGTATAGTACCACTCCGGAACGTAGGTGCGGGATCCCAGGCTCGTCAGCCCGCTGCTTAAGGGAGCTTAAAGTTACAAAAAGGGGGTGGGGTCGCACACTACTCACACACCGGCGGAAGTTGCCCCTAAGGACTCTGGTCATTGTAGTAGAGTGTTCGCGATGCATCATCTTTCGATCTTGCTATCTTCGCTGTCTTCGCCATCCCTGGACACGTGTTTCGGGTTTTCAACCCTCGTCAGCAGGGATAGGCAGTGTTCTGGGGTCACCGATGGCTTCCAATATCTGCCAGGTATAGTACCACTCCGGCACGTAGGTGCAGGATCCCAGGCTCGTCAGCCCGCTGCTCAAGGGAGCTTAAAGTTACAAAAAGGGGGTGGGGTCGCACACTACTCACACACCGGCGGAAGTTGCCCCTAAGGACTCTGGTCATTGTAGTAGAGTGTACGCGATGCATCATCTTTCGATCTTGCTATCTTCGCTGTCTTCGCCATCCCTGGACACATGTTTCGGGTTTTCAACCCTCATCAGCAGGGATAGGCAGTGTTCTGGGGTCGCCGATGGCTGCCAATATCTGCCAGGTCTAGTACCACTCTGGCACGTAGGTGCGGGATCCCAGGCTCGTCAGCCCGCTGCTCAAGGGAGCTTAAAGTTACAAAAAGGGGGTGGGGTCGCACACTACTCACACACCGGCGGAAGTTGCCCCTAAGGACTCTGGTCATTGTAGTAGAGTGTTCGCGATGCATCATCTTTCGATCTTGCTATCTTCACCATCCCTGGACACGTGTTTCGGGTTTTCAACCCTCGTCAGAAGGGATAGGCAGTGTTCTGGGGTCGCCGATGGCTGCCAATATCTGCCAGGTATAGTACCACTCCGGCACGTAGGTGCGGGATCCCAGGCTCGTCAGCCCGCTGCTCAAGGGAGCTTAAAGTTACAAAAAGGGGGTGGGGGCGCACACTACTCACAAACCGGCGGAAGTTGCCCCTAAGGACTCTGGTCATTGTAGTAGAGTGTTCGCGATGCATCATCTTTCGATCTTGCTATCTTCGCTGTCTTCGCCATCCCTGGACACGTGTTTCGGGTTTTCAACCCTCGTCAGCAGGGATAGGCAGTGTTCTGGGGTCGTCGATGGCTGCCAATATCTGCCAGGTATAGTACCACTCCGGCACGTAGGTGCGGGATCCCAGGCTCGTCAGCCCGCTGCTCAAGGGAGCTTAAAGTTACAAAAAGGGGGTGGGGTCGCACACTACTCACACACCGGCGGAAGTTGCCCCTAAGGACTCTGGTCATTGTAGTAGAGTGTTCGCGATGCATCATCTTTCGATCTTGCTATCTTCGCTGTCTTCGCCATCCCTGGACACGTGTTTCGGGTTTTCAACCCTCGTCAGCAGGGATAGGCAGTGTTCTGGGGTCGCCGATGGCTGCCAATATCTGCCAGGTATAGTACCACTCCGGCACGTAGGTACGGGATCCCAGGCTCGTCAGCCCGCTGCTCAAGGGAGCTTAAAGTTACAAAAAGGGGGTGGGGTCGCACACTACTCACACACCGGCGGAAGTTGCCCCTAAGGATTCTGGTCATTGTAGTAGAGTGTTCGCGATGCATCATCTTTCGATCTTGCTATCTTCGCTGTTTTCGCCATCCCTGGACACGTGTTTCGGGTTTTCAACCCTCGTCATCAGGGATAGGCAGTGTTCTGGGGTCGCCGATGGCTGCCAATATCTGCCAGGTATAGTACCACTCCGGCACGTAGGTGCGGGATCCCAGGCTCGTCAGCCCGCTGCACAAGGGAGCTTAAAGTTACAAAAAGGGGGTGGGGTCGCACACTACTCACACACCGGCGGAAGTTGCCCCTAAGGACTCTGGTCATTGTAGTAGAGTGTTCGCGATGCATCATCTTTCGATCTTGCTATCTTCGCTGTCTTCGCCATCCCTGGACACGTGTTTCGGGTTTTCAACCCTCGTCAGCAGGGATAGGCAGTGTTCTGGGGTCGCCGATGGCTGCCAATATCTGCCAGGTATAGTACCACTCCTGCACGTAGGTGCGGCATCACAAGCTCGTCAGCCCGCTGCTCAAGGGAGCTTAAAGTTACAAAAAGGGGGTGGGGTCGCACACTACTCACACACCGGCGGAAGTTGCCCCTAAGGACTCTGGTCATTGTAGTAGAGTGTTCGCGATGCATCATCTTTCGATCTTGCTATCTTCGCTGTCTTCGCCATCCCTGGACACGTGTTTCGGGTTTTCAACCCTCGTCAGCAGGGATAGGCAGTGTTCTGGGGTCGCCGATGGCTGCCAATATCTGCCAGGTATAGTACCACTCCGGCACGTAGGTGCGGGATCCCAGGCTCGTCAGCCCGCTGCTCAAGGGAGCTTAAAGTTACAAAAAGGGGGTGGGGTCGCACACTACTCACACACCGGCGGAAGTTGCCCCTAAGGATTCTGGTCATTGTAGTAGAGTGTTCGCGATGCATCATCTTTCGATCTTGCTATCTTCGCTGTTTTCGCCATCCCTGGACACGTGTTTCGGGTTTTCAACCCTCGTCATCAGGGATAGGCAGTGTTCTGGGGTCGCCGATGGCTGCCAATATCTGCCAGGTATAGTACCACTCCGGCACGTAGGTGCGGGATCCCAGGCTCGTCAGCCCGCTGCACAAGGGAGCTTAAAGTTACAAAAAGGGGGTGGGGTCGCACACTGCTCACACACCGGCGGAAGTTGCCCCTAAGGACTCTGGTCATTGTAGTAGAGTGTTCGCGATGCATCATCTTTCGATCTTGCTATCTTCGCTGTCTTCGCCATCCCTGGACACGTGTTTCGGGTTTTCAACCCTCGTCAGCAGGGATAGGCAGTGTTCTGGGGTCGCCGATGGCTGCCAATATCTGCCAGGTATAGTACCACTCCTGCACGTAGGTGCGGCATCACAAGCTCGTCAGCCCGCTGCTCAAGGGAGCTTAAAGTTACAAAAAGGGGGTGGGGTTGCACACTACTCACACACCGGCGGAAGTTGCCCCTAAGGACTCTGGTCATTGTAGTAGAGTGTTCGCGATGCATCATCTTTCGATCTTGCTATCTTCGCTGTCTTCGCCATCCCTGGACACGTGTTTCGGGTTTTCAACCCTCGTCAGCAGGGATAGGCAGTGTTCTGGGGTCGCCGATGGCTGCCAATATCTGCCAGGTATAGTACCACTCCGGCACGTAGGTGCGGGATCCCAGGCTCGTCAGCCCACTGCCCAAGGGAGCTTAAAGTTACAAAAAGGGGGTGGTGTCGCACACTACTCACACATCGGCGGAAGTTGCCCCTAAGGACTCTGGTCATTGTAGTAGAGTGTTCGCGATGCATCATCTTTCGATCTTGCTATCTTCGCTGTCTTCGCCATCCCTGGACACTTGTTTCAGGTTTTCAACCCTCGTCAGCAGGGATAGGCAGTGTTCTGGGGTCGCCGATGGCTGCCAATATCTGCCAGGTATAGTACCACTCCGGAACGTAGGTGCGGGATCCCAGGCTCGTCAGCCCGCTGCTTAAGGGAGCTTAAAGTTACAAAAAGGGGGTGGGGTCGCACACTACTCACACACCGGCGGAAGTTGCCCCTAAGGACTCTGGTCATTGTAGTAGAGTGTTCGCGATGCATCATCTTTCGATCTTGCTATCTTCGCTGTCTTCGCCATCCCTGGACACGTGTTTCGGGTTTTCAACCCTCGTCAGCAGGGATAGGCAGTGTTCTGGGGTCACCGATGGCTTCCAATATCTGCCAGGTATAGTACCACTCCGGCACGTAGGTGCGGGATCCCAGGCTCGTCAGCCCGCTGCTCAAGGGAGCTTAAAGTTACAAAAAGGGGGTGGGGTCGCACACTACTCACACACCGGCGGAAGTTGCCCCTAAGGACTCTGGTCATTGTAGTAGAGTGTACGCGATGCATCATCTTTCGATCTTGCTATCTTCGCTGTCTTCGCCATCCCTGGACACATGTTTCGGGTTTTCAACCCTCATCAGCAGGGATAGGCAGTGTTCTGGGGTCGCCGATGGCTGCCAATATCTGCCAGGTCTAGTACCACTCTGGCACGTAGGTGCGGGATCCCAGGCTCGTCAGCCCGCTGCTCAAGGGAGCTTAAAGTTACAAAAAGGGGGTGGGGTCGCACACTACTCACACACCGGCGGAAGTTGCCCCTAAGGACTCTGGTCATTGTA
Source organism: Lissotriton vulgaris (assembly GCF_964263255.1). NCBI lineage: Eukaryota > Metazoa > Chordata > Amphibia > Caudata > Salamandridae > Lissotriton > Lissotriton vulgaris. Next base: position 37,666,710 of record NC_141690.1, read on the forward strand.
GTAGAGTGTTCGCGATGCATCATCTTTCGATCTTGCTATCTTCACCATCCCTGGACACGTGTTTCGGGTTTTCAACCCTCGTCAGAAGGGATAGGCAGTGTTCTGGGGTCGCCGATGGCTGCCAATATCTGCCAGGTATAGTACCACTCCGGCACGTAAGTGCGGGATCCCAGGCTCGTCAGCCCGCTGCTCAAGGGAGCTTAAAGTTACAAAAAGGGGGTGGGGGCGCACACTACTCACAAACCGGCGGAAGTTGCCCCTAAGGACTCTGGTCATTGTAGTAGAGTGGTCGCGATGCATCATCTTTCGATCTTGCTATCTTCGCTGTCTTCGCCATCCCTGGACACGTGTTTCGGGTTTTCAACCCTCGTCAGCAGGGATAGGCAGTGTTCTGGGGTCGTCGATGGCTGCCAATATCTGCCAGGTATAGTACCACTCCGGCACGTAGGTGCGGGATCCCAGGCTCGTCAGCCCGCTGCTCAAGGGAGCTTAAAGTTACAAAAAGGGGGTGGGGTCGCACACTACTCACACACCGGCGGAAGTTGCCCCTAAGGACTCTGGTCATTGTAGTAGAGTGTTCGCGATGCATCATCTTTCGATCTTGCTATCTTCGCTGTCTTCGCCATCCCTGGACACGTGTTTCGGGTTTTCAACCCTCGTCAGCAGGGATAGGCAGTGTTCTGGGGTCGCCGATGGCTGCCAATATCTGCCAGGTATAGTACCACTCCGGCACGTAGGTACGGGATCCCAGGCTCGTCAGCCCGCTGCTCAAGGGAGCTTAAAGTTACAAAAAGGGGGTGGGGTCGCACACTACTCACACACCGGCGGAAGTTGCCCCTAAGGATTCTGGTCATTGTAGTAGAGTGTTCGCGATGCATCATCTTTCGATCTTGCTATCTTCGCTGTTTTCGCCATCCCTGGACACGTGTTTCGGGTTTTCAACCCTCGTCATCAGGGATAGGCAGTGTTCTGGGGTCGCCGATGGCTGCCAATATCTGCCAGGTATAGTACCACTCCGGCACGTAGGTGCGGGATCCCAGGCTCGTCAGCCCGCTGCACAAGGGAGCTTAAAGTTACAAAAAGGGGGTGGGGTCGCACACTACTCACACACCGGCGGAAGTTGCCCCTAAGGACTCTGGTCATTGTAGTAGAGTGTTCGCGATGCATCATCTTTCGATCTTGCTATCTTCGCTGTCATCGCCATCCCTGGACACGTGTTTCGGGTTTTCAACCCTCGTCAGCAGGGATAGGCAGTGTTCTGGGGTCGCCGATGGCTGCCAATATCTGCCAGGTATAGTACCACTCCTGCACGTAGGTGCGGCATCACAAGCTCGTCAGCCCGCTGCTCAAGGGAGCTTAAAGTTACAAAAAGGGGGTGGGGTCGCACACTACTCACACACCGGCGGAAGTTGCCCCTAAGGACTCTGGTCATTGTAGTAGAGTGTTCGCGATGCATCATCTTTCGATCTTGCTATCTTCGCTGTCTTCGCCATCCCTGGACACGTGTTTCGGGTTTTCAACCCTCGTCAGCAGGGATAGGCAGTGTTCTGGGGTCACCGATGGCTGCCAATATCTGCCAGGTATAGTACCACTCCGGCACGTAGGTGCGGGATCCCAGGCTCGTCAGCCCACTGCCCGAGGGAGCTTAAAGTTACAAAAAGGGGGTGGTGTCGCACACTACTCACACATCGGCGGAAGTTGCCCCTAAGGACTCTGGTCATTGTAGTAGAGTGTTCGCGATGCATCATCTTTCGATCTTGCTATCTTCGCTGTCTTCGCCATCCCTGGACACGTGTTTCGGGTTTTCAACCCTCGTCAGCAGGGATAGGCAGTGTTCTGGGGTCGCCGATGGCTGCCAATATCTGCCAGGTATAGTACCACTCCGGAACGTAGGTGCGGGATCCCAGGCTCGTCAGCCCGCTGCTTAATGGAGCTTAAAGTTACAAAAAGGGGGTGGGGTCGCACACTACTCACACACCGGCGGAAGTTGCCCCTAAGGACTCTGGTCATTGTAGTAGAGTGTTCGCGATGCATCATCTTTCGATCTTGCTATCTTCGCTGTCTTCGCCATCCCTGGACACGTGTTTCGGGTTTTCAACCCTCGTCAGCAGGGATAGGCAGTGTTCTGGGGTCACCGATGGCTTCCAATATCTGCCAGGTATAGTACCACTCCGGCACGTAGGTGTGGGATCCCAGGCTTGTCAGCCCGCTGCTCAAGGGAGCTTAAAGTTACAAAAAGGGGGTGGGGTCGCACACTACTCACACACCGGCGGAAGTTGCCCCTAAGGACTCTGGTCATTGTAGTAGAGTGTACGCGATGCATCATCTTTCGATCTTGCTATCTTCGCTGTCTTCGCCATCCCTGGACACATGTTTCGGGTTTTCAACCCTCATCAGAAGGGATAGGCAGTGTTCTGGGGTCGCCGATGGCTGCCAATATCTGCCAGGTATAGTACCACTCTGGCACGTAGGTGCGGTATCCCAGGCTCGTCAGCCCGCTGCTCAAGGGAGCTTAAAGTTACAAAAAGGGGGTGGGGTCGCACACTACTCACACACCGGCGGAAGTTGCCCCTAAGGACTCTGGTCATTGTAGTAGAGTGTTCGCGATGCATCACCTTTCGATCTTGCTATCTTCACCATCCCTGGACACGTGTTTCGGGTTTTCAACCCTCGTCAGAAGGGATAGGCAGTGTTCTGGGGTCGCCGATGGCTGCCAATATCTGCCAGGTATAGTACCACTCCGGCACGTAGGTGCAGGATCCCAGGCTCGTCAGCCCACTGCTCAAGGGAGCTTAAAGTTACAAAAAGGGGGTGGGGGCGCACACTACTCACAAACCGGCGGAAGTTGCCCCTAAGGACTCTGGTCATTGTAGTAGAGTGTTCGCGATGCATCATCTTTCGATCTTGCTATCTTCGCTGTCTTCGCCATCCCTGGACATGTGTTTCGGGTTTTCAACCCTCGTCAGCAGGGATAGGCAGTGTTCTGGGGTCGTCGATGGCTGCCAATATCTGCCAGGTATAGTACCACTCCGGCACGTAGGTGCGGGATCCCAGGCTCGTCAGCCCGCTGCTCAAGGGAGCTTAAAGTTACAAAAAGGGGGTGGGGTCGCACACTACTCACACACCGGCGGAAGTTGCCCCTAAGGACTCTGGTCATTGTAGTAGAGTGTTCGCGATGCATCATCTTTCGATCTTGCTATCTTCGCTGTCTTCGCCATCCCTGGACACGTGTTTCAGGTTTTCAACCCTCGTCAGCAGGGATAGGCAGTGTTCTGGGGTCGCCGATGGCTGCCAATATCTGCCAGGTATAGTACCACTCCGGCACGTAGGTGCGGGATCCCAGGCTCGTCAGCCCGCTGCTCAAGGGAGCTTAAAGTTACAAAAAGGGGGTGGGATCGCACACTACTCACACACCGGCGGAAGTTGCCCCTAAGGACTCTGGTCATTGTAGTAGAGTGTTCGCGATGCATCATCTTTCGATTTTGCTATCTTCGCTGTCTTCGCCATCCCTGGACACGTGTTTCGGGTTTTCAACCCTCGTCAGCAGGGATAGGCAGTGTTCTGGGGTCGCCGATGGCTGCCAATATCTGCCAGGTATAGTACCACTCCGGCACGTAGGTGCGGGATCCCAGGCTCGTCAGCCCGCTGCACAAGGGAGCTTTAAGTTACAAAAAGGGGGTGGGGTCACACACTACTCACACACCGGCGGAAGTTGCCCCTAAGGACTCTGGTCATTGTAGTAGAGTGTTCGCGATGCATCATCTTTCGATCTTGCTATCTTCGCTGTCTTCGCCATCCCTGGACACGTGTTTCAGGTTTTCAACCCTCGTCAGCAGGGATAGGCAGTGTTCTGGGGTCGCCGATGGCTGCCAATATCTGCCAGGTATAGTACCACTCCGGCACGTAGGTGCGGGATCCCAGGCTCGTCAGCCCGCTGCTCAAGGGAGCTTAAAGTTACAAAAAGGGGGTGGGGTCGCACACTACTCACACACCGGCGGAAGTTGCCCCTAAGGACTCTGGTCATTGTAGTAGAGTGTTCGCGATGCATCATCTTTCGATCTTGCTATCTTCACTGTCTTCGCCATCCCTGGACACGTGTTTCGGGTTTTCAACCCTCGTCAGCAGGGATAGGCAGTGTTCTGGGGTCGCCGATGGCTGCCAATATCTGCCAGGTATAGTACCACTCTGGCACGTAGGTGCGGGATCCCAGGCTCGTCAGCCCGCTGCTCAAGGGAGCTTAAAGTTACAAAAAGGGGTTGGGGTTGCACACTACTCACACACCGGCGGAAGTTGCCCCTAAGGACTCTGGTCATTGTAGTAGAGTGTTCGCGATGCATCATCTTTCGATCTTGCTATCTTCGCTGTCTTTGCCATCCCTGGACACGTGTTTCGGGTTTTCAACCCTCGTCAGCAGGGATAGCAGTGTTCTGGGGTCGCCGATGGCTGCCAATATCTGCCAGGTATAGTACCACTCCGGCACGTAGGTGCGGGATCCCAGGCTCGTCAGCCCGCTGCTTAAGGGAGCTTAAAGTTACAAAAAGGGGGTGGGGTCGCACACTACTCACACACCGGCGGAAGTTGCCCCTAAGGACTCTGGTCATTGTAGTAGAGTGTTCGCGATGCATCATCTTTCGATCTTGCTATCTTCGCTGTCTTCGCCATCCCTGGACACGTGTTTCGGGTTTTCAACCCTCGTCAGCAGGGATAGGCAGTGTTCTGGGGTCACCGATGGCTGCCAATATCTGCCAGGTATAGTACCACTCCGGCACGTAGGTGCGGGATCCCAGGCTCGTCAGCCCGCTGCTCAAGGGAGCTTAAAGTTACAAAAAGGGGGTGGGGTCGCACACTACTCACACACTGGCGGAAGTTGCCCCTAAGGACTCTGGTCATTGTAGTAGAGTGTTCGCGATGCATCATCTTTCGATCTTGCTATCTTCGCTGTCTTCGCCATCCCTGGACACATGTTTCGGGTTTTCAACCCTCGTCAGCAGGGATAGGCAGTGTTCTGGGGTCGCCGATGGCTGCCAATATCTGCCAGGTATAGTACCACTCCGGCACGTAGGTGCGGGATCCCAGGCTCGTCAGCCCGCTGCTCAAGGGAGCTTAAAGTTACAAAAAGGGGGTGGGGTCGCACACTACTCACACACCGGCGGAAGTTGCCCCTAAGGACTCTGGTCATTGTAGTAGAGTGTTCGCGATGCATCATCTTTCGATCTTGCTATCTTCGCTGTCTTCGCCATCCCTGGACACGTGTTTCGGGTTTTCAACCCTCGTCAGCAGGGATAGGCAGTGTTCTGGGGTCGCCGATGGCTGCCAATATCTGCCAGGTATAGTACCACTCCGGCACGTAGGTGCGGGATCCCAGGCTCGTCAGCCCGCTGCTCAAGGGAGCTTAAAGTTTTTTAAGCACACTCCGAGGGATGTGCTGTCTTGGGAATGGTACCTCATACAGATTAAACGAATCTCAGCCGGCTCCCCCAGAGGGGACCCCTAACCGTGAAATGTACATCAAATTTGGCCTTCCCCCTATATTGTACAGTAAATTGTGGAATAAATACACCAAGTCTGATCCCGAGTTGCAATGGCCACTACATGGGTCGTTTGATTTACGAAAGGTTCAGTTTGTGGAGCAATGTTTGTTCCAACGCAGGTCTAGACAGGATATGTTTGATTGTGTGCGAATGTGGGAGAAAGCAGTGCGTGAACGTATGAAGCGTGAGATTGCCTTGGCGGAAAAAGAGCAGCGCAAGGCTGCTCGAGATAAGGCTTTACAGCTGGAGGAGAAGGAGTTGCAGGAGAAGAAAGAGAGGGAGGCACGGGAACGTAATTTGCAAACGAGCGGTTAATTTCCTATTCGACGTCCGCTTTATCCTGTCCTTACTAATGAAGTTGATGATTTTTCGTTATTAGATCGGTCTCCGCCTCCGTATGTTCAGCCTACGGCTCCGGACGAGGACTTCGGTGATGAAGATCGAGATAGTGCGAGCACGAGGTTAACCGCTAATAGAGCCGCAGAATTACATGGTTTCGCCAGAAAACTGAATTTGAATAGAATAACTATGTCAGAAATTAATGCTGAACGGAATAAGTGGTCAGAACGAGAACAGTTGTGTTTTTTAAGTACTTTTGCAGATGAAGTTGTTGAACAATTTCGTAAGAATTCAGAGGATTTAGAACCTAAGGATATATCAGTCCATCATGAGAATATGCGTAAAGGTTTATTTGTTCTTTCAGATGCGGATGCCTTTTTCTTACGTTTGGTCCAGCTACGGGATGAGGCGTCCAGATTGCGGGAAGTACGAAAAGCAGAGAAGTCTGTGCCGGGGTCGACGGAGTTATCCAAAGAGTGTTCTATTTTTGGAGCAGATAAGAGTTTTAAAGTGCATGTTATGCCTATGCGTGAAGCTGCACCTTTGTATGTTCCCCCTAAAGGGCAAGGTACCAGTGATGATAAAACGTCCGGGGATGCAAAAGGGTATTTCATATATAATTGGGTGTATTACGCCTTGGAATAGAGCGGATGTTATGGCATTGAAAAACGCTTTACCTGATCCCCGTAAAAATCCGGCAGCCTTCTATGTAGGAGTGGAGGGGGCTATTTCTTCTTGTGTTATGACGCTCGTTGATATAGATCTTTTCTTTGGGTTAATACTCCCCCCTGACATGTGGAGAGCGATTCATAAGTTTGATGACCAAACGATGTTTGGAGCAACTTGGAAAGATATAAGCCAAGCTGATTTAGACAGGGAACCTGCATGCAAACCTTGTCAGTTGATTTTAGACCTTCCAACAGCTATTTTGAATACATTTAAAACTCTTGTTCCCCCTAAAAAGATTGATTGGGCCATGCTAGCCTCGTGTAAGCAGAAGCAAGACGAGTCGGTATCTGACTTCTTCACACGTTTTGAAGAAGCGTTTCATGATTATAGTGGACAATTGTTAACAGATGATACGGGTAGGCATTTGTTTGTTGACAAGTATGTGGCTAATCTCCTACCGGAGATTGCAAAGCGGTTGAAAACTAGTGAAAGTTCTTGGACCACGGCGACCCCTGCGTCTTTGTTAACTATGGCTCAGTATTATGAGCGGCAGGAATTAGAGGCTAAAGAAAGTGTAGATAAGAAAGCGAAGGAGTTGAAGACGAAGGTGATGTTGGCACAGGTTCGCGGTGCGCAATCTAGAGGGAATGACAGAGGCAGGCGAGGAGGGGGTAATGCGTCATATGGTCGTACCGATATCGCTGAGGACCAATGTGCATATTGTAAAGAGTTTGGGCATTGGGCCGAAGACTGTCCGGTGCTTCGTGAGCAGCGTAGTCAGCGTGGTCGAGGTGGTGGAAGGTCACGGAATAGTTACTCGGGAGCGAGGGGCGGTGGTGGTGATCGTGGTAGGTTTGAGGCGAGGGGTTGTGGTCAGGACGAACGAAATATTTTTGATCGGCGAAATCAGTATCAGATATCGGAGGGTGAGAACGTGGAGAGTCAAGATTATGTGCATGCATAGGAATGCGTAGGATGGGGTGTGGAATCGGTTGAAGTGCCTGTAGATCAAAGAGGTCTTTATGTATCAGCGGGCGTTTTGGGTTCTACTGATCAGTTTTTAGTTGACACAGGAGCTACTCGTAGTGCTTTGTCTAAAAACTTGGTTCCAAGGGCTCCCCTGTCTGGGGAAACGATAACATGTATAGGGTTCGATGGCACACCCTCTCCAAGCCCATTATCACAGCCTCTTGCATTTTGCATTGATACATTTTTTGGCCTGTGCCCATTTTTGTTGTCGCCCCATACCCCAGACAATATTATGGGCATAGATTTGCTCAAATACTTTCGAGCAACGATACGTTGCGCTCCTGAAGGAGTGCGGGTTATTTTGAATGACAATTATCCAGATTCAAGCAGACTATGTACCATGCAAGAAATTGAAGCGTTAGCCTCTCTCCCACACACGGTTTGGGCGACCTCAGATACGGATGTGGGGCAGATGCTTATCCCGCCTATTCGAATTACTGTCAAGGAGGGAGTATCTTTGCCACGTGTACCGCAGTATAAGATATCTAGAGAAGGTGAAAATGCCCTGATGCACATCGTTCAGGATTTAATTGTTGCAGGAGTAGTGGAAGAAGTTCCCTACAATGTCTGTAACAGCCCTATTCTTCCGATCCTTAAGAAAGACACTGACGACAAGGTCTATCGATTTATTATTGACTTGAGAGAAATAAACAAAATTGTCATTCCCCAGTACCCGGTGGTGTCTGACATCACCACCTTACTTACTTTGGTCCCCCCCCACTGCCACGACTTTTTCTGTTATTGATCTCAAAAATGCGTTCTTTTCCATTCCCATCCATCCCGACAGCAGATATCTCTTTGGCTTCATGTTAAATAATAAATCGTATAGATTTTGTCGTGTTCCTCAGGGTTACACAGAGAGCCCTAGCATTTATAGCCAGGCTTTAAAGAGACAGCTTGATTCATTTGAATTGCGATCTGGAGTAGCTCTTATTCAATACGTTGATGACCTCCTATTGGCTGCAGACACCTATGCACAATGTGAGGAGAGTACTCTTGCCTTGCTTGCCTTTTTTGCTCGGAATAATCACAAAGTCTCTAGGAAAAAGTTACAATATTGTAGACCAAAGGTGACCTACCTCGGTCATCTTTTGTCTAAGGAGGGACGTGCATTAACATCTGATCGAATTCAAGCGATTTTAGATACACCAGTCCCCCGCACTCAGAGAAATGTATGCGCCTTCATAGGATTAACGTCCTTTTGTAGACAATGGATAATGGGGTTTTCGCACATTATAAAACCTTTGTTAGCGTTACTGTCCAAAACTACACCAATGCCCCTTGAATGGACAGATGAATGTCAAAATGCTTTTGAACAATTGAGACAAGCCCTTTGTTCTGCACCCGTGTTAGGTACACCAGATTACACAAAGATTTTCACATTGTATGTTCACGAGAAAGATGGGTGCGCATTATCAGTGTTAGTGCAGACACACGGGGATAAGCAGAGACCATGTGCGTACTTTTCAGCTATTCTTGATCCTGTAGCACAAGGGTTACCTGGGTGTTTCCGAGCAGTTGCAGCAACAGCGGTAGCTATACGCCAGAGTGAGGGAATAGTTGTATCGCACAAACTGTTGGTGTTAGTTCCTCATGCGGTGGACGCTCTGCTAAACCAAACAAAAACCCAGTATCTTACGAGCGCACGTTTAACAGGATATGAGCTTACACTTCTGGCGCCACATATCACACTAAAAAGATGTGCTACCCTGAACCCTGCCACTTTATTGCCATATCCGGTTGCTGAGGGCCAGGAGGAAGAACACCATGATTGTGTTTTCCTGACCGAAGAACAAACAAAGGGTCGTGTCGAGATGTGGATGAGGAACTATGGGTTGATGGATCGTGTTTAAGGCTGCCAGATGGCACAACTTCTGCAGCATACGCGATCACGACACTTAAGACAGTGGTAGAGACAGCACGAATACCACAGAAATCGGCCCAAGCAGCGGAGCTGATAGCTTTGACAAGAGTTTGAGAATTGAGTGCTAGTTTATGTGTGAACATCTACACAGACAGCCGGTACGCCTTCGGAGTGGCGCATGACTTTGGCCTACTCTGGAGAGAACGTTGGTTTTTGACTTCGCATGGAGTACACATTATGCACGGAGAGCTAGTGCGTGATCTCCTAAATGCGTTACTTTGTCCAAAGAAAGTGGCGATAATAAAATGCAGCGCACATAAAAAGGTCACTGACAAAGTGGGACAAGGTAATGCTTTTGTAGACAGTATAGCAAGACAAACGGCTATGTCACGAAATGACTCCCCAATGTATGTAGTGAAGTCACAGGCTGAGCGATGGCATGATGCTAGAGCGGAGATATTAGACATTCAGAAATCAGCGACTGAAGCAGAACTTGCAACTTGGGCAGCAGAGGGAGTACTGGATGATGAGGGTTGTTGGAGGAGCAAAGATATGGAACGATGGAAATTGCCTGCAGCTTACTTGCAAGCGATGGTCCAGATGACACATGGGTTGGCACATGTTGGAGCTCTTTCAATTACTCGATTGCTAACACGAGTTTGGGAGCATCCTGAGATTGCTAACACGGCAAAGAGAGTAGTGCAGACCTGTTTGATATGTTTACAGCATAATCCTGCAAAAGGGACGCATACTCCGAAAGGAGGGTTCGTTCCGCCTACTGCGCCGTTCGAGGTACTACAAATGGATTACATCCAGCTTGAGCGTTGCAATAACCTTAAGTATGTCTTAGTGGCGGTGTGTGCTTTCAGCAAATGGGTTGAGGCCTTCCCCACAAAGGATAATACAGCTTTGACAACAGCTAAGGTTTTGCTCAAGGAGTACTTCCCTCGATATGGCGTTTGCAAATTTTTGTGGAGCGACAATGGTCCCCATTTTGTTGGGAAAATTGTGGAGTACGTGTTGAAAGGATTGGGAATCCAGCAGATGTTTCATGCTGTGTTCCATCCTCAGTCAGCAGGTCTTGTTGAACGGTACAATGCTACTTTGAAACTAAAGTTGGCAAAGATTGTGGCATCCACGTCTTTGAAGTGGCCGGATGCCTTGCCTTTAGCATTGCTCTCTATTAGATCAGTGCCCCATTCTCGAACTGGCCTCACACCTTATGATGTGGTGTTTGGAAGACCTATGAACATATGGGGAGTTCCTAAGCCTCGATTGTTATATGATGTGCCTTGTATAATGATGAGCGATTATTTGGCACAATTAACAAATGATTTACTTTCTTTTCACCAACAGGTTCGAGAAGCGCTCCCTGACAACTCCATTGGAGAGGCTCACAATCTTCGTCCTGGTGACTATGTGATGATTCGCTCGTTTGAGAGGACGAACTGCTTGGAACCAAGGTGGCGTGGCCCGAGCAGGTATTGCTCGCAACTCGGACGGCTGTGCGAGTTACCAACAGGAAGCGGTGGGTGCACTCTACTCACTGCCGTTGTGTCTCTCCGGATTTGGTGAGCCCAACTGCATTGTCCGACTACCGAGATATCCTGGACGAGGAAAAGAGCCCAGCTGTAACATCTGCCGAATTGGAGGGAGCCTTCCCAGGCCACACTGTTTCTGGACGACAAAGATACAATCTGCGACCACGATAAGAAGAATTTTTTTGGTGCGAGACTGGTTGAGTTACCGCTCTGGGGTCTGTGAAACGGAAGCCGGGAATCTCAAGGGGGGGGGATCAGTTCTGCCAAGTGTAGCGACACCCGTCTTGACCCCGGAGAAGAAAACAACGGCTACCTCGGAGCTCAGCACTCACGTTTTTATTTTTTTTAGTTGTACATTTGAGACATTGTGAACTTTTGAACTATGGCGTCTTCTGCAGCACGAGACAAAAGAATCCTTGGTGCTGTATTATTTGTGTTAACAATTGTGGTAATAGCTGTGATAGCCTGGGTAGTAGAACTTGTGGTACCTGCGCGAGAACATTTGCTGCCGACTACCCCGGCTCCATCTGAACATTTTCATTTTACTCTACCTTACCATGAAGAACGGCACCAACAGACTTACTTGAACAATAGCTTCATTCAAATTTTGCATCACACCCACAATATGACGAACACTTCTAATTGCTGGGCATGTGGGATGTTGCCTGGGCATCAAAAGAAAGGTGGCACACCGCTTATCCCACTCCCGTTTTCTCACAATGGGTCCTGCAATGCCTGGTACACTCTCCTGTTCACTTTGCGTTGGCCAACAAAAGGGGGGCTTCTTTTCCGTTTGAACAAAATCTGTTTCAATGATCGAGATGGCTATCCACAGGCTGAAGGTACTAAGTTTGAATGGGAAGAGTACCGCCCGGACAATGTGTCTACACCACGAGTTTACAATAATCAACGAAATGTTAACATGTCCCATTCTCATGTTATTAATGTCATTGATACAAAGGCCGATCTCTGTATACGTAATAAAGGTACAATCCCAGTTGGCAGAAGTGAATGTAACTCCACACTTACCTTTGATACCCCGAATGGCATTTCATTTGTGGCCTCCCGAAATACGTACTTCATATGTGGTAATAAAGGTTATCAGAGTCTCCCTTTAGGATGGTTAGGAACATGCTACATCTCTTTTGTATTACCTCCTGTATTCATTGCCCCGCCTATGTACCATAATGACTATGTGTTATATCATAATTTTATATTGAACAGAGTTAAAAGAGCAGTAGTCCTTGATGAGATTGATCAAACAGATACCGCACTGCAACAATATGTAGATTTCAATTTGGGTTTGTTTTCTTTTGTGGGAGCTGCTTTGAATAGTCGGAAAATACGACGATTGACTCGTGTTGTTGAAGCTGTTGCCAATGATACTGCTTTTGCATTGGGGAATCTAACTGAGGAGCTTCAGATCTCTAGAATTGTAACGCTTCAGAACAGGATGGTTCTAGATGTAGTTCTAGCCGATCGAGGGGGGGCATGCCGCATTATCGGAAGTAGTTGCTGTGTTTACGTGCCAGAAAATTCACCATCTGTGTATGATGCCATATCCAAATTGCATAAAATTGCTGCTGAGATACATCCAGACAATGGTACATGGACCTTTTCGGGGTGGTTTTGGTCAATGCTTAGTACATGGGGTTGGAAGTTACTGACGATTCTATGTATAATAATTGGGGTATTATTCTTCTTATGCTTATGTATTCAATGTGGCCCTGCATTATGTTCTATGTGTTTATCAGCTTGTATTCCATCTAGACGAGCTTTTGTCAAAAATGAACAAATGAGTCATAACGAAGTGGCCCAGATTATGTCTATTGATATAGAAGATGAGAATCCCGATTATGTCCATTATGAGGTAGCTTCAGCTAAACGCTAAAAGGGTCATCTGTCATAATTTGACAATGACTGGGTTAGCGTTAAGCTTTGCTACACATTATTCCCTTATCTTGACCTAAGTTGTTAAACGCCATTTTGTATGTTACGGCGGCCATTTTAGAGAATGGCTCGCCTCGTGGTCAGTATGCCCTTTTGTCCTTCCTCAGTACCACTGACCACTCGAGTTTGCCCAGCAACAGGCTATTATTAGTAACGGTCAAGCCCGCACATGCGTAGTTCCGACTGACCAGTCATCATTTAGGAATGTTCCGCCAAACTGACCAGTGGTGTTGTAACCCCTCCCATGAGTTGGCTGTGTTCCAAAAATGACCATATATGTACCTAAACCTCTGTAATCATGTACCGCCCATCTTTTAATGTCTGTAAAACTGTATAAAAGAAGGACTTACACCGATGTTCGGTGTGATACTTCTTGCATTACCGAAGGGTGCTGTAGGAATGTACCACCACCCCATGGGGTCTTAATAAACTTGTCTTTTGCATTTTCTAGTTTCCGTGCCAACAGTTCTTATGGTGTAGAGGGTATTCTGAGGAGTATGTAGGCCTGGAAAACCCAGTACCACATGTCTGCCAGATTTATAAAAGACCACCTAGCTAGCAGTCACTTATAAAGGCATTCAAAGGAACCCCCTTCATGGCGGTTCCTGTCAATTCATTTAATTGTTCGATGCAGGGCGACGGCAAAAGGATAAAGCCCTGCATCAAACAAAAAACGAAAATCCAGAAATGTGATTTTCTTTTCAAAAATAAAAAATGCAATGTCCCCTCACCATGGGAGGCTACTCCCATGGCAGGGGGAGATTTATAAGGATTTTACTTTTCCTTACCACCAGGTTTTACCTGGCAGTAAGGAGCAGTAAACATATTACTATGTCCTTTCATCCAAGGAGCAGTAAACATATTACTATGTCCTTCCATCCAAATTGGACAGGTGGGCAGGCATGTAGCCCTTTCTCCAACAGCCCTTACTATCCAGGGCCATTGGAGAAGTTTGGTCACAGCGGAGACTGAGTAGTCTCCCTTTTGATCAAACTGAAGGAACCGCCTGCATTTAATCAGGTGCTCAGACACTCAAATTGGCAGTATGTATACTCGTCGCTATTGTGGCAGTGTGTACATACCGCCAATATATAAATCGGGCCCTAAGAAAATACTTGATTAGGCAATTGCACTAAAGTATCTGCTCAGCAAGAAGACATCCTGAGCACAAATATCTAATTTGTACAGTCTGAGTTGTTTACACCCAAACCAACTGCTCCACAAGAACTTCACCCAGCACCAAGCCGACATTGTGGAGTCTTCACTGACATGGACTGCAGTCTTGTCCCTATAAAGCACTTTAACTTTCATTTTTACACCTGGGGGTCTGATTTAGAGATTCAATGTCTTTACTGGCCCTAACTAGAAAGAGATAATATTACTGGAGGTGGACTATTATTCAACCAAACAAATATTCCACTTCTACACTGATGTGGAATCAAAAACTTTTGTTTAGCAGTACCACTTAGCTATTAAGTTGAAAATTAAAACTATCTTAAACTTAAAGCAAACATTTGTTTTGATTCTAATTGGAATCAGGTCTCAGATTCAGTAATTTCTTATTTTGCCAAATTATATTTTTCCCAATTTTTGCACCTTTTAAAAGTCTAAGGGAACAATGATTTGTATCTTGCAGCCCTGATAAATCTCTCAGTGGTTAAGATGAATGCTCTCTGCGCAAAAGGAAATTAAAGCTGGGTCAGAATGCATGTTTGGAAAGCAGACTACTAAAAGGCATCAGAGCCTAGGAACACATCCTCCAAGTACAGATACCCTTTGACGACAAAGAGATGGAAGCAACCCCAAATGAAGGGGCAGGGAGCAGCCTGTCCTAAGATGTATTTTCTGATGTACCATCCAGGGCTGAGAGTGATGCAGACTCTGCCACTATAATCCCTTCTGAACTGGCTATCTGCCAGATAGAGCTCAATTACAACCAATAAACAATGGAGCTGTAGGCCAAACTACCAGCTATTGCACTGGCAGAGAAACTGGCACTGGTAGAAAAGGAACTGGCCTTGGAGTAGAAGAAAGTTAGTTTAGGACTCGTGAGATCCAAAGAAGATGGTGGCAGCAATGGGGAGCTGTATACATGGGTCCATATAAGTTCCACTTGCCCATCAGTATTGGGCCTACCTTTATTGTGGGGCACAGCAATGGAAACTGGTTTGCCTCCTATGAAAGAGCATTAAGAATGGGCAGGGTGAGTCGACAGCAGTGAGGGGGCTTCACTGTGGGAGTTGGTGCCAACATTGGGGAGGAATACTCTCCTGACTCTAGAAGAGGGAGTAGCTGACACATACACACACAGGAAGGATGCTTTTAAACAGATGTCTGGACTTACACTTGAGGAGTGCCCACAAGAAAATCTGAGACACACAGAAAGACAAACAACAATTCTGGATTGACTTTGTAGAAGTCTCAATAAAAAACATTGGTTGGCTGAGTAAAAGGCAATAATGTCACTTTTTATCATGAGCTACAACATCTCATCATGAAGAAGCACATCTTAAGTAGTTGTCCTTTAGAGTTACACCACCACCTAGTCAATTCCAAGCTGACTGATCCCATACAGCTTTGAAAAGGAGCTGAATTGTTGGTACACATTAGAGTAGCTAAGAAGTCTTACTGGGGTGATCTCAAGGAAGAGGGCATTGCCCCCATCAAGGGAAGAAGGGGAACAGCAGGGACAAACAAATGCTCACAAGGGCCTCAAAAGGTCACTGAAGATCGGCAGCCATGTGGCTTTTCCAACCCCAATAGGGGTAGGTACAAGGGAAAAACCCTTTAAGTGCATTTAATGTTGCGATAAGCCTGGACTGTCATAAGCCAAGATGCAAAAAAAGAGACTAGGTCTGTTCCAAGAAGTATTCTATACAGCAAGACTAGGGACTCAAAATCTGGAGCAACCACAAGATTGGTAGCCCACAACATTACACTGCATTCCTCCTACACCTAGCCCATGATATCCCCACCAGTGGGCATTTACAGAAGATTAACACCTGGGATAGGTTGGCCAACCAATTTTATTGGCTTCAGATGTTTAAAAAGGTGAAAGAGCTCTGTTGCTTATGCACCACCGGCCAAGCCAGTGGCAAGGCAGGAGGTCAACTCAAGTCTTCACTGATCGCATTACCCATGCTGGGGATGCCTTTTGAGAGGGGGGGTTAACATTTTTGGGCCCATGGATCCTAAAATAGCACCAAGGAACAGGATCGTTTATGTGGTTGTGGATCATGCCACTAGATACCTTGAAGCTCTATTTTTGAGGACTATAAGTGTGCCTGTGGTGGCCAGGACCGTGCTCGGTATCTTTAGCCAAGTAGGGTTCCACAAATAGGTAATCTCAGATAGGAAAGCTAACTTCATATCTGTATACTTGAAGGCTATGTGGCATGAGTGTGAGGTTTATTACAAGTTCACCACTCCTTATCACCCTCAAACCAAAGGGCTTGTGGAGAGATTTAAATAAGATCATAAAAGGCATGATCATGGAGTTCTCAGATAAAACTTGGCATGCAGTGGGATATGCTTTTACCGTGCCTTTTATTTGCCTATAGGGAGGTACCACAAATGAGAGGGGGCTTTAGCCCCTTTGAATTTTTGTATGAGTACCCTGTCTGAGGTCCCTTACGTTTTGCCCAAAAAGGGTGGGAGAAAGCTCTCAAGAAACCCAAACAGGACTTTGTTGATTCCAAGAGCGTTCCAAGACAAGTGGACTGGGAAGTAAACAGTAGGAAGAAAATTGGGCGAGGTCACCTACCTGGTTAACCTTGGTTTCTCAATGGATGATCCATGTCAATCTTTTGTGGTCCCACTTAAATCAGGCAAACGTGATCCTCCTGACTATTCTTACAAATGTTGTCCCACAATGCCAAGGATGGTTTTGTGGAGAGAGTAGTAATCTTCCCTATAGTGAGTGACCAGCAGCAAATGAACTGTCACCAGCTGCTGGTGCAGTTTGCTGTGCTGTTCCCACTAAAGAATCACCACTGGGTCGGGGCTCCCAACGGCACAGCTTGCCACAAGCTATAATGAACAAAAGAATGCAAGTGCCGCTATTTGCTTAATCTAAACAACCCCTTTAAAACATATGACCTAAAACACCATGTTTTGTGTGTATTAACACTTCTTTATTTGTTTTTTATTTTATTTCATTTATAAATTTTCTATTTTGGTATCTAAGTTTGCCAAATTCAAATTTTTAAGACCTTATGTACACAAAAAAACATTCATATTTACATGGACAGAAAAACAATTACAATATATAATTCAAGAAAAAATGAACCATTCAAAACTCCATTCATTCATCAGACGTACCACCACAAACAACAACAAAAATATACTTTTTAAATGAATACTGGCATAAAATTCTTCACAGTTAAGCCATCTCCAATTAATATTCTCAAAAGGAAATTGGTTTAGTAATTCTTAGAACCCTTTTTGTATTTTGGCTTATAGAAAGGTCCACGCATTTCAAACTCATATTATTATGGAGTTTTCATCAGGACCATTGTCTGTGAAAAAAGAAAGAGAGGAAACTTTCTTTTAGGTATAGTATTCTTATTATAGAGTGCTTCCTACTCCAATATTCCAAACCATCTTACCTCTAAGTGTAGACTGTTGGTGATCTGAACAAAAGCTCCCGACGTGTACAAGGTTGTCTGTAGAGAGAGATATCATAGCATGACAAGCCCTGCCTCGTGATGTCTAATTCACCATTTTAACCACGCACATACATGCTTGAAACTTACTTTTTGTTTATTAGTCCATGTTGCAAGTATGACGATCTTCTGACCCCTCTCTGCACGCTTTGGCAGGAGCCGAAAGAAGAAAAAGGGGGAGATTGTGAGAAGCGGTGTTTTCGGGCTTAGTGAATTGGTGGAGGCTGGCATTTGAAAAGCGTCTTACCTGGCGGAGGGAGCTCAGATCTCTATATCTGGGGTTCTGTAGCCTCCGCCTGAAATCAATCAATAAAGAAAGTGTTTTGTTTACTAATTCTGCATGCTCTCACCACCCGCTCGTAATCTATGTGACTGGGACCTGGCCCATGGGTAAGCAAGTCTGTACCTTGGATTGACGGGGCACGGTACATGCAGTTTGTATCCCCGCGGTCGCGCTGCTTCTCGGGTCCGCCCAGGGTCACGGGAGTCGTAGTCCAACGGATTCACCTTCGGAGTTTGAAGTCTGTGTTCCGATTTTTAATGCCTCTGCCTAGGAGCAATCAATAAAGACATATTCTATTTGTATAGTTGGAATTCGCTTGGCATCACATAGAAGGACGGAGTCTATGTAGTTGAAGATTGCGTGCCTTTGATTGACGGAGTGTGGAGCATTCAATGTATCTCCTTCGAATCGCCGCGGTCGTATGGGTTTCTGGGTCCGCTGGGGAACATGTGAATTGTAGTCCATCGACACACTTCATTATATGCCAATCAGCGTCACGTGGTGCATGTTGAAAAAGTTTTTTTATATATCAAACTTTATTGTTCCAAACATATTATTTAAACGTCTGGGTTGTGATACTAATTCCATTGGCTTTCCGCTGTTTGTCATATCATAATAAATCATTCAATCAGCTGTGAAAAAACCAATGGATGTTCATTTTAATTGATCTATAGTTTGAACATTTCAGAGAGTTCATTGAGTCCATCCGGAGCAGTATTAAATTTCACAATTAGCAATGCCTCGCGTTTAGAGAGTTTTAATTCCAAATTGCCACCTCGCTCATCGTTTTCAACTTTTGACACCACTGTCCATCTGAGGTCGGTGTCTTTATGGTTTAGTTCTCACCAATGATTGACAAGGGGAGCTGTCAGTATGTTGTTTTTTATTCTGGACTTGTGTTGCTGTATCCGTACACGCACTTCTTGGCTTGTTTTTCCAATATACAAAAGATTACATGGGCATATGATTCCATATACAACAAATCGAGATTTACAATTTGTAAACGTCTCATGTTTCCAACTGATCCCTTTGTGTGTGAATAACATTCCCTCCTGTGTTGAGTCACAACATGAGCATGTTCCACATCTGCGATGGCCTTGAATAGGCGGTAGTTTTAACATGGTGCGGAGATCTGTATTGTTTTCCTTTTTGGGGAGAGCTGCTCTCACTAACTGATTGGCAATACTGCTGCTTTTCTTAAATGCGAACAGTGGTTCATTTGAAAAAACTTTATCCACATTTTTCAATAGATGGCAGTTTTGTTTCACTACTTTTTTCAAAGAATTGAATTCGGACAAAATGTAAAAACAAAGACCATCCTATCAATGTTTTTTTTAGATTTTCTTTCAAGTGAGGTTTCGCGTGGTGTCCACCATGCTCTTTTTTGTGATTTTTTTAGGAACTTTTTTGGGTAGCCACATTGTAGTAGATTAGTTGTTAAAATCTCTGCATGTCTGAGATATTCTTCTTTGTATTGGCAATTTCGTCTAATTCTTAAATATTGCCCATATGGGAGATTGTCTTTGAGACTCCGTGGGTGGATGCTTTTGAAATGGAGTGACTTGTTTCTGTCCGTTGGCTTCTTATAAAGTGTTGCTGCTAATCCTCCTTCTGAGGGGTAAACCTTCACGTCCAAAAATGGCATTTTATCTTTTGAGTGGTCCAGGCTGAATTTGATTGATGGTACTCTATTATTGATCCAATCATAGAATCTTTTAAGGTCTTCCTCTGTGCCTGTCCAAACAAAGAAAATATTGTCAATATAACGATACCAGTGTTTTATCCACTGCAAAAAGGGATTGTTGTGATAGACGAAAGTCTCCTCATATTTAGCCATGAATAACACGGCCAGTTCTGGGGCAAATGGACATCCCATGGCCACACCGCCTATTTGGTAAAAGAATTCTCAGTTGAAATTAAAATAATTCTTTTTTAAGGCGAACTCCGCAAGTCTTAAAATAAAGACTGTTGGTATTTTGTTGGGCCTTTCTCTTTCTTCCAAAAAATTCTCCAAAACATACATCGCTTCATCCTGTGGAATGTTTTTATAAAGTGACGTGATGTCCATTGTCACCATTAAATGTTCATTTTTCACAAATACGATCACAGTCAATTTGTTAATGAAATCGGTCGTGTCTTGCACAAATGATCTAACAAAAGATAAAAAAGGTTTTAGGAAAAAATCAACAAATTTAGAGATCGGTTCCAATAAAGATTCGCAAACGGACACTATAGGGCGCCCTGGTGGAGTTTTTTCATTTTTGTGTACTTTTGGTAACACATAAAATGGGGGTGTCCTAGGATGTTGAATTTTGAGATATTCTGTCTCCTTTTTTCTTAAGAAGCCCTGATCGAAGCCTTCGTCAATGATTTTATGTAGTTCGTTTTTTAGTTCAGATGTAGGATCCTTATTTATTTTCCGGTAGCAAGTACTATCGTTTAGTTGTCTTTTTACTTCACTGATGTAGAGTTCCTTGTCCCAAACTACAATAGAGCCGCCTTTTTCAGCCTGTTTTATGATGACCGAAGTGTCCTTTTTCAAATTATTTAGTGCCTTTGATTCCGCTGTAGACATATTATGTTTAATCCATTTCCTTTTTGATTCCATATTGGTCACTGCAGATAATATAGTTCTTTCAAATGTTGTTACTTCTTTTGCTATCTTGCTAGTGGGAGGGCAAAAGGTTGATTTATTGCGTAATCCTGTTGTTTCATTGGGAGTATGATACATATTTATAGAAAAACAGGCTTTTAACCTTACTTTACAGCAAAATTCGATTACTTCTGTTTTTAGTTTGACAATGTCAGTCTATTTGGTTGGAACAAATGAGAGCCCTTTTCTTAGTACTTTTTCTTCTTCGGTTGTCAGAATTTTATTGGACAGATTGAATATTGGGGAGGGGATCAATTCTTGTAATTCTGACGTCTTGTCGACATCTCCCATGGCTGATTGAATCTTGTTTTTCCACGGGGTTTCGTTTGGCCTCTGCCTAAAAAATTCCCTTGATGTTGTTGTCCTTGGTTTTGCTGTTGGAAACCTCCTCGTCTGTTGTTATATCTCCGAGGTGTTGGATTGTCGCCTTCAGTACTACTGCCTGATGATGAAGTCTCGGAAAAGGTAGTGACGTTGTGCGTTGATCTACCCTGATATTCTTATAGGTGTTTCCTTGCCTCCGGTCTAGTATAAAAATCTGATTGAAGGTAAGGGTAAACTTTATCTAAACTGAAATTCTTTTTGTCCTTCTCGAATTGAGCTGTTTTTGGTTTATTGTATAATCTTTGAATTCTCCGATCTCCTTTTGGACTTTTTCCAATAAGCCCTTTGCGTCAGTAATCAGTTGGTTTGTAGAGATTGTTTGTTCTAATGCCTCAATTTCTTCTAACTGTGATTTAGAAAGTCTCTGGGCTGTTTCAATTGTTAATACCATAAGGTCACGACTGCACTTCGTCTCTATATAGCTATATCCTTTCTTATATAGCGGGTCTTCCGTGAAAATCACTGGGCCATTTTTTATCTGTAATCCACTTGGGATTGTTCCACCTCTTAGATGTTGGAGCAAGAAGTGCCCATGTAGATCAGTGCGTATTTGTTTTTTCTTTAGCCTTGTTATTTTTGTCAATTTCATTCTGATTCTGAGCAGAAGTGCTCAAAGAAGCAGAGGTAAATACCGGAGGGGCAGCCAGTAAATTTTTTATGTGTTCCTCACTGTATGCAAAAGTTTTGTTTTCAGACATACTCATACAAACTTCACTTCAATCTTACCATAAGGTCACCATACACGCTGTGAAGTCACGGACGCAGAACGTAAATTCTTGCTACGAACAATGGTGTGAGAACAACCACCAATCCTAACTCAGCTGTTTGACTGGGAAATAGGACCACACAGGTAGCCACCTGCAAGTACAACTAAAGAATCGTCACTGGGCCATTTTTTATCTGTAATCCACTTGGGATTGTTCCACCTCTTAGATGTTGGAGCAAGAAGTGCCCATGTAGATCAGTGCACATTTGTTTTTTCTTTAGCCTTGTTATTTTTGTCAATTTCATCGTTCCGTCTCGAGCTCACGTGCAGCGGGGAGGTGCAGCTTCAGAGCACAGGAACAAGAGGATGCTTTCTTGTCTTGTTGCTCCTTTTATCCGTCTTCGGGCGGGCGTAAACCCGCCCCCGCCTGCCTCCGAGGGCGTGGCCGGCCGCGTCAGTGTCTAGGACAACCCACTCCAGGGCGGGAAAAGGCGCGCCCCGGCTACGCCGCTTCGGGCATACCAGCCGAGACTCGCCTCCCGCCCAAGATGGCTTCCCGGGGGGATCGTGGTACTCCACCATACGTTCGGGGGGACCGAATGGTCGCCCCTTTCCATATGGCTGAGATACCCGCCACCCCCTCTCAACACAATCCCCAAGGATGGGAAACCGGAAACGGTTCTGAACTTTTGGAAGGCGGGAGGGAGTGACCCTCCCGGCCGTATTTATTAAAATATGAAACAAAATCAAAACATTAAAAATAACAGTTTCATATTATGTACAATTTCATTTCCACATTACGATGTTTGGCTAACCTTAACAGATCTCTAATACAAAGGTTCTCCTAGCCGAACTAACATCCTACAAAACATTTGACTTGAAATTGTACATCCTAACGTTAAGGGCCAACGGCAAGGTCGTAACCGGTGTCAGATCCCTAAACCGGAAATACCCCCCCTCACTTGTGAGGGGAGCGACCGCACAGAGGCGTACCTCAAGTGCATCTACCAATTTCCCTTGGACTTGACGGGGGCCCCAATGAACTCGACGCCATTTAACGGTCGTCCGAGGACTCGTGTGAGGTGTCTAAAAGGTAGCGTAAACCCCCTCCCGAACCCCACACAACTTACCCCATCTGCCGTCGCAGATGTCCTGGCCCCGGGAAATTCCCCAGGAGGGCCCGTAGCCCCTCCTATCCAGGAAGGGGCCTTGACCACCTTTCCTTTCCTTCCGGCGGCCTATCCTTAGAAGGGACCGCCTCCCCGTTGAGGGGCCAATGGCCACCTCCCCCGAGCGCTCCCATCCGTAATGGGTGACGCCCCCCCATAGGGATCTTCCAATTACTGCTCACCGATCATGACCTTACCGCCACAGGCCGGATAGTTGACCGGCTATCCGGACCCCCCACAACAACTCCTGCCTAAAGGTCATGTTTTAAACTCTTTAGCCAAGCTATGAGGTCTCCTATGAGTAACTCATTCCCCACCCGGGACAAATGAACCCCATCCCCCAAATACATACTGTCCCCTTTGATACAACCATGCGAAACAGAATGCAGTGTATTTGAACGAAACAATCTACTCAACTTGTTTTTTATTTTCTTTACTGAATGATTCAGAGCAGAAACCGAAATAGCCCCCCGCCACACTTTCCGTGGGATCATATGGGACCATGCAATTGTGCACCCTGGAACTCTTCTTGCCAACCAACTTACTGTGGAAAGCATTGCCTCAAGAAGAAGTCGTCTACCATTGGCCACCAAATCGTTGCCCCCAAGATGTACTATGATTATAGACGGCGGTGACCTTGTCCGCCCTAACAAACCCTCGAAAAAGGATTGAAACTGGTCAATACAGAGCCCGCCCCTTCCGTAGAAGGACACCCTGTACCCGTATTCCCCAGCCACGTGAATCATGTCACCTGCTTTGAATACGTCCGCGGCACGCCTCACGTATGAGTGGCCCACGACCCACACCTCCTTTCTCGCAGCCGGTGATGTCTGACCGCTGTTCCCCAGGTGTCGGGTCGACTGCACAGTCCGCCCCGCCTCGTAAGCTTGCGCAACTGAAAACCAAACAAAAACAAGAAGCGTGAGTACACTATTACAGCTTCACAACATGTGCAACCGCACATACCTTTTATAACAGTTCGAGGACCAACGCCCCAAACGTTTTACTTTTTCTACACTCATACCCCTGGCTGTAGCCTCAGTAGCAGCCCCTATCCGAAAGGAATGGGTCCCGAACACGCCGGGGTTCAAGCCCGCGGCCGAAATCGACATCGCAAGCACCCGCTGGAACTGAAACCTCGTCAGTGGGGTGGCGTCAGCGTGTCTCAACAAGGTCCCCCCCCATGATGCCACCCTCTGCGCTAAATATTCCTCTACGCACACCACAGGGCACATGGAAGACCCGGGGATCCTCTGAATGATTATGCAGTCCCCAATTGCACCCTGATCGGTTTTGGACTTAACAAACGAGACCGTCATCGTCTCCTCCCTGACCTGAATGTGCTCCCGGCACAGTCCCCCCATCGTATCCTGCTTGTTCTTCGCCACTAATTCGCTTACCCGCATAGCCCCATGGAATGCTAGCGCAAATGCAGCTCGGAATAACACTGCTTCGTACTGGGATGAACACGTTGCCGGGAGTACGGACAGTAACAGGGTCAACCTATCCAGACCTATCGGGTGCCTCTCATCTACTCTGCGACCCTCAAGGCGTTGCCACCCACGTAGCGCTTTCTGCACAACGAAAGACGCTGTCGGGTCCTGGATCCCATGAGCCCTTGCCATAAAGGAAATGGCGGCCCGATGCCTCTGGGCCGTAGCTACTGATTTGCCTGCCTGATGTAAAGACAGCAAAAATTTTACTACAAACTCTTCCTGGCCCCAAAGCTCCCCCCTAGCAGCACCCAAAAAGGACCAATAGGAACGGAACGCCCCTTCATATGCCTTCCTCGTCCTGGGTGCTAAACTCTCTCCCACGAGGTTTTGTAGTTCGGGGCACCGAGAGACCAGAGAGCTTCGGGAAAGGGTGCCGCCACCGGGTCCGCTGTGGGCAGAAAACCCCAGAAGGCCTGCATACGGAAACGAGAAAGCACATCAGCCGCTTGGTTCAGTACCCCCGGCACATGTCTTGCCTTAAATAGCACATTCAATTGCATACACAATAACACAATTTCTTTGAGCAATCTCAGAATCCATTTGCATCGTGCTGCCTGACTATTGATACACTCAACCACGGTCATGTTATCAGACCAGAACACCACAGAGTGATCCCGAAACCCCTCCGGCCATGTTTTCAAGGCCACCAAAATAGGGAAGAGTTCAAGGAAAGCAATGTTACTCGTCAGCCCGCACTCGTGCCACCATGACGGCCATTTTTGCGCCGACCATTGTGTACCAAATATGGCGCCAAAACCTACACTCCCCGCCGAATCTGTCCAAAGCCCCAGCTCCTCGGAGGACACCGCCGGTTTGTTCCAGACAATTCGACCATTGAAATCCGCCAGAAATGCCAACCAAATGCGCATGTCCTGGCGAACCTCTGCCGAGAGCCTCGTGCGGTGATGTCCTTCCTTCAGGCCGACCATGGCTTGTGCAATCGAGCGGGAAAAGGGGCGTGCCATTGGCATTACTCTCAGGGCAAAATTCAACGGACCCACCACCTGTTGCAATTGATGCAGGTTTACTTTTGTCGCACGAATACATGATTCAAGGGATGTCCTGAATTTCAACACTTTTTCCCTGGGTAATCTAAAACAACCTTCTTCCGA
Organism: Lissotriton vulgaris; assembly: GCF_964263255.1. Taxonomy (NCBI): domain Eukaryota; kingdom Metazoa; phylum Chordata; class Amphibia; order Caudata; family Salamandridae; genus Lissotriton; species Lissotriton vulgaris. The sequence continues at coordinate 37,692,100 of NC_141690.1, forward strand.
GTCGAGCTCGATCCCCAGAAACTCGAGCAAAGTTGAGGGACCCACTGTCTTACCTGGCGCCAATGGCACACCGAATTGATTCATTAAAACACAAAATTCATGTAAGGCCTGTCCACAACAGAAAGTCATCGAGATAATGCATAACATGCTGAAAACCCGTCTTCCTTGTGAATACCCATTGCAGAAAACAACTGAACTTTTCAAAATAGGCACAGGATATCGAGCACCCCATTGGCATACATCTATCCATGTAATAGCGACCCTGAAACATAAAACCAAGGAGACGCTGATCGTCTGGGTGCACCGGGAGCAACCGGAACGCTGACTCGATGTCTGATTTTGCCATCAGCGCCCCGGGCCCCAGGCGATTCAACATGGCAACGGCCTCATCGAAACATGCGTACCGCACCGAACACACTTCCGGGTCTATCGCTTCATTCACGGAAAGACCACGTGGGGCTGACAAGTTATGTATCAGCCGAAACTCACCCTGGTCCTTCTTGGGGACCACCCCTAGAGGGGAACAAACAAAGTTAGCAACCGGTGGCAAATCAAATGGACCGGCGACACGACCTCGAGTCACCTCCTTCCCAATTTTTACCTGTACCACCGCCGTATGCTGCAAGACCGACAGTTGATTCTTACAGTGTGCTACACCCTGAAAATCCCCCACTGGGATGCGGAAACCATATGAAAACCCGTCCCGCAACACCCCAGCGGAAGCATGATCCGGGTATTTGTTGAGCCAAGGAATCATTGCCAAGGTATCGATCGGAGTAGGTGAAGGCGCCCCTCGGACTATTTCAGACCTGTTTGGCGCTTCCCCTACCACCGTTATCACCCGTTTTGGCTCTGCACATGGACTCAGGATGGGATGGCTGCCCACACCCCCCACATTCGTGTTTGAACTTGCATGACCCCTGGGGCCTCGTACATTTCCCCCTGTTAAAATTCCAACAAATCCCCCTTTTACCTGCGTTGCCACTCGGCTTCGAGTGGTACTCGTTACCTGCACCCGTCCGAAAGGGTGTCCCAGAGGATTGGCGGGAAGATTCACCCCCGTTACTCCCTGACAATGGCACTTTTAACATTCCTGAACTCTCCATTTTTTGCCATGAAACGGAGTCGTAACAATCCCAAGTCAGAACTGGGTCGTGCTCCTTAGCTTTTCTAAAAATATTGTCATAACAGAACCACTGATTGCCCCCGTATGATACGGCATACTCCATGATACGTGACTGATAAATAGGCAACTCGGTCAGCAACTCGGGCCTGCGCTCGCCCATGATGGAGGTAAAAATGCCCCACGCTCTGCCCCAAGTACCTATGTTCTCATCAACCTTAAAGGCGGCCATTTTTGCGCGCCAAACACCCGGATGCATGAGCTCCTTTTGACTCTTAACATGCTCCATCTCGTAATGGTCGGTAAGCAAAGAAAAAATGTTCACATACTTATTCGCCCAAATCTTTTCCTTAATTTCCAGTGGAACATGCTGAGCCACCTTCTCCCTTCGTGAAGGTACAGACCCCTCCCCCGCAATCGGCAATGGCCGCTTACCTGAACCAGATGCTGCATTTGCCGCCCAACTTGGGCCTTTTGCATTTTCCGCCGCCGGAACTGGCGGGGTAACAGAAGATGGTGCCTTCGCAGCCTCTCTAGATACCCGCAGTTGTCTCATTACTGCCCGGGCGTCGTCAGCCGTGGTGCCCTCACTATCTTTTCCCAACCACGCTGCTAATTGTGCCGCTAACTCGGGAGGCATATCTTCCCCGGTCACAGGGATCGGATGCCCCTCCTTCGGAACCGGGGTTGGCTCCTCACGTGGGGTATCGGGAACCGGGGTTTCCCCCCCAAGTGCCCCCCTTTTGGACCTCTTGCCTCTCCCACCAGGGACTACCCCTGGCAAAGCTGGTCCGATGACTCGCTTCGTCCTCCCTCCCCGTTCTTAGCCGCCATCTGCTTCTTCAAATCGGCTACCTCCTTTATGAGCATGCGGAGCATCTGATCGGTACCGACCCGCTTTCCGACCTTCTTGCCTGGCATCCTCAAACGAAGATATCTGTAAAACAAAAAGAAAGATTACAACGCTCAAAATTGGCTCTTCGTTCCGTCTCGAGCTCACGTGCAGCGGGGAGGTGCAGCTTCAGAGCACAGGAACAAGAGGATGCTTTCTTGGCTTGTTGCTCCTTTTATCCGTCTTCGGGCGGGTCTAAACCCGCCCCCGCCTGCCTCCGAGGGCGTGGCCGGCCGCGTCAGTGTCTAGGACAACCCACTCCAGGGCGGGAAAAGGCGCGCCCCGGCTACGCCGCTTCGGGCATACCAGCCGAGACTCGCCTCCCGCCCAAGATGGCTTCCCGGGGGGATCGTGGTACTCCACCATACGTTCGGGGGGACCGAATGGTCGCCCCTTTCCATTCCACCTCTTAGATGTTGGAGCAAGAAGTGCCCATGTAGATCAGTGCGTATTTGTTTTTTCTTTAGCCTTGTTATTTTTGTCAATTTCATTGTGAATTTGGCAAACTTAGATACCAATATAGAAAATGTATAAATTAAATAAAATAAAAGACAAATAAAGAAGTGTTAATACACACAAAACATGGTGTTTTAGGTCATATGTTTTGAAGGAGTTGTTTAGGTTAAGCAAATAGCGGCACTTGCATTCTTTTGTTCATTATAGTGCTGTTCCCCCTGACACCTGGACTGGCCCTGTGATGTGTTGACAACATTGAGACTGGTGACAGCTTACCTGCCCAAAAATAAAATATGCGGCTTATAAAGTAACATACCATAACATATGTATTTGTAAAGTGTACATTCACCGCGAAGGGTATCTTGGCTCTGAGTTACAGATGTTTATTGTTACCCAACTCAATGGTACTCACCAATTAAGAGCCAGCATTCAGGATGAAGTTACCAAACTTTTGTACCTGGTGGTGATTGAGCCATTTGTAGACGCTGGGTCAGTCCAGTGGTGCTGGTGTCCTAAGCCAACTTAAAGGAGGAGACTCCATAGAAAGTTAACCTTAAACATATGCTTATAGTTACTATCACCTAAAAGGTATTTTCACAGTAGCAAGATGGACTGTTCCATAGAGAAACAGTGGGACGCACTAATAATTTAAATAATCTTTGGCAAGGACCTTTTATTCTCAGACTCTTTGTAATATTTATTAATAAGCCAAGTTCACTGTTGAAGTCGTATTTTTAATAAATATTGAGGTAAAGTACTGTAGAAAGCTGCATTTTCCCTGCCTAAATCCTCTGAAGGATTAATATATGCATTAGTCTACAGCTGCAACTCTCTGAGTGTTTAATCTCTGAATAAGGTGTGAAAATTGCACCCACACCGGAAATAAAATACTAGGGACCATATGTAGGTAATTTACATTTACCGATTCTGAAATACCGAATTTTACCGATTTGGTATTTTAGAATCAGTAAATTATATGTAGGATAAAAAATGTCGGTAAATTTTACCGAATCGGTAAGATTCGGTATTTACAGATTCGGTAATTCCCATTTATTCCTATGGTCCTGGAGGCCCGTAGGAATGAATCGGAAGACATTCACTATTTCTGATTCGGTAAATACCGAATCGGAAATAGGGGGCACATATTCAAGGGTGGCAGGGTGTCACATTGACACCCTGTTGCACCCCTGAATCGTGCATGTGTGCACATGTGGCACACATACATGCCCTAAGGGCATGTATGTCTGCCACATGGCACTGTTACAAAAGCACAAAATTGCTTTTGTAAAGGTTTTCGATATTTACCACCAACATGTAGTTGGTGGTAAATAACGAATCCTTAAAGCACATAAGCACTCTTAAATGAGCTTCCTACATACCATTTACCGATTCGGTAAATACCGAATCGGTAAATAATGATCTGGTAAATACAGAATCTGTAAATACCGATTCTGTATTTACTGAATCATCACCTACATCGGAAATGGCTCGACACCGGTCGGTAAGCCTGAAATTTACTGAATTTTGGGTTTACCGACCAGTAATTAGCCACCTACATCGGGCCCTTGGTGTGGTGTGTTGCTACTGGTCTTCGGGCAGATATACCTAGGGATATTGATTAACATCCAGGAGGCCTCCTTTGTAAGATACAGATGTTAGCTGACACCTTGGAATGTCCCTTTTTTAGCACATCAACTCAGGCGCACTTCAATCCCAATAGGGTTGGAGATACCCCGGAATATGGATGAAGTGGCCTCAGATGAGGCGTTGCTCATATCCCTGGCCATTCCTCTGGGCATACATTGCAAAAATAACAAGGTAATGGATGTAAAGCTTGAATTAATCTCAGCTGCTGGCAATCACTCAGGCTGCATCCCAGTCCATTGATTTTTTCCACCATGCCATCTCAGTTTTGACACAGTTATATGCAAATCAGTGTTGACCTTCATCCTCATAGTAGCAGTCTACCCGAACTGCCAAGCCAGGTCCTCCCTGATTCAGAAGACAAGAAATCCAGGATTGGTTTCTCCCTTATTAGGGCTTTTCAGTCAGCCTGTATCCCATGTCTGGGCATACCCTGCAAACATAATGCGTAAAATGCAAAAACAAATGGCTATGGGTGGAATTCACAAATTAATCAAAGCCACTGGCAATCACTTGGTGCTGCATCTCAATCCATCATTTTCTACTCGCCATGCCACCTGAATTTGCACCCAGCCATATGCTACTCAGTCTTAACCCAGCTCCTCATGGGAACTTTCTAGCCCATACTCCCTTAACCAAAACACAATCAACTGACTACCAGTTTTCCCTTTTAGTACTAATCAGACAGGTAAAACTTGGTTCCAGTGGCACAGTGAAACCAAGACCAATGTCTGGTCATACTCTGCCCACTTAGGACATGCAAATGCAAAAACAAGAAGGTAATGCTAATGGATGGAATGCTTAAATAAATCTCAGCCACAGGCAATCACTTGGGTTGAATCCCAAACTATCAATTTTCACTCACAATGGCACCTCTGTTTGAACCCAGATATAGGCAAATCAGTCTTGACCTTGCTCCTCATGGGAACACGCGAGCCTGAAATGCCAGGCCAGGTCCTCTCTGAACCAGAACAAAAGCAACCCAGGCCCGGTTTTGCCCTTATTAGGGCTCTTCAGCCACATATAGGGGGTCATTATGATTGAGGTTTTTCCGCATCCTCGGGGCCGGCGGAAGCCACCGCCGGCCCCGAGGATGCGGAAAAACCGCAGCGGACTGACCAAAGACCCACTGCCACATTAGGATGGCTGGTGGGTCCTGGTTTCCGTCCGCAGCTTTTCCGCCGCGGTCGGCTTACAACCGCGGCGGAAAAGCTCTAATATGGTGACGTGTCTTCCAGACACCGTCCACCATATTAGGAAGGCCTTTAAATTATGCTTTTCCACGGCGGGTTTTCCGCTGTGGAAAAGCATACGGAACTTCACTGCGGGGGTTGTTGCGGGCCCCCTAGGTGAAGGAGGGGTGGGGGGTGCACATGGGGGGTACCTATGGTACCCCCCTGCATTTGCATGAAGAAAGCGGCAGGCACCGCGCGGTGCCTGCCTCTTACTGCATGCAAATGCAATGCGTGCATTTTTTACATTGCGGCGGGTGCAGCTTGAAGCTCCACCCGCCGCAATGTTAAAAATAGAGGATGTGACCGCAAACCTTGCGGTCACATCCTAATTGCACAGGAGGGAACTCCGCATGCCATGCGGAGGTTCCCTCCTGCTCTGGGATCGCGGACGGACGCAAGTCCGTCCGCGATCCTAATCGACCCCATAGTTTGGTTCCTGTGGCATACTGAGCCCGGGTTCTACATTGGTAATATCCTGCACATTTAGAGTGACAAACAAATGTATACAAAAAAGTGGTGAATGGAACCCTTGAATTAATCTCAGACACTGGCAATTGCTCCAAAGTAAAGCTGCATTCTTACAACACCATAAAACTCATTGCATACCACTTCTAAACCACTAACTTAACCATGAATAAGCAAGTGTTTTTCCAGGCTTGTCTTAAATAAGGAGTTCTGTCAATTATGAATGGATACATTGTTTTTGCTAGTCAAGCATTGTTCCCGCTCAGATGCACATGCTCCAGTGAATGAGGCCTATTTGCTTCAACAGGTGTGAATATAGCTTTGATTCGAGCTTTTGTTCTCGATAAAATCTGCTTATGGAGAAAATTAAAAGTAGCCTCACAGATAGCAACATCGGAACATAGGAACATCTGCTGCACGTTACTCAGATTGAAACCTGATAATAAATGTGGTAAGAATTCGAAAAGTAGCACCTCTCTTAGGGTTGTATTTCCACATGTTCACACAGTTGAATTTATTTTTCTCTGTTAGATGTAATTTACAAGGAATTGGCATGGATCATAGACTGCAGCAGCACAGAGCCACGATAATCAATTTGATCACTTATTTCTTTTTGGTAGTTTAAGATAAGTAATGTTTTTTAGTCTTCAGAAGATCTCCCAGGGTATAATATTCAGTGCATATATGACTCTAAACACATTCCCTAGGAAACTTGATGTTGGAGATGTTTAAAACCATTGTCTATCAATCCCTATTTTAAGCAAACACTTCAGTGACCTTGCCCAGACGATTCATACAATTCTGTTGTAATTTTATTTATTTATTATTTACCCACTTATTTATTTATTTATGGGTCTTTAAGGCAAATTTTAAACCCTAAAAGTATCTCTTGTTGTTGTTGAATACTAATTGGTCAATAAATAGGATAAACTTAATAGGTGGTTAGGGAAATTATATATCCGGTTTTCAGTTTCCGCCAGAATTCTAGCAAAGCATCTTTGGCCCAAATCACAAAAATTATAGCGTTCCATAGACCAGGGCTCTGCAGCTTGAAAGCACATCCTCTCTAGGTTTTAAAGTTGAGAAAGTGATCTAAAGAATCTGTGTGGGATACATCTTATATAATTTCAGAAGATAGTGTAGGGTTCAGCTGGTGGTGCATTATACATAATGTTTTGAAGGTACACTTGCTTCTCAAATGGAAGCTAGTGCATATGTTTGCATACCTCAGAATATAGTAACATTTCCTTGAACCTAGCAAGATGCAGGAGGCTAAGGTCTGAATGGAATGAGGATACACAATCCCCCACCTACTGTTTCCTAGGCAAATCAAATTAAAATCATGGAATATTGAACATAGCATATATTATGATAAGTTGACAAGGAAAATATACAAGCTCAAATAAATTGACAGTACCCTTACATAAAAAAAGCAATCACTGTGGCTACATATTTATGGATATGTAATTAAGATTAATGTTCCAAGAACTGCTAATACAGCACTGGGACACATTCCTAGAGAAGCTGGATAACTAGAATTCTTACATTTATAATGGAAAGTCGAGAAGAAACAGATTAACACAGAGGCATTGCCCAATTCAGTATTATAGCTTTGATCAGAACAGCAACATAGATTTCTTCCTGCCTATGAAATATGAGGTAATCCAAGTAAGGATTTTCCTCTGATGGTGAAAAACATTAAACATTGAATTAAAAGTTGTTGATTTACATTGTTAAACATTACGGACAGATCTAGGAACATCAGGGTGTTTACACTATCACTATCCACCTTAAATCAAAGCTCATCTACTATTGAAGTAATGGCCTTGTCTGCCCTCAGAATAAGAGTCTCAACAAATACCCTGCAGACAATTATGAAACAAACCAGCAAATACAGAATGAGCTTGAATAAGACAGGGTAGAGAGAGGCTGACCTATATTTACAAATCTAAATTGGACTATTTCAGAAAGGAGTGATAAGGTGCATGTTTCAATTCATTGGATACAAAAAATTTTATAAAAGAAAAAAAAATCTGATGTAGATTCCAGTTCAGCAATCAACCTGGATTAGGAAGCTAGGATTACCTTCTTTCTGGTTTATTGCATTGAAATAAGTCTGCATTTCTTATAAAATGTGATATTTTTTGGGGAGGGTCATGTCCAGGATTGCGGCCAGATAGAACTTCTCTCGCTGGTTCTCCTGCCAACTGCTGAGCCTAGCACTGGCATTTGGCCGCCTACAGCCCTAGGACCATCGGGGAAAAGTGCTCCAGTGAAGCGACATCCCCAGAGATCCAGGATGTATTGAGCCAATGGCCGATGGTGCTGGATTTTGCCACTGGCCCCACAATAGATAGAGAGCAAAGAACTGCAGGACAAGCCAATAAATCGGTTAACAAACTGGGACTCATAGGGAACACCCAATTTATAGAAACTCAAAAAGAACCCTCCAACAAATAGACTTGCCGCCGGAAGCGGCTCCATATGTAGTAGTATTAACTGGGGTCCCTGAATTGGCAGATGGGAAAACAGAAGGACACTTGGAATTAAAAAACAAGAAGATTAAGCTGGGTGGGGCACAGACCAAAAGACATACAGGGGTATCTCATTATTGTTAATTTCTGGGAATGCAGAGTAATTGCCCACATTAGAGACTGGTATCTTGAGAGAGGTGCAGGTGGTATATCTACATACGACTTGAGCTATTTTTACCGCCGGTCCATATTGACACCACCGCTAAGATATCGGAATCCATATGCGAGTAACAACACTCCTTAGCACACGTAAGTCACACTAATGTCATATAAACAAGTGTTTCCACATTTCTTCTGATACAATCACGAGGAGTACCTATTTTTGGTACATCAGATTCGTGTTTATTCCCGTTCACCGGAAACTTTTCATACAGCTGACACGTGTTTCGTCGTAACTGGGAATGTAACCCACAACTTTTTCAAGGCTTTTTCCAGATCTGTTGTCTTTCCATCAGTATGCGGTGATAATTCCAACCCGCATGGGGGTTCTACGGGGGTCTTCTGTTGTTTATTATTCAGCGTAAGTTGTCCGATCAGTTTCAGATGTCTGTTTCTGCCGGAAATGTGCCACAATCAGCGTGACACGCTGATTGTGAACGGGGAATACTTCACGGAGAAGGACAGAACGGGCGAAAGCCTTCCAGCAGAAACAGACATCAGAAACTGATCGGACAACGTACGCTGAAAAGGACCCTCATTCTTCCTCTAAGTCTCCACTTCCTGTCACTCTTGAAGATATAATGGAGGAGCTACGCCTCATTCGCCCCTTCATGGCTGATAACACCACTACCCTACAGAGACTGACGAAAAATGGTCCAACCTGGATAAGAGGGTATCAGATGTTGAACAACAAATCAGTGATGCCCACGATGTTGTCGCCAAGGTTGCTAGCCTCACTAAGGAAGTTGAAATGCTCAAGAAAATCTCTGAGGATTTGGAGAATAATAATAGGTGCAATAATCTGCACATTTATGGTATTCGGAGAATTCTGAGGGGTCAGACATCATCCAATTTTTAAAGACACAAGTCTTACCTATCACTGGATTGCCTAAGCATCTGGATGTGAATATTCAAAGTGTGCATCGCCTTGGACCAACAAACTCTTCTACCTCCTCTAAACCCTGAGGGATCATCGCTTATTTTCTTCTCCACTCTGACCTTATGACTATTCTTCACTTTGGTAAACAGCACAAGCAGCTACTATGGTCTGGTCACAAACTCTTTCTTACTCAGGATGTTTCAAAGCTGACTGCTGCGGGTCGCAAGAAGTTTCTGGACTTACGACCTATGCTACGATCCATGAATGCTAGATATGGCCTCATTCACTCTTGCTTTCTCAAAGTTACTTATAAAGAAAGAACTTTCAGCTTCGATGACCCAGCTGACCTTCAGAAGTTCATCGACTCCCATAAAGAAGATTCCATGGAACACAGCAGTTCTTAATGTTTCTGTGTTTTTGTTTGCAGTTTTATAACTTCTCGTTATGTTGTTCCTCATTGTAATGTGTTCTTGTTCTTCTCACCTTGTTTTTTAGGTCTTCTCTCCAATTGTTTTGGTTCTATCTTCCCTAATTGTGCTGTTCCGTTGTATGGTATATACATCCCAGTACGCTGCCTTCCTTTCACAATTGTTTAGTAAATTTCCTTCATTTGTTTTACATTGTCGTGTTTGGTCTCCAGACTCAATTGTATTTTTTTTCCCTTCTTGTATTCAATGTTTTTAAGACCAGGCATTTGGCATTCTCTTTTGCTGTGCGGCCGTTTGTCCTTTGCTGCTCCCGCTCTCACATTATTGTCCTACGCGCTTTTGTCCTGCATGGCTGAAGCCTTTTGGTTTTTCGCCATCTTTTCTTTTCTTTACTTTATCTCAGGGGAGTTTCAATCTCCCACTTCTTTCCTTTTCCCTCCATCTTCTCTCTCTTCTTTTTCTTTCCTCATGGCATTCTTTATTCACTTATGCTCTCTTCTTTCTATTTCCCTCTGTTTTTCATACTCAGAATCTCCTTCATCTTTTCAATTTTCTTCACAATTCACCTACTCTCTTTCTCTATATTGTGGTAGTGGTGTATTATATCTTTTCAGGATTATTTCCTTCCTTTCAACAGTCATTCTTTCCTCTCCTAAGCTTTTTATCTTCAGTTTGTGTCTATCTCATCTCTCATATTTTCTTCAATCTTCATGCATATCCTTCTTTGCTCTCTTAAATGAATGGTCTTCATGTAATATCTTGGAATATTAAGGGTCTTTGTAACCTGGTTAAAAAACAACAGGTTTATCCCATGTAGCAAGATTGAAATGCCAAGTTGCTTTGTTACAAGAAAACTCACCTTTCTCACAAAGACCTTTCCTCTCTAAGCAAGCAGTGGGTGGGTGATGTATTCTGTTCGCCTTCAGTTAATAATAAGAATGGTATTATCATTTTGTTTTCACAAATCACTGTCAATTCAGCTTAAAAATGAGATTTCAGATTCAAATGGTAGATGGTTGTATTTAGATTTATCCTTTTGCAATGTTCATGGTCCCAATGGTATTGATCTTGCTTTTTGGAATTACATCTCTAGATTTCTATCCTCTCACATCAGTGTTGATTTAATTGTTGGAGGTGATTGTAATCAGTTAATGGACCCTTTCCTGGACCGTAAATCTCAGGCCATATATATTCCTAACAAAATGCAAAAGTCCTTTTACAAAGCAATTTCCTCTAGAAATGTAATTGACTCCTGGAGATTGTCTCACCCGGATACCCTGGAATTTTCACCTGTCCATGCATCACATTCCCTGATTGATTATATTTTCCTCACTCAACATACTTTTCAATTCATGACAAATATTGAAATTGGTTCTATTCTTATTTCTGACCATGTCCCCGTTATTCTTGACATTGATTTACCTTCACCTTCTCCCAGTTCCCGTCGTTGGCGTTTTAATAACTCCTTCTGGATCCTCAATTTATTGATCAATTTACTCTTTTTATTGATGAATTCTTTCACAATGATCTTAACTCTACTTCCCAGTTTCATTTTGTTTGGGATGCTTTTAAAGCTTCAGCTAGAGGCTTTATCATTGATTTTGTTTCTTGTAAAAAGAAGCAGGCTCTTTCCAAATACTCCCTTATCCTTAAACAGATCAAAGATCTGGAGCATATTTTTTATACAACTAATTCTCCTGAAGCCCTTTTTTCCCTTATTAAAGCGGAACTTCAATTTAATAAATTCTCTTGTGAGGCAACCTGCAATCATCTTTAAAAATGTAATTCTAAAATGTATGGAGGGCGCAATAAAGCTGGCAGATCTCTTGCTAATTATCTCAAAATTAAGAAACAAAAATCCAACATAGCTGTCATTACTGATGCACATTGGAATCGTCTCAGCACTGTTGATAAGATTCTTGATTGTTTTGTTCAGTACTACTCTTTATATACACCTGAATCGACCCCACCCCTTGCTCAAATAGACTCTTTCTTTCTCAACATACCTAAATCTTCTTCCACAGATCTTGATTTCTCCTCACTTGATGACCCCATCTCTGAAAAGGAGATATTGCAAGCAATCACTCTTTTACCCAAAGATAAGTCTCCTGGCCCTGACAGTTTTACCGTACATTTTACCTAATACCTCACTTATCCTCCTTGATAACTTCCTTTCTCTCCATGGGGGAATCCAAAGGCTCTTTTACTCAAGCCATGTTATGCTTACTCCCTAAAAAAGACAAAGATCCCTCCCTCTGCAAAAATTATCTGCCTATTTCTTTAATCAATACGGATTGTAAAATATATGCAAAAATGTTAGCTTCTCGATTGAATACTGTTGTTCCAGACCTTATTAATATTTATCAATCCGGCTTTGTTAAAGGCAGATCTATTACGGATAATTCTAGAACCCTCCTCAACATTATTCATCTTTCTTCCAAGATGAATGCCCCCCTCGCTGCCATCACCCTTGATGCTGAGAAAGCATTTGATAGGGTTAATTGGGGCTTTATGTTTTTGGGCTCTGCGTTGGCATGGTTTCAGTCCCCATATCATTAATCTAATCCAATTACTATATTCAGCCCCCTCTAATTCTATTTGGGTTAATGGTGCTCATTCCACAATTAACCGCTCACCTTTATTAACGTCAGGAGTTAAAGAAGTGGGGTCAAACATCACGGAGGATCATTGGGTGTCCCATTTTACCACAATCTTTAAGGATACTGGTATATGTCCAGCCCAACCAAAAGAGGTGCTGGGGTTGGCCTCTGTGGTGTTCTCAGTTGTGGAAATGATGGAGGGAATCAATAACCTCTCAAATAAGAAGGCCCCAGGTCTAGCAGGCATCCCCCCTGACTTATTTAAATATAGCCCTCTATTTTGGGCCCCAATTCTGACAGCAGTGGGAAATGCCGCAGCAGAAAAGGGTTGTATAACCTCCTGGGGATTATCAACAATTTTACCCATATTCAAGAAGGGAGATCGAAATAGTACCTTAAATTATAGGCCTATCTCCCCAATTAATTCTATTGTAAAAGTTCTAGGGGGCGTTACATTAAGAAGGCTGACTACGTGGGCGGAGGAGAAAGAGATAATTTCTGACATGCAGTACGGGTTCCACACAGGGCACTGAACCTTGGTCCAATGCCTAAACCTCTATCTGATTTTGGGCAAGTACACCCTTTCACGTCCTGGGACTATCTACATGGCCTTCATGGACCTTTCCTCGGCCTTTGACTGTGTCAACCGGGGAAAGTTGTGGCAGTCCATGAAGGCCATGGGGGTATAACAACATCTTTTGAACTTCCTAAAAGATATACACAGAGACACAAAGGCAAACGTTAGATACACCATGGATCTCAAGGTAACAAGAAATTTTAGTACCAGTCGGGGAGTCAGGCAAGGGTGCATCCTGGCCCCCTTTCTTTTTAATCTTTATATAAATGACCTTGAGGAAACATTGGTTGACACAGGGGCGAATTACCCCTACGTGGGTCATCAGGGTTTGCCTGTCTTGCTGTATGCATACGAAGCCGTCCTTCTAGCCCGCACCCCAAAAGGGTTACAAACAATACTTAACGCCTTTCACGGATTTATTGCTAGTCGTGACCTATCCATAAATAACACAAAATCTTACGTGATGCACGTGTTGAAAGGAGCAAAAAAACAGTACCCCTTCAGGGTAAATGGCACCACGGTGCCCACATGTACCTCTTTCTCCTACCTGGGCATCTTCCTGAATCATCAGTTGATTTGGGGCTCAGTCCTGAACAAGAAAAGGGGAGAAGTTACTAGGGCTAACGCAGCACTCTTTGATTTTGCTGCGAGAATGGGCAAAAGACCAGTGGCGGCCATGTTGAAGGTTTATCGTGCAAAGAGCATCTCGATAGCTAGCTATGGAAGCGAACTATGGGGATACTGCAACCTAGAGGGTCTCCAGGTGGTTGAAACCAAATTCCTAAAAAAGCTTCTGTGTGCCCCACAGGGGTCACCGAATATGTCTGTGCACGAAGAGACCGCAATGCCTTCTATCAGTGACTCCCTGTCCTTGCGACCCCTTACCTTTTGGCTACAATGCTGGCTCAACAAACAGCTTGGTCTAACTCATAGTCTCCTAAAAGAGATATTGAGTCTATATTGTATGACCAAAATTCCCTGGATGAAATATCTTAAAACTAGTTTTGGGAAGGAGGGACGCTTGGATTTGTTTTTAAAACCAGAAGGAATCACTAGAAAAGACGTAGCATATATCAAACAGTCCTTCACTGCACGTAAAATAATGGAAAGGCAGGAAAAGGATCTGTTGAAGCCCAATGCGCGTCACCATATGATGCTCAAAACCTCGCTAGGTGAGGAACCATATCTACTTTGGCCGCTACCAGCCTATGAGCGTTTTTTACTAATTAGGTTTATGTTTAATTTGTTTAACTTTTTATTAGCAGTCCCAAGGGGATGTCATAGAGGGACAGTGCTAGCATCCTGTGGCTGCGACAACCTGTCTCCACAGGACTTGCTGCACTTTACGTTCTTTTGTAAATAAGATGAATTCCCCAGGGCTTTTTATCTTAAACCTATTTTAAAAAGATTGCAATTTGTACAAGCTCGCCCTGGCCTACTATATTTACAATTGTTAAAACCTGATTGTATATCCCATGTGATCGGCTTTTAAAAAAGCTCAATGAAGTATAGAAAATGTCTGGATACCTAGAACTGTATAAGTAATCCCCTAATGATGCTCTTCCTAATGTGCAATAGCTGGATCTTAACGTTATGAAAAACGTGTTTTAAATGGTGTATATTACAACATGTATTTTAACTGAAAGCTTGAAATATATTCAATTTTATGAACTTTTATGGTTTTGTACAAAACAAAAACTGAATAAAGTACTTTTGAAATTTGAATTTGGTGCTCAGTCAGCTTATTTCCCTTTACATAGGGGTACCAGACAAGGTTGTCCTCTGTCTCCCCTCCTTTTTATTTTAGCCTTAGAACGTTTCCTTGGAAAAATTTGGTGCTCCACCTCTTATTCCGGTTTTGTTTATAAATCACTAGATATCAAATTCACAGCATATGCTGATGATATTTTACTTTATATCTTGAACTCTTCTACCTCTTTACGTGCCCTTTATTCCTTACTCAATGAATATTCCTCAGTCTCTGGTTATAAGCTGAATATTGATAAGTCCTAAGTTTTACCTCTTAATAAGCACTGTCTTTCACATATGTTTCACAACTCCAGTTTCGAATGGAATCCAACGAGTATCAAATGCTTGGGTGTTTTTTATGCTAATTCAATCAAAGATAGCATCAAAATCAATCATAAAGATATTCTTTCTAAGCTCTCTGCTCTTATAGAACGTTGGTCTCCCCTATTTTTATCCTGGTGGGGAAGATTGGCAACTATTAAAATGATGATTCTCTCCATTATTAATTTCTACCTCTCTATGCTGCCCATTTCCCTCCCCGCTTACTTTTTCACGCTTATTAATCGCATCCTTGCTCGTTTTCTTTCAAACAACCGTAAATCCAGGATATCCCTGTTTCGCCTTCAGCATCCAAAACACTTGGGAGGGGTAGATTTTCCCAACCTTGTTCGTTTTTATTTTTCCTTCACTTTAAAACAAATCTGGCCATGCCTATCTGACTCATCCTCTCCCCCTATCATTGCATGGAGTGCGTTAGAGCTAGCACAACTTTCGCCTTTCCCCTTCCTTGCCGCTACTCATTTATCTCAACCCTCTGAACACTTTCTTTCACCCACTTTCAAACTCTCCGGGGCGCTTTCACTCTCATTGTTTCGCTCCTCATTTTCTCAAGCACATTTACACTCCCTCACACCGTTATTGTTTAATCATTCCCTAAAGATTAATAACAAAGCCCTATTTCGGAAGGAATGGATTGACAAAGGCATTATGTATGTTGATAAGCTCTTAGTTAATGGTCCCTAATGGATTTTTCAGACATTTGCTCATCAATCATCTAGTAAGTATTCTCCCCAGTTCCCTAATTTTAAAATAGCTTTATCTAACCTCATCTCATACCACAATTCATTATCTGATATTGCTCCATTAGACTCAACTCCATTAGATTTTACCACCCCACACAAAGCTGCCTCTATTTACAAGATCCTCTCCCACTCTACCACTGACCACCCTAAATCCAAACCTTAACTTGCATGGGAAAAGTATCTAGCACAGGAATTTTTCTTTCCTACCTGGGAATACATCTGGTCTAAAATTCACACTGTATCTCATTCAGCTAGCACTACTCAGACCCTTTATTTTCTTTATAACCAACTTTTCCTTACCCCTTCTGAACTTTTCAAGTTTAAAATCTTAGATTCCAGTCAATGCTGGTCCTCATCCTGATAGTAATCTCTTTCATATGTTTTTCCAATGCTCCTTGGTTAAATCCCTTTGGCAACATTGAGCAGGAATCCAGAGCACACTATGCGTATCAAATAAAATTTCAATCTTCAAGTAGTCATACATATGGGATAGATCAGACCAAACGTAAATTTTCAAACGTTTTATTAATCAACAGTGTTCTCTTCTCGGGAATCACTGTACCTGTCACTCTAGCCTACACGTGTTTCATCACAGCATGTGGCTGTGAATCTTCAGGGCTGATCTTAATGATCGAGGCGCGTTGTCGGGTGACCGGTGATAATTCCGACCCGGTCCTTATCGGGTAGTTTCTGTTGGGTTCCCGCACTTGGAAACCGAAGCTGCACCAAGCTTGACCACGGGCAACAAACGGCCCAAATATACAGATATTTGATTATTTACGCTGTGAAACCCTACACCCAACCTTTTGACTGACGGCAACCGAAAACCATCGGTGCCGTTCTCGTTTCAACAGAAACTACCCGATAAGGACCGGGCGGAATTATCACCGGTCACCCGACAACGCGCCTCGATCATTAAGATCAGCCCTGAAGATTCACAGCCACATGCTGTGATGAAACACATGTAGGCTAGAGTGACAGGTACAGTGATTCCCGAGAAGAGAACACTGTTGATTAATAAAACGTTTGAAAATTTACGTTTGGTCTGATCTATCCCATATGTATGACTACTTGAAGATTGAAATTTTATTTGATACGCATAGTGTGCTCTGGATTCCTGCTCAATCACAATAAGAGGGAGGTCCCTGAACCTCTTCTCCTTACAGAGGTTAAGGTTTTCCTCTGGCCAAGAAGCACCTACCTTAAAGCCACGATACTCTGAAACTTTACCGTGAGAAGTTGAGCGCCAAATCTCTGAACACTAAAAAACCTGCTCACAGACTGTACAAAAACCCTTTGGCAACATATTTGGTGCAACCTAAATGATATTTTAAGCTCCAATCACACTTTTGATATTGTTCATATTTTTCTAGGTGGTTCCTCCCCCATTTGGAATGTTTCAAATACTGTTCGTAAATTATGATAGACTTGTTCATAGCTATTTCTTTGCAGATTAATACTACAAACTGGAAAGATACTTCAAGGATTTCCTATACCGCATGGTGGAATCTGTTATGTCACCATCACAGACCTGATCGTGCCCATGCTACGACTACCTCTTTTTTGATTAAAAAAGATTTGTTATGGTTACCTTTAACTGATTTTCTTTCCAGACGTGTATCATATTATGGCTCAATTGTTTCTTTAAGCTATATTAATTTTCAATTTTCTGTTCTCTTTTTCTGTTCCCTTCCTTTCTCTCTTTCTTCCTTTTCTTTTCCTCTCTTTCCTTCTTTCTTTCTTCTATAATTTACAAAACTAAAAAGCATTTTCTCCTAGCATATGCATTATGTTTTACCTTTTTTGGGATCTCTTGTTTACGATTCACATTGAAATTGTACCTTTCCATTTCTTCAATTTTTTTTCTTCTTAAACTGTGATTATGTACTAATGTTTTACTTGGCATATTTGATTTAATAAAGCTTCCTAAACGTAAAAAAACATACGTATAAATAACTTATTGTCTCTGATAATTGTTAATTTCTATAATAATATCACTACGGAGGCAATTGAAGTAACACTAAAAAACTTGGGTGCTGATGTAAAAAATGCAATGGAAGGAAACAGTAAAGAAGTAATTGTCATATGGGGTGGGGATTTCAATTGCTCTATCTGTAAAAGGAGTCAGAAAGGCACTTGTGGTATTATGTTGGATCAGAATACCAGTCTAAACCACTTTGAACATAGTGTATGTGGAGAACAGTTAAATGAAATCGCTTTCTCCTGTGATTTGGGTTACACACATGAAATCTGCCAAATGGAGTCCCTCTTTGCCCCGACATTCATTGGTAGGGGTGCTTTTACGACAATTGATTTTATTTTGTTTCCCGTTAGATATGGACGGCAGATTAAAACCTGTAAGACCCTCAACATTGCACTTAGTGATCGCTACCCTCTAACTATGGAGATTGTGAACCCATATTTTGACTTTATGGGAGGTAACACCAGGAGGCTGATCAACCCTGACGTAATCATGTGTAGACAAAATGGATACTCCCTTAAATGGAGCAAGGTGGTTCTGGAACATTTTATTCACAAGTTGATTTCTAAATGTTTGACTTGTCTGGATGAAAACTCAGACAGCCAGAGTATTATGAAACATTTTTAAATTATTGTATCATATATCAAGGATGGTCTATGGGTGGAATTTAAAACCCGTAATGAAAAATCTGTGAGTTGGTTCGATTCTACTTGCACAAAGGCCCACTCTAGACTAAAGCACGCATTAAATGTTGTGCCCCGGGACCAGAATTTACTGGTTAGGGAGCTCCGGAAAGTTTATAACGAGACGCTAAAGAAAAGGAAATCTGACCTTAAAAGGGATGCCTGGGATTCGCTATTTGAGGCCTCTCAGACAAGGACACAGCCACCTTTTGGAAAGCGGTCAACACCCCATTTTATGTTGATAACAACAAGGCCCAAATTGAAATAGCGATCTCAGAAGAGGAATGGGTAAATCACTATACCCAATTGTACAGTATACCATCTGGAGCTCAGCAAACACAACCTATAATGAAAGTAGCACAAAGGGAACAGAGCAAGATCTTGACTTCCAATTTGGATATCACCGTGGAAGAGGTGAACCTAAGCCTAAAAGCGAGTCAGAGTGAGAAAGGTGCGGGGCCAGATAGTGTACCAGCTGACCTGTTTAAAAATAACATGGATTTGTGGGGGCCTATTTTAGCGCAGTTATTTAATGCAACCACCGAGAAAGGCTTAAATCCATCATGGTTTACATCTATTATTGTTCCCATTTTTAAAAAGGGAGAAAGGCAATGTTGTGCATGCTATCGACTAATCTCACTTCTTGATTCATCCATAAAAATCTTTGGTCGAGTGATTTTAAGTGGGTTACAAAGTTGGGCTGACAAAAATTCTATTATTAGCGACCTTCAATATGGGTTCAGGAAGGGCGTAGGAACTGTAGACCAGGGCCTTAATGTATTCATTTTACAAGAAAAATATACCAGGGCTAGGAGTGAGTGCATTTTTTTTGCTTTTGTTGACCTCACGTCAGCATTTGACTGCGTTACACATAGTAAATTGTGGCTGATATTAGAAAATATGGGGGTGGAGGGAAAAATAATTCATTTCCTTAAGGACCTCTATTCAGGTGCTACGGCATCAGTGCGTTACGGTAGAAACGGAGAATGCACAAGATCGTTTGGTATAGGGAGAGGGGTGCGCCAGGGGTGCGTCCTTGCTCCATTTTTATTCTTAGTTTATATTAATGACCTAGAAAAATCTTGCTTCAGGAGTGAAAGGATATGCCTATGGTAGCTAAAAGATCAATCCCAGCACTCTTGTATGCTGATGATGTGATCATAATGGCACGGACGCCCCTTGCACTGCAAAGGGTGATAACCTCTTTTAACACCTATATGTCCAATCTGGATTTGAAAATTAATTGCACAAAAATGTTCTGTATGAACTGTGGTCCAGGGATAACAAACTAAAAAAAGTTATGTACATCAATTCTAGTCCCCTGGATTTCACCCCCACCTTTCCCTACTTAGGCATATTGTTCCAAGAAAATGGTCTGTGGACAAGTGCAGTGAGAGCAAGAAGACTCATGTTCTGTAAAGCCATAATGGCCTTAAAAAACTTCACAAACAAATGGGAAAAAAGCCAATTAGGGAACTTTTAAAAATCTATAACTCCACCTGTATAGCATTTGCTGTGTACGGCGCAGGTATATGGGGTTACGCTAACGTAAAATGTATCCAGTTAGTGAAAAAAACATTCCTGCGATATCTCCTAGCAGTACCCGAGAGTGTTTCAACTTACATTTGTCATACGGAAGTTGGCCAACCATATATAAAAGACACCATCAAGGTCCAACCTATACTTCTGTGGCGTAGGGTGTGGACCACTGAGGAGTGTGCTCTGAACCGCACTATTTTAAAGGATGCGATAAATCTAGAGAATGCAAGCAAGATAGAATGGCTGACATTTGTAAAAAACTTTTTAACAAAATTAGGCTGTCGAAAATATTATGATGATCCAGTCTCAATGAGTCATATCCCCAGGAAAGAGATATGAACGGCTGAGGAATTGAAAAAAAAGACAGTAATAGCTCACCAGCTAATAATGACCTCTAGCAAATTACAACCATACATAACTTTACGCATGAGTGATCGCGAAAGGTTCTTATTAACCTGTTTCAGGTTAAACATTCTTTTTAGAGTTTTCAGTTTCCCTGAGATGAATACCTGGTCTAGATATATGATTAAATGCCCTTGTGATGACTCATCAGAACAATCAGACATTCACATTTTATTTTTCTGTAAATTTTATGTGTTTCCACGGAAGAGGCTGATAGTTCCTATATTGAAGAAAAAGGAAGTAAATCGGTGCCGCCCAGCTTTTTTAGCAGTACAGTAAATAGACACTATATTAATAGTTGCATCCATTTCTGAATTTTTTTGAAATATTTTTAGATTGCGGAAATCAATTTGTATATGAAAATCTCTTTCTAAGTAACGATTGGCAGATGTTTTACTTTTTAATCTTTGACTGTAGTTTTTATTGATTGTATTTTATTGTACTTTTATGGTTGTTCTTATGATAATAACCGATTAAAGTTACTAATGAATGAATGAGTCCCAAAAACTCAAAGGAGACACAAATCCTACATGCCCAACTCCATCATTTGCTCTGTAGAATCCCCTAAAATCATCTGGGCTGCTTGCAAGGCTTTAAATACATAGCCAAATCATGAGGAATACACCCTTCAAAACACAAACTTGCCTCTATGGAACAACAATTGAAATATATGATCCTTTACCTTCCACACACACGACAAAAGACCACTTTCAGTGCCTAACACATGTTAAGTTGGATTTAAATTCCATGTATACCTTCATAGCCAAAAAGGTGTTGGGTTGAATTAAGCACCACCACTTTGAATTAAGCAGACAGACTTCCATCAGACTCAGCTATCAAGAAGACCAGTGACCTACTCACCCATGCCTAACACATCTCAGATTAATTTCTTAGCCACTTCAGGAGAGGCCACCACTAGAGTCTTGTCAGGATCCACTTGCCACTGATCGATTGTTTGTTCCAGAAAAAAAGGTTTCTTGCATCTTTTGATGGCCGTGTCAATGGACCCTAAGCATTGACTTCACAGTCCAGGGTACAATTGGGAGCAGGTGTAGTTCTTTCGAACGTCAAACTGATGACAGCAGAAGACTGGGGATAAAGTGACACTTTTGTACAATTCACTAGCCATTGGGTGAGGGCGACTTCCAATGGGCACAATGTCTCAAGTAACGTACTCCCTGTACACCTGACTACAGACTATGCTGAGAGTGCACTAGTCTAAGTAAACCCCAATACAGGAACATGTTTCTGTCCCTGGGGAGGCTGTTGGCCCACTCATTGGTGTGGCTAGATACATGAGCAGTCCCCTACTCTTCAACCACAACAAACTGGTTCAAGGACCAGTTGCCCCTCTCAGTGAGTTGGAGCCAGGGTGTAAACAGTGTGTCCTGAGATAAAAAGGACACTCTTCCCCAGGTCTCACTGAACACTTAACTATAAAAGGCCTCAAGCTACTATTTCTGCTGTAGAGGCTGGTTACACACCTCACTAAGGGTAAAGTGTCAAGCACTCAACTGGGGTTCCTGCAGAAGTGAGCTGAGAAGTTTACTGCAAGGTTCCAAATCACTCACTAGGCACTTTCCATGGGAGAATCTTAGGTCTAGGTGAGTGGGGGAAAAGGGAAAGTGATGAAAGAAAATATATACTGCTCTTTATTCCTAGCTTCCTAATAACAATGGTAAGGCCTACACTTCTGATTCCTGTTGGAAAAATAAAATATGTGGTTAGTCCTAGGTAGAGGAGAAGGTTCACTTTAATTAGACCAGTGTTAGCTACCTGTTGATTCCATCTCCCCCACCTAAATGGAAGTTCCAGAGAATATTTCCCAAGAGAACTTCTGGAATTGGCAAACCTAGAATAACATATTCTGGATTAGTAAACGGGATCAGGAATACCATAGACTGAGGGATTATTCAGAAATCTGTAGTGCAACTTTTTGACCATAACACAACCATAATACAACTGTAATACAATGTTCCAGATAAGGTCTCAGATTAGTTATAAACAAATATATACAATAAGAACTCATAATAGATACATAATGTGTTTAATTGTACTTTGGTTTTTCTCATAAAACTGCTGCTGCCCTATGTAATGAAAATAGTTTTTGAGGGCATGTTAAGTGTATAACATCCACCACATGTGGAAGAAATGACAGATATATACTGCTCCAACTTTGCTTTTTGCCAAGTTAAGCATAACACGTTTTGACCGTCATCCACGGCCTTGGTCACACAATATGTGTGCGCCATTTTTTTTGTTTTTGTACTTAGTGCATCCTCATAGACACTGATAAAATTCTCATCATAAACATCGAGGACAGACTAGCATAAAAGTTCTGCAAATTGGAAAAAACATGATTATATTTGAATTATACATCATTAACTAATTTTCAATAAATCAATATAACATTTAAAGTCAGATTGGGATTTCAACAAATTAAAACTTTTTAAGGCGTGTTTCAATATCATATCACCCAGATTCTTTTATTGCACATATCTAGAACCTAGCCACACAAAAAAAAATTAAGCCCAAGTTGGCAAACCTCAACATATTGGTTATATGCAACAGATCGTTGAACAGATGCATTTGCACTTAAACCACAAATAGACATACTGCACATAAGAACAAAGCAAAACCCAGGCTAAGAAATGAGAGAGGACGAATGAAAAAATATCAATAATAGGAACTAACAGTCATGAATAAAACAACACTCAATATGGAGGTGCCTGAATTATTATGGTACATAAATTACAAATGTAAGTTATAACTATAAGTCCAGTTTAAGTTGGGTTTGTGTATAAAGAATAAATACAATGTTCCTTACTGCAATAACTTACTACCTTTGTTTATTTTGCTGAATATCAATGTTCTTTATTTTTTAATCAAAATGTGTTTTGAATGATAGTGTCATTAACTGGAGTGCGGTACAGTATAATGGAGCAGAGTATTGTAAAGTGTAATGTGGTAAAGTGGAGTATTGCAGAGTGGAATACAGTGCAGTGTAGAAAAATGCAGTGGGGTAGTGTACAGTGAAATATTTTACAGTGGAGTAGCATGATGTGTCGTATAGCGGAGTGGAGTATCCTAGAGTGGTTTGGCGTGTTCTAAAGGGGAGTGTTGTGTCATACAGTATTGCAGAGTGGTTAGACTGCATTATAGTGGGTTACAGTGTTGTAGTGAGGTGTGGCATAGAGTTGAGTAGGGTTCAGTAGAGTGTTAAGTGGGGTTGTCATTGAGAGGAGTGTCATAGCATACGCTTGAGATTATCGTACCCAGCCACATGGCGTATAATATAGTGGAGTGGCGTTTCATAGAGCGGAGTGGCATCTCTTCAAGTGGTATATAGTGTACTACAATAGTGTAAAGTAGACTGTGGGTGAGTGCAGTGGCATGCAGTGTGATAGTGTAGATGAAGTGGTGTAGAGTGGAGTGGCGTACAGTGGAATAGCGTATAGTGCAGTAGTCTACAATGGAGTGGCGTAAAGTAGAATACGGTCTAGTGGAGTGGCATACACTGAAATATTGAACAAAGGAGTGTTGTAGAGTGGAGAGGAAAAGACTGGAATAGCATAGAGTTCAGTGGCATTAAGTTTTGTGGCATAGAGCAGGATAGAATACAGTGCAATAGCATGAAGTGCAGTGCCGTACAGTGTAATGGTGTACTCTGATGTGAAGTACACTAGAATGAGATACCGTGGAATGTAATACAGTTAAGCGGCATAGAGTGAAGTGTTCTCTATTCTAGCATAGAATGAAGTGGTGTACAGTGAATTGGTGTACAGTGGAGTGGCATAGTTTGGCGTACCATTTTAATGTAGTGGAATACAGTGGAATAGTGAACAGTGGAGTGGTATACACTGGAATACCATAGAGAGGAGAGGCGTTCAGTGTAGTGGAGTAGAGTAGAATAGTGTATAGTGTGTCAGTGTAGAGTGGAGTGGCTGACTGTGGAGTGGCATGGATTTCATTGGGATATAATGGAGTGGGAGATACTGGAATAACATATAGTGGAGGGGCGTGGAGCTGCTTACAGATTGGAATGGTATAGAGTAGAGTGGAGTATAGTTGAATAGTGTAGAGTGGAGTAGTATACAGTGGATTTGTGTGCAGTGGCATACAATACAGTAGGGTAGAGTAGAACAGCATACACTGGAGTGGTGTAGAGTAGAATAGCGTCTACTGTAGTACAATGGAGATCCGTAGAGTGGATTATTGTACACGCCAGTGGCATACAGTAGAGTAGCGTCCAGTCAAGTGGCATTCACTTATCCTTTGCTTTTTTCAGTTAATTTCTGTTTGATCTGTGGTTTCCTATTTGTGTGACTATCTGGTTATCCTTTGCAACTTGTATAATGTGAAACTCCAATGACTTGTACACTACTGAGAGCAAAGCAGAATATAATACATGAAAATGGGACCATAGTTTAGTAATTACCACGTGGATCATCTCAAACAGCTTCCACCTTCTTTAGTATGCAGCATTTAACCACGCTATTGACTTAAATACACTTTCCATATGATGGCGATATTCAATTACCAGTACAGTGCATTATGGGAAATTGTCACTTTTATGATTAATTGCACTCGTGAATAGCAATTAACTTCATGTTCTGGTCCTAGGTCAAATGTAACAGCTAATTTCTATGAGTTAAAAACTATGTCTAGAGATCTGCAATGCTCCTGAGGTTTTGCTTTGAATCATTATGAGGCATAATCATGGAAACATACATCTGCATAAACTGAATGAAATGGGTGTCTTTTGAGAAAGGAATATGCTTGTCAAACGTGCCATTGATTTAACAAGACACTATAACGTGTTGGACCACAGTTTTAATTGAAAAAAGGAAATGGATGTGCTCATCCAGTAATTAACACTACACAAAGTACAAGCAGTTAGGATGAGCCTCGTTGTAATTAATAGCTAAATGAAGCTGGTAGCGGCTCTATTAAACGAGTGTAGGAATTCCGAGGCACTCATCATCTCCTCTTGTCCATAAAGGCCTCCTGTTGTCAGAAGTGAGTTATCTTAAATACGCAGTAAACGCCTCACTGCACCTCGGAAAACATGTTAACTTGTCTTATTCTAATTAAAACAATGCGCCGAGATGCATTAAAGTAGAACAAAGGTGAAGGAAGCTGCACGTGAATAGAGGGCATCACTTAATACATCGAATATACAGCGGAAACTGAATTTCATGAATTGAGAGTTTCATTTCAACATTCAAGCTCGTTCATATCGTCCGCAATCGGTGGATACTTGCTAAGCTCTTGGTTCTCAGGAGGGCCACATGTGAGCGAGAGGAACTGCCCTGGAGATGTCCTTGATGTTTCTCTGTCTCGCTGCGAAATCCCCTCACCAGACTTATTTTTACGTGTGGTTTATATATATTAGAGTCTGTGGAGAGGATAAAAGTTCAATGTAGAAAAGCCGTGGTGGATTTCGATCTTCAAGAAAGTTGTTATGTAAATCGTCTGTTTCCGAAGCAAGAGGTGAGCTTTTCGCCAAGGTCCAGGCTCATTAAACTCCCAGATATGCCATCCGTGCCCCTTCCTTTCTTTGTCCTGCTGCAGAGTACCATGTTCCTTGACTGCCAATGTAGTACTACACTATGATATACAAGAGTCGAGTGAGATGAACAGGGCCACAATGATAGTGGGCAGGTGTATCCTGCTGCTGGCAGTCTCCTACGGGGAGAATGCAGCATGTTGAACTTAAAACTCAATTATGGTACGAGATTGAGGAGGCGGGGGTGTTGCCTGTTACATTTACCCTTATATTGCAATCATTGACACAGATAGCATGAGCTAATATTAAGAGGCTATTGATCGGAGTAGATAATTCAAACTTTTTCAATATGTGGAAGATGGGTTGTCAATGTCAACACCTACTGAGAACTATATTTTACCATTGAGGGAAGAACTAGAGAATCAGTCGGTGTCCTCCTGTCATAAATCAATCTAAATCAGAAGCCTTCTACTCACTTCTGACACAGCTCCTCTCTGAACTTTAGAAATTGCAATCTATTCTTTAAAAGTATTCACCTAATACACAACATTATAAAATACCTGTATTGTGCAATAAAAACCCGAAGCTACCCAATCACTTTGGAATCGAGATTATACGGTGCCCTGAAGTAATACAGGAAAAGTTTCAAACCTCTCAGAAATGGGAGCAGTTTCTCAATATAACCTATGTCATCAAACAGTACATGCCACAAAGTACTCATCTGATATCGAATATATGAATGACAGCTCTCCCAATTTGGTGCATAAAGCAAAAAAGTGACAAATGAGCAAAAGTGAATGCTAGAGAGGTAGGAGTAAATGCAAAAAGGACCAATGAATTACCATGAGGCCTTTAAAGTGGAGTTTAGCCTGTACATGTATTCAATGTGTGGATCTTAAATTTCGGCTGGTGTGTTCATGGTACAGCCTGTCCGTTGTTACTCTTGCTGGAACCTCACTTCGGACGTTAAACGTAACCCTGGGCAAAGCACTACGCTACGCTCACGTAGTTTGCGAAGTTTGCACTACTTCGCACTACGCGAACTGCACGTAGCACAGTGCAAACACGCATAACGTAGTGCAGCGGTCATTTTTTGCTTGCTCGCGGTCCTCAACGTCAAGTTGGCGACCGCAAGCAAGGAAAAAGCACTTCCCAGCGAGAATATTTCCACGTTCGCGATCAGCAACATCAAGTTGTCGATGGCGAGTGTAAAAAATAAACCTCCCGGCGAGATTCTCAACGTGGGGAGGTCAGTTTTCTCATTGCCAGTGGTCGCATATGCTCGCGACCGCACGTGACCGCTCGCGATGAGAAACTACCAGTTTGCATTGAGAAAGCTGCCGCTCGAGTAAAAATCTATTAGAGCGGCAGAAAACTACAGCTCGCACTGTGCAAGATGCTGTTTTCAATGATTGCACAGTGCCGGATGCTTGTCCGCACTAAGCAATCATTGAAAACGGCATCTTGCACAGTGCGAAACAGGGTACTACTCAGTTTGCGTAGTGCTACGAGTAGCTCGCATAGCGCGAAGTGCACTTTGCGTAGCTTCTCGTAGCACTACTTCGCAAACTATGCCCAGCCCTAGTTAAAAGGTTCTTTGGTTATACAGACAAGTACCAATTTACAGTAGCTGAGACGTGTGTAAAGGATGATTCATGCCAATTTTGGCTTTCTTTAGTTCACGTAGATACAAAAATGCTCACTTTCATAACTAAAGATTGTAGTTTGAGGAGGAGACTAGGTGTGTGTGTGTGTGTGAGTGTGTGTATTACCCAGTGGTAGTCACCACTGGGTAGTTTTTTGTAGGATCCTATTTCTATTACAAACACCTTTTGTGTGTTACCTGAAATTTTGGCTCTGTTTGACAAATCTTCTCGAAACATTCCAAAACAGTGCTACTTTTTGGCTAGTTTGTGCATGGGAAGTTTTGTGGTGATCCATCAAGCAGAGGCTGAGAAAAAAGGGATCCCTAAAACACATTTTCCCCAATATTTTTTCTGTATGAATTTTAGCCATAGCTAAAGCCTAAACAGCTTAACGGATTTACATCAAATTTGGCAGAAAGCTTTATCTTGCTCTAGTAAAAATCTGTTCAGCACTGTTTTAGCAGTTAATGCTAAAAAACTTTGCATAAATAGTGCAGCAGAGAATCAGCAGACCCAAAGATCTGACGGTGACATCTGATTGGCTTCCACCAAATTAACCAGGATGTGTCAGCAGCTATTTTAGGACTCAGGACTAAGGGCCAGATGTATCAAAGGGTTTTGCCCATTCTGTGTCTATGGGGAAATGTGTTTATACATATGGCCCTAAGTCCTGACTCCTAAAAAAGGGTAAAAAGAATATCAGGAGGCAGGGTATGGATACCCTGAACCCCTAGGTCTGGGAGGGTTGTAAAAGAAAAACATGTTTTTGCCACAAATTCGAGGAGGATGTGAAAATTTTGCCTACATTTTGCCAAGGTGTTGGTAAGTGCCCATAGGGTGGGATTCAATATTGCCTATTGGGAGTGGAATGTGTGTCCCCTCTTCCCGATCCTTTGTATTTTTAAAGTTCCTGCTGGGTTAGAGCAAACATGTCTTCCTTGCCTGCTGGAGCTTGGACAGGGAAGACATATCTGCTCTCACTTAGCGGGAGATCCCATAAACCTCCCACCGGCTCAAAGCAGACTACCCTTTCATGGCCGCCCTCCTGAAGAAAGAAAACAAAAACAGCTGCTCTCATAGATGACAGTAATGCAAGATCCCATATCAGGCAGCTGGCTAGGGCAGCGGGAACCCTGGGACCCCCCCACCCACAGCACCTTTAGAATTGCTGCTTAGTTAGTGTCATGGTGGGCACTGGGACACCCACCTAAATGAAACACAGGCCCTGGGACATGGGGACCTCAGGGTTACAATTGACTTAGGTGTCAAATGGTCACATTATAGGTCCGAATAGAAACACCGCCATTTTACATGCCCACGTTTTTAAGTTGCCATTTTTTCATGAACACAATGACAATTGACACACATTTGCTTGTGGGCTTGTGCAGGATAATATTATCTCAAACAGCTTTGCTTACATTTTCACTTCATAGGCATATTATCAAATACCTTGGCCATTCTGCACAAGGGCTAAATTCACTGTGCAAAATTTGGTTTTTGCTCATTGTCCATTTGTCGATTAAGCTATCACAACAGAATCAACAACAGTGGCCTGACTGGGACTACGGCCAGATTTTTTATTTTTTTTGCAAGTTATCAGTAATTAAGGTAATGTACTTTAAAGAGTATTATGTTAATTATCTGTCGAAAAAAAGTCTGCAATGGGTACTATAATACATTTTCTTTCCTCTTTCCTCCGACCATTCTGCTGCTCCCACCAAAGGCCTGGATAGGATATTGGGTTGTCGGTTGAGAGGGGGCATGCCCTACCAAGCAACAACCATAATAACTTACAGGGTGAACCACAAAAAGTCAATAAATTACCTTGTGCTTGAATCTCTGGTAGCTTTTTTTTTTCAAAGACCTTTATTGAAAATCATGCAAATCAGGTTACAGTATGAAACATAGTACTACAACACATGACAGAAGGAAATGGAAACAGTATGAAGTCAATGATACAAGGGCGGCACATCTTAGAAAGTAAAGCACTATAGCTGAGGACTGAGCGTGGGAGGGCCGCAATAGACAACAAGCAGGGCATTATGGGGCCACGGGAAGACAGCAACGAGCAGGGGAAGTAGGGGGAAACCTATGGACCAGCACCGGCGGCAGCCACAGACGGGGTGCTATTGGGGAACGTGGTAGAGGATGCAGAGGGGGAGCTGACCAGTAGCCTGCATTATTTCCCAAAATTCAGAAAGAAGCGTCTGAAACCGCGCAGCATCCTCAAGTTATGCATTCGCCTGCGGTGCAGGCTTTTGACCCCAATGTATAGCAACTCTACGGCGTGCGAGAACAAGGAGCATAGCCGTGAGATGGCGGAAGGCATCAGGGCATTGTCTAACCAAGCCGAGTAGGCAGGTCAGGGAATCTGGCAAAACAGGTGAAGAGGTTATCTCTGTAATTATGGTGCACACGTCGCGCCAGTATGTAGAGACCAAAGGACACAGCCAAGCTAGATGAGAGAAGTCAGACGTGGGGGATGAGCATTTAAGACATCTATCACTAGGGACGAGCCCCATTCTGATTAGCTGATCGGGGGAACAGTACAGCCAATGTAAATATTTAAAATGGATAAGGTGCAGGCGGTAGTTAGGAGACAGGCGTTTAACCCCTTCGCTGCTCATGACGAGCTCAGCTCGTCATGAGGCACGGTTGAGCTGTGCTTATGACGAGCTGAGCTTGTCATGAACAATGGGGATTCAAAGCCTCCCAGCACAGGAGGGGAAAATCCACAGCAGCCAAGGTGTTAATCTACTTACAACAGTATAGCCAGTCCTCTTGAGAATGATGAATGCCTAAGTCCTCGCTCCAGGCCATGCGGGGGCAATCAGCAGAGATAGGGGAGGGTGCTAGTGTGGTGGCATAGAGCCTAGAAACCAGTCTACGAGGAGATAGAGAAGTGTATATCAGGTCGAGGGCAGCCATCGAAGGAGGGGGCTGTGGGAACGTGGAATGCAAATCCCGACAGGACGCTCTAAGCTGGTAATATAGTAGTGTGTCCATAGGGCCAGACCCAGCCAGTAGCGAAAAGAAATTGTCACTGCCGCAGAGGTCAGATAGGGTGGTCAGACCCATGCCAGTCGTGCCATGTGCAGTGAGGGGAAAGCCGGGTTGTATGCGACAGGCATGGCACCGGCGGAGAGCGAGCCCGAATATTTGCAAAGACCATCCCAAGCCCAGCTCAGGAAGTCCACCATGTCGATTTCTCCACTTGGTGGCTTGCCCAAGGCAAAGATCGTGGTATGTAGAGGCAAGGGGGCATCCAGGTCGGCTATGACCGCCACGTGAGGTTGGAAAGGCATCGGATGGAGCCAGAAATGAAGGATGCTGGCCTGGGCACTGAGAGCGTATAATTTTAAATCTGGGGCACCCATCCCACCCCACATGAGGAGAAGCGTGAGGATGTCATACATGATTTTGGGCTGACGCCCGGCCCAAGTAAGAGAGATGATAAGAGAATGGAGAGCGCGAAAAAATTGAGCTGTGAGAGGGATGGGCACATTCAGAAACATATACAAAAATTTTGGGAGCACTACCATCTTAGCGTTGGCAATCCCCGCCAGGGATAGAGTTAGGTGCCGCCAAACGGGAATCTTGGTCTCCAGCCAGTCGATCGCCCGGCCAAAATTTGCTCTCCAAAGCTCACCCACATTCCGACTGCGCCAGACACCCAGGTATATGGTGGGCCCATTGCACAGACAAAAGGGTAGTCTGGAGTGAAGGGGAAAGTGGCATCCGTCAAAGAGAATAGAAAAGATTTGCTACAATTGACCTGGAAGGCAGACAGACCCCTGAATCGCACCACCTCACAGACCATTGGGCAGAGGTTCTCCTGCGGATGGCGGACATAGAACATAACATTGTCTGCGTACATTGAGACAACCATGGCTCGGACCCCGAAGCAAAGGCCCCTCTGAATGTGGAGCTTCCTGAGCCTAACTGCAAGGGGCTCCATGGTCACAGCGAAGAGCATAGGTGAGAGTGGGCACCCCTGCCTAGTGCCCCTCGAGAGTCGGATGGGTTCTGAAATCTGACCATTGATCCGGAGTCGGGCGACTGGGAGGGCGTAGAGGAGTTGAACTTTGTGCAGGACAACTGGGTTGAAGGCAAGACGGGGAAGGAGATAAAAAAGGAAGGGCCATTCGAGAGTATCAAATGCGTAGGTGGCATCCAAAAGATCTGCCATGGCCAGGAGAGCGGGGTTGATCTGATGGAGTACAGCAAAGATCGTGCAGAGGTTATGCGACGTTGCGCGCCGGGGATAAATCCAGACTGATCCGGGCGAGCAATAAGGGACATGAGGGGCAAAAGACGGGAGGCCAGAAGCTTGGCAAAGATCGAATTGTCAATATTAATAATTGGAAGGGGGCGATATGAGTCCAATAACTCAGGGGTTTTTTCTGAATTTAAAAGCAGTGTCAACTGGCCCTTGCAAAGTGAGGGGGGAAATTAACTGATTAAAAGGAGTCATTATACAAGGCGGCGGGATGAGGATGGGTGAAAATATTTTATAGAAAGAAGTGGGTAGACTATCAGAGCCGGGCGCCTTATACCCAGGCAGACTATTGATGACAAGTAGGATCTTTTCCTTGGAGAAGGGTTCATCGAGGTATTCCTGATGACCGTTACTCAGCCAGAGGAGCTCAAGAGTGTCAAAGTACTGGTCTAGGAGGTCGCGTGAGGGAGCAGGCCCAGCAGTATAGAGTTGAGTGTAAAAGGTGGTGACATAAGGAAGAACCTCAGTGGGAGAGGGTGTGCATTCCAGACCCCTGTCCTGCAGTGCTGTGAAGTAGTAGGCGAACAAAGAAAAACCAAAGGGGGTGATGGATGGAGCATTGACAATACAAACACTCACCCCCAGTCAACTGATCTGGGTTTAATCCATCACCGTTCTTTAGCTCACTCCGCCAGCCCAGTTGAGACATGGCCATATGCAAATCAGTCTGACCCTGTGCCTCATGGGAACAGTCCAGCCCGAACTGCCAAGCCATGTCTTCCCTGGACCGGAATCAAGCTTCCCAGGACCGGTTTCTGGCATTCCAGCCATCTTCAGCTGGGCTTGCTTGAATTTCACATCCAGCATGGTGGCTTTGAGATCATCTTCATGGATGGATACATTGTCGAGCAGGGTAGTGGATTGCCAGCATCTGAGCCAAACCCCTCCTGTTGCGACAATTTACGTTGATCGAATGCCAGCTTCGGTTGCTTAGGATCAGTCCACCTCATGATCTTGCACTGGCGCACCCTACAGGCCAGGGGGTAAGGAACGGAGGAGCAACTTGTGGGGAGGCTGAGGTGGACAGGAGAGGCAGGGATAGAAAGATGCCACCAATGGAGGTGGTGACAGTCAGGCACAGGGGACAGACCAGAGCAGGCGAAATATGGCACAAACAGCCGAGTTTGCAATGGGAAACATAGCTCAGGACATGCAGGAGAGCCCAGGGGGAAGGAACAGGCAGCACAAATCCACAAGGGAGACCCAGATGTGAGCAGGAGTAATGTGCTTCCGTGAGGTCCAGAGGAGAGTAAACTGGCCAAGCCTACGATGAGGGTCCTGGGAGGATGAGGCGAGCTTGTGAGTGAGCCCCAGGCCCCAGGCAGGGAGCTAAGTGCCAGGTCCCTTCTGAATGAGTGGCACCTCAGCAGTGAAGGCGATAGACAGCAGGCAAGAGAGATCCCAGCCACAGCAGGTTAGCAAAGTCAGGTGGCCCGGGAGGTGGACATGCAGGTCACGAGGTATGAGTGGGGGCTGAGCAGGAGAGTGTAATGTCATCCCCCGTGACCCGCCATGAAGCCAAGCCCATCCGGGGGACACCCAAACCTGGGAGAAGCTGGCAAGTAGCAATCTCGCTGGTGCAAGCAGCTAATTTTGTGGTGGAGCGTGGGTGTCGGGCCACGCCCTGGCCGAGCAGGTAGCACAAGAGGCACCAGGCAAAGAGGCAGCAGCGTGCAGGCAGGAAGTGAAGAGGCCGGCAGGAGCCTGCAGGGACAGCTGGGAGTTTGCACCCACAGTGCCGCTGGGCAGCGGGAAGTCACAGGGGCACACGGCCCACGTCACGGGGCCCAGAGCCAAAAGGTCGAGGCAGCGTGCACCGG
Organism: Lissotriton vulgaris; assembly: GCF_964263255.1. NCBI lineage: Eukaryota > Metazoa > Chordata > Amphibia > Caudata > Salamandridae > Lissotriton > Lissotriton vulgaris. Next base: position 37,725,783 of record NC_141690.1, read on the forward strand.
AAGGAGGAGGAAAATGCACGCATGGAAAAATGGCCCGGTCGTACGGCACATGCCCGCCCTGCCTTGCCACAGGCACCAGCACCAAGAGCCACTCACCAGGTCCAAAGGAGTGAGGTTGCAGGGCAGCTAGGGTGAAATGGCTTGGTCTGCAGGAGTCCGCTGAAGCAGGCCGCTGGTCAACGACAGTGCCGCAACCCAGGCCCAGTGCCCTCTGCATGCTGGCAAGATAGCCTTGACGCACGCCAGGCCCCCGCAGCAATCTTCAGTGTGCCAGCACAAGTGGGGACCCAGAAAGACAGCTCAAGGTGAGACGCTTCGGAATAGCCCACTGCTAGAGGGCAGGGCCTAAATAGTCCACAGGATGATGTAGGATTATCGGCTTGGTCTGCAGAGCCAACTTAGAGTGCGGCCATTTTGCAGCTGGCCAAGCCACGCCTCTTGTAGCTTGGCACAAAAGCAGCCAGACCTATACAGCACACAAACCATAATAAAGTGAAAACACAACACAAGAAAAAATCCTTTACCAATTTAGAAATATAGGATACATATTATAAATAAAATGATACCAGAATGACGCAAATACAAAAGGTAGAACCAAAGATATTCAATGAGTTCCCCTCTAGTGAAAATAGCACCAAAAAGCACAAAGCAACTTGGTCATCTGGTCTTACTAGACAAGGGTAAAGTCACAAGTTGACTGTGCAAAATGTTGTTGTTGGTCATTGTCCGTTTGGCGACTGAGCTATCACAATAGAATTAACAATGGTGGCCAGACTGGGACTATAGGCAAATTTTGTTATTTTTTTGTAAGTAGGCAGTAATTAATGTAAAGTACTGTAAGGAGTATTATGTGATTTATCTTTCAAATAAAGTCCCATGAACAGATGTTTACATAACAAATGGTCCAAGAGAACCACCAATGCTGTGTGAATCTCTAACCAGACAACAATGTGTCTGCAGTGGGTACTAACATACATTTTCTTTCCTCAGATCATTCTGCTGCTCCCACCAAAGGCCTGGATAGCGTACTGGGCTGTTAGTTGAGAGGGGGCATGCCCTACCAGGCAACAACCATATTCACGTACAGGGTGAACCACAAAAAGTAATTAAATTAATTAACTTGTGCTTAACCCTCTGGTAGCTTGGCACAAAAGCAGCCAGACCTTACTATGAGGCATTCTGTAAAGTATTTATGCAGCTCACAAACAGTAATAAAGTGAAAACACAACACAATAAAAATCATGTACGAATTTGGAGGATACACTTTATAAATAAAATGATACAGATACAATCAGCAGAACCAGAGAAATTCAATGTGTACCTTTCTAGTGAAAATAGCACAAACACTGTGGTCATCTGGTCTAACTGGACTAGGGGAAAGTCACAAGTTCAGGACAACCCTAATGGAGCATGGATCATACACACAGACCAGGTAATCCTGTTTAAAAGTTACCTTCAAAATCTGTCTTGATGAAGTTCATTCATCCTGGATGAGGCCATGTGGAGGAGGCTGAGTGTCATGGACGTCTGTCGCTCTATCTTGCACTGGCATTCATCACGGGCTATTGTTCCTGTAGCATGAAGTGCAATTCTCGTGTTGCCTGTTATCACTGGTAGTCAATGTCAGCACAAAAGCAGGTCTTGGCCCAAACAAGCCCTTTGAGGAGCTGAAACTTCAGTAGTTAACCTTTGCTTCAGAAGGAGTACACTCTGATTCCAGCCAAGGGCCCAGGAGTTGTGGTAGCACCCTTCTGGCATCAGGGACTCACTCCAGAGTTAAGCCGGGCTCAGGCAAGACCAGTTAAAGGTCTATGCAGGTCTAGTTGCAGCAGGTCAGCTGGGCAGTTTTAGGGAGGCCTCTGAAGGTTGTTGATTCCCTGTCGCACATACAGGAGATCAGCCTTGGTGTCACTCTAGTTAGCCTGGGATGAAGGTAAGCAAGTTCAATCTCCCTTCCCAGATAGCAAGGCAGGCCTTCAAGCAGCAGAACAGTCCTTTTTCTGTAACTTGCTTAGTTCCAGGAGTGAAAAGTGGCTCATTATGTCCCATATTTGTTTCTGGTGACAGCCTGTGCCATCCCTGTCCAGCCCCCACTTTTGGTCGAACATGTCCTTTTTAACCTTTGTCACCAGAGTGAGGCCTACAGGGTCATTCACCTTTTTAAAATGATGCTGCTGTTTGCTTAACTCTTCCTTGAACTACATACGTTAGATGTAAAGTGATGCATTGTGCTGGACTGTTGACTGTGTGCTAGCAAGTGGCATACAAGGACACAAAACAAAAAGGCTTGTTATGTGGCCCTTAGGGACATTGTCGACATTGCTAAGTTAGCATGCGCTTTTCTGCCATGCTGCTGCTTCTGCGCACTTTACTACATGACTTTGTTTTTGCAAGAATCTGTTTATGACTTTCAAATGAGAATGGACTGCTTTTCACGTTCTCTGCCTTTCCTGGAGTTTAGTCTTAACATGATGTGCAAGGTCGATAAACAATACCCGTTGTTAATCGGCTCTGGTCAGTCCCTAGTCCAGATACATAACTTTCTACAACTTATGCTTTGCTTTGATTTTACTGGGTTGCATGTTGTTTTAACACACTTAAAGAAAGCCGTTCCATGGAGAAGAGCTCCGCTATTCCTATGATATAAACCTTACATCCAGGCTTTAAGGTATGGGGTCTGCTGTCAAAGCGCAGAGATCTTCTGTTATATAAAATACACTTCTTCTATTCAAGGGGTGGGTGGTTAGACCTAAATATCCTTTTTTCCACAATCTTTATACAATGACTTCTCCCTTTGTATTCTAAGGAATTGTAACCATGCTAATTGTGTTGAGTTTATGCATTTTGCTGCTGGTAGTTGCTCGTATACTGTATTGTAGAGCACAATAGTTAAAAAAACATCATGAACTATTTTTAGTGACTCTGCCAATTCTTATTGTGGACAAGTATGAGTGAGTGAGCGAAAGAGTATGTCTTGTTCCCATGATTTCTGAGAGAGTCGGAAGTGTTGTATTCTGGGTTGTGTAATAATTTGTAGCTTTGTGATGTTTGGAGGAGAACCAATGGGACTCCATAGCTAGTCGGTTTTGAGATTCTGAGTATTAATGTGGTACACCCGTATACCCTGAGGTCCTTTTTTTCTGCTCCTAGTTCTGTGTATGTGCAGAATCCCTGCAACATGGCGCCGCCAATGTTTTGGTCTGGTTCTTAACTGCGAGATGCTTGAGTAGTGCTTGTGCTTGTCCAATAAACCCTCACTTCTGTTTCTGGAGAGAGCTGTAATGGTGTAACCTCCTACATTGATGTTTTATAGGTTCTTTCAGGCTTGAAGTTTTTAAAAGGTATTTTCTCTTTACTCCTAACCCCTTATTGCGCTGCCGAGCTTTAGGTTGTCGTTCTTTGTCTTTTGTGATGGCGGTTGATGTACCAACTCATAACCGCGCCCCACTCATGGCGTATTCGGCTCAATATGGAGTGCCTGATGCGGGTACCGAGCTTATATTTGTTGTGGAAATGAATCCAGCTTACCGCTTTGAAGTGTTTTATTCGTGGGTCACCTTTCCGGCGTTGGATGGAACATATGATTTGTTTCATGAATATACTGCCACGGCCCTTCCTCACGCATATATAGTGTTCTTGAAGTTCTCCTTACAGCTTTGCAACACCAAATTTGGTTTAATGGCACTCTTCCTCACCCAGTATCGCTGGTCCGTTTAGGTCCTTTATCGACAGATGGGCCCACTTAGCCCGTTTTGGCTCGGTACACTCCCGTTGCAATTGCATTCCTTTGTGTATTACATACGTCTTTGATACGCGTACAAGGAGCTGTTATACAGTTCATCACGTGCAACTTCCTGCTCGAACTGATGGTGTAACTATCATTCCCCTTATGGTTAATTCAGTGATGGGCAAGCGTCCACAGAATAAGGATGAGTTACCTTATTGGCTTGCTGAAAAATGTTGACAACTAGAGGCTGTTTTTCCAAATACATCTGCTGTGGAGAAACACTGGATATTGACTATTAGTTTGCCTAAAGACTTACTTCCCGAGTTAGCTGATTGTAACACCTGGGACAGGGTTCGGCATTGGACCTAACTTTATAAGGTGGATACAACTGTTGTATTTCAAACATCAAGCTAGAGTAAAGACGGGTTGCACCTTTTCCCCAATTTTTTTCGATAGCATGGGGAATGCGCCAGGGTTGTTCCCTGTCGCCGATTCTTTTTGCATTGTCCATGGAGCCACTGGCCTGCAGATTGCGGCTGCTAGTATTTGACTGGGGTATTCATGTCGATTGGCGGTGGCACATAATATCGCTATAGGCAGACCAAATATACCTGGGCGACCGAACCAAGAGACTACAGTCAATTATGGACCTTTTGGATGCACATGCAAGAGTTTCAGGACTCCAAGTTAATTGAACCAAGTCGGTGGTGTTCCCACTGGCTCCAATGTCATCAGCACAGAGATGACGGGCACCGGACATGCCGTTGACATGGGCATTTGAAACCTTTAAGTATCTGGGGGTTCAAGTTTATCACTGTGGATGGAAATCTTGGCAGGGCCATTACTAGAGCACGCTCGACTCTTCCATTCTGGTTGGTCCTCCTGTTGTCTCCCATGGGCCGGGTGCCCATCTCTAAAATGTTGGTCCTTCCTCGCCTCTTATACTTCTTCTATACACTCCCCTAATGCCTACCTCAGAGACATTTGAGGGACCTTGAATCCTTTTTGGTCTCCCTGATATGGGGTAACTCAAGAGCCAGGGTGCCTCTCCATAAGCTATACTTACCACTATCGACTGGCGGTTTGGGTGCCCCAAATTATGAGTGCTACTATGCCACTGCACAAATACAGAAGCCAATGCAGTGCCTAGCCAAAAGCAACCTCGTGGAGATGACCATGGGTGCCCTGATGTAAGGAACAATTACCCTGACTCAGAAAAAAACAGGCAACATATTAGTGAGAGCGGCCTGATGACACTGGTCCAGATATGTGGTACCTACTGGCCAAATGACGCCATGTGCCCCCGGCCTCCCTTTGGAACTTTTCCACTGCACATTCACCTGTCATGGGCACCTGGAGTTGCAGCTATGAAAGGAGAGAGGGCTAGATACATGATGAGTCATGTATGTAGACTCGCAATTGCAAACATTTGAGGATCTGTTGGGCACATATGGAGTGCCGCAAGGCTCCTTTTTATTACATGCCATGCTCACATGCCATACTTCAAAAACATGGGGCAATGATCATGTGGAGCCTGTTACGTCACACCTGCTTCAAACACTGTTCATGCATGGCCGGGGTAGACATGCTGTAACAGCTATCTACACCTCTTTCAGACTTGACGAAAACCGGTACTGGCACAGATACTGGGATGCTGAATTATCCGTCACTCTTTCGGATAAGCAGTGGCTACACTGTGACTAAATCTCTATTAAAACAACCAAATCTGGCTCCCCCTAGCCCTGATTCCCGCCAAGATCTCAGGTTCGCTAGCCAATCACCTCGCTACTCCAATTTGTTCCATTTTAAATAGCTCCTTAAAAGAAGACAAGCTTCCCAAGTAATGGAAAGCAGCACAGGTCTTGCCCATTAGGAAAAATGCCAAACTGCCCATGGACATCATCACTAATTATCGCCCCATCTCAACACTCCGTCTACAGAGTAAACTACTAGTGAAGCACATAAATAAACACCTGTCCAAATACACAGATTCCTCAACTGCCTCGACCACTCACAGTCAGGATTCCGACCCAGACACAGCACAGAATCAGTACTTGTGACAGTCACAGACAATATCCGGATGCTTGCAAACAATGGTCAAGCAGTACTACTTATACAGCTGGACTTGTCTGCAGCTTTCAACACCATCTCACACCAGATATTGCTGGACAGACTCAGGGCTCTAGGGATCCAGGGGGAGGCACTAACATGGTTAACAGATTTTCTGTCTAAGAGAACTCAAACTATTAACCTTAGTCCTATCAGATCACAAACCACAAATGTTTCTATGAGTGTACCACAGGGCTCATGTTTGAGCCCTACCTTATTTAACATGTATGTCACACCACTTGCATCTCTCCTAAGAAACTTAGGGTTAATACTAATTTCCTATGCCCATGACACTCAACTGCTTCTTTCTTTGGACAAGAAAAACACAAGTATTCAGGACACCTTCTCTGGGGGCATGAAAACCATCACTGAATGGAGGAGTAACAACTTTCTTTAGTTCAACGTGGAGAAAACAGAGATTATGTTATACTAAGAATCAGTCACCAGGTGTTCACCTAACTGGTGTCCAGGAGAACTAGGCCTGGCCCCATCCCCAAAACAAGTGGTGAAGAACTTAAGGGTCTAAAAGACCAGAAGCTGAGCCTAGAAAAGCATGCCAAATCAACCACCAGGACATGTTACCATGTACTCAGCCTTCTGTGCAAAGTGTTCCTCCTACTCCCACTATCTACACGCAAAACACTGATACAAGCCCTAGTCTTGAGCCACCTGGACTACTGCAATGCTCTGTTAATATCCGGCAAATGGATTCTTCCTTAAACAGACTGCAGGTAGTCCAGAACACGGCAGCCTGATTAGTAAGTATGGGCAACAAATATTTTCCTCTCGCGGAATTTGTGGATTTTCGTCAATTTCGCGACCCACGAATCTCGCGAAATTGCCGAAAAATCCGCAAATTCCGGGCTCTTTGGCCCCGCCGCACACACGAGTGGTGTGCACCATTTTCCCGCCCTGCCCCACTATGATGGACAGCTCACTCAAGGGACCCCGGTGCTGAGCAGGTGTGCTTTCTCCCCGTATCTACTGTTAAAAAGTAGCTGTGATGCCTGATGGAGGCCTCTGCATCCTTGACTTTCATAAGTGCAATCCCCGTGCAGTTCCTGTGACCAGGAGCTTCTTTCTCCTCATCTGCTGCTCTGATCGGTCTCTGACCTTTTATACATGCAAGAGGCATGTGAACTCGCATAGTAGCCCCGCCCTTTGGCCCCGCTTCACACACTAGCGGTGTGCCCCATTTTCCGGTCCTGACCCACTATGATGGACAGCTCACTCAAGGGACCCCGGCGCTGGTCAGGTGTGCTTTTTCCCTGTATCCATTGTTGAAAAAGTAGCTGTGATGCCTGATGGAGGCCTCTGCATCCTTGACTTTTACGAGTGCAATCCCTGTGCAGTTCCTGTGACCAGGAGCTTCTTTCTCCTCATCTGCTGCTCCGATCGGTCTCTGACCTTTTATACACACAAGAGGCATGTGAACTCGCATAGAAGCCCCACTCTTTGGCCCCGCCCACACACTAGTGGTGTGCACCGTTTTCCCGCCCTGACCCATTATGATGGACAGCTCACTCAAGGGAACCCGACGCTGGGCAGGTGTGCTTTCTCCCCGTATCTACAGTTGAAAAGTAGCTGTGATGCCTGATGGAGGCCTCTGCATCCTTGACTTTCATGAGTGCAATCCCCATGCAGTTCCTGTGACCAGGAGCTTCTTTCTCCTCGTCTGCTGCTCTGATCGTCTTTGACCTTTTATATACACAAGAGGCATGTGAACTTGCATAGAAGCCCGCTCTTTGGCCCCGCCCACACACTAGTGGTGTGCACTGTTTTCCTGCCCTGATCCACTATGATGGACAGCTCACTCAAGGGGCCCCGGCTCTGGGCAGGTGTGCTTTCTCCCCATATCTACCGTTGAAAAGTAATTGTGATGCCTGAAGGAGGCCTCTGCATCCTTGACTTTCACGAGTGCAATCCCTGTGCAGTTCCTATGACCAGGAGCTTCTTTCTCCTCGTCTGCTGCTCTGATCAGTCTCTGACCTTTTATACACACAAGAGGCATGTGAACTCGCATAGAAGCCCCGCCCGTTTGGCCACGCCCACACACTAGCGGTGTGCACCATCTTCCTGCCATTTACCCACTATGATGGACAGCTCACTCAAGGGACCCCTACTCTCTTCGGCGCCATGGCATAGTAACACACACATGGTCACTGGAGACAACTCTTATGGCCATTTACGCAGCTGCAGTGTTGAAAAAGTACTATACATTTACCCAACGAGGTAGCACTTACTGATTAGCCAGTAGAAGTATAGAAAGTACAGTCTATTTGTGCAAAACTGCAAATCCGCGAGTTCGCCAATTTTTTTTCAAATTTGCTGATTTTTTTGCAATTTTGCATGAATTTGCAGACCATAAATCCGCAAAATTCACCCATACTTACCGATTAGTGACCAATGCCCACTGTCGGAAACAGCCTAACTTCCCCTACTCAGGAAATTGCACTGGCTACCCATCCGCAAAAGAATAATCTTCAAGATCTGCTGCATGGTGTTTAAAGCCCTGAACAACATGGGACCAAAATACATGTCAGAAAAGTTGGTCAGATATACACCTTCTAGGACCTTCCGCTCAGAGTCCAAAGATCTCCTCCACATTGCTTGGATAAAACAATCGAGAATAGGGGGTAAATTATTTTCATATTGGGCTCCATCAATATAGAACAAACTCCCCATCCACTCACGTCTCTGCACCAACTACCTATCTTTCAGGAAGCTTCTGAAAACCTCATTGTTTTATATCTTTCCCTTTCGGTTGTCTCAGGATGTTGCAGCGCGGAGATACCCCAGTCGGGGTGATTCATGAGCTCTATAAATGATATAAATAAATACATAGATGTCTTAACCACCTAAAAATCATATTGACCAACGCCAGATTGAAGTAGACTTAATTTAATTATTTGCACTACAGGTATCTGACACCCCACAGATAGGCACGCATATACCCTGCTGCAGCAGACATGCCCCAGATGCCGAGACCAGGGAGCCACATTTACACACTAAGGGGCATATTACCAAGAAAGGGTGACACATTATCGCCACTTTTATAGGCAGGAAACTGCCGCTAAAGCGGTGATAATGGGCTTGATAATATGCCCTTTTGCATTCCCATTGAAGCCCAGGTTCTGGTGTTGACCTGGGCATCTATGGGGATTTACAAGGGCATATTATCAAGACCATTATCGCCGCTTTAGCTGCAGTTTCCTGCCGATAAAATCGGCGATAATGTATCGCCCTTTCTTGATAATATGCTCCTTGGTTTGCAGCGGCACCGTTACTCAAACATTTTAGTCTGCGGTGGCCGCTTTGCTTGCAGAGGCAATGGATACACAGATTGAGGCGGAACCCCTTCATTTTCTGCTGGGCGGCACGAGACGCAGCGCATCTCATTAGGTCCTGAACAAGTTCGTAGATCTAGCCCTGAGCTTAGCCAAGCACAAGATAGCCATGGCGTAGAAGGCGCCATTGGGCCCCAGTTTGTACACTTGAATGCTTGACCTCCGCAGATCATTGGTATCGGAACATGCAAACCAATTGTAGACAGCAGCCCGAGCAACGGTGCCCTCGCGCACGATTACTTATCAGAGATTGAAACTAGGTTGCCCGTGGCAGGCCCTCCTTCATAGCTCCGTTTCTTGCTAAGGGACCCTTAGTCTCCTTAGACTCCTGCGACGGGAAACAGCCATTACAACGTAACTAAAACAACGCACTACCATTACAACAAAACCTTTACAACGCATGATCAATTACAACGCATACCATTACCACGCATGCCATTACAAAGCATCTGCTATTACAACGCATGCCATTACAAGGTAAGTATGGGTAAGTATTTAATTAAATTTTAACCCCTACACCATCCAACGTTTACCCTACTATTACGCCCCCCTGGAGTTAGAATAGTAATTTTAACCCCTACACTATCCAACACTTACACTACTATTACATTCCCAATAATTAAAAATAATATTAATACTTACCAATACTTACGTTGTAATGGCATGTATTGTAATAGCAGCTGTGTTGTAATGAAATGCGTTTAAATGGCATGCGTTATAATGAACCCTGCGTTGTTAAAGTTTTGTTGTAATGGTATGCGTTGCGAATGTATGCGTTGTAATGTCATACATCCCTCCTGCGACCCATATTATTAAATGAGCATACATGCTTGTGCACACCACGTCTCTTTTCCTCCATCCTGCCCGCCCCCTCTTCCGCCCCGCATCTCACATATCTTCTCCATCTTTCCCCACCCTCCAGGCGTGCGCCTGCAGCAGCTTAAACCACCCCGGCGGCTTTATGGAAGACAACTGCTGATACATCATGTCGCCAGCCGCAATTACATGGGCAGCTACATGAAGAGACTGTTTTCTTTCTCCTTTTCCTTTGTTCCTCTTTTTCAGGTTAAGGTTATTTAATGCAAGTGTATGATTTGATGGTGATATGGTCTTGAGGAACAACTACTGTTTCTCCCTAATTGTTCGGATTTCGTTTGACAAATTATATTTGAACTCTACCGCAAAGTGAAGCGGTGAACCAGCCAACAAGGTGGACTTTAATGTATCCTAGCTGAGTCTTTTTTTTTTTCTCAGCACTCCTTCATGCCATCCCGATTATTGCCATTTAGTAATGTCAGTGTTGGATTGACTTGTCATATTATTAATGTCAATGATGTTATCTTGTTAAAATCAATAAAAATCATCTTAAAAAAGAAAGGGAAAGCACACACAATCTTCATAGATCAAAGGCAGATGAATATATTCAGATTGGGAATTCGAAATGGAAAATGTTGTGCTCTTTTTCGCCAAGTTTTCCAAAGCCTTAGCAAAGGCTCTGTAAGATAAAATCATTCAGGTGTTAGTGATGTCTGTTCGGCTTGCTATAGAAAGATATACCTAACGGCAGTGTGTATGTCAATGTGATGTGCATGGCCTTTTACATGATAAATATCCATGCCAATGAAGGAGTAAAAAACAGCCAACTGCTGACAGAATTTGGCACAAAAAGGCATCCTTTTTTATAATCTACAAATTCATTAAAGTGCTGTGGAATTTTCTTTCCAGCATTTCACATCTCCCAGACATTACTAAGATGAAATGCCTATGGCAGATTGCTTCCTAAACTAAGAAAAAATTCTCCTCTATGATACAAAAATCAAACAGTTTACAATCATTTATTTTACAAAGTCCAGAAGCACTCTGAGTGCCTTTTATTGCTTCACCTTTCAATTGTCATAACCTTTTTGGAATAGACTGAAATTAAAATCAATTGAATGTCTCAGAACAATCTGTTACGCTGTAAAAATCATGCAATTTGCTATCACCAACCCTGAGAAAATTATTTACCATAATACAACTTTTTCTGAGAAATTAACCTGAGTTATAATAAAAATGCCAAAGCTGAAAAAGAGAACAGGATAGGCATCAATAAAAAAGAAATCCCACCCATTATATGCTAGCATTTATTTAACAAGCATCTTTAAGTGCCAGCCTAATGCAAAGGAGCGGGTTCTAGACCCATATTCTTTATCCATAAATATGACACAGACACCTAGGTGTAGTGCTTAGAACTGTCCACAAGCAAGTGCATTCTGGCTATTTTATTGGCAGGGTTTTTTTTTTTTTTTTTCTTTTCAAGACCTTTATTAGGCGCAAAAGGTTAATACACAGCTTCATGCCTACAACCTTGAACGGCAGGCCGGCAGCAATCGTGTGCAATGTCAATATTGCCATGTATAATGTGGATAGGAGTAATCAGTTAACACAGCATGTCGCCCACAACCCATCCGGGCCGGCCGCGTTGTAAAATGATAAAAGCTGTAACACGACTTGTCATCTTGCAAGTAAATCCCATAACAAATCTCGAAATAAACACTGAACAGTTGAGGTCTCTTTTTGTGTTTTTCTCCCCCCCCCCCCCCCAAAAAAAAAGATAAAAAAAGAAAAAAAAAACTGAGAGTGGAACTGAGGAAAACCAATGTGTCTAGTCCCTTCCCCCACTATGGCCACCATACATAGTATGTGATATAGAGGAATTTACGGGGCAGAGCAAGTGGGTGGAACGATCCCCACATTGGAATAGACCGGAGGCGGATTGAGAGTGCTCTGCAGCCTACTGGCGAATTTGAACTGTAGTGGGGATGGATTGAGTATAGTTTGGAACCGCATCTGTTAGCTGAAAAGTGCGCTACTCGTGTATATGCCATGTATTACGCTTCGCGCGAACTCGTGGGCAAGTGTCCCGAGAGGGATAGGAGAGCGACCAGCAAGCCCCCAAACAGCCTGTGTGGGCGTACTGACCTGGGGTTATCCTTGAAGTTGCCACTGCGGCTGTGCCCTGAACCTCCCAACAGAACCCGAGTGACCAGTTATGTTAGCAGTGTGGTGGTGGGTAGGCTGGGATCTGGGGGAGGGGGGGGGGGGAGGAGAAGGAAGCCTAATAGGGCCCACTCATCGAGGGTAAGGCTCACTTCCGGGTGTGTTCGTGAGCTCAGCCCGAACCGGTGTCACTTGCGGGTCTGGCCCTTCTGATTCGTCATCTTGAGTTTGAAGGAGGTAAGCGGTGAGGGGGCCCCATAGGTCCTTGGGACGCATTTTGTGGGGCAATAGGTCAGCGTAATTGTGAAGTTGGTCCTGCCAAGTAGACATAGTAGATAGCCAGGTCTTGAATTTGGGGGCGCGTCCTCGTCCCCATCTGCAGGCCAAGTGGCACTTTGCCAGTAGGAATCCTAGCGCGAAGAATTTACGGTGATTCCGAAGCGCTAAAGAAGAAAGTCCCAGTAGTGCTATTTTGGGGCAGGGTGCGATTGCCACTCCTACCATATCCGACATAGCTTTAAACACCTCCACCCAGTACGATGCCACAGCCGGGCACGTCCAAGCTAGGTGAATGAAGTCAGCTCCAGCTCTCTTGCATCGAAGACAACGGTCATCCGCACGCAAACCGAAACGGCACAATTTGGCGGGTGTATGGTAAAGTCGGAGCAAGAATTTAAAATGTACCAGACGGAGGCGAGCGTTGCCGGTTACTGCATTCGTGTGTGAGCAGCTTTCCTCCCATTGTTCGTCCGAGAGAGGGGCATCGAGGTCTTCATCCCAATCTCGTCTAGCTCGGAGGGGTGGGGGGTTGGAGGCCGCATACGCGTGTTTGTACAGCATGGAGACTACATGTGTCGGAGTATCAGTGTGTAGAAGAGCATGTAATGGAGCTACGGTTTCCGGTTCATCAGGGAAGTCAGGGGTGACCGCCCGAACATTCTGTCGCAATCTTGTATAAAGGAATGTGTCCATGACAGAGGGTGTATGCGCTCCAAAGAATTGCGTCGCCATCCGGAATCGGCCCTGTATGTACAGATCCCCCCACGTGTGAAGTGCCAATTTAGTGAGCATTTTGCGACCTATTTCTTCGCGGGCAACTCTTAGTCTAGGATCGTGTGCCAATATCATGAGAGGGGAGTATAAAATGGCAATGCCCATACGCGTCGTTATCCTGCGCCACGCTTGCACCGTGCAGTCCACTGTTGTGGGGTCACGGTCAGTTACCCGGCTTTCCGAATAGAGGTAGCCTGATGGTTTGTCGGGTCTCATGTATCCATCTTCCACAGCCAGGTGAGCCATAAAGGGAGGGGGGTGAAGCCAGTAAGTGGCAAAATGGCCCTGCGCACAGTCATAGTAAAGGCGGAAATTAGGCACATCAAATCCCCCCTGGTGGTAGGGGAGCATAAGAGTTTTTAGCCCGACTCTGGCCTGTTTCCCTCCCCATATGAGTCTAGACAACTGGGAATCAAGGGCCCGGAAGAAGTGTGCTCCTGGGCTGTATGGTATGTTGGTAAAGAGGTATAACAACTTCGGGAGTACCACCATCTTGATTAGGGAAATACGTCCTGCCATGGACAAAGGGAGGTGGATCCATCTAGTGACGCTATCAATCAGTTTATCAAGGACAGTGCCGTAATTAGCACGAATAAGGGTTTCCCTATTCCTAGTGATATTGATCCCCAAATATTTTAGTTCCTCGTTTTCCCATAGTAGCGGGTAGTCAAGAGGGAACTGTAGGGTCTTGTCCGTAAGAGGGAATAGGGCCGACTTTGCCCAGTTTATCTGTATTCCCGCGATGGCGCCAAATTTGGTGACCTCGCGTAAGATAGGGTTCAAGTTTTCTTGTGGCCTGTGAATATAGAGTGTCATATCGTCGGCGTACAATGATATGAGTAGTTGCCTTTCCGGGTAGATGAGGGAGCGGTGATTGTGGTGCTGCCTGAGTTTGGCCGCTAGAGGCTCAATTGCTATTGCAAAGAGGACCGGGGAGAGAGGGCACCCCTGTCGAGTGCCCCTACGAATCTCAAAAGGTTTTGAACGGGCTCCATTCAATAGGACTGCAGCATGCGGCTTATGGTATAGTAGGCGGATCCACTCTATAAAACTAAAGGGGGTGCCCATGCGTTCCAGAAGTGCCAGAAGGTAGTCCCACTCCAGAGAATCGAATGCCTTCGTGGCATCGAGGAAAACCGCAGCTGCTTCACATCTGGGGTCTATATCTTGTAGCACTGCCTGAAGGGTCCGAAGGTTGTGGGAGGTGGCGCGATTCGGGACGAAGCCTGCTTGGTCCGGTAGGACCAAGCGCTCCATCAATAGGTTCAGGCGGGTCGCCAAGACCTTCGCTAGTATCTTGACGTCAGTATTTAACAATGAGAGGGGTCTGTACGAGTCACAGTGTTCCGGTGACTTACCTGGCTTTAACAGGGAGGCAATCAGTGCTTCCCGCATACTAGGTGGTAAAATGCCTTCTTCCAGGGCCGAATAGTATACATTTTTTAGTATTGGGGCCAGTAGGTGTAGAAAGGTTTTATAAAAATCTATCGGTAGGCCATCCGAGCCTGGGGCCTTGCCTGATTTCATGGACATAATAGCGTCTTTAATTTCATCCACCTCTATTTCCAGGTGTAAAAACTTCTGTTGGGTCGGACCAAGCCAAGCTATAGCAGTGTCGTCAAGATAGGTTGGTAGGTCAAGCGGTGCTTGTCTGTGGGAGGTGTAGAGTGCAGTGTAGTGATCAGTTAGGACCCGGAGTTGTCCCGGGAGGTCCCTCTGGGGCATATCGTGGCTATCGAGTAGTGTGGTGACGTAATTATTGTGTCTAGGTGGTCTAACTGCAGAAGCGAGCGCTCTGCCCGGTCTGTCGCCTTCACCGTATATGCGTGCTGTAAAGGGCTTCCCCAGGAATTTGCATTCTTTCTCCGCAGCCTCAGTATATTCATTAATTTTGTCCCGTAGCTGAGCTTTATGTATGTGTACCCCCGACCCTAGGGAAATTTCACGCTCAAGTTTGCCTATTTCCGCCTCCAGTTTCCGCAAGTCACCGCGCAGGGATTTGAGTACCCCACCCCCTTTGGAAATGCACCAGCCACGCACGGTTACCTTAAATGCCTCCCAGACAGTAGTGAGACTGGAGACTGAATGGACATTACGGTCAAAAAATTCTGTTATGTCCTGCTCTAGGTCTGCTGTAAAGGCTGAATCAGTTAAATGCGCGGGATTGAGGCGCCAATTCAGGTATGGGGAAACGTCTAGGGGAATGCGCAGGGCAAGAAGGACTGGCGAGTGATCCGAGAGGGTGCGGGCAAGGTGTTGTGTCTTGACAAGCCATGGGGTGAGCCCAGCGGAGAGGAAGACATAATCAATGCGCGCCCAAGTGGAGTGGACTGCGGAGAAGTGTGTGCCCTGTCTAAGAGATGGGTGTGAGTGCCTCCACGTGTCAGTCAGATGATGATCTTCCACAATACCTAGTAAGGCGCGTTGTGTGTGTGTATAATGGGTAGAATGTGGGTGTGATCTGTCCATTGCAGGTTTCAATGCAGTGTTAAAGTCTCCACCCAAGATTATGTGGGATATGCCCAGGGTTTGTATCTTGCCCCACATGGTGAGGAGCGCAGACGGATCGTCTGTGTTGGGGCCATAGTAACAGGCGAATAGGACCGTGTGTGAGTGCAGCTTCCCCCAAACAATGCAGTATCTGCCATTGGAGTCTATTTCAGTACCAAATGGGGTAAATCCCATGCCTCTTTTGACCAGAATCGTGACCCCTCTAGAGTAATTTGAATACGATGAGAACACCCTGCATATGGCCCATCGGGAAGCAAATAAGGGGGTCGTAGTTGGCACCAGATGAGTTTCTTGTAACATTGCAACAGATATTCCCTGTCTATCCAAATACCCCAGGATCTGCCGCTTTTTCCGCGGGTCATTTAACCCACGAACATTCCACGCTACAAGTTGGAATTGCAGGGCTGGCTGCGAATCAGTTACGTCTCCCATCCCAATCGTAAAAGGAAAATGTGGCATATGTATGTAGCTTTCAGCAGAATGCAGACAATAGTAACAAATCCAATTCCTTTGCGTAGCAATCCAGTCTCAGAATTTCCCCCTTCCCCAGTAATATCCGCAGCGGCTACGCTGTCGGAACTAAAACAAGTAGTGTACCCAACATCCCCGGCAACCCCAACAGGCCGGCGATGCAGTACCTTTGCAGCATGAGACGTGTTATGCATAAACTGTGTGGTCAGCTCGTTTGCTGTCTCAGTATAAGAGCGGATTGTGTCCCCACCCACACCGGCAGCCCCAACTGGCCGGGCATCAAGTTCACCCACCCCCCTCCCTTCTGTTAACAACCCAAAAACTAAAGATAGGACAAAGGTTTGTAGGGGATCACCCATTGGGGACGGAGATCCAGGGGCTCCAGACCTGCCATCCACCTCCTTACTTTCACCCACTAGACGCCAGGTATGGACCCAGCAGTCATGAGCAGGACGGAGGTGGGTGACCGAGCACTTGCGTAATCAAAGTCCAGTGAGATTTAAAGCAGTACATGTACCTCACCTTGAAAAACAGAGTCCGGCCTCACTATGTTCAGTGGTCAGCATCATCGTGACCAGGATGGCATCTCTGTTCGTTACTCCTGTTGAGACATTGGGGACTGTGACCTAGAGCGTCGTGACTCAGCCTCATTCCTGGCGCGTTCTCTTTTGTGATGCTTAAGGAAGTCTTCCACCTGCTGCGGGTTTTGAAAAAAATGATGTGTGCCCTGGTGTGTTATCTTCAGTTTGGCTGGATATAGCATGGCATATGGAATTTCCTGTGATTGGAGTTTCTTCTTCACCCCTGCAAATTTGCGCCTGGCTTCCTGGACTGAAGGGGTGAAGTCAGGGAAGAAGGAGAGCGTCGCGTTGCCATAAGTGACTGTGCCAATCTCCCTTGCACGGCGAAGCACCACGTCTCTGTCCCTGTAATTGAGGAAGCGGGCGACAATGGGCCGTGGTTGGGCCCCTGGAGGGGGTCGGGCAGCGAGAGACCTATGAGCTCTCTCCACTATGAGGTGCGGAGAGAAGGATTCTTTCCCAAACAATTCCACCATAAGGTTTTCAATGAAAATCTCCATCTTTCCGGTGTTGGTGGATTCTGCAAGGCCAAGGACGCGGACGTTGTTGCGTCGGGACCTCGCTTCCAAATCCTCGTTTTTGTCCGCTATTATTTTTAGTAGTCTATCCATCTGTGTGACTTGTCTGGCAGAGGAAGTAGCCCCATCCTCCAGCACAGAGATTCTGTCCTCCGTCTCTTTGATGCGAGTGTCATGGTGTTCAAGCTTCGCCACGACGCTGTCCATGCGTGTATTGATGGTGTCTATTTTGGCATCAATGGAGGAGAGGCTCTGTCTCATGCCCAATAGGAGTGCTTTCCAGTCCTCTTCCTGGGGTGCTGAGGCGGTAGGGCTGTCCGCCCTTTCCGATGGCGTTTTGGACGCTTTTTTGGATTCAAAGGGGATTTTGGACTGCCTTGCGTCGTTGCGGCCCATTTCGCGCCGAGGAGTCCGCGATAACACGGCTGAGGAGAACGCCAGGGCGTAGGGCGAGGACAGCAGTAGGGCCAGCAGAAACTGGTGGGTGGCAGGTGCGAAAGAGCCTGTAATCCGGGCGCACTTTAGGTCTCAGGGGGGCCAGGCCAGTGGGCGTCGCGATTGCCACGTGTTCCCCAGGGCCTACACAGAGTACAAGATGGCCGCACGCGATCCCCAGCCCTCACTTAGTGCCGGCTCCACACGGTGTAGTTCAGACTGGGTCAGCTGAGTACCTTTGGGAGGCTGCCCTGCGAGTGAGGGGCTGAACCACGGTGTTCCAGTAAGGATGGTGTAGTTGCCCCAAGCTGGTCAGATGAGGAGGGTACTTCTATAAAGAAATTGGCCAGATGGGCCCCAGTTCTAGGCAGGTTTAGTAGTGGGTCAGCGGGGGGGGGGGGGGGAAGCACACTGCGAGGTGTCCTGGAGGTGCAGGTAGCAATGGGCAGAGCCCCGTGGATGCGTCGGAGTACAGGCGGCTCCTCCCGGTCCCGAATCAGTAGGCCGTCAGCCGCGGCCTGAAGTTCAGACTGTGCCTGTGCCTCGAGAAGGAGCCGGCGATGATGCCGCACTATTCCGGCAAATTGGGTGTTCCGGCGCGTTGCAGCAGTCTCCGGTCCCCGCCGCGCACTGGGGGGTCAGCAGGATGTAGGATGTCGAGGCTTCGGGGGTGCAGTGCGCGCCGGGACCGCCGTCAAACAGTCCCGCTCTTGGCAGTGGGGGGGCGGGGGGGGCAACAGGGCCACACGTACCTCTCCCGCGAGCAGGGTTGTACCTCCGACGACAGCGCCCAAGTGCTGGGGCTAATCTGGACCTCGGAGCGGGAGAGACGTTCCGGCCGTTGCGTGCAGGCCTGAAAGCACCGGTCTTTCCTGGTTGGTCGTTCCGCCGACCGTAAGTTCCCTCTCCAGCGCCCGGGTCCACTCAAGGTCAGTTGCTCCAGGGCATCAGTTCCCGCCGTCCGTTGAAGGCAATCCAGGCACCGCTGTGTTCGTCTAGGTGTCAGGAGCACGTTGGGAGTAAAGTCAGGCCGTTTTCACTAGGCAGGATGATGCAGGATCGTGTGATAGTGCTCGGTCTGGCGAGAGCCTCACACCAGTGCTGCCATCTTGGTTTGGCGCCACCTAGCGCCCCCCTTATTGGCAGGGTTACCTGACCAGTGACGCCTGCGTTGGATTGATGTGGGGTGGGTGGAAGGACCAGCTCTTGTGCGAGTGGCTGGTAAAACACTAGACTGTGTACAGCAGGACACAGAATTCCTCCCAAATTTTATTAAAAACAAAAGTACAAAGTCTGGGAAGGAATGAAAAATAAATCAAGTCACATAGTTCCGAGAGGTAGTCTAGAGGGCAATGGTGGACAGGTGCAGGTGAGCACCTGGGCATCTCTGCGCATCCATGACTATATGCAATAGAGATTCATGTGGCCACCCCAAAAGTATACAGTTGGTACTAGGCCACTGCTGAATCCAAATCTGTGTGCCCTCCTTTGTTGGGTTGATTCCTAATCTAATTTTTAAAAACTTTTTTTTTATTGAAGCCGAAATGACGGCATTGAGTTATGGCTGGAAACACGAAGACGGATGTAAATTACTTACAGTCCTTGCATGAGATTTGCCGCTACAGTAAAATTATTCCCATTAAAAGATTTAATTTTGATTTGTTTTAAAAAAATTAATTTATAATAGGGCATTGAAGGTCATTATGCTGAATCTACAAGCCAATTGAATGTAAACAAGTTACAAGATAGGATCTCCAGGTAGAAGTATAAACAGATTTAGCAGTTCTTCACAAGGGAGGCAGGGTCAGATTGAAACATAGCGTACATGCATTTCAAAAAGGAGAGTGGTGCATGGGGACCTCCTCCACTAGGCTTAACCAAGCCCCAAGAACCACCATCTCCCCGGGGCGATTTTAAATATGAATGTGTCAGTCCCATGTCAGTTGAGATGTCATCAGGGATTTCATCAGTGATGTCACTGACCATGTCATGAGTGATGTAACATGTGAGGTCATAAGCAATGCACTGCACGGGCATAAGTTATAGTTAGCTCAGGTAACTACAACTGCTGAATTTCGCTGGTTTTGTATGAGTGAAATCTGACCCTAACAGTAACATTCCGTGTACCTGGTTTTTCAGTGGATTTCTAAGGTATTGTTTCAGTGAATATATACATTTATATAGATATAGATATTCCATCCAATGTAGCGTTGTTTATGTCTAAGCCTACTTGTACGGTGAGTTCCCTGGTGAGGTAGCGAACCTCATAGCTGTGGCCATTAAGAATCTCCCCAGCGAAACACAACACCAGAGTACCACAACTCATCAGTGTTTTTATTCCACACTGGCAACATATAAATCCCAATGCGTTTCAGAGTTTTCTCACTCCTTGGTCATGAGTTAGGTTTGTGCATCACTTCCATTTCTTCTATGGTTTAAATCGGTTTATTGAGTTTTGTCGTGAATGATAACAATACGCCCACCTACAACCACAGTACAGTGGGGAACTTGCCATTGTTTCCATGTTTTATTAAAGCGGACACAGAGATGAACAAAAGAAAGAGACAAGGAGGGAGTCGAAAGAGTATAGCAAAGAATAGAGAGAAATTAGTTTGGGAACAAAGAGACAGAGAACCACCTATTGCTCAAAGTAAGGCCTGGTAGGAAGTCAAGGCTGAGGTCCCTTCGGGGACAAGGTTAGGGCTGCATGGGGGGATGTGGGGAATCATAGAACCCTGAGATATCGAGGGCATGTGAGCTCAACAAACTCAGAGGAGAGGTAAGCCATGGTAGACCCCCAGGTTTTGTCAAACTTAGGGAACGTGTGATGGAGCCCAGCAGTGATCCGTACCATCCCGACCACCTCCCACAGCCTGTATCGCCAGTCTAGCTTAGTTGGGATGATCTCCGTGCCCCACTTCGCCAGGAGGACCTGCTTAGCCGCTCCCAATGCCAAAGAAATGGCCCTAACTCTGCAGGAACGGAGAGGGTATGTAAGAGGGTTAGGAAGTCCCAACAAAATGTAGCTGGAGAATGTAGGGAATTCTGTTTGGCATAAATGGTCAACAAGAGGCAAGACTGAATCCCAGAACAACGGTATCTTAGGGCAATACCAAAGAATATGGGATAAAGTGCCCACCCGACCTCATTTGCGCCTACAAAGATCGCTGCAGCGAGTCCACAACTTAGCAGCCGGGTTATAATACCAGTAATGAGCAATTTTCAGGAGCACCTCCTTCCCTGAAGTGCTACATGAACATGCACGAGCCCTGTATATGATATCAGACCATTCTTTTGGGGGGAATTCCCTATCTAGATAGGATTTCAACCTTCGCTGTGCTGCAGACTTAGAGGGGTTCTTAGCCTTGTTGAGAAAGTTATAAATGTCCGACAGGAGGCTTTTTTTGATGTGCGGGTGAATAACCAGAACTCACAGTTTGTAAGTAGACTCCTTGCATGCAGATGCACCTGAGGCTGCGAAACCCAATGGCATAGCGCTAAGTTGTGCCAATATGCTTCCTTGGGGAGCCCATACTGAGATACAAGTTGGGGAAGTCCAGAATGACCTGTAAGTCAAAAAGTTCACTGATACATTTATAGTTGGGCTCCTGCCATTTCAAGTAGGTGTTCCAGGTGAGAGCTGGAGGAAAATCCGGGTTCCCAATAAAGGGGGTCAAGGGTGAGATGGACGTTGAGAGCTGGCATCTTTCCTGTACTCTGTCTCTGACCGTCATGGTAGCACGTAAGACCAGAGAGAGATAGGCACCTGGTGGGTGGTGTCGCTTCGGGATCCAAGGAACTTTCCAAATATGAATCCCAGCCACGCCCCAATCCATAAAGCACCATTGCTTTTCAGCATCCAGTTGGTACCATTCCACCATCCAGCGCAACTGTGCCGCTTCATAGTACCAGCCATGGTAGGGTACCGCAATACCTCCGTCCTCCTGTCGCAAATACGTGAGGTGTCAAGCCATGCACAGTCTCTACCCGCCCTAAATTAAGCCATTAATTATTTGTTGCATTTGGGCCTGTGTTGTGGGCAGTGGACATAGGGGAAGTGTTTGCATTATGTACAATAGGCACGGTAAAATTGACATTTTAACCACAGCTATCTTCCCCAACCATGAAAGAGCATGCTTATTCCAGGTATTGAGGTCTTTACGGATCTTAGCCAGCATGTCCGAGTAGTTCACCTGGGCCGTTTTCCCAGTGGTCAAAAAGACCCGAAGTCCCATATATGTGACATCACTGACCACCCAGGAAAATGGAAAGAGTTGCGACTGTTGGAGGCGATCCGCTGCCGGGATTGTGAGGCTCAATGCCTGCAACTTCTTCAAGTTAATTTTGAACGCCGACACAGCACTAAAGGCGTCTACCTCCGCCAGCAGGGGTTGAAGAGAGGACAATGGATTGGAGAGGAAAAGGAGCACATAGTCCGCGTATAGCGAGATCCTTGGCTCCCTGTCTCCCATCCAGATCCTGGTGTCCGTAAGAAGGTGGCGGACTCGTTCAGCAAATGGCTCCATGTAGAGCATGAACAGGAAAGGGGAGAGCAGACACCCCCGACACATGCCACGCCTGCCCAGGAAAGGCTGGGCGACCATCCCATTGACCCTAATTCAGGCTTGTGGGTCTTCATATGAAGAGTTCACCCATTTCTGGAACCTTCCCCGAGACCAAATTGGCACAGAACCTGATGCAAATAGGGCCAGTGGAACCTTCTCGGCATCCACTGACAAAGGTATCGCCGGAAACTGGGAGCGCTGCATTTTATCTAAGAGATTGCACATGCTCCTAGTCCCATCTCCACAATTGCAGTCTGGGATGAACCCTGATTGGTCCGGGTCCACCAGACCTTGCATAAGCGGAGCGAGTTCTGCTGCCAGAATGCTAGTAAAGGTCTTCACTGCCACGGTGAGCAGGGAGATGGGACGGTATGAAGCACTCCCGATAGTCATTTCCGATTTGGGTATGACCACAACTTCAGCCATGGTCATTGAGGGGTTGAGTTTCCCGGTGGATCTAAAAGAGTTGAAGAGATGCTCCAAGGGGCATTGCCTGCTACAAGACCCTGAATAGCCCGTATAACTTCCTCCGGGTGGATGTCCCCCTCCAACGTGGTCTCACTTGCGATGGGGTCCAGACTTTCAGTGGAATATAACGACTTATAGAAGGCCTCAAATTTAGACGCAATGTCCCGATCCGGTTGGAAGGTCTCTCCCTGGTACTCATAAATTCTGCAACCCGACATAATGGCATTTTAGCTCAAAGAGCATGCACCAATAGTTTCCCGGCTTTGTCCCCCCCTCCCTTGTAGTAGCGTTGTTTGGTGTGGAGTAAGGCATATTCAGCACGGTCCAAATCTAAGGTCCGTAGTTGTTTCTTTCCCTGAGTAAGCAATCGAAATGTTTGAACTGCCCCAGTATGGCCGTGGACTCCCTCCAACTCCCACATTTTAGCCTTCAACTCCCTCCTCTTCTCTCTCCAGTCCTTGTTGGGGCCCACGGATGACTGCCTTCAAAGCGTCCCACCGTGTATCCACCCCGACAGTGCCCACGTCGTTCAGCTCCTGCATTTCGGCGATATTAGCCTCATACGTGAGGATGGTGCAATTGATACGCCAGGACTGTCACCCCGGAGAGCCGCCCGGGAGAGTCAGAGTTAAAGCAAATGACAAATGGTCCGAGAGGGCCGCTACACCAATAGAGACATCTTCGAAGGACACCGTAACCCTGGTAGAAGTCCAGAAGAGGTCTATTTGGGCATACGTCTGAGGAGCCACGGAAAAGAAAGTGTATTCCAGTGCAGAGGGGAAGCGGTGGTGCCAGGCATTCGTGAGGCCAGCTTCTTTCAGCCTCTGATGCATTGAGGGTGAAATTGAGCCCGTGTGCCCCACCCTGAGCATTGACCTGTCGAGGTCTGCGGCCGGGACTATGTTGAAGTATCCCCCATTACCAAATCCTCATCTGGGGATTCTATGAGTAAATTAAGCGTGTTGCGTACAAAGACCCCCTTGTGCTCGTTAGGACTAACCCTGGGTGGCCAACTATGTTACGCTCACGTAGTTTGCATAGTTTGTGCTACTTCGCGCTACGCGTGTAGCGTAGAGTAGTTGCCAGTTTCTGCTCGCTCTCGGTCCTCAACGTCAAGTTGGCGACCGCGAGTGAGCAAAATGCAATCCCATCAAGACTTTTTCCTCATTCGTGATCAACAACATCGAGTTGTTGATCGCGAGCGTGGAAAATACATTTCCCTGGGAGGTTTCTCATCGCGAGTGATCGTGTATGCTCAAGACCGCTCGTGATGAGAAACTATCAGTCCGCGTTGATAAAGCTTCTGATGGAGTAAAAATCTACTTGAGCGGCAGAAAATGGCAGCTTGCACTGTGCGAGATGCCATTTTCAATAAATTGCACAGTGCGGACAAGCATCCAGCACTATGCAATAATCCCGGACAGTGCACTACGCACTTTGTGCAGCTTCGCGTAGCGATACTACGCAAACTACGCCTAAGGTTAGTTAGGGCTATAGACCGAGGCTATTGTGTGAACCTGCTCTCCCATTAACACCTGCAAAGCAAGAAGTTGTCCAGCGATGTCCGCAAAATTCAAACCACTGTCCCCTGGAAGTGCATGGCCAGAAGGATCGCCACCCCAGCACTCTTCCCAGGTCCTGAGGGAAAATATTGTCGATCGAACCATTTAGAGCGGAGTCACCGCCAGTCCGTTCCGACAAGGTGAGTCTCCTGTAATAGATAAATATCCCACTTAGGTTCTCTCAACAGGGCAAGAAGCGCTCGCTGCTTCGCTGGGGAATTGAGGCCCCGCACATTGAAGCTCAAGATGACTACTGTAAGACGGGTCATGTTTGATAAAAAACATAACAGCCAAGCATCCACCCCCTCCCCTTATGCCCCACCCCCTGGTCCCATGGGTAGCCATCCCCCCATCCACAGCAACCCTCCCAGGTGAGGTCCCATAGTAACAAGGTGACCCCCTCAAGTGTAAAGGGAAGTTGGGCAGGGCAGCAAAGCAGAGAACCAGCACAGCCCAGCATAGGGGAAGCAAACAGAGCAATCCAACCACCTCACCCCTTGCCTACAACAGGCCCACCCTCACACCTAAGTGACCAAAGTTCTGCCCATCTCCTCCCACTGCCCCATATGCCAGAGATGAAGATTCACCCTAGTTGTCGGCAGAGTATTAGTATGTCCCACCACCTGCAGGAGATCTGTAGCTCACTCGTGGGTGGAAATGAGGGGGCAAAGGTGAGTGAGAAAAAGAGAGAAAGGAATAAAGGGAGAGTAAACAGAGGGATATGTCAAAGTCAACTTCCAACTGTAACATAATGCACCAGTGTGCAAGGGTCCATGAGACAATAGGTCATCACCTCTCCGAGGGTGGGGCTCCCCCCCAGGACCAACATCCCAGGGTACTAGGTTTGGACCACTCTTCCCGACTCTTGGCCTCAAGAACAGCAACTGGGCGGGTCAGACCCCTGCTTGTGTGGTAGAGTCTTCCTGGTCCTTCCCCTGCCATTATAGGACTTCCCTCTCCACACGGCCTTCCTCCTTGGTGAGTTTCACCTGGGTTCCCCTCCTGTGGCCACGTATCCTGCCCGAATGCTGCAGTCTCAACTTTGATGGATCAACTTCTGCTGTGTCCAAATCCTCAGCTGATGCCAGGGCAGGTCCGAGGACCACCTTCGAATGCTGCAGGTTGCATACTCCATGTGCTTCTTTGATCCAGACAAAGGAAAGTCTGAATGGCTGCCCCCACGGGTATCGTATCCCCTGCTCATGAAGGAAGGTCATAGCTGGTCCCAGCTCCTTGCACCTCTGGAGAGTGAGGGGCGAGAGGCCCTGGTATACCTGCACCTGGAGGCCCTCGAACACCACAGTTGGACGGTTACGTGTGGCAGCCATGATGATCTCTTTCTGCCTGTAGGAGTGGAGGCAGGTCAGAATGTCCTTCTGCTGTCCAGGGCCCGAGCCAAGGTGCCCAGCGTGGTGTGTGCGATCAAACATGGTCTCCTGGTCCTTCAGAGTGGGGCCATGTGCCTGAAGAGGCGTAGAACCATCAATCAATCAATCAATCACAGGCATTTATATAGCGCACTACTTACCCGGAGGGTCTCAAGGCGCTAGGGGAGGGGGGGGGATGCTGCCACTGCTCGAATAGCCAGGTCTTGAGCTTCTTCCTGAAGGAGAGGTGGTCTTGGGTCAGGCGCAGGTCGGTCGGTAGGGAGTTCCAGGTCTTGGCGGCCAGGTAGGAGAAGGACCTTCCTCCTGTTGTTGTTCTTCGGATGCGGGGGCGGCGGCGAGGGCGTGGCTGGCTGATCGGAGATGTTGTTTGGGCGCGTAGAAGTTGATGCGGTTGTTGAGGTAGCTAGGGCCTTGATCGTGTAGGGCTTTGTGTGCGTGGGTGAGGAGGCGGAAGGTGATTCTTTTGTTGACGGGGAGCCAATGCAGGTCTCTCAGATGTCCGGAGATGTGGCTGTGTCGTGGGATGTCGAGGATGAGTCTGGCTGAGGCGTTCTGGATCCGCTGGAGTCTCTTCTGGAGCTTGGCGGTGGTTCCAGCGTAGAGGGCGTTGCCGTAGTCCAGTCGGCTGGTGACGAGGGCCTGGGTGACCGTCTTCCTGGTCTCGGTGGGGATCCACCGGAAGATCTTCCGTAGCATGCGCAGGATGTTGAAGCATGACGAGGAGACGGCGTTGACTTGTCTGGTCATGGTGAGGGAGGAGTCCAAGATGAATCCCAGGTTGCGTTCGTGGTCTGTCGGTTTGGGTGCGCTGCCCAGGGCGGGGGGCCACCAGGAGTCGTCCCAGGCGGAGGGCGAGGAACCCAGGATGAGGACTTCTGTCTTGTCTGAGTTCAGTTTCAGGCGGCTGGTCGTCATCCACTCAGCTACGTCTTTCATCCCTTCGTGAAGGTTGGCTCTGGCGGCGGCGGGGTCGTTGGTCAGGGAGAGGATCAGCTGGGTGTCGTCAGCGTAGGAGATGATGTTGAGGTTGTGTTGGCGTGCGATGGCCGCGAGGGGGCTCATGTAGACGTTGAAGAGGGTGGGGCTCAGCGAGGATCCTTGAGGGACGCCGCAGATGACTTTGGTGGCCTCTGACTTGTACGGTGGTAGACGGACTCTCTGTGTTCTTCCGTCGAGGAAGGAGATGATCCATTCCAGTGCCTTCTCCTGGATTCAGACGTTGCTGAGGCGCTGCACTAGGGTGCGGTGGCAGACAGTGTCGATGCCACGGAGAGGTCTAGGAGAACCCAATCTTCAAGCTTGCCACCATCCGCCTGAAATGGCACACCCTTAATGCGAATGTTGGAGCACACAAGCGTTTCTCCAGGTCCTCCACCTTAAGGTAGATCTCCTCCTGCTATTTCTGGAGAGCAATGAGTTCACAGGCCTGTTCAGAAAGCTCTTTGTCTCGCCTATCCCCATTACTTTCCAGTGTGTCTACTCTATCCCCAACCGTGCCAAGATCTGCTCAGAGCTTCTTAATGTCAGCTCACGGATCTTCTCACAGCCCAGCGAAGTCGTCGCATAGTGTGCCAAAGGGTTGCTCCATCAATTCCTTAATGAAGGGCTCGGCCACGGGCCTATCTGTCGAATCCATCATTGCAACGCTGGAATGTGACCCTCGGGGATCATTGCTAAGGCCCCCCTCCTTGTTTTCTCCCAGCTTTTGAAGTAAGTCTTTGATAGAGGCTTTCTTACTTGTAAGATCTCCTTTGCCCTTTTGGGTAGCCATGTCCGACTATCACTGAGCGTCCGTGGGAGTTGGGGCACTTCTAAGTCAGCTGCCACTGGAGTGTCCTGAGCATATCTCCAGGCAGTCTGAAACAGGTGTGTGAGCCTAGCGGGGTCTGCCTGAGGGTACAGGGGGCCCATTCACCCCTATTCACTTGTCTCTGTCATTGCAGAGGAGCACGTGGCCTGAACTCCAATGTGTTGCACTTCCAGCTGATACGGTACCCCACTTCCCACTCCTGCAGCTTGGTGTACCGCAATACAAGTAGCGCTGCATAGAAACCCACTTGGGGTGTCAGTTTCCCTCCTTCAGGCACCACTCCCATGCGGAGCCCCACCTCCAGGCCTGGGGGTTCTCACCATCACCGGAACACACGGGGGAGCAATGGGTAAACAGGGTCACCTCAATGATGAAAGCTGGTCCCGCCATCCAGCCAATTTCCCCATCCGGGGTGCAGACTCTTATGAGACCTCCCAGGGCAGCACGCCTCATTTTCCAGCTCCGTGTCCACTCAGCTTCTCTGCCACATTACCAGTGCTCCACCCGAATTTGGCTGCCCAAGGGGCGTCCACATTAACTGATGTCCGGTAATCAGATGAAGCACCCCGGGGGAGAGGGCCGCCCAAGTCCTCCAGGCGTCTCTCTCACCTCTGGTGCCTCCGCCGCTCATGATGCTACTCCTCCACGCAGCCGAGCTTACCACACCTGCCCTGGCCACTGCAATAACTACATAGGCCTCGATGATCCCTCCGGGGGTTATCTCCCTCCACTCCTCCACACCTCCACAGGGGTCTGGCTCAACACTTACACAAGGACCAGTTCTGCATTCCCCCCGGCCACTCTCTCACCGTTGGGGCTACCGCCACTCAGACTGCCGCACCATAGTGTGGCCTGCTCACCACACATGCCTCAGCCACCTCCGTAGACCCCCAGGCCTCGAGCACCCCTCCGTGGGAAACCGCTGTCCTCAATGTCGGGTCGGCCTCAACACTGATGCCAGGGCTGGCACCATAACTGGGTTACCCAACCAATCCCTGGGGGCCTTCCCATCAGGAACTGGACAGTCAGGGTGATCGGGGGATTCCAGGTCCACAAAGCGGTACTGTTATCTGGGACGCGGGCTCAGTGCCCCACCCCCACCAATGGTCAGCGCGGCGCTGCCCAGACAATCACGCTGCCTCCGGGCTCTCTGGATTGCAGCAGCCACCCAACACCAAAGACGGCTCTTGTGTTGCTGAGGACCTGAGACCACGATTTTGCAAGCTTGCTGGTCGCAAAGCTGCCTTTGGATGACTATTCCTTGGTCTCAGCAAGCAGAGCCCCTAGAGACGGTGCTACACCACCACCATCTTAGCCACACCCTTTCCATTTCCTTTTAAAGAAATAATACATGTGTTTTATAAGCAAAGTAGGTTTTTGTCAGTTTCAATATTATAAATAAATTACACTTCAAACACATTTGTGTGATCTTGAAAACATAACAAGGTTATCTAGCCTGACATACTGTTTGTTTACATGACATGAAGCCGTATATAACGTTTTCACTTAAGGTTATACAATTTTTATCAATAGTTCCTTTTCAACCTCTGACATCCTCATTCTACCACAGTGGGAATTTAACCACATGTCAATATTTCTAGACAATATTAACTGGGCCTATTTCTTAATAACCTTCCACGATTAATTATTCCGGTTTATTTCAGATCAGTAAATTCATGGATACCAAATAGTGATCAACATGGAAAACACTATTTCATAATACATTTTACCCCAGTGGGTAAATATATTACAATTTTGCCCCATGGGGCTGATGAACATTGCTGCTTGTGCCCGTAATAGCCCATTTCGGAATGTTTCAATACTCAATTCCTTTTACATATTTCAACCCTACGTCTTAAATGATGTTGCCCATTATTTTAATGTCAATGATAATATTATACTGAGATCAAATGTTGGCTAGACAGTATCTAGCCAAACACAATAGAGATAAAATAGCTCTCCTGCTTTTCTACATTTTTTATCAGAAAAAGAACGACAAAATAGTAGTGACCAAAATCAAATTTACAACAAACAAATACATTTTAAAAAATATAAATCTATAACGAAGGAAGGTCACCTTCTTCTCATAATGGACTTTTTTTTTAGCCTAGATGAACAGCGAATTCTTCATCCAGGCTTAACCCTTTTGGATGAAGTGAAAAGCCCTGTGTCCAGCAAAGTCACGACAGGCTGCGCGGGCAGCCACCAGAACTGCGCCAGAGGGACAAGCCTAAACGTAGCAGCTGCCCACTAAGTGCTGGGCAGCTGGAGATCTCCTCTGGGCTTCTATAGAGAGACTGGGGCCCAAGCACGGTGTGGGAGCCACGTGGGCTCTAGAAATAAAATGCGCCCTGGGAGCCTTCTAGGCTCTAGATAAACAAATGCCCCCAGGTTGGAGCCTCGGCAGGCTCTATATTCCCAGGAAAAGGTTGCCCTCACTGTGGGAGCGGCCCGCTGCCCGCTGGGGCTGCTCTATCAATAGAAATGCCCCCGGGGTCGTTGGAGCCTCGACAGGCTCTAAGTAAACAAAATGTCCCCTGGACCCTCGCGGGCCTGCAATAAATGCTCCCGTCGTTGGAGTCCCTCCTATGGGGACTCGGGAAATAATGGCCCCTGAAGCCCTCGTGGGCTCTCAACAACTGCTCCCCTTCGGTGGTGTCCCGCTCGGGGGACTTGAAATAAGCAAATGCCCCCGGAGCTCTCGTGGGCTCTAAATACAACGGTGCCTCTCTCAGGCACACGAACAGGCAGGGAGCTTCCCTTCTGGACCCCTCGACAATCACCAACTGTCTTCTCTCGGTGCCGGTGCTCTTCTCTGAGTTTTGGTGGGTGGGGCTCTTCTCCGCTTCCCAAGCTTCACTCTGGGGCTCTCCTTTACCCCAGAGCCTCCCGCGCACCAGCACTCCTCTGGCGGCCGGGCTCGGTACTCCTGGCACCGCGGGCGGGGCTCTCCCACACCGGAGGCCCGCTGGTGGCGGCACTTCTCGGGACGTCCTGGGAGGCGGTGTAGGGTCCTGTGCTGCCTCTTCAGGCCACTTCCTTTATCGAGGCGATGGCGGGCTTGCAGGGGGGCGTAGCTCTGCCCCCAGGCATGGTCACTTCTGGGTCGCACTTGGCAGCGCCCCTGGGGAAGCTTCTCTTGCGGCTCAGGCAAAATGAGGGGTAGGCACCCTCTTCACGATTTGGTCGCTGGCGGGGTTGGCACCCGTCAAGGGTTAAGAAACGTAAAAATACGCGGGGTAGGCTCCCGCTTGTGGTACCAGATAAACGCCCAGAAATACTGGGCTCCTCCACAAGTGGAAAGAAAGTGCTCCCAAGCGCTAGGGGGACAAATCCACACTTGGCACATTAACGCCGCACACCTCATCGCGCAGCATTTAATCACATGAGTCTGCACATACCAAACTCGCACCTGCACTCCCCACACATCAGGAACTAGCAGGGACACATACATTCCCCATGCATTCCTATGGGAGGGCAGGCCAACCTTACTACACGCACGTACTTTACCCCGGGACACAGTGGTAAAGTGCGCAGAAGCCAAAAATCACTAACACCAAGTCACAATTAAAAGCAAAAAGTTCAGGGGTGAACCTGCCAGAAGGGCCAAGTCCAACATTAAGGTAGAGAAATGTGATAGTTTTTCATGCAAATGATTGCTGAAAGTCAGCATTAATGGGTTACAGTTTAAAGTGTTGATAAATTCCTGGGCTTCATTACGACTGCCCTTCCAAATACAAAAAATTGTGTCCACGTACCTTACCCAGAGGACGATGTCGTTCTCAAATTTCCAGATGTTATTGACCACATGCTTTTCCCATCTACCCATGTACAACCCGGCAAAGCTGTTGGCAAAACAAGTGCCCATCACTGTCCCCTGGGTCTGTTTATATACCTACTTGTTAAATAGGGAGATGGTATTCTTCATGGGCGAAACGCGTATGTTAGCTGCTGTGTATTTTGGCCAATGAAATTTTAAACTGAATAATTGGAGAGCGCGCCGCATACTTTGTGTGAGCAAAGTGGTTGGGAAGCATTGATTGCTGTTCATCACAGCTTCACGGCAGCACCTGCCTGGGAAGCAAACTGCAGTTTATGTTGAAAAACAGGTATCACACACACACACATACATATATATATATATATATATATATATATATATATATATATATATATATATATATATATATAGATAGATATATATATATAGATATATAGATATATAGATATATAGATATATATATATTCCTTTTTACAGTTTGCCCAAACGAGTGCACTCCTCACCGGGTTTCAAAGTAAAGCTCAGCATGTGCAAAAGATCAGCATGTTCCTTCATTTATTCTCAAATTGCCCAACGCGTTTCAAAATTGACTTCCTTGTTCACGGGCAGCAGCAGATTCTGAAATCACAAGAGACCGCAAAGCACTGTGTGTTAATCTTGTTTAATACTGTTCAAGTGAATATCACGTGCCATACAGTGAATGCTGGTAGATAAAGTTCCAATCGTTTAATCACACTGGATTGCTGCTCAATGTCATTCATATTTCATAAATACCCTTGATACGGTAGAAGAAGCACAGTGTCTTTGCCATGCCAAATAAGAGCGTCCCAGATAAAGATATTCACTTGAACAGTACTAAATCGCGTTGTGCAATTTGAAACAATTCCATCTCACAAACAGAATTTGACTTTTTACATGTGGAACATCCGATATTACCTATTTTTACTTGATTCCTAAAGTGCACAAACAGAAAGTTTTAACACCGGGCCGACCAATAATATTGGCCAATAACAGTATTGGTGAAAATATCTCCCGGTACATTGATTTCTTTTTACAGGACATTGTTAAAGGCTTACCAAGTTACCTGAAAGATACAGGTGACTTCTTGAATAAATTGGACTCGATCCAATGGCAGGACAGTTGGTGTCTGATGACTCTTGACATGGAGTGTTTATATACCTCTATCGACCATGCCAAGGGTACTGAAGCAATTCGACAGTACTTGGGGTTAAGATCATGCGAATACTACAGTCACAATAAGATGTTATGTGAATTAATACACTGGTGCCAGCATAACAATTTTTTCATGTTTGTTAAAGAAGTTTGGAAACAAATCAGAGGTGTGGCAATGGGATCATGCTTCTCCCCCAGCTGCGCGTGTTTACACATGGGCTGGTGGGAGGGGCATGGCCCCTTCGAAACACCTGGATTCAAACATGTTAAATACTGGATGCGATTCATAGATGACGTGTTCTGCATATGGGAAGGTGTTGAACAAAGCGCTGCAAAGTTTGTTGATGCTTTGAATTTGAATCAGGAAAATCTTTTCTTCACCTCCAACATTAGCAAAGTGCAGGCAGATTTTTTAGACGTCCATATCACCATTGATACCAACATGGTGACACCATCGCTATTCCGGAAACTCACGGCCGGGAATAGCATATTGCATGCCAGTGGTAAACATCCTAAACATGTTATTGTCAATGTTCCTTATGGAGAATTGCTGCGGATAAAAAGAATCAGCAGTACTCCAAAGGTTTTTGAAAATGAGGCTAAGAATACCATCTCCAGACTTAAAGCTAGAGGATATAATGATAAAATCTTGGAAAGTGCACTGAGACGCTCTCGCTTGATTTTATCCTTTAGCAAACAGGAAAGACAAATCAGGTCGATAGTAAAGAAACATTGGCCAATTCTTATGACCGATGGTTTCTTCAATGATACATTGCCAACTACACCTACAATAACCTATAAAAAATCTAGAAGCATGCACAACAGTCTGGTGAAAACTATTCCTGAGCTATGTGGTGGCAGCACCTGGCTCAAACAAAAAGATGGTTTTTTCAAATGCTCTTCGTGTAGGGCGTGTAAATTTGGTGTTAACACCACGCACTACAACATGTCTTTCAGTCCAATCAGTAAAGCTATTCATGGGAACTACAATTGCCATAGTGATTTTGCAGTATATGTCCTGACGTGCATCTGTGGCTTACGGTACATAGGTAGTACCAAATTGCAGGTGCACGTCAGGATTCTACAACACTTGCCTGCAATAGTGTCCTGACATGGTTTTTGGCTCTATTTCTGAGTGATGATGACTTTAAGCTTGCTAACATCTTGAATCTGTATTCTTACCTTGTGTTGGCCCTTTTAAGCCCTTTCTCCCAGACCTAGAAGCATAAACTAGAGGATAGCTGCTTAATATGATGATAGATCCCTTATTCTTGACTGTAATCCATCTATTTCCTATTGGCGTTGACATAATTATGTGTCCTTTCATCATCCTGCCTATAGTAGAGGGTGGATCCTGTAGTCCTGACTTTATATTACATAGTGGTATGGTTTGTGTAGGTACTCTGACAGAGCTAAGTGTTATTTTATCCTTCTCTACAAGGCCCAGAACTAGAGAGACTCCATTTCACTTTCTGTCCCTGCAGAACTGAGATGCTTGCAGGGTAAAGGTAATATTTTAGTTTTGAGCTGTTGTTCGTCCTAAGCGAACAGGAGAGAACCGGCCAGAGCTGAATCTAATCAAGAAGTGTCCCTGGGCTCAGGTCTCTAGACGAAACAAGCAGCTGATCACTGTGGGAGCGTCTAGAGCAAGGAGCCTGGTGCATGGACCTGGTGGGAGGAGGCTACTGGCTGGAACTTTCCACTAGAGGAGAGGATTCCATATTAGCGAAGTGCAGGAGAGGAGATGTGTAAGTTTGGTTCTTGAAGAGAGAGAAGTAGGATGGTTGCTGGAGCTGAAGAGTACAGTTCAGTTCAATTGGTTTTCTGGGATGGAGAGAGAAGGCAGATAATTGCTGAAGCTGGAGAGAGCAGTCATATGAACAAAGTTGGAACTATCAGCTGGAGATGCCAGTTTATCAGAATGCATTAAAGCAGTTACCAGTCAAATGGAGGAGCTGAAGCTGCCAGCTGGAGCAGTTGAGCCAGAGGGGTGAAGCTGTGGTGACGGAGGGAGAGAGAGAGAGCCCTGATTCCACCAGAGAGAGAGAAAAACATTCCTTCTAATAGGGTGAGGTATTCAGAACTAGTTTGCTTTACACTTACACCTTAATCTTGTCTTTTATTTCCTAGGCTAAAGCCCCCTATTGTATGTCTAATCCTTTTTCTTTCAGCGGTGCGCAGTCTATTTGCAGTTCCTGTTAGTTACATGTGGATGAGGTATATTAATAGAGCTTTACAGAGACCCCGCAGATCTGTGTATGTGTCTTTTCCCATTTTATTGTTATTGTAATAAAGATACCCCAGTTCTTAGTGAACCAGTGTGCATGTGTTGTTCTTATGATAGAGCTAACCTTTCTTCTAACCAGATGCTGTGTAGCAACTGATGGAGCAAAAGGGAGTAGGAGCGCTTAAATCAGGGAATAACTTTTGCATACAGTGTGTGTCTCTTGTTCTTATAGTACAGGTAACCTTTCCTTCTAGTCAGGTGTTACAGCCAGAACAGATGCTACCCCTGATCAGGTAAGTAGCCACTGAATAATTAGGGAGACAGAGGAGCCCTTGAGCTAGGAGAATAAGTTATACACTAAGTAATTTGGCCATTCCATAATAGTATTGTGGTAGAGATCCTCTAGTGAATAGTGAGAGAAACTTCCCAACATAGAGAGAGAGAGAGCTGAAGGTATTCATAGGAAAGTGATCGTCGTTGTGTAGCGGCGTTAATGAGAGCACCGGGGGGATACGGTGTGTAGTGAGATCGCTGCTAGGGAAGGTGGCGTTGGTGAGAGCACTGATTGTGGTCAGTGTGTATACCACAAGATTGTGGCTTGTGAGAGCACCGGAGGGACACGGTGTGTAGTGAGATTGCTGCTAGAGAGAGAGTGGCATTAATGAGAGCACTGACTGAGGTCAGTGTGTATACCCA
This sequence comes from Lissotriton vulgaris, assembly GCF_964263255.1. NCBI lineage: Eukaryota > Metazoa > Chordata > Amphibia > Caudata > Salamandridae > Lissotriton > Lissotriton vulgaris. Next base: position 37,761,184 of record NC_141690.1, read on the forward strand.
CAGGATTGTGGCTTGGGCCCTGGATGAAATAGTGAGAGCACTGGGGAGATACAGTGTCTATCTTGAGCGAGCACTGGATGTAACCAGTGTGTAATGGTAAATAATCAGAACTTCCCCAGGGTAGATTAGTCTGGACCCATGTGGTCGCGAGACTATGAGGTATGAGTGTGGTGTAGGGCATGGACGTCCTTAGTAATCAGTGAGTATTCCTAGTAATCCCTATAGATTTAGTGGTGTTTCTGATGATATAAGCTTGTATATTGCGAGTTCCCCATCCTCAGGTAGGTACCCAGGTGCCTGGATAGATGGGTCCTGAGGAGGGAGGTGGTTACGTTTCGGCTGGGTTTTTGGTGCTCTGGTGAGCTGATTCTATCTGGTCCGAGAATCCGGCCGTTACATCTGGCGTAGTCGGCAGCTTCGCACAAGTTGCGTGGGAGGGAGCCCTGGACATGTATTTGGATAGTTTTGCATAAGTTGTGGGGGAGTGCCCTAATCGCCAGTTACATCTGGCGTAGTTGGGCAGTTTTGAATTAAGCGCAGAGGAGGGAGCCCTAGACATGTATTTGGACTTCAACCCCTTTAAATTTGACATCTAGGAACAGTCTGTGACTTGCATGGTGAGGTGTAGTGCCTGACCTATGGGCTTGAACAGTTGGAGTGTAAGTAGATTGCAGTACATCATGGCATTTGACTTATGCAGGGTGGAAGAAATGCTTTTCATCTTGGTGTTTGAACTGTCAGGCTTGAAGGGTGACATTATGTGAGGGAGCCAATTCCATCATGGTGTTGATGCAGTTGTACATATGTGTGTGAAAAATGCTTTTACATTGCCCATTAAATTGCTTGCTGCATTTGCTTATGCTGTGCAATGTGAAATGTATTCAGTGTAATATGACTTGTGGAGTTCCTTGTAAATAGCTCCTTGTAAATATGGCTTGTGAGGAGCATGTTCTCATTTTGACTTGCTGTGTTCCTTGTGAATTGCGCCTTGTATATATGCCTTGTGAAGAGCATGTCATTATTATGACTTGTTGACTTTCTTGTAAATATGGCTTGTGAATAGCGCCATGTTGGATATGGCTTGTACAGAGCATGCTATTGTTGCGTTAGGCAGGAGAGAGCTGGATCTCTTTCAAATGCTTGGAGAAATTGTTTTGGAGATGTGCGCACGTGTTTTATGAAAACGTGGAGAGATGAGTTCTTGAATTTCCCATGTACTGCAGACATTGGGGAATGATTGTGTTTGAGCTGCCAAAGGTTTAACATCTTGGATTGAAACGGCAGTATTTATTTTAACATGCTGTTTAACATGCATGGTTACGTGAGCTGACACTAAAAGTCAGTGACTGTTTAGCTGAATGATGGTTTGATTTGACTTTTTTTTTAATTGGTTGCTGGGTTTGCCTATGTGCTTTGTCAGCTTGCTGACTGAATGGTAACATCTTGCATGGAGAAAAAGCAGTGTTTATTTAACATTCTATTTGAAATGCGTCCATGACTTTGTGTGGGTTTGCCTTTGAACACATGTTTAATGTGTCTGACTCGGAGGTCGGAAAGTTGTAAATCAACCAGTCGGATTGAGATAAAGGTTTTCAGCTAAGCACGGAGGGTGCGGTGCTTTAACTGTTGAGAAGAAAATATAAAACATACCCATCATAGAATGTGCTTTAATTAGTGAAATGTAACCGTGTGCTTTTAAAAAAAATGTTCTAGAAAATATAAATGATTATTTTCCTAATGCAAGCTGTTTTTTTTTCAAATGCAAATGTTTCTGATATGTAGCAGACCATTGTGGAAGTAAACCCACTCAGTTAGATAAAATGGCTATCTAAAAAAATGAATCTGGCCCTTTTAATAGGTAGAATAGAAAAGCTTGCACACTACATTATGAATTCTTGGTTATGCCCCTTGTTTAATTTGATGGTGTTTCACATGTTATTTAAAAAAAGATGAAATGTGTCTGCATGAAATGTTGTTCTAATATTTTTCCTTTTCAGCAAGTAGCAGTACATTATGATAGAATTATTTTAAAATGCTAGCATGTGTCTAAGTTACAAAAAATATGTCTTTATTAATTCATGTTTTTTACCACGTTTAAATTTGCTTCAATTAGTTAGCAGTAATAGTGCTGTATTTCTTGCCTGGGACAGCTGTATGTTTTCAGTTAGATAGAATGTACTTTGACCTTCGCTGATATGAGTCAGGCATCTGTTTGCGGCTCAGACTTTAGAAAGGGTGGAGGACCAGTGGGTGACTTCTGAGAGCAGAGAGAGCCAATTTGTTATTCTTGGCTATGTTACAGTTTCTTTCCGCGGAGAAATGTTTATATAAGGGGGGGTCAAGTTGCTCTTCCTTACAGTCGGCGCAGACAGCTTCATTGACTTCAGATAAGGGATGCTTGCACATACAGAATAATTGGCAGACGCTTGGCCCTTGGAGTTAGATAAATACAGTAGTCACAGAAAGCTTCCCTGACTAGAGATTAGAAGATGCTTAAACAGAATAATTGGCAGGAGCTTTGCTCCTGCAATGAGATCAGCATTTGGCAGTGATTCAAAATTACATCGCAGTGTAGCCCGGCTCCTGTTTGTTATTGTAGGAACAGATTCAAAACTCTGTGAGCGCGAACATCTTTCTGGAGGGAGGGGCTGTTTCTCAGAGGAGTGAGGAGTAGCTAGGCCCCAGCCCCTCTGGCTGTGTATGACAAAATTAGATTTTGCCCAAACAAATTTAAAGAATATGGTATAGGTAGACTGTTTAAATCATTCCTTGGATTTAGAAGAATTCTTTTCATGAATTAGGAGGTTTCTTTCGAAAATAAAAAGCACTTGGGGTGCTTTTTAAATGGAAAATGTGTTTTTGCAAGATTGATGATGCGTGTTTCTCGTTTCAGATGGCTTTATCGTGTGGGGGCCCTGGATGAGTGTGACTTTCTTATTTTGGAGTGATGTGCTTTTTCATTTTCGGAGTGAGTGGCCCCTAACCCCCAAAACCCCCCAGGCTGAATCCAGGATTAGAAGCAGACGTACCAGGCTGACCAGACTGGAGGGTGTGAGTCCTTGGCACCGGGTACAGATGAAGATGGAGAATCATGGCCTACAAAAATGAACTGTTTTCCTAAGAAGAAACCAACTATAGAAGAGACCTTTTTAAAGTGATTGAACTTTTTAAATTGGAACAGAGACAATTTACAGTTGGCTGCCTCAGCAGTCAGGTTCAAATCCCATATACTCAATTTTTTTTTAAAAAAATGTCATTGACCTGAAATGTAATTCCCTGGCCTGCATTCTTGAGTCTTGCATTTTTCCCATGTTTCTATTTCAGATGGACATTATGCCACTTTTGCAGTTACCATATACAGGCCCCACTTGAAAGAATAATTTTTCTCAGTCCTGTTCATGGTTTTGATGTTTCAGTTTAAAAGATGCAGTGCCACATTAATGCAATGATTCATATATATTTTGCTTTTAGTATGCTACGCTATTTCATTATTGATACACTTGTTTATCTTTCACCTATTTCATAGTTTTCCTGTTTTCTGCAAAACAGTCTTGTCACTGGAAAGAAAGTAATGTATTAAATTATGGTGCACACATGTGTTACAGAGGAACTAGGTGCAAACTGTTTCTTGAGTTAGATGACTTGTGACCTTTACCTATTGCCTTTGGCATAGTCTACTATTATTCAATTTTCCAAATTTAAGTCTATGATCTTTTAGAAGAAAATATATACACCACACTTAGATAATTTTCTTTGATTTATTGCTTGATATGCATAGTGCTACACCAGCTATTTTGTAGGAATGGGGTTATCTTTGTTTTCCTGTTATTACACTTTCACTTTGATCCATCAACTCTTAATTAGAACAGTGGGATTAGTTCCAAGGGTGGTCACCCTAGACTTTAAGTTGTCCTGGGAGGTGTGTCTTTTAGTCAGGTTATGTCCTACATCTATTAGTAATAGTTGCCCAGACCTTGAGGACCCTTTGTCATGTTTATTTGGCAGATTTCATCAAATCCTTTCATAAGTTGACCGAAGTAGGTAGGCCTCATTTAGGCCCTTTGTTGTTTTCATTCCACAAACATGTCCCTACATCAATAGATTTTATGAGTTATCACTAGAAGTTGAGGCACATTTAGTTCTTAAGTTGACCGAAGTAAGTAGGCCTCATTTAGGCCCGTTGTTGTTTTCATTCCACAAACCTGTCCATACACCAATAGATTTCATTAGTTATCACTAGAAGTTGAGGCACATTTAGTTCAAGGGTGCTTTACTTAGTTTCTGTTGTTATCAGATCAATCTTAGTTACGTTTCAGCATTCAGGTCAAGGGTGCTTTGATTTGTTTTCAGTTGGTTGTTAGATTTGTATTGCCTACATCAAGTTTTAGGTGGAATTTCCTTAAGTTGTCATTTATTTTAGGGAGTCTTTTGGTTTTTGGTTTTGTTGATAGATTATGTTGATGTTTGTTTATTTGGTTGTTGTTGTTTACAGATGTTCGCAAGTTAAAGTCAAGGGTGGAATGTCCTGACATGGTTTTTGGCTCTATTTCTGAGTGATGATGACTTTAAGCTTGCTAACATCTTGAATCTGTATTCTTACCTTGTGGTGGCCCTTTTAAGCCCTTTTTCCCAGACCTAGAAGCATAAACTAGAGGATAGCTGCTTAATATGATGATAGATCCCTTATTCTTGACTCTAATCCATCTATTTCCTATTGGCTTTCACATAATTATGTGTCCGTTCATCATCCTGCCTATAGTAGAGGGTGGATCCTGTAGTCCTGACTTTATATTACATAGTGGTATGGTTTGTATAGGTACTCTGACAGAGCTAAGTGTTATTTTATCCTTCTCAGGCCTACAAGGCCCAGAACTAGAGAGACTCCATTTTGCTTTCTATCCCTGCAGAACTGAGATGCTTGCAGGGTAAAGGTAATGTTTTAGTTTTGAGCTGTTGTTCGTCCTAAGCGAACCGGAGAGAACCAGCCATAGCTGAATCTAATCAAGAAGTGTCCCTGGGCTCAGGTCTCTAGACGAAACAAGCAGCTGATCACTGTGGGAGCGTCTATAGCAAGGAGCCTGGTGCATGGACCTGGTGGGAGGAGGCTACTGGCTGGAACTTTCCACTAGAGGAGAGGATTCCATATTAGCGAAGTGCAGGAGAGGAGATGTGTCAGTCTGGTTCTTGAAGAGAGAGAAGTAGGATGGTTGCTGGAGCTGAAGAGTACAGTTCAGTTCAATTCGTTTTCTGGGATGGAGAGAGAAGGCAGATAATTGCTGAAGCTGGAGAGAGCAGTCATATGAACAAAGTTGGAACTATCAGCTGGAGATGCCAGTTTATCAGAATGCATTAAAGCAGTTACCAGTCAGATGGAGGATCTGAAGCTGCCAGCTGGAGCAGTTGAGCCAGAGGAGTGAAGCTGTGGTGACGGAGGGAGAGAGAGAGAGCCCTGATTCCACCAGAGAGAGAGAGAAACATTCCTTCTAATAGGGTGAGGTATTCTGAACTAGTTTGCTTTACACTTACACCTTAATCTTGTCTTTTATTTCCCAGGCTAAAGCCCCCTATTGTATGTCTAATCCTTTTTCTTTCAGCGGTGCGCAGTCTACTTACAGTTCCCGTTAGTTACATGTGGATGTGGTATATTAATAGAGTTTTACAGAGACCCCGCAGATCTGTGTAAGTGTCTATTCCCATTTTATTGTTATTGTAATAAAGATACCCCAGTTCTTAGTGAACCAGTGTGCATGTGTTGTTCTTATGATAGAACTAACCTTTCTTCTAACCAGATGCTGTGTAGCAACTGATGGATCAAAAGGGAGTAGGAGCACTTAAATCAGGGAATAACTTTTGCATACAGTGTGTGTCCCTTGTTCGTATAGTACAGGTAACCTTTCCTTCTAGTCAGGTGTTACAGCCAGAACAGATGCTACCCCTGATCAGGTAAGTAGCCACTGAATAATTATGGAGAGAGAGGAGCCCTTGAGCTAGGAGAATAAGTTATACACTAAGTAATTTGGCCATTCCATAATAGTATTGTAGTAGTGAACCTCTAGTGAATAGTGAGAGAAACTTCCCAACATAGAGAGAGAGAGAGCTGAAGGTATTCATAGGAAAGTGATCGTCGTTGTGTAGCAGTGTTAATGAGAGCACCGGGGGGATACGGTGTGTAGTGAGATCGCTGCTAAGGAAGGTGGCGTTAGTGAGAGCACTGATTGTGGTCAGTGTGTATACCCACAAGATTGTGGCTTGTGAGAGCACCGGAGGGACACGGCATGTAGTGAGATTGCTGCTAGAGAGAGAGTGGCATTAATGAGAGCACTGACTGAGGTCAGTGTGTATACCCACAGGATTGTGGCTTGGGCTCTGGATGAAATAGTGAGAGCACTGGGGGGATACAGTGCCTATCTTGAGCGAGCACTGGGTGTAACCAGTGTGTAATGGTAAATAATCAGACCTGCCCCAGTGTAGATTAGTCTGGACCCATGTGGTCGTGAGACTATGAGGTATGAGTGTGGTGTAGGTCATGGACGTCCTTAGTAATCAGTGAGTATTCCTAGTAATCCCTATAGATTTAGTGGTGTTTCTGATGATATGAGCTTGATTATTGCGAGTTCCCCATCCTCAGGTAGGTACCCAGGTGCCTGGATAGATGGGTCCTGAGGAGAGAGGTGGTTACGTTTCGGCTGGGTTGGTGGTGCTCTGGTGGGCTGATTCTATCTGGTCTGAGAATCCGGCCGTTACAAATAGTCAACAATGGCAGTGCATACCCCGTAGCCCGCCACTTCAGATCAACTCATAACAATGATCTGAATAACTTGACATATTTTGTCATAGATGCAGTGGCCCCTCTCAAATGAGGGGGAGATAGAGAAAAAATACTGAGGAAGAAAGAGACAGAATATATAGTGGAGCTTGATAGCAAATACCCAAATGGACTTAACACCACCGAAGATTTACACCATTTTTTGTAGTTGTTTCAACTGTATATTCGAGTATGTGTGTTTCAGTAGTTTCATCATTGGTTGTTTTAGCATAAATTTGTGTTTTTTCATTTTTTAAGGACTTCCAGAACTGAATCTCTATAAGAATATTGAAACCTGATTGGCCCCTGTTGCCCCATGGGTGAACAAGTTGATGTGAAAATTCAACTATTATGAAATGTACAGCTGATACTATTGATCCGTTATTGGTATACATCCAGATGAAATTTTGTACATATTGATGAATAATAATTTTTTCAATAAAGTTTTTTCTTCACTTTTTCACAATTATATTTTTTAGGTAATTTTTAATCACCAATCAGTTATGGTTATAAGTATCACGCAGGCATCTAGGGCACTTAGAGCACTTTAGAACTGATAACAACAAAATTGCATTTACCATATACAGGGATTGAAACTGTTTATATATGTTTTAATCTTTGACCGGGTACAGTGTTATGTAAATCAAGGCCAAAAAATTAAATTCTTGGCATTTTTTGTATATAGGCACATTATATGTAATTATTGTAAATAGATCTATACTTATTTGTATATACATTGTTTGACTTGATTAGGTGTATATATATATATATGCACGCTCATGTGTTGAAAACACCGACCACACTCGCGGGGCTTCTGTTTAGGGCTTTATTCTCCCAACAAGTTGCTAGATAGCTTGGAAACAAAGGAGCAAGGTTTGTTATAAGTCCTGATTCGTCTTTTGTCCTATATATGTAACATTTATGAAATTTCATATCCAGGGTACTCCATTTCATACTGTATATGACTGAAGGAGATTATGCATTCATGCAGCTATATTGTTTTTTGTGCCCTTATTGGTCTTTTGTCTGCATTCATGCGGTGTATAGATGGGTATTTCATCTATGTTTATGAAACACGTGACTCACTAAAAGGGTGGAGTATCACTTTAAAAAAAAGTATTTAATTGTTAGCTGACCAGATGTATGGTGTGTGATCAAGAACACTAGTTGCTCAAAACGCGTCGCCTGAGAGGTTGAATAAAATCTCCCTTACTGCAGCCTGGGGTCCGTGTCTTCATTTCGAGAAGTTGGAGGTTATGACGATTGCGTTATACATATTTATATATATATATATTTATATATGTTCACTGAAAAAAACATAGGTTTTAGGGACGTTATAGTTAGAAATTAGCATTTAAAAAACCTTGGACAGGTTTCAGGGATATTATAGTTATGCTGACATTTCACTTGTACAAAACCAGAGAAATGTAGCCATTATAGTTAGTTGAGCTCTCTATAAGTCACGCCCCTACAATGCACTGCTGAAGACATCACATAGTACATCACTCATGACATGGCCAGTGACATCACTCATGACATCACTGATGAAATCTCAAATGCCATCACTGATTACATTACCGATGACATTATTCACATAATATCTGATGTACCTCCTAACACCCTAATATGACCTTTCATACACCCACTCTAAAATACAGACTACTATTCATGAAAACATAGACACACTAGTACCAGTTATTATATACCCACTCACTGATTCAAAAGTCTACACTCATCTACTCACTCTGTCATACAGTCACTCATACATACAGTCACTCATCAATACAGCCACTGATATATGCACTCATATACCCATACAGACACGCACATACCAAAACTCACCCACAGAGTTACTCAAATACCAAGTCAGTCACCTAAAGAATCAATCACACTGCCAATTACTCACCTATAAAGCCATACAGAGCCCACCTCAGTTACTTATACAGATACAAACACATATGTAATCTCTTATACAATCACTGACACAAGCACATACTCATCCATTTAGCCACTCTCACATATAGTCATGTGTATACTCCAACAATCACATATACTGCCCTTTACATATATAGTTACTCACACATATGCCACTGAGACATCCATTCTCTCACCAAAACAGCCATTAAGCCCCTCACAGACACACTCATGAACCCATACACTGATAGAATCACTCACTCACACATCCATGCAGGAAGCCACAACCCCCAACTACCCAAACTGACACTCAGGCCCCCATAAAGGTACTCAGACAGCCAATCATTAACCATTATAGATACTCATAAAGCTACTCACCAGCCCATGCAGCCACTTACACACCAAATGATAGACTAATACAGACATTCACACAGTTTAGTCATTCTCCCATCCATTCACTGAGACATGTTTAATCACTATCTTGTACAGTCAGTCATGCACCTACTAAATCATCCATTCAGACACTCATACACCCACTCATTCTTCAATACACCTTGGCGAATATATATAAGACTCGCATTGATGTCGCATCTACCTGTATATTAGAAAACTGAAAATCAAAAAATTCTTTAACATCAAGGAGGGGCTTAATGAACAAGAACAAGAGCGTTCACGTTCCAAAGACACTGAAAATGTATCTTTAGCACTACCATCGAGATACGCTAAATCTTTATTGACTTTACATGATTTGGCCTCTGATAATGCAACATCTCCAAATATAAATTCTACTCAGGAAGGACTAAGAGCAGCTTCCATTCCACAAGTAGGGGCTAACATCAGCCCTTTCAAACCTATGTCAAAATTCAATCCCACCATGCCTAGGGATTTGATTGATGTTTTCCAGGACGTGGTGGTTGAGGACCTCAAAAAATTGCACTACAAGACAAAGCACAAAAAACGCTACAAAAGCAAACATGAAAATGAGTATTTCTCACTCATCAAAAAACTGGGTAACGACCACAACATCATTGTAACTACTGCGGACAAAGGGGGAAATGTAGTTATCTGGCCCCAGGAAGCCTACATCGAAGAAGCTAAAAGGCAACTGAAGGATCCAACATGTTATTCTATTTCCAACATCAAACATTTCAATGATGCTAAGGATGTGTTGAAAAAGTTGCTATTTCAATGTAAAAGAGGCGGTATGATTTCCGCTCAGGAGTTTGACTTTCTCCATATAGAGTTTCCATTTTTGCCCAAACTATATCTACTCCCAAAAATTCATAAGCAGGTTAAACCAGTCCCTGATCGGCCTATCATCTCGGCCATTGGGGGGGTGGCAGAGCATGTCACTCAGTATATTGACTACTTCCTGCAGGACTTGGTCAAAGATTTACCTACTTATGTTAAGGACACCAGTGATTTCATTGCTAAAATTAATAACATTCCATGGAGCAGTGATATGTTAATGATTACTTTGGATATCGAGTCGCTCTATACGAGCATAGAGCATACATCAGGCCTAAGAGCGCTCGATTTCTTTCTTGGCAAGAGACCCATCAATTGTTATTGCCATAGCAAGGTATTAATTGAGTTAACTACTTGGTGTTTGAATAATAACTTCTTTTTATTTGGGAATGATATTTTTGTTCAGAAGCGTGGAGTTGCTATGGGGGCCTGTTTTTCCCCCAGCTATGCGTGTTTACACGTAGGCTGGTGGGAGGAACAGGTCCTCAGGCGCAACATGCTATTATTTTTGATGAACATGTTTTATTGTGGATTCGTTATATAGACGATGTTTTTGTTTTGTGGCGTGGAGATCTTGCGTGACTAGCCTCAATACCAACCAGGAAAATCTAAGATTTACTAAACCTATCAGTGACTGTGAGGCTGAGTTTTTGGATGTTAAAATCTTTGTACATAATGGACACCTAGCAACCAAACTGCATAGAAAAAGCACTGCTGGCAACAGTATTCTTCATGCCAGCAGTGCCCACCCTAGACATGTAGTGGATAATATCCCCCTAGGCGAATTACTCAGGATCAAAAGAATATGCAGCACAGAATTTGATCTTGAAGTCTGCACTAAAGAAGCCTTGGAGAGATTCAGACAAAGGGGCTACCGTGAATCTACTCTTAAAGTGGCTTTGCAGAAAGCCAACAATAGAACTCGTGAATCTTTGCTAGACCAAACACATAACACTAGATCTGGAAGTGTCCCTGATGATAGTACTGAAGCATCAAGACTCATAACTGCCTATAGTAGGCAAGCAAGACTAATAAAATCTATTATGTCACAAAGGTGGCCGGTCTTGCTAACAGATCAGGTGTTAAAACCTAGACTGCCTGATGGTCCCACTGTGACCTTTCGGAGGGGCCCTTCCCTAAGATCACATATCTGTCATGATTTTCCTGAACTTAGGAAGAAACAAGAGTGGATGAAATCTCGCTTTGGTTTCAAACGCTGCACTTCCTGTAGGGCGTGCAAATTCGGCAAATCTACTACTCAGTATTACACACCGTTTAGTCCTGACCCAATTATAATCAGGGGCCAGTTTACTTGCAAAACTGAGTTTGCCATATACATTCTGACATGCACATGTGGACTTGGATATGTCGGCAGTACACGACAACCTGTGCATGTCAGGATCCTCCAACATCTCCGTGCCATCGTAAACAATGACCCATCATATCCTGTGGCTAGGCATTTTAAAAGCAATCACAAAAATGATTTACAATGCCTTTCATACTTTGTCATCGCCTCTGAAGACAAACCTGCGAGGGGTGGGGACAGGGACAGGATGCTTAGGAGACTTGAGCCCCAGTTCATTTTGGAATTAGACAGCAGATTTCCAAATGGGCTCAATAATACAGAAGATTTGCTCGTTTTCCCGTAAACCTTTGTTGCTTATTTTTCTGATTACTGTAAAATAACATCTGTCAGTAATACCATTGGTTTTGGTATATCTTTGTATACAGAATTTCATAAACACACTTTTTCACTTTCTCATTTTCCCTATCACACATTGCTTCATGGTTGTTACCATAAAAGCTTTTTCCCACCTGTTATTTTTTGGGGTACACTTTTTTACTTTATTTGGACATAGCCACACGGGACTATCTGTCAATCTTTGTTTTCCTTACTTATAACCACGTCAGAATTATTCTACAGTGGTTTTTCTACTACTGATCCATTTTTTTTGTTTAATTACATTGTTGGCCTCTTTTGCATTTCGAGCATTTAGTTTTTGATTGCCTTGTTACATAAAAAGAGATATAGAACCCATTCATATTGGATTTTATCCAATTGTTTACATTTCTGCATTTTTTGCACAAAATGGCACTTTGACACTTTATAATGTTGATATAGACAATATAAATTGCACATTGCATTTGCACTTTATCAGGATATTTACTTGCAAATTTGCACATGATTGTGTAATTTGCACCGTGCATGGGTTTTATTTAAAAAGACTACTTAGTTTCTTTTTTTAATGTATGTCAACAAGGTTCTCTTTGCTTGATTTTGCTTGCATTATAAGCAATCATTTTATTTGCGTCTGATTGTATTTGGTTTGTTGCATTTATTGGCCATTGAATATATTGTTATGAATAATGGATTTTAACAAATTATTTCTTTTTTATATTGTGGATTTTAACCATCTAATATGTAGTAGAGATTAACTGTTAACACTAATGTTTGGAAAACAGACTTTGTAGTGCTCATAATGGAGTATGTCCTTTCTTTCCATGATCACATGGTGTAGTGTTTGAAAAAAGAAAAAAATGCTAAATGAAAAAAATGCTAATTGAAACACCAAAACAAACTGTGAAGCACTGGGTATTTAAATGTGAATGCCGCACTAACTTACTGTCTGTGAGCAAGGGCGGATGCCCGAAATGCGCCAGATTTTGTTGGACTAAACTTTAATAAACCCTGTGCCTTTATTTACGTTTGGATTCATGTGGTCTTAATGGGTCGATGGAATGCGGAGCCCTGAATTACTGCTGTTGCTGCATTCAAATTTCGGAAGGTGATTGTTTCCGAGGCGAATCCACTCCCCCTAAGCTGGCTGCGGTGTTCAATCAACTTTACTACACTTCCGGGAGGGAATTTCTTCAACTGCAGCCCCGGTGTTTAACGAGCTCAACTTTCACTCGTGTCAAGGATTGCATCAGCGGCGTTTTTCAACACACCGGGCGGCTGCCAGACGCTGGTACAGCATTGCTTGCGGTGAGTGCTTGGTGAATTTCAGAACGCGGTGGGGAGGTGTATTTGGCACCAGCGTGTGACCCTGGGAGCTTATTTGCTCGGGTCGCTCCACGCTGAACAGATTAAAAAAGTTAATTATCCAGTCCAACGCAATGTCAGCTGAAACTCTGCGTGGTAGAGAGGCGGCGGCTGCTGCACTCGACTCTAACTTGCCAAAGGTTATGCCAAACTCTGGAACCAGCAACAAAGCGGATCTAGTTGCAAATGAAAATACTACAGAGAGCCAAATACGAACAACGCTCAAAAAATTGGAAAAATGCATGTACCAGGAAATGTCGAAATGGTGGGAACATAAATCCCTTTCAATGTGCCTGGAAGAAAATCGTGTACCACGTGGGTTGCGTATTTTATTAGCACCCAGCTATGATAAGCCCAATCCGAACATGTTAAAAGAATGGGGCCAAACTAATTTGGAGTCCTCTACAAAGCTAATACAAATTTTGGTGAAATATGCTGCCATTGACAGGGAAATATTAATGAAGGAGATTGAGGATTTAAATGGCATCTTACGCAAACTGGTACCCTATGAATTTATTACCAAGGGCCGTAAGGATATTGATGAAAGATTGCTGAAACAAGAAGAAAAAATTAAGGCGAGAAAAGTTTACAAGTTCGCCAGAGACAAGGAGGACTACGCCCAGGGTCGGATTTACACGTTTGCACGTAAATTTGATAGTGCAAAACGAACAAAATTAGCGCAACAAGTCCAACAAGCACAAGCTAAACAAGGCAAAAATATAAATCAAGCGGGCGCCTCCACTTCAGCGCAGGGAGCACCTGTAATGACTGGCAATCAGGAAATAAGCGATAATGAATCGCTTACAAGTGGCCCCACATCTGATGAGGATGGAAACACTCCATGGGACAGTAATTCCCTGATATTGGATTTAGGAGAGGAGGTCGATTTTTTAGTCTCGGATCGACTACAAACATTAAGGCCTCGGACAAAACATCAACAGAAGGGACAACAGCAGCAGTAATAAAGCGAGCCAGATGTAACAAAAGGAGGAGCGAGCGCCGAAAAAAGCGGAAAATCTCCAAGAAAACCGAAGCAACAGTATTGGCGCAAAAAAAGATAAGTGACAATACTATCATTAATTTATCTACTGTTGCCCTAACTGAGGCAGAGAAACAACTTTTGAACTTAGGGTTAACATACTGTCCAGCAACTGACTTTAACTATGCAAAGACTCGCATTGATGTCTACCTGTATATTAGAAAACTGAAAATCAAAAAATTCTTTAACATCAAGGAGGGGCTTAATGAACAAGAACAAGAGCGTTCACGTTCCAAAGACACTGAAAATGTATCTTTAGCACTACCATCAAGATACGCTAAATCTTTATTGACTTTACATGATTTGGCCTCTGATAATGCAACATCTCCAAATATAAATTCTACTCAGGAAGGACTAAGAGCAGCTTCCATTCCACAAGTAGGGGCTAACATCAGCCCTTTCAAACCTAAGTCAAAATTCAATCCCACCATGCCTAGGGATTCGATTGATGTGTTCCAGGATGTGGTGGTTGAGGACCTCAAAAAATTGCACTACAAGACAAAGCACAAAAAACGCTACAAAAGCAAACATGAAAATGAGTATTTCTCACTCATCAAAAAACTGGGTAACGACCACAACATCATTGTAACTACTGCGGACAAAGGGGGAAATGTAGTTATCTGGCCCCAGGAAGCCTACATTGAAGAAGCTAAAAGGCAACTGAAGGATCCAACATGTTATTCTATTTCCAACATCAAACATTTCAATGATGCTAAGGATGTGTTGAAAAAGTTGCTATTTCAATGTAAAAGAGACAGTATGATTTCCGCTCAGGAGTTTGACTTTCTCCATATAGAGTTTCCAATTTTGCCCAAACTATATCTACTCCCAAAAATTCATAACCAGGTTAAACCAGTCCCTGGTCGGCCTATCATCTCGGCCATTGGGGGGGTGGCGGAGCATGTCACTCAGTATATTGACTACTTCCTGCAGGACTTGGTCAAAGATTTACCTACTTATGTTAAGGACACCAGTGATTTCATTGCTAAAATTAATAACATTCCATGGAGCAGTGATATGTTAATGATTACTTTGGATATCAAGTCGCTCTATACGAGCATAGAGCATACATCAGGCCTAAGAGCGCTCGATTTCTTTCTTGGCAAGAGACCCATCAATTGGTATTGTCATAACAAGGTATTAATTGAGTTAACTACTTGGTGTTTGAATAATAACTTCTTTTTATTTGGGAATGATATTTTTGTTCAGAAGCGTGGAGTTGCTATGGGGGCCTGTTTTTCCCCCAGCTATGCGTGTTTACACGTAGGCTGGTGGGAGGAACAGGTCCTCAGGCGGCAACATGCTATTATTTTTGATGAACATGTTTTATTGTGGATTCGTTATATAGACGATGTTTTTGTTTTGTGGCGTGGAGATCTTGCCAGTGCTGATGACTTTGTGACTAGCCTCAATACCAACCAGGAAAATCTAAGATTTACTAAATCTATCAGTGACTGTGAGGCTGAGTTTTTGGATGTTAAAATCTTTGTACATAATGGACACCTAGCAACCAAACTGCATAGAAAAAGCACTGCTGGCAACAGTATTCTTCATGCCAGCAGTGCCCACCCTAGACATGTAGTGGATAATATCCCCCTAGGCGAGTTACTCAGGATCAAAAGAATATGCAGCACAAAATTTGATCTTGAAGTCTGCCCTAAAGAAGCCTTGGAGAGATTCAGACAAAGGGGCTACCGTGAATCTACTCTTAAAATGGCTTTGCAGAAAGCCAACAATAGAACTCGTGAATCTTTGCTAGACCAAACACATAACACTAGATCTGGAAGTGTCCCTGATGATAGTACTGAAGCACCAAGACTCATAACTGCCTATAGTAGGCAAGCAAGACTATTAAAATCTATTATGTCACAAAGGTGGCCGGTCTTGCTAACAGATCAGGTGTTAAAACCTAGACTGCCTGATGGTCCCACTGTGACCTTTCGGAAGGGCCCTTCCCTAAGATCACATATCTGTCATGATTTTCCTGAACTTAGGAAGAAACAAGAGTGGATGAAATCTCGCTTTGGTTTCAAACGCTGCACTTCCTGTAGGGCGTGCAAATTCAGCAAATCTACTACTCAGTATTACACACCGTTTAGTCCTGACCCAATTAACATCAGGGGCCAGTTTACTTGCAAAACTGAGTTTGCCATATACGTTCTGACATGCACATGTGGACTTAGATATGTCGGCAGTACACGACAACCTGTGCATGTCAGGATCCTCCAACATCTCCGTGCCATCGTAAACAATGACCCATCATATCCGGTGGCTAGGCATTTTAAAAGCCATCACAAAAATGATTTACAATGCCTATCATACTTTGTCATCGCCTCTGTAGACAAACCTGCGAGGGGTGGGGACAGAGACAGGATGCTTAGGAGACTTGAGTCCCAGTTCATTTTGGAATTAGACAGCAGATTTCCAAATGGGCTCAATAATACAGAAGATTTGCACGTTTTCCTGTAAACCTTTGTTGCTTATTTTTCTGATTACTGTAAAATAACATCTGTCAGTAATACCATTGGTTTTGGTATATCTTTGTATACAGAATTTCATAAACACACTTTTTCACTTTCTCATTTTCCTTATCACACATTGCTTCATGGTTGTTACCATAAAAGCTTTTTCCCACCTGTTTTTTTTGGGGTACACTTTTTTACTTTATTTGGACATAGCCACACGGGACTATCTGTCAATCTTTGTTTTCCTTACTTATAACCCCGTCAGAATTATTCTACAGTGGTTTTTCTACTACTGATCCATTTTTTTTGTTTAATGACATTGTTGGCCTCTTTTGCATTTCGAGCATTTAGTTTTTGATTGCCTTGTTACATAAAAAGAGATATAGAACCCATTCATATTGGATTTTATCCAATTGTTTACATTTCTGCATTTTTTGCACAAAATGGCACTTTGACACTTTATAATGTTGATATAGACAATATAAATTGCACATTGCATTTGCACTTTATCAGGATATTTACTTGCAAATTTGCACATGATTGCGTAATTTGCACAATGTATGGGTTTTATTTAAAAGGACTACTTAGTTTCTTTTTTTAATGTATGTCAACAAGGTTCTCTTTGCTTGATTTTGCTTGCATTATAAGCAATCGTTTTATTTGCGTCTGATTGTATTTGGTTTGTTGCATTTATTGGCCATTGAATATATTGTCATGAATAATGGATTTTAACAAATTCTTTCTTTTTTATATTGTGGATTTTAACCATCTAATATGTAGTAGAGATTAACTGTTAACACTAATGTTTGGAAAACAGACTTTGTAGTGCTCATAATGGAGTATGTCCTTTCTTTCCATGATCACATGGTGTAGTGTTTGAAAAAAGAAAAAAATGATAAATGAAAAAAATGCTAATTGAAACAACAAAAAAAACTGTGAAGCACTGGGTATTTAAATGTGAATGCCGCACTAAGTGACTGTCTGTGAGCAAGGGCGGATGCCCGAAACGCGTCAGATTTTGTTGGACTAAACTTTAATAAACCCTGTGCCTTTATTTACGTTTGGATTCGTGTGGTCTTTCTGGGTCGATGGAATGCGGAGCCCTGAATTACTGCTGTTGCTGTATATATATATATATATATATATATTACCTACTGGCTATCGCCAGTAGGTATATATAGTTAGAATTTTTTCTCTATGGGACTTTTGAAAATTCTATGTCTAATAACTTTGGCGTTTGTGGACGGAATCGGCTGAAATTTTCAGGAAAATGGCACATTTTGTTTCTGAGCAGCCCCTGAAAATCTGGTGGGGTTTCGTCAAGGGGGGGCTGAGAAAAAAGGGGGGTCCCAAAACGCGTTTTTTGCATTGAGTTTTCCATAGGGCGGTTGGACTCACTTTTAGCTCGAACGGCTGAATGGATTTGCACGAAACTTGGCAAAATTGTAGGGACTGTTAGCCCGATGTGCCTTTGCTAGGTCTCAATATATGTGCTCCAGTAGTTTTTGAGAAATTAACGTTCAAACCAAGATATATATCTGTAACAGCGCTCTGGGCAGCGATCCGGTCCGCTTACTTTTCGCTTATCGGAACTTTGCGCGCAGAAAGCTGATTGGCTCTCCGGTGTCTGTCAACATTCTAAACAGTCCGGAGCGGACGCCATCTTGTCTCTCGGTAGGATCGAGAGAGAAGAGGTGGAAAACGAAAGGGGAATTTAATGAAAGGGGGCAAGGTATCCCCCTCTTGACCCCCTAGGAATGTTGTTGGGGTTATTAAAGGGTCCCGTGGGGAAAATAAAAAAAAAATGATTTTTCACGGTAGAAGCGCGGCCGCGAACTGGTAGCGAAACGGGAATTCGCCATTTTGTGCTTCGTTTATTAAATTACTAGTTATAAGTGGGTGCGGGAGACGTATCCTAATCCCCTATGTTTCCTGAGGGTGGCTGAGGAGGCTGATATATGTTGATACATCTCTTCCAGCGGCTGTGCGTGAGCTTTTTTTTTTTTTTTGCTGCGTGACAGTCCGGAGCGGCCGCCATCTTGTCTCTCGGTAGGATCGAGAGAGAAGAAAAGGTGAAAAACTAAGGGGGAATTTAATGAAAGGGGGCAAGGTATCCCCCTCTTGACCCCCTAGGAATGTTGTTGGGGTTATTAAAGGGTCCCGTGGGGAAAATAAAAAAAAAATGATTTTTCACGGTAGAAGCGCTTCACGGGCCGCGAACTGGGCCGCAAACTGGTAGCGAAACGGGAATTCGCCATTTTGTGCTTCGTTAATTAAAGTACTAGGTATAAGGGGGTGCGGGAGACGTATCCTAATCCCCTATGTTTCCTGAGGGTGGCTGAGGAGGCTGATATATGTTGATACATCTCTTCCAGCGGCTGCGCCATCTTGCCTTTTTTCGAATGCCACAATTTTGTCGTGCACGGCAGCCATTTTAGATGCCAGGCTGGTCCCAGGCTATCACCTAACCCTGCGGATGTAGTTTATGGCCCCAGCTGTAGAGAATTCAGACATGCCAATCCTCCTGATTCAGGCGTGTGAGTACTGATTTCAGTGCTAGTCTCCCGCCTCCCGATTTCTGCAAGCAAAAACCCGGGGGCATATTACGAACAACTAGCGATAATTTTTGTCTCTAACTTGTTTAGAGACAAAAATTATCGCCGCACATCGGCGATTTTTATCGCAGATAAACCTTGCTATTATCGCTGAAAAGTCAGCGATATTCATGTATTATCGACCTAATGCTCTTAGCCATGTTATCCACCTCCCATTGGATAACATGGCTAAGAACTGCTCAGGGCAGGTGTTAGATTTTGGAGATATTCGCGCTTAGCGCGAATATCTCCAAAAGTTGGTAATAGAAGGTAGCGATGTTAGGGACTGTTTCCAGTCGCTAACATCTTGGCACGCCACTTTGCATGTCATTAGTGATAAGTATCACTGACATGCAAAGCGGGGCCCAAGATGGTCGCTATCTCCTTTTAGCTGTCACTAACTGGTGTTAGCGACAGCTTGGTAATAGGGAAATAATTTTATCTCCGCTTTCATGGCTTTTAAAGCCAAAAAAGCGGAGATAAACCCCCTTGATAATATGCCCCACGATTCCTTGGGGTTTCAGCTGACAGGGCTTGGTATTGTGTTACATGGTAATTTTTCCATGAAACGTCAGAGGGTCGATGCAGGGGTTCTAGAAGAGGTGATAAACCATTTAAGCCTCATGAACAAGCGCATGGTCTTTTAAAGATTTGTGAAGTACTCGGGGCGGCGGTGTGTGTGTGCCCTCTTTCAGGAGCGGGCGGGGGGGCACTGCCAGGAACTTGCCAGGTCAGGTAGTGTTCAACACGTGCATCACCCTTTCTCTGCCTGCTATTGCGCTCCATGCTTCGGAAAGGTAAGAAAAAGAACGTGCATTTGAGTTTGAAATGTCCGATCCTGCAGCAGCACACTTCCAAAGCCCACACATGACAATAACCCGATTCAAGGCCCCATTCACCCGTTTTAAAAAAAATAGATAACACTCCAACAAAGTAAGGTTATAAAACTTTATTAACTACTAACTTTAACAAACGGAACAAAAACTAAAAACATTTAAACATTTCTCAACACAAAAAGCAACAATGGTTAGAAGCTGTCTTTTGTGCGAATAGTCCCAAGGCAGCACAACGTGCAGAGTTCTGGACGGCACCCAGGTGATGTCGCCTGGGTGCCGCACTGGTTTAGGGATCCTACAATGCTGCTCCGAAAATTGGCGTGGGGCGTCCCGGGTGGGGCGGGGGGAGGCCTCGTCAGTAGCGGTCTGTTGTGCGAATAGTCCCAAGGCAGCACAACGTGCAGAGTTCTGGACGGCACCCAGGTGATGTTGCCTGGGTGCCGCACTGGTTTAGGGATCCTACAATGCAGCACAGAAAAACAGCGTGGGGCGTCCCGGGTGGTGCGGGGGGAGGCCTCGTCAGTAGCGGTCTGTGTCCAGTGTCACATGGCTGACACAACATGTATGACAGGCACCCAGGTGATGTCCAGTAAACTGCCGCACTGGTTTTGGTATCCTACAATGCTGCTCCGAAAATTGGCGTGCGGCGGCCCGGGGGGGGGGCGTGGGGGAGCCGGCGTGAACGGGCCTCCCCAGGTGGCGGCCATCTAGCTGAGTTGCGCTCGCTCTTGCGGCCACAGCGTCTCGCTCACCATGTTGTTGAGTTGCTCCCACTCTTGCATTGCAGCGATAGGCGGCTGCCACATGGCTCTTAAAATGGCGGACAGCTCCTCGGTTTTAGGCCTGGTCCACTGAAATAGCCCTGGGACACTTTGGAACTCGGACGCTTGCCTGCTAGGGCTTGGGCTCCATTCTCGAAAAGCGTCCCCTCAGCCGTGAAGATTGTATAAAAGTCTTGGGGGCCCCCGACTCCCGCAGGCTTCCGGTGGGGAGCGGCTGCCATGATTGCTCGCGGAATGACCACGACGGAGCCACGAGATGGTGGTGCTCTCATGCTGACGCCAGCTTCAGTCTGAATGATCCAGAAACAAGGTGGGGCTTTCATCGTTTGGGAAAAAAAAATGTTCTAAACCAATGAAAAGTGTTATTTTTAGGTCATATGACCAAGCCTTCCATCTTTAGGAAACCAAAAGTAAAATGAACCAATGAAAAGTTTTATAAACAAGTCACATGACCTGTTATGCGGCATAGGGCTACAAAAAGCGTAGAAAATCCGTTGGCACGTGAGGCGGCGTCAGTAGCGGACCGATGTGCGAATAGGCCGAAGGCAGCACAACGGGCCGAGATCCGGATGGTACCGAGGTGGTGTCCAGCAAATTGCCGCACTGGTGTGGCCATCCTACAATGCTGCGCCGAAAGACGGCGTGTCCAGCTGAATTGCGGTCACTGTTGCGGTACAGTGACTCGAACGCGCCGAGATCCGGATGGCACCGAGGTGGTGTCCAGCAAATTGCCGCACTGGTGTGGCCATCCTACAATGCTGCGCCGAAAGACGGCGTGTCCAGCTGAATTGCGGTCACTGTTGCGGTACAGTGACTCGAACGCGCCGAGATCCGGATGGCGCCGAGGTGGTGTCCAGCAAATTGCCGTACTGGTGTGGCCATCCTACAATGCTGCGCCGAAAGACGGCGTGTTCAGCTGAGTTCCGGTCACTCTTCCGGCACAGTGACTCGAACGCGCCGAGATCCGGATGGCACCGAGGTGGTGTCCAGCAAGTGGCTGCACTGGTGTGGCCATCCTACAATGCTGCGCCGAAAGTCGGCGTGGGGTGCCCCGTTGGCTTATGAGGTGATGTCAGTAGTGGACTGATGTGTGAATAGGTCGGAACCAGCACAAGGCGCCAAGATCCGAATGGCAAGTCCTGGATGTTGAGTGCCTCAGTTGAGATTTCTGAGCAGTGCTTGTAGGACTGTCTGAAGCTTATTTGCACCTGCTGCAGCTTCACTATTGCCCTGGTGTGGCCAAAGGTGGCACATGACATAGGCGGCCGGCTCCCGAGGTCCGGCGGAACTTTTTGCCTTTTCCTTTCTGCTTCTTTTCCTACAATGCGTTTCATCTGAAGACACGACCAGGTCCCTGAATGTGTGCAGGGGGACGCTATTGATTGAATGAAAATGGCGGCTTGACACAAAGCTGACTCAAGCGTTACTGTTGGTGCTATATAGACAAAAATTGGTTTTCAGTTTGTACATTCTTCAGGTTTTTTTTTTCCATCCAAGTCTGATTGAGAGTTTGTAGAAAAATGGCTTCAGATTTTTCACATACTACTCTTCAACATTCTTCCTAAATGTAACAATGTGAAACTCACTAGGAGAATGGCTGTTTCTGTTTCTTTTCAAAATGCTGCCACCAATATTTTCTGAATGGAAGACACCATCTTGTAGCATAAAGGGCCGAAAGGGGTTCTGGTCTGGCCGATGGTTGGTGGAGACATTTTGACTATATCTTGGACCTGCCCGGCCTCGCCCAAAATGGCCCCGGTATAAATGGGACTCGTAACTCCTTGCCCGCAAATGTATATCTAGAAAATGTTATTGTAAGTGGCCCTGTCGTATTTTAATTACAAAATGTATGTCCACCGATTCCGCAACTGTTAGACACCTTTGTTCTTGCAACCTCGTTACGTTCTTCTACAGTGTAAATGTCTCCTCATCATATACGATTTCAGTTTGCTCCGTGGCCGGCCCACGTGGTTATAGGCCCGTATTTGTATACTGACATTTTCACAATAAAGGTTTTTAAAACAAAACACGGTAGTAGTATTTACATTTGTAAAGTTTTTACTTTTAGTGACTGTTTTCGAATCAGTAAAAGGCAAGTGAAATAAAGCAGTCCAATTACATGACGGATAAAAGGTATAATATGTAGGAACGCAGTAAAGATAAATGGTCAAGGGCAGTTGTGTTTTTCATGTCTGCAACATAAAGTGATCGATAAGAATCTGATAATCAGGCGTATCGGCGACTAAGACAGCAGGCCGAATCTCTTTTACTCAACGGCTCCGTCATGGAAGGAAGAAACGCCCTTTTTCTCGAAAAAGGAATATATTTTACTTGCAAGACAGTTGTAAATTTTCCGGGAAAGTACATTAGCTGGAATATTATAACATATGTTTGAAAAAAAAATATTGTTCGAAAATAATAAAAAGCGTAATTTTTAGGTCATATGACCAAGCTTTTCATCATTAAATTAACAAAAGTAAAATGAACCAATGAAAAGTTTTATTAACAAGTCACATGACCTGTTATGCTTACGTTACGCGCTGCGCGCCGCGCCTCAGGTCACTTCCGGGTGCGCTAACGCGGCGTGTCATAAAACGCATTACGCGACAACGTAGGTCAAGAATATAGTCTAAATGTCTCCACCAACCAGCGTTCAGAACACAACCCCTTTCAGCAGTCCAAAAAGTTCTGTTAAATGACAACAGAGGGGACAGGCAACAAGAACCATCAGTCAAAGAGGGGAGGGCAAGTTCTTCTCTTCCGGTTCATGTTGGGGCGCTACCGGAACTGATCGAATTGGTAGTCTATAGTGTTTCTGGATGTTTCAGACTAAAGCTGGCGTCAGCATGAGACCACTACCATCTCGTAGCTCCGTCGTGGCCATTCCACGAGCAATCATGGCAGCTGCTCCCCACCAGAAGCCTGCGGGAGTCGGAGGCCCCCAAGACTTTTGTAGAATCTTCACGGCTGAGGGGACGCTTTTCGAGAATGGGACCCAAGCCCTAGCAGACAAGCGTCCGAGTTCCAAGGTGTCCCAGGGCCATTTTAGTGGACCAGGCCCAAAACCGAAGAGCCGGCCGCCATTTTGAGAGTCCTGTGGCAGCCGCCTATCGCTGCACCGCAAGAGCGGGAGCAACTCAACTACATGGTGAGCGAGACGCTGTAGTCGCAAGAGCGGGCGGTAAACAGCTGAATGGCGGAAGAGGCACAGTGTAGCAAAAGCGGGCGGAATGGCAACTAAAACGATAAAGGGGCGCCCCACTACAGCTTGTCTTCAGGTCAAACGGATTGTGGGACAAGGTCCAGAATTGAAGAGTCATCAAAAGGCAAAAAGTTCCGCCGGACCCCGGGAGCCGGCCGCCTATGTCGGGGGCGATCTCAGGCTACACCAGTGCTATAAGACTTGGGGAGGGTGTCGGAGCCAAGCGTCTTCTCCGAGTCCATGGCCATCACACCGCCCCTCAGGGGCCTCCGTCAAGCTGTTTAGGAAGGTAACATATCACATTGTTTTCTAATGCAGTCAGGTCCACAAACGACACTCACTTACTTTGAGAATAGTGAAGCTGCAGTAGGTGGAAATAAGCTTCAGACAGTGTTACAAGCACTGCTCAGAACTCTTAACTATGGCACCCAACATCCAGAACTTATGCTATTTGAGAATGGTAGTGACATCGAAGCATCTCAGGGACCTAAACCATTAACGTACTTTCACGTATGAAAATCTTACTTGGGGAGGGGGCAGGAGCGAAGCGCCCCCTCCCAGTCAGCGCCACCACACCGTATGTTGAAAATCTGAAGCCATCGTTCTACAAAGTCAACCAAACTTGGATTGAAAAATCTAGAAAAATGTACAAACTGAAAACCAGTTTTGGTCTGCATAGCATCAGTAGCAACGCTTGAGTCAGCTTTGTGCCAAGCCGCCATTTTGATTCAACAAAGCACAGGCATTGAAAAAGGCTGAAATTCAGAACTCTAAACTATGGCACCCAACATCCAGGAGCTTGCCATCCGGATCTTGGAGCCTTGTGCTGTTTTCGTTCTATTCACACATCGGTCCACTACTGACATCATCTTATAAACCAACGTTATGTAAATAGTTTTTTAATAAAATGTTTTACCCTGTTTCTTTGCTGGTGTGTTGTCTACATTTTTAATATTTGCATAGGGTTTGTCGTTATTTTGTGCGGGATGGGTGATGGAGCCGAGCTGTCTTGCAGCCCTCATGGTGTGGAGCTCAGTTCATCTCACTATTTTCGTATTTCTCATGAAGGGTTGTTCCTAATATTTCTATTTTAGCGAGGTCAAAAAGAGATCCAATTAGTGGCCTACTGATTTTGCTCGATTACTTTTATTTTTTTACACGATTTTTCACTATCTGCAAAGACTAAACAGAGTATTGCGCCTTTGTGCTTGTTTGTAAATAGAGAATGATCCAAAGAGAACCAATTCTAAAACAGTAAATGCTTGGACAACAATCAATCAAATGGAGAGACAAGGAGGCACGACGGATTACAACGGGGGTAAAGGCCTGCGTTAACTACCCTTCAGTATCTGCAAAGAGAGAGTACTACTAAGGCAAAAGAGGGGAGGGGGGGGGTGCAGCGTTCAAAGCACATCAGCGTGCATAAATACGAAAATGTTTTTATCTATCACGTACTTGACATTTTAAAGCTTTTCATATTTGCTATTAAAAAACCAATGAAATTCACAGAAAAAACCATAGGTTATAGTGGATATATAGTTAGGAATTTGCATTTACAAAACCTTGAAAATTCAATGAAAAAACCATAGGTTATAGGCCATATATAGTTAGGAATTCGCATTTACAAAACCTTATTTTACTCGCATAAAACCATTGAAATTCCATATATAGTTAGAAGCGCTAACTATATATCGCGCACCCGCAACCCACTGCTGATGATGTCACATATTACATCATTCATGACATGGTCAGTGACATCACTGATGACATCACTGATGACATCTCAAATGACATCACTGATGACATCACTGATCACAACATCCAGTGATTGTATGTGTCTGTAAAGTTTAAATATGTTTTACATATTGAAGAATGAGTGGATGTATAAGTGTCTGGATGAAGAATTTAGTAGGTGCATGACTGACTGTATGAAAGAGTGATTAAATGTGTCTCACTGAGTGCATGGGTTAGTGACTAAACTGTCTTAATTTGTGCATCAGTATGTTTGTTGTTGTGTAAGCTGCTGCATGTGTTGATCAGTAGCTATAAGAGTGGCCATATGGGTTATTGATTGGTTGCCCAAGTATTTGAATGGGAGGCTGAGTGTGTGTGTGGGTGGCTGGGAGGTGCGTGACTCTGTGCATAGATGTGTAAGCAGTTGATTCACTAGGAGTATGAGTTCAAGAGTGCATGTGGAAACAGCTATATGGGCGGTTGACTGTGCATGGGTGTGTTGGTGAGTGAATGGATTTCTCATTGCTACATGTGCAAGTAAGTACGTATGTAAAACACAATACATGTGAGAGTTGACATATATAAATAACTGAACATAAGAACCAGTGAATGTGTGAGTGGCTGTATCGATCACTGTGAGCTTGTATCAGGGATTATATAAGAGAGTAAATATGTGTTATTATATGTTTGAATAAGTAAGATGTGTATAACTGTATAGTTGAGGAAATGGAGGTGTGATTGATTCTTTGCATGACTGACTAGGTGTGTGAGTAACTCCATGGATGAGTGACAGTCTGTGAGTGTCTGTTTATACTGAGTGTATGTAAGGTTATATTAGAGTCTGAAGAGGTTCATTGTATTATCACATGAGTGATGTGATCAGTGATGACAAATGAGATGTCATCAGTGATGTCATTTGAATTGTCATCAGTGATGTCATCAGTGATGTCATTTGAGATGTCATCAGTGATGTCATTTGAGTTGTCATCAGTGATGTCATTTGAGATGTCATCAGTGATGTCACTGACCATGTCATGAATGATGTAATATGTGACATCATCAGCAGTGGATTGCGGGTGCGCGATATATAGTTAGCGCTTCTAACTATATATGGAATTTCAATGGTTTTATGCGAGTAAAATAAGGTTTTGTAAATGCGAATTCCTAACTATATATGGCCTATAACCTATGGTTTTTTCATTGAATATATATATATATATATATATATATATATATATATATATATATATATATATATATATATATATATATATATATTACCTACTGGCGGTCGCCAGTAGGTAGTTATAGTTAGGATTTTTTTCAATGTTAAATCTCAAAATTCTATTTGGAATAACTTTGACACCGGTTGACGAATCTGCCTGAAAATTTCACGAAAATGGCCTCGTCGAGCTTCGGTCCTTCCCTGAAAGTTTGGGGGGGATACAATAAGCGGGGGCCGAGATAAAAGGGGGGTCCCAAAACGCGTTTTCCCCATGTTAATTTCCATAGGGCGGTCGATTTCACTTTTAGCCCGAACGGCTGAATGGATTTACACCAAACTTGGCAAAATTGTAGGGACTGGTAGCCCGATGTGCCTTTGCTATGTCTCAAGATATGTGCTCCAGTGGATTTTGAGTAATTTAGGTTCAAAAAAATATATATATCTATAGCAGCGCACCGGTGCGCGCACCGGAGTGCGCTCCAGGCGCGACACGCGAGTTGCGCATGGAAAGCTGATTGGCTCTCGGGTGTCTGTAAACATTCCAAACAGTCCAGAGCGGTCGCCATCTTGTGTCTCGGTAAAATCGAGACATAAGAGGTGGCTAAAACAAAGTGGGAACTGACCATAAGGCGTCAGGGATAGACCCCTTTGACCCCCTAGGTTTGATGTGGGGGCTATAAAAGGGCATTTAAAATATATTTTTTTTTTTCGTTTTGCGCGGGGGAAGCGCCCGGTGCGCGCACCAGGTAGCGCACCGGGGAGCGTAAAATGAGGGAAAAAGATGACAGAGTTTTAAAAAAATTAAGTTTTTATTTAGAAATTGGAGGTAGTTCTTAAAAGAACTTTTTTTTTTCTTCTTTTTGTTGTTTTATATTTTTTTTGTGTTTTTGGAACTTTTTGAACTTTTTTTGGCTTTTCAAAACAGTTTTATATTTTTTTTTGTATTTTTTAGGGGGAGAAACAAAAAAAGGGAATTGAAACTGGCTCAACTGGAGCAAAAAAACAAAAAACCCAAAAAATTATTTCTTTTTGGGGCACTTGTGATTATCACCTGCAAGGACGATGAGCTTAATACTTTGTTCCCCATAGGAGATAAGCTTGCCACAAGCAGTACAAGTAATTTTAAAATCAGCAAATCTCGGCTGAATGCAAGGCATCACCTCAGATGTTTCTGGTTGCGAGGAAGTGGGTTGGTTTCTTTGGGAGGGGGTCCTTGATGACTGGGGGAGGTTACTGTCCAGTTCCCGGAACTCTGCACGAGAGTAGTTGTTTGGATGTTTTCTTGTCATGTGCCGAATCATGGTATAGTTACCAAAAGAATATTTCTTGTTTGGGTTGCCCCGTGAAAGTTCATCATTGCAGATGAGGCAAGTCACCTTGGGAGCATTCACCTTTTTTTTCCCCTCTGGAATTGAAAAAAACTGCCAAACAATGTGTGGTTTGGGTTTGTAAGGTGTATTTTCTTCTGGCAGCCATCTTCTTCTCCCCTCCTCCTCTTCCTCTTCCTCCTCCTCCTGTTCTTGACCACCAATATAATTTGGAGCTGGTCCTCTTGGTGGTGGTGGTGGTGGTGGTGGGGCAGATGCACCAGCTGATGCTACTACTGAAGCCATTATTTGGAGCAAAAAAGTAGAGAGAGCAACAAACAGGTCTTCCTCAGTCAAAGGACAAAGTCAGAATAAGGAAAAAAGGTGGGGTCTTTCATCATTTAGAAAAAAAAACTGTCCTGAACCAATGAGAAGTGTTATTTTCAGGTCACAAGACCAGGGGCTTCATCATTATGAAACTAAAACTGTTATGAACCAATGAAAAGTGTTATTTTCTGCTCACATGACCCGACGCGCTTACGCTACGCGCACGGGGGCGCGCAGCATAAGCGCGTCGGAAGTTTACGTTTTGCGATCGTATTCGCTCGAGTACTTCCGGGTGCGCTTACGCCGTGCGTATCACGCGGTCGCGGCTACGCGATACGTCACGATCATGTTTTCGTTTGCGATATTGGCGCTCACGAGACGCTCCCCGGAGCGCGCCCGGGGGCGCTTTTCAGAAATACGCTTTTCGGGGCGCACTCCGGGGCGCGCTCTGGGAGCGCTCCCCCCAAAAATTAAAAAAAAAAAAATTGGATAATTGTAGAGACAGGTAGCCCTATTCTGAAGTGGTTTGTAAAAAAATTAACTTTATAAAAATATGTATTGTGCTACATTGGGCTTAATATATGTTAGAGCCAAAATGTAGCCCAAATGTAGCCCAAAGTAGCCCAATGTAGCCCAAAGATGGCCACCAGAGATCAAAAATTGTAAATGTAGCCCAAAATTCAACTAGATGTAGCCCAACTGTAGCCCAATGACAGAATGTACCAGAGTGTTAAAAAGAACAACTAGAGTGCTAACAGTCTTATTTATAAAGTGAAACTTATAGTAAGGAATTAGCATAAAAAACCTTTGAAATTCACTGAAAAAAACCATAGGTTTCACACCAGTTATAGTTAGGAATTAGCATTTGAAAAACCTATTAAATTCACTGAAAAAACCATAGGTTTCACACCAGTTATAGTTAGCTGGAAATTTTACTGATATAAAACCATTGAAATTCCCACGTTATAGTTAGTCGGACTCACTATAACTTGCGCGTGCAATGCACTGCTGATGACATCACATATTACATCACTCATGACATGGTCAGTGACATCACTCATGACATCACTGATGACACCATCCTTGTGACACAGTCACAGACCTCCTCTCAGTGTAAAGTAACCCTTGAGACACATATTCAAAAATAGAAACTGAAATTTTTAAAAAATGGACATACCTATATCAGTTACAACAAGCAATTCTGTACTTCCACTATCTATATACACATCCACTCATTCACCAACAGTTCTATATAGTCACTCATACATATACTCACTCATCATATGAAGAGATACACCTATACATCCTGTTACACACCGACATTCATCCAAAAGTTACTCACACACATATTCACACGTGCAAATAAACTATTGAACAACCATTTATTTGAATATAGAGTTATACACACACTTCCACCTTACTTCTACTGAAAATTACACATATTTATTCTCTTAAACAATCACTTATAGAAACACATACTTATTTAAACAGGAAATCTTACAATCTCTTACTCTCACATATACTCACTTATATACATCAATATTCATATATACTAGATTAAAACATATGTAGTTACTGATAAAGACACTAGTGAGACAGTCATTCACTCACTAACAAACACATATAGACACTCATCCACCCATACAGTCCTGTACATATGCTGTCTTCAAAACACATACAAACAAAGAGTCAGTCACTCATGCATCTATGTGCTAAGTAATACCTCCACCAAACCACATAGACACTCATACTGATACTACTAAAAATATCAAATAACCCATATACATACGCATGTAGCTACTTATCAACACATGTAGCCACTTATACACAAAGTGAAACACTAATATATGTATTTAAATATTCAAACATAACTCACTAATATTTATTTTTCAGAAAGACACATA
Source organism: Lissotriton vulgaris (assembly GCF_964263255.1). NCBI lineage: Eukaryota > Metazoa > Chordata > Amphibia > Caudata > Salamandridae > Lissotriton > Lissotriton vulgaris. The sequence goes on from NC_141690.1 coordinate 37,791,609, forward strand.
TTCACTGGATGGTGTCATCAGTGATGTCATGAGTGATGTCACTGACCATGTCATGAGTGATGTAATATGTGATGTCATCAGCAGTGCATTGCACGCGCAAGTTATAGTGAGTCCGACTAACTATAACGTGGGAATTTCAATGGTTTTATATCAGTAAAATTTCCAGCTAACTATAACTGGTGTGAAACCTATGGTTTTTTCAGTGAATTTAATAGGTTTTTTAAATGCTAATTCCTAACTATAACTGGTGTGAAACCTATGGTTTTTTTCAGTGAATATATATATATATATATATATATATATATATATATATATATATATATATATATATATATATATATATATATATATATTCACTGAAAAAACCATAGGTTTCACACCAGTTATAGTTAGCTGGAAATTATAAAACCATTCAAATTCCCACGTTATAGTTAGTTGGACTCACTATAACTTGCGAGCCTGCAATGCACTGCTGATGACGTCACATATTACATCACTCATGACATGGTCAGTGACATCACTCATGACATCACTGATGACACCATCCTTGTGACAGAGTGAGAGACCTCCTTTCAGTGTAATGTAAGCCTTGAACCGAGTATTTCTGACGTATCTGTAAACACAAAAGTGATGCATTGCTGGAGTGCATCACAAAAGTTGCATTGGGCTACTTTGGGCTACATTTGGGCTACATTTTGGCTCTAACATATATTAAGCCCAATGTAGCACAATACATATTTTTATAAAGTTAATTTTTTTACAAACCACTTCAGAATAGGGCTACCTGTCTCTACAATTATCCCATTTTTTTTTTTTAATTTTTGGGGGGAGCGCTGCCAGAGCGCGCCCCGGAGTGCGCCCCGAAAAGCGTATTTCTGAAAAGCGCCCCCGGGCGCGCTCCGGGGAGCGTCTCGTGAGCGCCAATATCGCAAACGAAAACATGATCGTGACGTATCGCGTAGCCGCGATGAGGTTCCGTGACAATTGTAAGTGGTGTTTTCGACTCATACGAATATGGTCGAGTTTAGTATCTATGAACCGCAAATGACGAGTTTAGTAAGTGTGCGCAGTTTCGCTGTGCTAACTTAAACCGTTCGTTTGTTATATGGGTTTTTCATCTGTACCCACGGGTTCCATCTTAGATACGGCATCCATTTTGTCTCTTGCCCTCAAGTAGCCAGCGAACGGACGCTGTCCGCTTCGCGACCCTGGGACTCCCAAGATATTTGCGGAAGACACATGTTCTTTGTGAGTGTCTTTATGACGAGGGGGATGCTACTGTAAGGCAGATGGCGCCGCTCGAGGCTCATCTTGCCGCACGGACTTATTGTCTCAGCCGTGCATCTCATTAGGCACGTCCCTTTGATGCCTGTATCTCGTGTTTCCAATACCTCCCCTTTTACACCCTTTCCGATCTCCCCACTGTCTCCGTCTTCCTCTGCACCTGCCTTTGTTCCTATTTCGATCTGTTTTACTGCTGATTGGAATTCACTAATGGTGGGAAGATGGTTTTTACAGTTGGGAACCGCCAAATGTTTCCGCACTTATGTTCCGGACCTGATGTGTTTTAAAGTGACCAAAGCGACCCCTCTGGGGGATAATGATGGGAACCAGGTTGTAAACTTTTGTGTTCAATGTAATCCTATGGGTAAAAACTGTATAAAAGGAGCGATCCACAGAACCAATTTGAAGCAGTCTCCCCAAGTTGCACGCTGTGTACTTGTCGTGATATCTGTGTTCCCTGCAGCAAATAAACCTTGAATCTTTGACGTCGAAGGAAGTGTCCCGTGTCTCTGTCATTCGTACGCCGGAGCAGGTTACCCACGAAGGTTTCAGGTGTTGTGCCCTGGCACCGCTGGGTCTTAAAGAACCCAGTCCTTCAGCGACCGCGTGATACGCACGGCGTAAGCGCACCCGGAAGTACTCGAGCGAATACGATCGCAAAACGTAAACTTCCGACGCGCTTACGCTGCGCGCCCCCGTGCGCGTAGCGTAAGCGCGTCGGGTCATGTGAGCAGAAAATAACACTTTTCATTGGTTCATAACAGTTTTAGTTTCATAATGATGAAGCCCCTGGTCTTGTGACCTGAAAATAACACTTCTCATTGGTTCAGGACAGTTTTTTTTTCTAAATGATGAAAGACCCCACCTTTTTTCCTTATTCTGACTTTGTCCTTTGACTGAGGAAGACCTGTTTGTTGCTCTCTCTACTTTTTTGCTCCAAATAATGGCTTCAGTAGTAGCATCAGCTGGTGCATCTGCCCCACCACCACCACCACCACCACCAAGAGGACCAGCTCCAAATTATATTGGTGGTCAAGAACAGGAGGAGGAGGAAGAGGAAGAGGAGGAGGGGAGAAGAAGATGGCTGCCAGAAGAAAATACACCTTACAAACCCAAACCACACATTGTTTGGCAGTTTTTTTCAATTCCAGAGGGGAAAAAAAAGGTGAATGCTCCCAAGGTGACTTGCCTCATCTGCAATGATGAACTTTCACGGGGCAACCCAAACAAGAAATATTCTTTTGGTAACTATACCATGATTCGGCACATGACAAGAAAACATCCAAACAACTACTCTCGTGCAGAGTTCCGGGAACTGGCCAGTAACCTCCCCCAGTCATCAAGGACCCCCTCCCAAAGAAACCAACCCACTTCCTCGCAACCAGAAACATCTGAGGTGATGCCTTGCATTCAGCCGAGATTTGCTGATTTTAAAATTACTTGTACTGCTTGTGGCAAGCTTATCTCCTATGGGGAACAAAGTATTAAGCTCATCGTCCTTGCAGGTGATAATCACAAGTGCCCCAAAAAGAAATAATTTTTTGGGTTTTTTGTTTTTTTGCTCCAGTTGAGCCAGTTTCAATTCCCTTTTTTTGTTTCTCCCCCTAAAAAATACAAAAAAAAATATAAAACTGTTTTGAAAAGCCAAAAAAAGTTCAAAAAGTTCCAAAAACACAAAAAAATATAAAACAACAAAAAGAAGAAAAAAAAAAGTTCTTTTAAGAACTACCTCCAATTTCTAAATAAAAACTTCATTTTTTTAAAACTCTGTCATCTTTTTCCCTCATTTTACGCTCCCCGGTGCGCTACCTGGTGCGCGCACCGGGCGCTTCCCCCGCGCAAAACGAAAAAAATATATATATTTTAAATGCCCCGCGGGGCCCTTTTATAGCCCCCACATCAAACCTAGGGGGTCAAAGGGGTCTATCCCTGACGCCTTATGGTCAGTTCCCACTTTGTTTTAGCCACCTCTTATGTCTCGATTTTACCGAGACACAAGATGGCGACCGCTCTGGACTGTTTGGAATGTTTACAGACACCCGAGAGCCAATCAGCTTTCCATGCGCACCTCGCGTGTCGCGCCTGGAGCGCACTCCGGTGCGCGCACCGGTGCGCTGCTATAGATATATATATTTTTTTGAACCTAAATTACTCAAAATCCACTGAAGCACATATCTTGAGACATAGCAAAGGCACATCGGGCTACCAGTCCCTACAATTTTGCCAAGTTTGGTGTAAATCCATTCAGCCGTTCGGGCTAAAAGTGAAATCGACCGCCCTATGGAAATTAACATGGGGAAAACGCGTTTTGGGACCCCCCTTTTATCTCGGCCCCCGCTTATTGTATCCCCCCCAAACTTTCAGGGAAGGACCGGAGCTCGACGAGGCCATTTTCGTGAAATTTTCAGGCAGATTCGTCAACCGGTGCCAAAGTTATTCCAAATAGAATTTTGAGATTTAACATTGAAAAAAATCCTAACTATAACTACCTACTGGCGACCGCCAGTAGGTAATATATATATATATATATATATATATATATATATATATATATATATATATATATATATATATATATATATATATATATATATATATATATATTACCTACTGGCGGTCGCCAGTAGGTAGTTATAGTTAGGATAATTTTCAATGTTAAATCTCAACATTCTATTTTGAATAACTTTGGCGCCGGTTGTCGAATCTGCCTGAAATTTTCAGGAAAATGGTCTCATGGCGGTCCGGTCGTTCCCAGAAAGTTTGGGGGGGATTCGTCAAGCGGGGGCCGAGATAAAAGGGGGGTCCCAAAACGCGTTTTCCCCATGTTAATTTCCATAGGGCGGTTGATTTCACTTTTAGCCCGAACGGCTGAATGGATTTCCACCAAACTTGGCAAAATTGTAGGGACTGGTAGCCCGATGTGCCTTTGCTATGTCTCAAGATATGTGCTCCAGTGGATTTTGAGTAATTTAGGTTCAAAAAAATATATATATCTATAGGCGCTCTCCCGTGCGCGCACCCGTGAGCGCTCCCGGCGCGACACGCGACTTGCGCGCAGAAAGCTGATTGGCTCTCAGTTGTCTGTAAACATTCTAAACAGTCCGGAGCGGCCGCCATCTTGTCTATCGGTAAAATCTAGTCATAAGAGGTGGCAAAAACAAAGGGTGGAATTGACCATAAGGGGGCAGGGTAGACCCCCCCTGACCCCCTAGGTTTGATATGGGGGCCATTAAAGGGCACCGCGGGGCCTCAAAAAAATTTTTTTTTTTTTCGATTTTCGCGGGGGGAGCGCCTGGTGCGCGCACTTTTAAGCGTACTCGTACGCGTACTTTGGTGAAAAAGATCTTTTAAGCACTCCCTGAGAAATGCCCTAATTTTAATGCCCTGCAGGACCCTATTTTAGTCCCTACATCAAACCTAGGGGGTCAGAGGGGGTCTACTCTTCCCCCTTATGGTCATTTGCCCCTTTTTTCAAACCCCTTCTGTCGATTTTACCGAGACACAAGATGGCGGCCGCTCCGCACTGTTTAGAATGTTTACAGACAACTGAGATCCAATCAGCTTCCTGCGCGCAAGTCGCGTGTCGCGCCAGGAGCGCACTCCCGTGCGCGCACGGGAGCGCGGCTATAGATATATATATTTTTTTGAACCTTAATTACTTAAAATCCACTGGAGCACATATCTTGAGACATAGCAAAGGCACATCGGGCTACCAGTCCCTACAATTTTGCCAAGTTTGGTGGAAATCCATTCAGCCGTTCGGGCTAAAAGTGAAATCGACCGCCCTATGGAAATTAACATGGGGAAAACGCGTTTTGGGACCCCCCTTTTATCTCGGCCCCCGCTTGACGAATCCCCCCCAAACTTTCAGGGAAGGACCGGACCGCCATGAGACCATTTTCCTGAAAATTTCAGGCAGATTCGTCAACCGGCGCCAAAGTTATTCAAAATACATGCGCACTATGGGATTAACTGAGATTACTGAAGAACAGATACTGTAGTTGAATAAGTGAGTGATGGCATATACTGTCCTAACATTTTCATGATGTATAATGCTGAGTTAAATGTTGCATTGTATTTCACTGAATAACCGGAATTTAGGAAACAACAGGGGATGCAGGTGAGTTAGGAGGGAGGCAGGAAAGTGGATCAGTTGACCTTTTTTTATAATGTTTGGCATTCATTTAAAAAACCTATGAAATTCACTGAAAAAACCATAGGTTTCACACCAGTTATAGTTAGGAATTAGCATTTAAAAAACCTATGAAATTCACTGAAAAAACCATAGGTTTCACACCAGTTATAGTTAGGAATTAGCTTTTAAAAAACCTTTGAAATTCACTGAAAAAACCATAGGTTTCACACCAGTTATAGTTAGGAATTAGCTTTTAAAAAACCTATTAAATTCACTGAAAAAACCATAGGTTTCACACCAGTTATAGTTAGCTGGAAATTTTACTGATATAAAACCATTGAAATTCCCACGTTATAGTTAGTCGGACTCACTATAACTTGCGCGTGCAATGCACTGCTGATGACATCACATATTACATCACTCATGACATGGTCAGTGACATCAGTCATGACATCACTGATGACACCATCCTTGTGACACAGTGACAGACCTCCTTTCGCTATAATGTAACCCTTGAAACACATATTCAAAAATAGAAACTAATATTTTCCAAAAAGTGGATATACCCATACCAGTTACAACAAGCAATTCAGTAATTCCACCATCTATATGCACATCCAGTCATTCACCAACAGTTCTATATAGTCACTCATACATATACTCACTTATCATATGAAGTGATACACCTATACATCCTGTTACACACCGACAGTCATCCAAAAGTTACTCACACACATACTCACACGTGCAAATAAACTATTGAACATCCATTTATTTGAATATAGAGTTATACACACACTTCCACCTTACTTGTATTGAAAATTACACATATTTATTCTCTTAAACAATCACTTATAGAAACACATACTTATTTAAACAGGAACTCTTACAATCTCTTACTCTCACATATACTCACTTATATACATCAATATTCACATATACTAGATTAAAACATATGTAGTTACTGATAAAGACACTAGTGAGACAGTCATTCACTCACTAACAAACACATATACACACTCATCCATCCATACAGTCCTGCACATATGCTGTCTTCAAAACACATACAAACAGCGAGTCAGTCACTCATGCATCTATGTGCTAAGTAATACCCCCACCAAACCATATAGACACTCATACTGATACTAAGAGAAACATCTAATAACCCATATACATACGCATGTAGCTACTTACCAACACATGTAGCCACTTATACACAAAGTGAAACACTAATAAATGAATTTAAATATTTAAACATAACTCACTAATATTTATTTTTCAGAAAGACACACATTCACTGGATGGTGTCATAAGTGATGTCACTGACCATGTCATGAGTGATGTAATATGTGATGTCATCAGCAGTGCATTGCACGCGCAAGTTATAGTGAGTCCGACTAACTATAACGTGGGAATTTCAATGGTTTTATATCAGTAAAATTTCCAGCTAACTATAACTGGTGTGAAACCTATGGTTTTTTCAGTGAATTTAATAGGTTTTTTAAAAGCTAATTCCTAACTATAACTGGTGTGAAACCTATGGTTTTTTCAGTGAATATATATATATATGGATGCCTTCAATCCTCTCTGCACGACCCAGCCGGCGCCCTGCCAAAGGATGAACCACAGACACCAGAAAAACGTGGAATGCAGGTCATTTATTTTTCAATGCTTTGTCAGACGCGTTTCGAAAACCTTAGTTTTCTTTCTCAATATACAAACATATAGTCCACTTTTGGTTTTTATACCATTTTTTCAAAATGTGATGCTTTCACCCTCTCCATGTGACAAAATAAACAGAAAGGAAATACTTGTCAGGTATGCATGCTGGGACTTGTAGTTTGCAAGACCTCATCCAACAATTTGGCATATGTATTTGCATAATTACCGCCTGAATGCAGTAAAATAACTCGCTGCAGCATAAAATGCACAAACTATATCCATGGTTTTCAGTCATAATTCAAGTTGATGTTTTCATAATATAATATTATCACCTTTGATATGTTTCGAAATGAATATAAATAAATATATAAATATAACCATTAGAAAAATATATATACATATGACCTATATAGTATCAAAAGCACATATATAAATATATATCTATTGTCAATTGATAAAAACAGGCATCATATATGTACAGAATAAAAATAGAATTCGACTATTAAAATTGAGAGTCTAAAATTCTATACAATTATTACGGAATAAATTCCTGATTTCATTATTCGGTGAACATCATCAACCAGTGGAAAACTGCGCGGTGTATGTGCAAAATTATGCAGTGTGCAAGATTGCAAATTATGTGCAAATTATCTCTATTATAGCAGCATCCTGGAATTTCCTTGATAAAGTGCAAAAAAGTAAAAGTGATTATTTTTAAATTTCACTCAAATATACTATTTACTGGTGAGAATATTAACTCATTCATGGTTTTAAAATTTACAAGAGAAAAAAAGGTTTCTACTTGTAATGTGAAAGACTAAAAACAGTATTGAGATAAAAAAGGGGGGGCGAAATTACATGTATGGGAAATTCAAAGATATTCAGGTTTGGAGATACACAGAGGATACAGGGTTTTTGGGGGATGGAACATCAGAGGAAATGGTGTAAATCCTCTGTGTTGTTCAGTCCATTGAGGTGTCTACTGTCCAGTTCCATAATGAATTTGGACTCCAGCTGACGTAAGTTCTTGTCCCGGTTGCCACCTTTCGGATCGTCATCTATTGCAGCAATGACAAAATATTTTAGATCCGCCAGTGTGTTATTATGGGTGGCTTTGAAGTGTCTTGCAACCGGGTAGCTACTGTCATTATTGACAATGGCCCGTAGATGTTGTAAGATCCGGACGTGCACTTGCTGCTTGGTACTTCCCACATACCTAAGCCCACAAGTGCACGTCAGGATATAGACTGCATATTCTGTTTTGCAGTCATAACACCCCTGGATTTTAAACTCTGTTGGACTGAAAGGCGTGATGTACTTTTTGGTTGTTACCCCAAATTTACAAGCTCGACATGACGAGCATTTGAAAAATCCCTGTCTTTCAGGTAGCCATGGAGTTAGTTTCTTTTTGGGTTTACTGGTAAGATCAGGAATACTCTTAGCAATTTGACTTCTCATAGAGACACCCCTCCGATAAGTTATAGTCGGGTTATCTGGTAATTCTGGTTTCAAAACCGCATCAGTCTGTACTATTGGCCAATTACGGTTAACTATAGACCGGATTTGGCGATGCTGGCTATTATAAGTAAGAATTAATCTCGGAGTATTGGTATTGGGAGTCTCCTCACTTTCTAGTGGTTCTCCTATCTCTATGTGGGTATTCAACAATGATTCCCTGGGTCTATTGTTGACTTTCTCCAAAGCCTTTTGTAGACTATGTACCGTATAGCCTCTTCTGCGGAATCTCTCAATGGCTTCTCACATACAAGTGTTCTGTTGCTCCACACTGCTACATATACGCTTGATGCGGAGAAGCTCTCCATATGGAATGCTCTCAATCAAGTGTCGGGGGTGAGCACTAGAGGCATGCAACGTGGAGTTGCCAGCCGTCAGTTTCCTGTGTAAAGTTGTTCTTATCTCACCATCCTCCACATATACCTTAGTATCAAGAAATTCTACCTCAGAACAGCTTATATGTGAAGTAAAATTCAGATTGATTGGATTGGCATTGATGTCACCTATAAAATCGATTGCATTCTCCTTAGTGCCCTTCCACAGGACAAAGACATCATCTATAAATCTTAACCACAACTTTATGTGGGCTCCATATTTTAAAGACAGTTCTTGTCTTAATGTCTGCTCCTCCCACCAGCCAACCACTAAACAGGCATAGCTGGGGGAGAAGCATGACCCCATTGCTACACCTTGGCATTGTCTATACATCTTCTTTCCAAATAAAAAATAGTTGTTATTTAAACACCATTTGATACTTTTCATGATCATTTTGTTATGTTCATGGCTTTCAATAGACCTGGTCAAAAGGAAGTGTTTCACTGCATTTAGTCCAACTTCATGATCTATGCAGGTGTATAGGGATTCTATATCCATAGTTATTAATTGCATATCATCTTCCCAATCAATGTTCATTATTTTTACTAAAAAATCACCAGTGTCTTTTACATAAGAAGGTAATTCTTTTACCAGATCTTGTAAGAAAAAGTCGCTGTATTGGGATAAGTGCTCACTTGCACTATCAATTACCGATATTATGGGGCGTCCTGGGACGGGTGTCCTTTCTTTGTGAGTTTTGGGGAGAAAGTAAATCGATGGAATTATAGGGGAGTCATTCCATAGGAAGGCATATTCGTCCTTCGAGATCATATTGTCTCCTTTGCATTGGAGTAGGTGTTTCCTCAGTGTCTTTAAAGCTCTGGTGTATTCCTTGTTATTTGTTTCCTCATAGCACATTGTATCTGCAAGTTGTCGATTGGCTTCCGTCAAATAGTCCTGTTTTGGCCAAAGGACTATATTACCACCTTTATCAGACGCTTTCACAATTATTTCAGTGTTGTTTCTTAACTTCATCATTAGTCGATTGTATTGGATCTGATTGAAACCAAGTTGTTTGGAGTGATGATTGATACAGTGGTACAAAACCTTTATATCTTCCGTTATCCTCTCGTGGAAGATGTCAAGGGCGTCTTTGGGCATTATAGGAACGAATACGGATTTCGGCTTGAAGGGACTACTTATTTTTTTTTTCAAAACACACAGTCCTGATTACTGGGACCGCTCCTCAATTAAGGGCACTCAGATCCTTATCACGTAGTTTTCATTGCCACATTTATTCACAGCGTTACACAATCGAGTTAACAAACGCGTTTCGGCGTCGCCCCCTTCATCAGTGTCAACTGATTCAAAACTAGGCGTGTTTAAATAAAGTTACATAGTGATATTCCATCACGTGATTAAAAACAAAACATAACAAACTACACATTCAATTCAATTCATTAATGGCGGCCATCGTATAGTGTCTTAGTGCTTTGACAATACGACTAATTCATCTTCATTTATCAATGTCACACACTCTTTGGAAAAAATGCAGGTATTAATCATTCTGCAATGTTATTTCGTTTCATCATTAGATCGATATCATTAAACTCAAATTTCATTATTTCGCCCTGGATGGGCCATCTCTTGTTGCTTTCACAAGATTACTTAAGTTAGCACTACAATTCTAACTCTGTGGCCTATTTTCAAGTGCCTGTAGTGTCAAGCTTGTTGTGTCAAGCTTGCAGGTACAAATCCTGCCCTGGATGGGCATACCTCCTGTTAAGTGACAATCATGATAATTCTATTCTCAGCGAGGGGAGTCAGTTTCTTGAAGGGTGATTAGGGGAAGGGGGAGGAACGGGGGTCTAAGGATACTTTTCTGCTTCTATTCAGTTCCTAATCTATCCTATGTGTACCCACATCTCCTCCTCATTATTCAGACCCATCAGATTTTTTGTTTGGAGCATTATAATATATATTGATTCTGGGCTTCTGAGTTTCCTAACTCAGTAACCCCCTCGCTCAGTTCGTGTCAGCTGGTCCAAGATAAAAAAAGTTAACAGATTACTGTTACTTTTATGCACTTTTTCATAGTGTCGTGCCACTGGGCAACTCTGATCTTTTGTGTTAATGGCTCTCATGTGCTCCCGGATCCTCACTTTAGTCTGTTGTGTGGTACTGCCCCTGTATTTCTTGCCACATGGGCACACCAGGCAGTACAAGGTGAATTCCGAGTTACAGTTTAATTGTTTAGAAATGATGTATTTTTGGGGTCTCCCTGGTACCTCAAACTCCTTCACCTTATGTTAGTTCTTACAAGCTTTACATTTCATACACGGGTAAAATCCCGGAGTGGGGGCCTTCTTCTTTCGCTTGGGTTCATAATGGCTGTTAACTAGATGATCTCTAAGACAATTCCCTTTCCGATACGTGACTAGAGGGTAGTCTGATACAAGTTTCCTCACTACGTTATCTGACTTTAATATGTTCCAGTTTCTTTTTAGAATCTGTAACATTTCACTTCATTACAGCCAATCCCGAAGATGGTAGGTGTTTTTAATAACATGCGGGAGTGGGAGAGTTGAAATGCCCATGCATATAATTGAAGATCAGGGGCTGCTAACCCTCCCTTTTTTCTGCGACGTCTTAACTTTTTCCAACTTATTCCAGGTGTGCAAGGAGCCCAAATAAATACATTTATCTCACTCTTTAAATTAACAAACAATGAAGGTTCTAAATAAAGAGGAATAGTATTAAACAAATAAGTGATCTTTGGCAAAACGGTCATCTTTATGAGGTTAACCCTTCCCAAGATGGACAATGGCAACGGTGCCCAAGATCTCATAAGTTGCCGGCAATCTTTTGCAATAATGGAAAAATTAGTCTCAACAATTTTATTGACATCTTGGACAATTTCTAATCCCAGGTATCGCATTCTTAACTGGGACGGACCCCGACTGGTAAGTCCTTATGGTTCCAGGTCATAATCTCAGTTTTTGAGGCATTTACCTCATATCCAGAGATTTCACCAACATTCTGAGCCAAATTGATGACGGCAGGAAGGGCAGTACTGAGTTCTGAGGAAAATATCAGGATATTGTCCGCGTACAGAGCCACCCTCCTATCCCAACCCCTGTACCTGAAAGTCTTGATGTTGATATCGTCCCTCAGATGCTGTGCGAAGGGCTCAATATACAGGTCAAACAGGAGGGGGACAGAGGGCATCCCTGATGTGTTCCCTGTGGGATGTTAAATGGGTCAGTCAATAATCCATTCACCAGGAGAGAGGCTGAAGGGTTCTGATAGAGTAGTCTCACTGCTCGGCGGAAACCAGCTCCAGTATTCAACTTAGCCAAAACCCCCGACAGGTATGACCAATTCACCCTGTCGAAGGTCTTGGTGACGTCGAGTGTGAGAACAGCCAAAGGAAAACAAGCATAAGATGCAATTTCGATAGCCCCTATGAGGTCGTAAGTCAACTCAAAGAGTTGTCGACCTTTAACAAAGCCTCTCTGGTCCTGATGTAAAATGCCCCCTGCGACTGAGCCCAACCTATTAGCCAAAATAGAGGCAAAAAACTTGTAGTCAGCATCTAGAATGGAAATTGGTCGATATGACCCACCTGACGATGCTGGTTTCCCCGGCTTTAAAATTAAGGTTATTGATGTATTGTCCCAGGATTTTGCTGGTGACATCCCTTGCTGACAAATCTGATTGAATAGTATAGTTAAAAAGGGCACAACCACCCGCTCGAGAGCCCTAGAAATCTCTGCAGGAAGACCGTCCGGGCCCGATGACTTCCCGAACGTACTACTCAGAATGGCTTTTTTGACCTCTTCCTATGTGATCATTTGATTTAAATAGATCGATTGTTGCAAGGTCAATGATGGTAAAGATATCTCATTTAGCCACTCATCAATAGAGTCCTTGTGGATACACTTATCCTCAGTGTAAATAGCTTGGAAAAATGACCGGATGATTGTTTTAATGTCTTCATCTGAAGAATAAGTCACATTGTCTTGAGTAATTAGGCTAATATTGTTCCGAACCTGATCGGTCTTAGATTTACAGGATAAAAGCCTCCCTTTGCCCTCACCATATTGAAAATGGGAGATTTTACAAGCTTCCAACATTTGTAGGACACATGCATTCAGCAGTGAGTCTAGCTCCCCCTTTGCACGAAACAGTTTCTTCTGTAATTCTTGTAAGAAGATAGGTGAGGCGGCTGAATGCAAATCAATTTCCCTTTGAAGTCTGCCTATTTAAGCCTCACTAGAGGATACAATCTCTTTGTATATCTTACTCCTATAGGAGACCCTACTACTAATTTGGCCCCTAAGGAAGGCCTTAAAAGAATCCCAGACAGAACCAATAATAAGATTCATAAAGCACTCGCTTTCTTTTATCAAAAAAGAGATCTCCTCTGGTATAGAAAGCAATGAGCGGTCAAATGGCTAACAGAGGGATCATCCAAATTTGGACCATAGTATCCTACTATAGAGATTTGAGCCCCTGCAATAATGGCCGTAGAGATGACCCATCTGCCACCTGGGTCTGTTAGTTTAGCTACCAGACGGGCTTCTAGAGATTTTTTAAACCAAATCTCAACTCCCCTATTGTGTATGGATTGTGTTGTAGTGATATAAAAATCAACCCATGGATTTTTTTTTGCCAGGGCGAAAAGTTTTGGTTCAGTCAAGTGCGTCTCCTGGAGAACAATGACCTGTGCATCACAATCATGAAGATATTATCTTATCCCTTCGGGGGCTGGTGCGGAGGCCATTGATATTCCAGGAGAGAATCTGGCAACTGTTCATAAAAGGGTTGCGACTCTCCTACTGCGTTCCATAAGCCTGTCACCTCTGGGGGAACCACAACCAAAAATAATAAAATCATCCCAAAGACCACTTTAAAACTAATCAATAAAAAACCAAGACAACCAGGAGAGAAATGAGAAACTTTTTCCCTTGCAACACCCACCCACTAATCCTGTGCCCATCCCTACCCCACCAAACACCCTGGGAAACCCTTGCCCTATCTATACGGAACATGTCCAGAAGATAGTGCCCCTCCCTCCGGACACCCACTGTGTGTTTAAATTTTACGAAGAGAAGCCTAAGATGCTTAAGAAGTTGAAGGGTTAAGGGTTACCTGCCACTTTGTGTTTAATAGTTGAAATGTGTAACCTCCCTTATTACCTTATGTTTTTTCTTCTTTTCACTTTTCTTTTTCCTTTTTTACATTTTATACTCCTACTCTTTCATTATTGTTATCTATACATTCTTTCACTACCCTTTTCTTCCTCTTTCCCCCTCTTGCCCCCTTCCCCTCCCCATGGAGAGAAAGAAGAAAAAAGAGAAAAAAAAACAAATAAAAAAAACAAGAGATGGTACAAAATTCATTGAGAGGCTAAGAACCTAAGCCCCAAACTGACATCCCAAGAAAGACCAGTTGGATAGAGAGAAGGCGAAGCCATGCTAGCCTGACAGTATCGGGACTTTGACTAGCCTGACGACCCTCCCTTATTGCCCAGAGCCTACAGCAATTCATCTGCTGCTTGTACAGATCTTCAATGCCCCTGGAGACTTAAGGTGGGCGATGGCCCCTAGCTGTCTAAAGGCATCTAGTCTCCTCCCCAACTCCCACTGCTTATCCAGAGTTGTCCTGGATAAATCTGACCTAACCTGGAAAGTGAAACCCTTACAATTCAAAGATTTGGGTGAGGATCAGCTCTTTAAGGCTATAGGTGTGGAAATTAACAAGGATTTTCCTTGGTTTGGTTCTTTGTGGATTTTTCCTAAAAGCATCCCTATGAATTCTTTGGATATCAGTGCTCAGGTTTTCTACTGACTTCTTAAGATTTAAATAATCTTTTAACAGCATGATAATAAATTGCTTTATGTCAGTGCCCTCACTCCTTTCCGGTATATTCAGGATTCGAAGGTTGCTGCGCCGGGCATTGTTTTCCAAAGTCTCCATTCTCTCAGAAAGGGTGAGCTCTTCTTTTCTAATAGATACAATATCAACCTTAGCCTGATCCAGATACAGTGAAAGTCCCGCCACTGTTTCTTCTAGGGCCATGGTTGTGGAGTTGAGACCATCAATTTTATTATCAAGTGACTCGCAAAAACTCCTTATAGCAGCAGAAACCTCGAAAACACTTTTTATGTCTGATGACAAGGATGAGAACATGGATTTCAATGAGATTTCTGACAAGTCGCTGGTAGTCTCCTCCTGTACACTATCTGACCCTGAGGTCAATGTCTCTTGTATAGACTCTGCTGAACTTGACCGCTCTGAAACCGCTAGTGCCTCTGCTGGCAGTCGCTGTTGTTGTTTTTGCTGTGAATCATTGGCAGCAACATTGGCGGGAGTTTGCATGGATGATATAGATCAGGACCCAGCTCTCCCTGCTCAACTGGACGAATTTCAGTTAACAGTACATTGTCTCCCTCCATTGAAACCAACAGAGCCTCACTGCTAGCGGACATACTGCTAGTTTCGAATATTTTACCATGTAAGGAACCCTCTAAATCTATCAAGAAAGGCGGAACAGAGGCAGGGAGAGGAAGGTCAGGGAGACGTGGGCCCGGTACCTCTTCAGCCAAGTCTAGGATTTGTGGGACCACTTTGAAATATGATCCCAGAGACGGTGTTATTTTTTTGTTGTTTTTTTTAAAAACCTTTATTGTAGCATTCAGTATAAATACAAGTATGGGCCTACAACGGCGGGGGCCGGCCGCTAGACAAATTAAAATCTCCGATATCACAGTATGACACAGCTCATCAGCCGACAACACAGAGGTCCGGCAGCGATTCAGGATAAAACTTGTATTAGAATGCACAACTGGGTTCCAGAATGAGACAGAGGTTTCATTTTATATTTTATAAGAGAGGATCAGGTGCCATACAATCAAACAGAATGTGGGGGACAGGGCAAGAAACAGGATATGCATGTAATAACCACTATAATGGAGAATTGGCGCCAGAGCATATAGATCGGTACAAAAGAACACACAATATACATTCCATGTTGCGCCAGTCCTCGGAGCCTGCCCGCCCAGGAATCAGGATATCATAAGAGCATAAGCACGAAATACAAGCACACGATAAGAATCCGAATGATTCGTAGCTATTCTGATCCTTTAAGAAAGAGAGAGAAGGAAAGAAAGGCAATAGAAAATAAAAAGGGCAAAATAAAAAAAAACCTCCAGCCCCTCACCCTGCACCCCTGCAAATGGCTACAGCCTTACCCCACTAGCAGCGTGCCTGTCGCCCCTATTAACTAAAACCCCAAAGGTATGAGAAAGAACGGAGGAGGGCATATCCATGTGGGCTCCCAGCCCCTTTAGACCCCCTGCCTGAAACAGTCACCCCCTATCACTAAAAGACCAGTTTAAGACAACAATATAGAAGAAATTAGAGGGTACCGTGAGACACCGTCCAGCCTCTTAGAGCAAACAGTTACAGGTCCGACACTTATGAAAGCCACGCCAACCCTTCCCAACCCAGTCGATCTTAACCTTGGCCCTTCCGAACAAGAACGCGAACCCCTCCCAGCGAGACCCAAAGGCACACAAAGAAGCAATAAAGAAGAAGAGAGTCATCAGAAAGCAGCCCATGGCTACAGGCAGGCAGTGAGTCCACAAGAACTGTAGACGCAGAGGAACTCTCCCTTCTAGTTGAACAGTCCCAATGTATCTTGCACAGGGGTCGTAGCATCACCAGGAAAGGAAAAAATGACCACAAAATGAATGGAAAGTCATAAACAAAAGTCTCCGGGAGGGGAACGCCTGACGTTATATCCAAAGCCGGTGTGGTGGAAGGTTCAGCAATACCATGACATCCTCGGAAACACCGTCTCCCAGGGCACCATCCGATGGTTCCAGTACTTGGTTCCTCACGGGTTTCTCGCACGGAGTCAAAATGGCCACGGTATGAATGGCTGTAGGTTCCTGTTCCAACAATAAGGCTGGGCCCGGTTCCACCAGGCACATCTCAGATAGGCGCGTGTCCAATTTGCTCAACAAAGTATCCACATGTGAGCGAAATGCCCAAAGTTCTGCCAGTATTGACCTCAGCGATGGCTCATGCACCGTTCGATCCATATTCTCATGCCCGATATCAGTCACAATCACCTCCTCTGGCATCCTCGGGGGGACAGACAGGACCACGAACGTGCAAATGCGAAGGGTGACCAGTCTTTGTCTGCAGCCACAATCAACCCAGTTAAGGCCGCAGGCCAGAGACCCCGAACCACCAAACCCCGGTGAGCGCAAACCGGGTCCACGGGACGGGGGCCCCTACCCGCAGCCGGCAGCAAGCTGACTCACCCCTCGGTCGATGCTGAGCAATGAAAACGATCGCTGCCATTTTCGGGATGAATTAAAGCCTCCACTCCGGTCGACCGGACTCAGCCCGATTCCCTGGCCGATGTTGTTGCACTACAGCCCGGCTGTGAAAGTACTCCAGGCCCCGGCTTCACCTCTGGATCGATGGAACTTCGTCAAACAAGCCGATAAAAGTTTCCGGATTTCACCATCGGAGTGCGGAACAGTTCATGCACACAGAGACTAGGCGTAAAGTCAGGATAATGTACAGGATATCGTGGCGGGTTACGGAGGTCGGCGGAGCCGGGAGCCTAAGCAGCCATCTTGCTTGTTGACGTAGCTCCTCCAAGGTGTTATTTTTTTAACTTAACTTCGAGCCAAGAATAGCCGACTTAAAAGCCTTAGTAGCCTTAGTAGTTTTTGCTGACTTACTCCCTTTTGAACGCTTTGCTTTAACCTCAGCGCACAAAAAAGAAGAAGATTTACTGCTGCTGCTGCTGCTGCTGCTGCCTCCAGTGGGGCTATGACTCAAACCTAGTGACCAAGTACTGATACTTGTATTAATGCCTTTGAGTGACTGAGATAAAAGAAGACTCCCTTTTATGCCAGTTAACTGTGGGTCGCCCTCGCAGCCACTGAGACCTTAATTCCTTGTGACCCAGTTAGAGCTTTCACTGTATCATTGCCTTTAGCCTCTCGTTTGGCCCTTTGTTTTCCCTTCTTCCCCATGCCTGCCACCTGTGACCCCAAAACAGCTGAGTCGACCCGCTCCTGCTGCTGTTCTTGTCCAGCGCTCACCTTGGATGTAGAAACCTCCAACTTTTGCTGCCTCCCGGCCGCTACCTGACTCGCTTCACCTCTGCCCTCAGTGGATCCAGGAATGCTGCCTCGGGTGTCCCGGAGAAGGCTCCGAATCTTGCGGAGCTCCAGGGCAGCTGCTCTCCATTGCAGCAAGTCACGCTGATCTCCTGGCAGCGAACACAAACATGAAGAAATTACTTCCACCTCTAATAAACAAATGGAAGACCAAGTAGATGAGCACCGAGGAACAGACCGACCCGCTAACACAGGCAATACACTGAGCCGAAGGTGAAACCGCAGAAGAGCACCTTGAGGCTCTGAAAAGTCAAATCCAGACAGATAGACCGACCAAAGCGATGATCACTAAGGGCTATCGACATACATTAATTTTAAGTTTGGTATATTGAGAGTACTAAATACCGATGTAATGTATATCGATGTTAAAAATATAAATTTTTTGTGTTATAAAAAATATTGAAGTTTGAAATGTAGACTGTCATAATATTGTTATGTCAAAATATCATCATAGTATTTTTTATTATGTTTATGTTTGTTTTTGGTATATTATCAGTTCATTAATGTTATAAAATGTATACATTGTATTTTAATGTTTAGAAACAGAATTTTGGGTTTGTAGGGGATAAGGGAGGGGAGTGTTTTAAAAAAATTAATTACAATTTTTAAATAAAATCACAATTTATAAATTTAATTTACAATTTATTGTTTTTGGAGTGGTATGTTTAGTTTATAAGGGATAAAGGTGGGGAGTGTTTAAAAAGAAATTGATTTCAACTTTAAAATAAATTCAAAATGCTTAAATCTAAATTAAAATTGTTGTTTTAGGAGCAGGTTGTTGTGTTTATAGGGGATACATTTGGGAAGTGTTTAAACATATTTTCAAAAGAAAAAAAATTCTTTATCACTTCATAATTTGGAATATCATTTTATAATGATTGTTTGAATATTTTTATTTTGAATGAAGGTGTGTAATGTTGTGTAATATCTGGTAAATTGGAAATAAAATAATTCTTAAATTGTTTTGGCCAAAATTAAATATTTAAATTAAAATATTGTGTTAATAGTGGATACGTTTAATTAATTAATTATTATAAAGTATGACTTATTATTACATATAAAAATGTAATATATTTTTGTATTTTTTTTAAGCGATATTATTTGTGTTTTATAATAAATATATAATAGAAATTGTTAATCATATTTTTGAAAACATTTATACCCAGAAACAAATGTTAATAAACAAACAAATATTAGTTTGATTGAAATATTGATTGTAATTTTATGAATCTTATATTTTCTTAAATATTCCTATTAATCAAATTAAATATTCAAAATTTTTGAAATTGGAAATCGTAATGGAAATATGTTTTTTGTATTGTATATTCCCTAATGTTACATCAATTGGAGTGGGAATAGTAAATTAATTATGTTTAGTGTACAGCATCTTCCCTGATTTAATATTAGTTGGAGTGGGAATAGTAAATTATATAGGTTTAGTGTCCAGCACCTTTCCTGACTTAATACTAACTAGAGTAGGAATAGTAAATTAAATATGTTTAGTGTCCAGCACGTTCCCTGATTTAATACATACTGCAGTGGGCATAAGAAATTATATATGTTTTGTGTCCGACACCTACCCTGAATTAATACTAACTGGGGTGGGAATAGTGTATTAATTATGGTTAGTGTCCAGCACCTTCCCTGTATTAATACTAACTGGAGCTGGAATAGTAAATTAATTATGTTTAGTGTCTCGCACCTTTCCTGACTTAATACTAACTGGAGTTGGAATTGTATATT
Source organism: Lissotriton vulgaris (assembly GCF_964263255.1). Lineage (NCBI taxonomy): Eukaryota > Metazoa > Chordata > Amphibia > Caudata > Salamandridae > Lissotriton > Lissotriton vulgaris. The sequence continues at coordinate 37,811,472 of NC_141690.1, forward strand.
AATTATGTTTCGTGTAGAGCACCTTGCCTGAATTAATACTAACTGGAGTGGGACTAGTAAATTAATTGTTTTTAGTGTCCAGTACCTACCTTGACTTAATACTAACTGTAGTATGAATAGTAAATTAATTATGTTTAGTGTCCAGCACCTTCTCTGATTTAATACCAACTGGAGAAGGAATAGAACATTAATTATGTTTAGTGTCAGGCATCTTACCTGATTTAATGTTAACAGGAGAGGGAATAGTAAATTACATATGTTAAGTGTACAGCACATTCCCTGATTTAATAGTAACTTGAGTGGGAATAGTAAACTAATTGTTTTTAGTGTCCAGCACCTACCTTGACTTAATATTAACTGTAGTAGGAATAGTAAATAATTATATTTAGTGTCCAGCACATTCTCTGATTTAATACCAACTGGAGCAGGAATAGAAAATTAATTATGTTTAGTGTCCAGCCCCTTCCCTGATTTAACACTAACTGGAGAGGGAATAGTAAATTATATATGTGAAGTGTACAGCACCTTCCCTGATTTAATAGTAACTTGAGTGGAATAGTAAATTAATTGTTTTTAGTGTCCATCACCTACCTTGACCTAATAATAACTGTAGTAGGAATAGTAAATTAATTATGTTTAGTGACCAGTAACTTCCCTGATTTAATACCATCTGGAGTGGGAATAGTACATCAATTATGTTTAGTGTCTAGTACCTTCCCTGACTTAATACTAACTGGATTGGGAATAGTAAATTATATAGTTTAGGATCCCGCACCTTCCCTGACTTAATACTAACTGGAGTTGGAATTGTAAATTCATTATCTTTAGTGTCCAGCACCTTCCCTGCTTTAAGACTAACTGGGGTGGGAATAGTAAATTATATATGTTAAGTGTACAGAACCTTCCCTGATTTAATAATAACTTGAGTGGGAATAGTATATTAATTGTTTTTAGTGTCCAGTACCTACCTTGACTAAATAATAATTGTAGTATGAATAGTAAATGAATTATGTTTAGTGTCCAGCATCTTCCCTGATTTAATACCAACTGGAGTGGGAAGAGTAAATTATATATCTTTAGTGTCCAGCACATTTCCTGATTTAATACTTACTGCAGTGGGAATAAGAAATTATATATGTTTTGTGTCAAACACCTACACTGAATTAATACTAACTAGAGTTGGGAATAGTACATTTATTATGTTTAGTGTTCAGCACCTTCCCTTATTTATTACTAACTGGAGCTGGAATAGTAAATTAATTCTGTTTAGTGTCCAGTACTTTCCCTGACTTAATACTAACTGGATTGGGAATAGTAAATTATATAGTTTAGTGTCCCACACCTTCCCTGAATTAATACTAACTGGAGTTGGAGTTGTAAATTCATTATGTTTAGTGTCCAGCACCTTCCCTGATTTAATACTAACTGGAGTGGGAATAGTAACTTATATATGTTAAGTGTACAGTACCTTCCCTGATTTATTAGTAACTTGAGTGGGAATAGTAAATTAATTGTTTTTAGTGTCCAGCACCTACCTTGACTAAATAATAACTGTAGTATGAATAGTAAATTAATTATGTTTAGTGTCCAGCACCTTCCCTTATTTAATACCATCTGGAGTTGGAAGAGTACATTATATATCTTTAGTGTCCAGCACCTTCCCTAATTTAATAGGTATTTCAGTGGGAATAAGAATTTATATATGTTTTGTGTCCGGCACCTACCCTGAATTAATACTAACTCGAGTAGGAATAGTACATTAATTATGTTTAGTGTCCAGCACCTTCCCTGATGTAATATTAATTGGAGCTGGAAAAGTAAATTAATTATGTTTAGTATCCAGCACCTTCCCAGATTTAATACTAACTGGAGTGGGAAAAGTAAATTATATATGTTTAGTGTACAGCACCTTGCCTGATTTAATACTAACTGGAGTGGGAATAATAAAGTATATAGGTTTAGTGTCCAGCACCTTCCCTGACCTAATAATAACTGGAGTGGGAATAGTAAATGAATTATGTTTAGTGTCCAGCACCTACCCTTATTAAATACAAAACTGGAGTGGGGAGAGTAAATTATATAATACCTCAAACAATTAATATAGTATAAGATAGCTTAAAATGATAATACAATCATATATATATATATATATATATATATATATATATATATATATATATATATATATATATATATATATATATATATATATATATATATATATTCACTGAAAAAACCATAGGTTATAGACCATATATAGTTAGGAAGTAGCATTTACAAAACCTTAATTTACTCGCACAAAACCATTGAAATTCGCATATATAGTTAGTTGCGCTAACTATATATCGCGCACACGCAATCCACTGCTGATGATGTCACATATTACATCATTCATGACATGGTCAGTGACATCACTGATGACATCACTGATGACATCTCAAATGACATCACTGATGACATCACTGATGACAACATCCAGTGACTGTATGTTTCTGTAAAGTTAAAATATGTCTTACATATTGAAGAATGAGTGGATGTATAAGTGTCTGGATGAAGGATTTAGTAGGTGCATGACTGACTGTATGGGAGAGTGATTAAATGTGTCTCACTGAGTGCATGGGTTAGTGACTAAACTGTCTTAATTTGTGCATCATTATATCTGTTGTTCTACAAACTGCTGCATGTGTTGATCAGTAGCTATATGAGTAACTGTATGCGTTATTGATTGGTTGTCCAAGTATTTGTATGGGAGAGTGAGTGTGTGTGTGGGGGTGGCTGGGAGGTGTGTGACTCTGTGCATACATGTGTGAACAGTTTATTCACTAGATCTATGGGTTCAAAACTGCATGTTGAAACAGTTGTATGGGTGGTTGACTGTGTACGAGTGTATTGGTGAGTGAATGGATATCTCAGTGCTATATGTCAAAGTGTAAAACACAGTACATGTGAGAGTTCACATATATAAATTACTGTGCATAAGAGCCAGTGAATGTGTGAGTGGCTGTATGGATCATTGTGAACTTGTATCAGGGATTGTATGAAAGAGTAAATATGTGTTAGTATATGTCCAATAAGTAAGGTGTGTATAACTGTATAGTTGAGGAAATGGAGGTGTGATTGATTCTTTGCATGACTGACTAGGTGTGTGAGTAACTCCATGGATGAGTGACAGTCTGTGAGTGTCTGTTTACACTGAGTGTATCTAAGGTTATATCAGAGTCTGAAGAGGTTCATCGTATAATCACATGAATGATGTCATCAGTGATGTGATAAGTAATGTCAAATGAGATGTCATCAGTGATGTCATCAGTGATGTCATTTGAGATGTCATCAGTGATGTTATCAGTGATGTCACTGACCATGTCATGAATGATGTAATATGTGACATCATCAGCAGTGGATTGCGGGTGCGCGATATATAGTTAGCGCAACTAACTATATATGCGAATTTCAATGGTTTTGTGCGAGTAAATTAAGGTTTTGTAAATGCTAATTCCTAACTATATATGGTCTATAACCTATGGTTTTTTCAGTGAATTTTCAAGGTTTTGTAAATGCTAATTCCTAACTATATATGGTCTATAACCTATGGTTTTTTCAGTGAATTTCATTGGTTTTGTAAATGCTAATTCCTAACTATATATGGTCTATAACCTATGGTTTTTTCAGTGAATTTGATTGGTTTTTTAAAAGCTAACATCTGAAGCTGTAAAATGTATTCTTCTTTAAATCCCAAAATATATTTTAGATGTTTATTAATAATTTTTTTTAAAATATTTTTTTGCTTCGCTTTCGATTCGCGAACTGGGAAGCTTTCCGTTAGCTCATCTTGATGCCGCGACCTAGTCCGCGAACCGGTAAACGTTTCGTTTGCGCAACTGTGACATTTTGCGGAAGCGCGACGTATCACTTTGTCGCGTAATGCGTCTTATGATGCGCCGCGTTAGCGCTCCCAGAAGTGCTCCGGACCGCGAACCGGAAACGATCCGGGACGCGGCGCGCACCGCGTAACGTAAGCGGAACAGGTCATGTGACTTGTTAATAAAACTTTTCATTGGTTCATTTCACTTTTGGTTTCCTAATGATGTAATACTAGGTCATGTGATCTAAAATTAACACTTTTCATTGGTTTATAACTTTTGCTTTTCCCAAATGATGAAAACCCCTCCTTCTTTCCTCACTCTGACTTTCATCTTGGTGAGAGAAAGACCATTTACATATAATTGAGCAATGGCTTCTGTACTTGCTTCAGCTGGTGCACCCCCACCACCACCTTCACCTCCTCATGAGAAGAGAGGACCATCATCTTGGTTCATTGCCAACACAGAGGAGGAGGAAGAGGATGAACTTGAAGAAGAGGAGAGAGAAGAACAAGAGTTCTTACAGGAGTTGCCCCGTGTTTCCCGTAGGAAAACTAGTTTTATCTGGCAGTTTTTTTCAATCCCTCGAGGGGAGAAGAAAGTCAATGCAAAATATGCCACCTGCCTTATCTGTAAAAAAAGGCTATCAAGAGGCACTGAAAAAAAGTATAGCATGGGAAACTATACCATGCATCGCCATATGACCAGGTGGCATCCACTCAACTACAGCCGTGCAGAGTTGCGTGACCTGCAGGATAATCCCCCAACAACTCCTGTGGCCAGGTCAACCTTGCATATCTCTCTGACTGGAGGAGAGGCACAGGAAACCGTGCCAAACATTCAGAAGAACTTTAAACACATGAAAGTAACCTGCTTGTATTGCGGGGCATTACTTTCATGTGGGAACATGAGCGTAAACTTAATGAACATTGCTTACGAGAATCACAATTGCCCTAACCCACCCAAACAGTAATTTTTTTTTTGCTCCTGTTGAGCCTTTTTCAATGCCTGTTTTTTGTTGTTTCCCCTCCATCAAAAACAAAAAAATATATAAAACTGTGCAAAAATACAAAAAAATCAAAAAATGTTTAGAAAAAAAAAAACAATAAAACAACAAAAACATTAAAAAAAAGTTATTTTCAGAACTACCTCCCCTTTCAAATAAAATTGCTAGAATGTTTAGCACTCTGGCAAGCTCTATTTCTTTTGGTTCGCTTTCCAGTTAGCTGCCCGGTTCGCGAACTAGAAGCGAACCAAAATTTTTTTTTTTTTTAAAAAGAAGAGTTAGTATAAGGGAAGTAAACAGAGAGTAATGTTAAAAGAAAGACAGCTATGAGGAGTAAACCAGAGATACTGTTTAATAGATCTATTTAACGAAGAAAAGATGGAAGAGGGTATAATTGCGAAAAACAAAATGGATAAGGAAGTGAAAGAAAAAAAAGAGAGTAGAACAATAACAAAGAAGAGTTTCTTGGAGAATGTGAGTGAATGATCAAAATAAGATTAAAACATGTGGAATAACAGAGAAAAAAATAGAAAACAGAAAAGAAGAAATAACTGAAAAAGATTAATTGAAACAGCAAAGAAATGTAAATAACATAGAGCCATATCATCAACATAGGCAATAAAAGTTTTGCTTTTTTTATCAGCAGAAATATGTCGCCAAAGTATTCTAATTAGCTTGATACATATGACTCCTTGTGAGGCCTGTCTTGCAACATGGTGCATCTTTTTCATCAGTGCTGCATCGGTTTCATGTGGCACGATTTTAAAACAGCATGACACATTTGCCTAAATGCATCAATTTGTAATTTTGACGCCTCATAACATATCTTTTGCACCGCTACTGTGTCACAAAACTGATGCACAGTGGCACAAAACATACATACATATATCATAAATCTGTCCCTAACATTTTAAATAATTAATTCAGGATGACGATAAGGTGTGGTGTCTCCTGAGCTTTGTTTAAGGTGAGGCCTACTCAGGGTTGCATATCAATTTTACGCTTGTTGAAGAATACAGAGGAGATAATACATGTGAAGGCCTACCAATGAAGTAAGTCATGTCCTCTTATTACATCATTCATGACATGGTCAGTGACATCATCAGCAGTGCATTGCGGGTAAAAAGAGTAGAAAACATTTACCTTATAATTCTTGTTAACTTTTAAAAATATTTTTTCATACTTTCAATCTGTAAAAGAGAGAACAAACATTTCCAAAAATATTAAAACATGTATTTAAAAATTAGAAAAAAGAAGGGAAAAGGTTCAAGAAGAAACCGTTTTTCAACAACTTTGACATTTACAGAAGCCTCTGCTTCTCTACGTCCCCTACACAATCCTAAAGATATTTATTTTAAACAAACAGTATCTTCATGCTGATGAAGTGAGGCCTATTTTGGAATATGGTGCTTCTTTTGCATTGCTGATGTCTCACAATAGTGATGCAATAGCAGTGCAAAAGAGATGTAAAGCCATCATAAAATTGTGTCTAACATTGTAAATGATTGTTTCAGGATGCAAATAAGATGTGTCCTTTCAAGAGGTTTCTTTGAGGTGAGGCATATTCAGTTTTTTTTAAGAAAACAGTACCCAGAAGTACTGCACTGTAAGCATTAACTTTGACACTTACAGAAGACTCAGTTTCTCCATATCTACCTCACATTTCTAAATGTATATCATAAGTACAAAAAGCAGAACATTAATTATACATGTTAAATGGTTCATTTTTGCTGTTCTCAGAATGCATCAAATTTCACTTAAATCAGTGACTTGAAGGTATTCATCATGTAACAGCGGGGAAAAAAAAACACAATCAAAATGATTGTGTTTAAAAAACCCATTCAACCTAAGAAATCTGAATTCAAAACTCCTTAAAATTAACTTACTTTCAATGACATCGAAGGATGTCCTATGAACAGCGTCCACTCTGTTGTGCTATAAATATTTTCAGCCCGCCACTTTCTGAAAGAAAACCTCCATCGTTTTGAAAAATATGTTACATACAAGAAAAGACTTCTCACATTCTACCACATGTTTCCACTTGGCCAAATCATGTTGCAGCGATTCACAACTCTTGTAATTCTTCCAATCAAATCCCGTCATTTTCTATTTTCGCAACTTTCAAAAAGAAAACATTTAAGATTATTTTCACAATCCTGGACTACTAATATCTTACCCTTCTTTCTCACTCATGTTCTCCTTTTCCTATGACACTGATACTGCTTACTATGAAGCAGACTTACTTGCATCAGGTTTATATAGTTGGATTTTCAAATCGACATTATAATTAAAAGTTTTGGACCAATAATCTAGACAGCATTGCAGACTTACATTCCCTCTACTTGATGAACCTTTTGCAATTCCTCAGAGGAAATCCCGAGATTCTTTCATTAAAATTTTGGTTTTAAAAACACCAGGTAAGAATTTTTAAGGTCAAACGGCAATTTTTTTTTGAAAGTTACAACAGAATTGTTGCAGAATGACCAGCCGTTTTTAGACTTTAAATACGCTGTGTAATGTCCTGATGTTGTTGAAGGACCATCGTGATAGATAATTGGTACAGTTACAAAAGTCCTTCCTGATATTGACAGCTGAGAAGCAACACATTTTTTTATTAAAGTTGACAATTTTGATCCATCAGGCCTACATCGTTGGATCATTAAAATGACATACTGGCCATATCTTCGAATAAATAATGTTGACAGCATTTCAGATTTACATTGGCTACACTCCATGTTGTGATCCGCTGCATTTACTAGCTTATTAAAGGAGACTGATTTATTGTCTGGCAAAGTTAAATATATAAATCTTTCTGAGTCTACACTAGTAGTACTTGATACCCTACAGTTCTCGCAGTCATGCTGCCATTGATAAGAAAGCCCAAACAGGTGATCTACATCTACACCCTCATCTTGCAATACATCAAACATATACATTAAAAACTCCTGACAATCCTGCTGATTATTTTCAGAGAAGTCTGTTTGACCTGAACATTCATCTAACAGATAATGAACTTCAGACACACTTTCTACTTTTGTTCGATCAGTGCTACATTTCTCTAACACAGAATTCAACAAACAGCATAAACTTTGTTCCGAATTGAACACAATCTGTTCTTTTAAAGTCTCTAGTGAAAAGAGAACATTAACCACTACATTTGCATAGCAGTTGACACCAGAACTGTTTTCAAATTGAAAACCGACAACATCTTCAACAGAATCCACTTTCTTTCTGCTTACAATTTTCGGTTCATCTACTTTTTGGCTTTTTGCTACAACCTCCCTACTATTACTGATATTTCTTCGTTTACGGCCTACCACACGTTTCTCAATCAAAGGATATTGAGGCAAATGTGGTGCATACTCTCTTCTTAACCTATTGTATTCCTTAACACAATCTAGATCCGCACAAATGTTTGTGACATCACAGTCAATCAAGTACAATCCCGATAAAGTTCTAACTTGTGACAATGCCACATATGCCATACCCTCCTTGAACACAGAACTGCCAATATTCACCAATCTAAACTTAAACCTTGCGATTTATGGATTGTCACCGCATATGCCAAGCAAACAGGAAACTGTTTACGGCGAACATATAAGTCTTTAACAAGCAAAAACCTAGCAGAACAACGACCAATTAGCTGTACTTCCTCAATGCCATCAAATTTAATTTTTAAAAATTCTATTCCATCTCTATTTCTGTATTTCTCAAAATCAACAACATTACCCATTGATCCATTTACCAGACCTCTTTCAACATGTAAATTCCTTCTCAAAATAATTTGGCAATTTAAACACACATTTAAAGTCTTTTCAAAACCCGCTGTTTTAGATATAGTCTTCTCTAATGAATCCAATTTTGATTTCAAATTCTCTGACAAAATAATTGTTGATCCCATATGCTCTATTTTGTCAATAGCTTCAAGTTTCACAATCTCTTGCTTTTCTAAATTCAAGATTTTGTTGTTGAAGATGGAACATTCTGCAAGAGTTGGCATCAAACATATTCCAGATTTCTTGTCAGTAATTTTCTGAAAAATATTCTCAGGCACAACGTCTTCTTCTGGATATGAATTTGACAGTAATCGTGCATTTAAAGCTTCTTTCCCATGCTCGGTCACTTTTCCAATTCTAATATCTTGTAGAATATTCTTTATGGCTGAGATACCCGCCACCCCCTCTCAACACAATCCCCAAGGATGGGAAACCGGAAACAGTTCTGAACTTTTGGAAGACGGGAGGGAGTGACCCTCCCGGCCGTATTTATTAAAATATGAAACAAAATTAAAACATTAAAATAACAGTTTCATATTATGTACAATTTCATTACCACATTGCGATGTTTGGCTAACCTTAACATATTCTCTAATACAAAGGTTCTCCTAGCCGAACTAACATCCTACAAAACATTTAACTTGAAATTTTGAAATTGTACATCCTAACGTTTAAGGGCCAACGGCAAGGTCGTAACCGGTGTCAAGATCCCTAAACCAGAAATATCCCCCTCACTTGTGAGGGGCGACCGCACAGAGGTGTACCTCGAGTGCAACTACCAATTTCCCTTGACTTGACGGGGGCCCCAATAAACTCGACGCCACTTAAAGGTCGTCCGAGGACTCGTGTGAGGTATCTAGAAGGTAGCGTAGACCCCCCCCCAAACCCCACACAACTTACCGCATCTGCCGTCGCAGATGACCTGGCCCCGGGAAATTCTCCAGGAGGGGGCTGTAGCCCCTCCTACCCAGGAAGGGGCCTTGACCGCCTTTCCTTTCCTTTCGGCGGCCCATCCTTAGAAGGGACCGCCTACCCCGTTGAGGGGCCAATGGCCACCTCCCTCGAGCGCTCCCATCCGTAATGGGTGACGCCCACTCATAGGGATCTTCCAATTAGTGCTCACCGATCATGACCTTACCGCCCGACCAAAATAAATACGACAGTTCTAAACTAAATGACTAAATTATTTAAAAGACAGTTAAAAGCAACCACTTTATTAAAAGCATGCTACTGATCAACACTAGAGCAGGATTACTTTATTTGCAAAACATACCACAATTGACCATTTCTTTATTGCATATTCAAAATTATCACGATAATAATCCGGTACCTGCAAAATAAAAGAGTTATCACATCAACTTTATTCAAAACCACTTGCTGTCCTCAGGGGCTGGTGGGTGGGTCAAAATTGGCTCTTCGTTCCATCTCGAGCTCACGTGCAGCGAGGTGGTGCAGCTTCAGAGCACAGGAACAAGAGGATGCTTCCTTGGCTTGTTGCTCCTTTTATCCGTCTTCAGGGCGGGCGTAAACCCGCCCCGGCCTGCCCCGAGGGCGTGGCCCGGCCTCGTCAGTGTCTAGGCCAGCCCCCTCCAGGGCGGGAAAAGGGCGCGCCCCGGCTGCGCCGCTTCGGGCATACCAGCCGAGACTCGCCTCCCGCCCAAGATGGCTTCCCGGGGGGATCGGGGTACTCTGCCATACGTTCGGGGGGACCGAGTGGTCGCCCCTTTCCATATGGCTGAGATACCCGCCACCCCCTCTCAACACAATCCCCAAGGATGGGAAACCGGAAACAGTTCTGAACTTTTGGAAGACGGGAGGGAGTGACCCTCCCGGCCGTATTTATTAAAATATGAAACAAAATTAAAACATTAAAATAACAGTTTCATATTATGTACAATTTCATTACCACATTGCGATGTTTGGCTAACCTTAACATATTCTCTAATACAAAGGTTCTCCTAGCCGAACTAACATCCTACAAAACATTTAACTTGAAATTTTGAAATTGTACATCCTAACGTTTAAGGGCCAACGGCAAGGTCGTAACCGGTGTCAAGATCCCTAAACCAGAAATATCCCCCTCACTTGTGAGGGGCGACCGCACAGAGGTGTACCTCGAGTGCAACTACCAATTTCCCTTGACTTGACGGGGGCCCCAATAAACTCGACGCCACTTAAAGGTCGTCCGAGGACTCGTGTGAGGTATCTAGAAGGTAGCGTAGACCCCCCCCCAAACCCCACACAACTTACCGCATCTGCCGTCGCAGATGACCTGGCCCCGGGAAATTCTCCAGGAGGGGGCTGTAGCCCCTCCTACCCAGGAAGGGGCCTTGACCGCCTTTCCTTTCCTTTCGGCGGCCCATCCTTAGAAGGGACCGCCTACCCCGTTGAGGGGCCAATGGCCACCTCCCTCGAGCGCTCCCATCCGTAATGGGTGACGCCCACTCATAGGGATCTTCCAATTAGTGCTCACCGATCATGACCTTACCGCCCGACCAAAATAAATACGACAGTTCTAAACTAAATGACTAAATTATTTAAAAGACAGTTAAAAGCAACCACTTTATTAAAAGCATGCTACTGATCAACACTAGAGCAGGATTACTTTATTTGCAAAACATACCACAATTGACCATTTCTTTATTGCATATTCAAAATTATCACGATAATAATCCGGTACCTGCAAAATAAAAGAGTTATCACATCAACTTTATTCAAAACCACTTGCTGTCCTCAGGGGCTGGTGGGTGGGTCAAAATTGGCTCTTCGTTCCGTCTCGAGCTCACGTGCAGCGAGGTGGTGCAGCTTCAGAGCACAGGAACAAGAGGATGCTTCCTTGGCTTGTTGCTCCTTTTATCCGTCTTCAGGGCGGGCGCAAACCCGCCCCGGCCTGCCCCGAGGGCGTGGCCCGGCCTCGTCAGTGTCTAGGCCAGCCCACTCCAGGGCGGGAAAAGGGCGCGCCCCGGCTGCGCCGCTTCGGGCATACCAGCCGAGACTCGCCTCCCGCCCAAGATGGCTTCCCGGGGGGATCGGGGTACTCTGCCATACGTTCGGGGGGACCGAGTGGTCGCCCCTTTCCATATGGCTGAGATACCCGCCAGCCCCTCTCAACACAATCCCCAAGGATGGGAAACCGGAAACAGTTCTGAACTTTTGGAAGACGGGAGGGAGTGACCCTCCCGGCCGTATTTATTAAAATATGAAACAAAATTAAAACATTAAAATAACAGTTTCATATTATGTACAATTTCATTACCACATTGCGATGTTTGGCTAACCTTAACATATTCTCTAATACAAAGGTTCTCCTAGCCGAACTAACATCCTACAAAACATTTAACTTGAAATTTTGAAATTGTACATCCTAACGTTTAAGGGCCAACGGCAAGGTCGTAACCGGTGTCAAGATCCCTAAACCAGAAATATCCCCCTCACTTGTGAGGGGCGACCGCACAGAGGTGTACCTCGAGTGCAACTACCAATTTCCCTTGACTTGACGGGGGCCCCAATAAACTCGACGCCACTTAAAGGTCGTCCGAGGACTCGTGTGAGGTATCTAGAAGGTAGCGTAGACCCCCCCCCAAACCCCACACAACTTACCGCATCTGCCGTCGCAGATGACCTGGCCCCGGGAAATTCTCCAGGAGGGGGCTGTAGCCCCTCCTACCCAGGAAGGGGCCTTGACCGCCTTTCCTTTCCTTTCGGCGGCCCATCCTTAGAAGGGACCGCCTACCCCGTTGAGGGGCCAATGGCCACCTCCCTCGAGCGCTCCCATCCGTAATGGGTGACGCCCACTCATAGGGATCTTCCAATTAGTGCTCACCGATCATGACCTTACCGCCACAGGCCGGATAGTTGACCGGCTATCCGGACCCCCCACAACACTCCTACCTAAAGGTCATGTCTTAAAGTCTTTAGCCAAGCTATACAGTCCCCTATGAGTAACTCGTTCCCCACCCGGGACAAATGAACACCATCCCCCAAATACATACTGTCACCAGTAATACAACCATGCGAAATAGAATGCAGTGTATTGGAACGGAACAATCTAATCACTTTGTTATTAATTTTCCTTACTGAATGATTCAGAGCAGAAACAGAAATAGCCCCCGCCATACTTTTCGTGGGATCATATGTGACCATGCAATCGTGCACCCTGGAACTCTCCTCGCCAACCAACTTACAGTGGAAAGCATCACCTCAAGGAGAAGTCGTCTACCAGTGGTGACCAAATCATTGCCCCCAAGATGTACTATGATTATAGACGGCGGTGACCTCGTCCGCCCTAGCAAACCCTCAAAAAATGATTGAAACTGGTCAATACAGAGTCCGCCCTTTCCGTAGAAGGACACACTGTACCCGTATTCCCCAGCCACGTGAATCATGTCACCTGCTTTGAATACGTCCGCGGCACGCCTCACGTATGAGTGGCCCACGACCCACACCTCCTTTTTCACAGCCGGTGAAGTCTGACCGCTGGCCCGGTGTTGGGTCGACTGCATAGTCCGCCCCGCCTCGTAGGCTTGCGCAACTGAAACCAAACAAAAACAAGAAGCGTGAGTACATCATTACAGCTTCACAACATGTGCAACCGCACATACCTCTTATAACAATTGGAGGACCAACGCCCCACACGTTTAACTTGTTCGACATTCAGACCCCTGGCTGTAGCCTCTGTAGCAGCCCCTATCCGAAAGGAATGGGTCCCAAACTCGCCCGGGTTCAAGCCCGCAGCAGTAATCGACATCGGAAGCACCCGCTGAAACTGAAACCTCGTCAGTGGGGTGGTGTCAGCGTGTCTCAACAAGGTCCCCCCCCATGATGCCACCCTTTGTGCCAAATATTCCTTTACACAACTCACCGGGCACATGGAGGACCCGGGGATCCTTTGTATGATTATGCAATCACCCATCGCACCCTGATCGGTCTTGGACCTGACGAACGAGAGAGTCATCGTCTCCCCTCTGATCTGAACGTGCTCTCGGCACAGTCCCCCCATCACATCCTGCTTGTTCCTCGCCACTAGTTCGCTTACTCGCATAGCCCCATGGAATGCCAGCGTAAAAGCGGCTCGGAATAACACCGTTTCATACTGGGATGAACATGTTGCAGGGAGTTTAGATAATAACAGGGCCAACCTATCCAAACCTATCGGGCGCCTTTCATCTACTCTGCGACCCTCAAGGCGTTGCCACCCACGTAGCGCTTTTTGTACAACGAAAGACGCTGTCGGGTCCTGGATCCCATGAGCCCTAGCCACAAAGGAAATGGCGGCCCGATGCCTCTGGGCCGTAGCCACTGATTTGCCTGCCTGACGTAACGACAGCAGGAATTTCACTACCAACTCCTCCTGACCCCAAAGCTCCCCTCTAGCCGCCCCCAAAAAGGCCCAATATGAACGGAACGCCCCTTCATATGCCTTCCTCGTCCTGGGTGCTAAACTCTCTCCCACGAGGTCCTGTAGTTCTGGGCACCGAGAGACCAGAGAGCTTCGGGAAAGGGTGCTGCCACCGGGTCCGCTGTGGGCAGAAAACCCCAGAAGGCCTGCATATGAAAACGAGAAAGCGCATCAGCCGCTTGGTTCATCACCCCCGGGACATGTCGTGCCCTAAATAGTACATTCAATCGCATACACAATAACACAATTTCCTTGAGCAATCTCAGAATCCATTTGCATCGTGCTGCCTGGCTATTGATACACTCAACAACGGTCATGTTATCCGACCAGAATACCACAGAGTGATCTCAGAAACCCTCAGGCCAAGTTCTCAGGTCCACCAGTATGTGAAAAAGTTCTAGGAAAGCAATGTTGCTCGTCAGACCACTATCATGCCACCATGACGGCCATTTTTGTGCCGACCACTGTGTGCCGAATATGGCACCAAAACCAATGCTCCCTGCCGAATCTGTCCACAGCCCTAGCTCCTCAGAGGACACGGCCGGTTTGTTCCAGACAATTCGACCATTGAAATCCACCAGAAATGCCAGCCAAATGCGCATGTCCTGGCGAACCTCTGCCGAGAGCCTTGTGCGATGATGACCCTCTCTCAGGCCGACCATGGCTTGAGCGATCGAGCGAGAAAAGGGGCGGGCCATCGGTATAACTCTCAGGGCAAAATTCAGCTGTCCCACCAATTTCTGTAATTGATGTAGCTTCACCTTAGACTCACTTATACACATTTGCAAGGATGCCCTGAATCTTAACACTTTGTCATCTGGTAAACGAAAACAACCTTCTTTGGAATCGAGCTCGATCCCCAGAAACTCAAGGCAAGTCGAAGGACCCACAGTCTTACCTGGTGCCAATGGCACGCCAAATTGATTCATCAAGACACAAAATGCAGTCAAAGCCTGTCCACATTCTGGATCCCCGGCTGCCCCCAGAAACAAAAAGTCATCGAGATAATGCATAACATGTTTAAACCCCGTCTTCCTTGTGAAGACCCATTGCAGGAAGCAACTGAACTTTTCGAAATAGGCACACGATATAGAGCACCCCATCGGCATACACCTAACCATGTAGTAGTGACCCTGAAACATGAAACCCAGGAGACGCTGATCGTCTGGATGTACCGGGAGCAACCGGACCGCTGACTCGATATCAGATTTCGCCATCAGCGCTCCGGGCCCCAGGCGATTCAAAATGGCTACGGCCTCATCGAAGGATGCGTACCGCACCGAACACACTTCCGGGTCTATTGCCTCGTTTACCGAAAGACCACGTGGGGCTGATAAGTTATGTATCAGCCGAAACTCACCCGGGTCCTTCTTGGGGACCACCCCTAAAGGGGAACAAACAAAGTTAGCAACTGGTGGCACATTAAATGGACCGGCGACTCGACCTCGAGCCACCTCTTTCCCGATCTTTTCCTGTACCACGGTCGTATGCTGTAAGACCGATATCTGGTTTTTACATTTTGCTATACCCTGAAACTCCCTCACTGGGATGCGGAAACCATACGAAAATCCGTCCCGTAACACCCCAGCGGAAGCGTGATCCGGGTATTCACTGAGCCAGGGAATCATTGCCATGGTATCAATCGGAGTAGGTAAAGGCGCCCCTCGGACTATGTCAGACCTGTTTGGCGCCTCCTCTACCCCCGTTATCACCCGTTTTGGCTCTGCACATGGACTCAGGATGGGATGATTGCCCGCACCCCCCACATTCGTGCCTAAATTTGCATGACCCCTGGGGCCTAGTACATTTCCCCCTGTTAAAGTTCCAACAAACCCCCCTTTTACCTGCGTTGCCGGTTGGCCTCGAGTGATTGTCGTTACTCGTACCTGATCGAAAGGGCGTCCCCGCATATTGGCGGGAGGACTCGCCCACGTAACTCCCTACCAATGGCACCTTCAACATACCAGAATCCTCCATTTTGGACCAGGACACAGAATCATAACAATCCCAAGTCAAGTTTTTATCATGCTCTTTTGCTTTTCTGAAAATATTGTCGTAACAAAACCAATGGTTGCCCTCGTGAGACACTGAATACCCCATGATCCGTGACTGATAAATCGGCAACTCGGGCAGCAATTCGGGCCTACAATCACCTAAGATGGATGTAA
This sequence comes from Lissotriton vulgaris, assembly GCF_964263255.1. Classification (NCBI taxonomy): domain Eukaryota; kingdom Metazoa; phylum Chordata; class Amphibia; order Caudata; family Salamandridae; genus Lissotriton; species Lissotriton vulgaris. The sequence continues at coordinate 37,827,680 of NC_141690.1, forward strand.
AAACCCCCCATGCTTTGCCCCAATTACCAATGTTTTCATTTACCTTAAAGGCGGCCATCTTTGCACGCCAAACACTCGGATGCATGAGCTCCTTTTGACTCTTAACATGCTCCATCTCATAATGATCGGTAAGCAACGAGAAAATGTTTATATACTCCCCTGCCCATATCTTCTCCTTGATAGCCAGAGGGACATGTTGACCCAACCTTTCCCTTCGAGAGGGTGCCGACTCATCCCTCGCAATCGGCAATGGCCGCTTACCTGAACCGGAAGCTGTATCTGCGACTGGACCTGACCCAGATGGTTTCTCAACTGCCGCAGCCGGCGATGGTGCCTTCGTCGCTTCCCTTGTTTCCCGCAGCTGTTTCATCAACACCTGCGCGTCATCAGCCGTGGCGCCCTTGCTACCTTTACCCAACCACGCTGCTAATTGTGCTGCCAGCTCGGGCGGCATATCCTCCCCGGACACGGGGGTGACCACTACGGGAATCGGATTTCCTTCCTCCGGGACCGGAGTGGGTGCTTCGAGCGGAGTACAGGGAACTGGGACGTCTCCCCCAGCTGTTCCCCTCCTGGGCCTCTTGCCTTTTCCCCTGGAGCCGTTCCCGCCAGAGGACGTTTCGGCCCCCCTTCCTCGTCTTTCTCCGCCATTCGCTTCTTTAGGTCGGTTACCTCTTTCATGAGAACTCGCAGCATCTGCTCAGTAGTCATTCGTTTTCCCGCCTTCTTAGGCATCCTCCGACAGAGTATCTGCAAAAAAAACAAGAAAGATTATAACGCTCAAAATTGGCTCTTCGTTCCGTCTCGAGCTCACGTGCAGCGAGGTGGTGCAGCTTCAGAGCACAGGAACAAGAGGATGCTTCCTTGGCTTGTTGCTCCTTTTATCCGTCTTCAGGGCGGGCGTAAACCCGCCCCGGCCTGCCCCGAGGGCGTGGCCCGGCCTCGTCAGTGTCTAGGCCAGCCCACTCCAGGGCGGGAAAAGGGCGCGCCCCGGCTGCGCCGCTTCGGGCATACCAGCTGAGACTCGCCTCCCGCCCAAGATGGCTTCCCGGGGGGATCGGGGTACTCTGCCATACGTTCGGGGGGACCGAGTGGTCGCCCCTTTCCAGTAATCTTCATCCTTCGCCTGACGCATATTTTCATGCAGTTCAGCATAATTGAAGTTTAACCATATATTGACGTTGCCAATGCTCCCTAGGCACTTCCTGGTATCTTCATGCGTGAGTATTTTGAACACAGGTTGACCTTTTACTGGTGTCAGCTGCAGAAGATCTCCGAAAACAATGATGTGTTTGCCACCAAATAACACATCATACTCAGTTTTAAGAACTTCTTGCATTCTCAAATGCACAAAGGCAAGCATGACATTGGAAACCATGCTTACTTCGTCAATGATAAGAAGTTTCATTTTCCTCAAGACTCTTGAAACTTCAAAACAAGCATCCCCAGATAACTTGTGGTATTGTAATTTGTTGTCATGCTCCACTGGCAGCATCAGTAGACGATGCAAAGTAATACCTTTAATGTTATGTGCTGCCAGTCCAGTTGGAGCAGTGACAACACAAGACAGCGATGACTCAGTCCTTTCCTGCAAATAACAAGAAATTGCTTTAATGAGGAAACTTTTTCCAGTTCCCGCTTCTCCACTCACGTACAGTCGGACAGGCTTCAACGATGTACATGAGCACTCTTTCTTCTCATGACTTAATCCATGCTCAATTTGCTTGGTAACTTCATCATATATTTTCCTCTGCTCAACGTTGAGTTGTTTTTCCAAGTCTTCTAAATTAACTGAATCCTCCTGAGCATGTGCCATGGCTCTTTCCACTTCATTCATAGCAGTGGCAGCTTCATTTTTGATAATAGGTCCTCCAAGTGGATCTTGACTCAATGAAACAGAACTCTGACTGTCCTGAGAACTGTCTCTGGCAATCTCGGCTGCAATCGTTGCTTCCTGCTCAATTTCCAAAGTTAGCATTTCTTGATATTTGGGAAAAGCAGGACATTCTATGGTCTCCTTAGCAGCAGTGAAAGAGTCTTCATAACAGAGGAAATCTCCAAGCAGTTCCTCTTCTGCACGCCAAGGCTTGAAAAGTTGCAAAAGTGCTAAATAGAAAAACTCCTTTTTTTCTGGAGATTCGCCACTCAATTTTCGATGGTTTACTAATTGGCATTTTCTTTGCTTGACCAGACATCCCTCACTTCCAATTACAGCATACACTCCATTCTCAATATCTTCTTTGATGTTCCTCTTGAATATATAATTTTGTAGAACCTCATATAGACAAACATTCTCAAGGTGACTGCTTCGATTTGGATAATATGTATCCAACATGTTGGTCTTCAAAATGTCGGTACTGTTTGGTTCCTTTTCTGCCAAATACTCAATTTCCCGGAGAGGTTTTAGAACTCGATTTCGCGTTGCAGCAAGACCAAGACTCGCCCAAACGATACTCCTGGATTTGGCATAGAGACTTGCTGAAGACAACCGGTCAGAACATTCATAAGCTCCAATTTCTCGATGCGACAACATCTTCAGACTGACACTGTACAACTTCTTGCTGAGGCTCTTTTCATGGGAAATGTCCTCCCACATATCCTTCAGTTCTGTCTTTTCTTTTTTGGTGATGTAAGATGTCACATACCGAGCTACAGCCATACAGTTGTCAGCCACAAACTGTATATCCATGTTAGCATTCCACATGGACAAAATCACTGGGTTGTAGTCGTTGATGTACTTGGACTCTTCGTTCCTTTTCAAACTGTATGTATTTTTGGGTGATTTCCTCGTGACATTATGTCGCAGCGAAGACATCAAACTGTTCACTCTTCCTTTAGAAATCACCGGTCGTGGAAAGTTGAAACGACATTTGGTGTAGAACTTGTCCTTGTTTCTGAATTTACGACGACAGTACTTTCCACAACGATGGCTTTGGAAACGTAGAACTTGTTCTCTTAGGCTTTTCTTCTCCGTTGCGTTTGGAACAGCACACGCAGAATGCTGTTCTATGAAGTTCATCACTAACTCATCCGGATCTGTTCCAAATTTAGGTGCATCCTTGATCCACAGCAACATATGTATATGAGGAGCACCTCTTGCTTGGTACTCCTTTCTCCAGAAGAAATCCAACACCTCTCCAAGAGGTGGATTCTTCTTATTTGTGATGAAAGACATCATAGCTTCAAATCTATGATTGAAGTACCTGCATACATTCACTGGATCCAAAGATCACAGTTCTCCTGGTGTCTTGAATTCAATGTTTTCAATATTTCCATTTGCCTCCCGTAGAAATTCAAGTAAGTCTTCCCAGCCATACTCTGCCCAGCTCAGAGTAAGGAACCATGTTGGAGTTCCGAAGTTCCTCAGCATACATTTTAAATCACCATGACGACGATACCAGTACTCATTAGTACCACGCTGACACGCCATGAGATTAATTAGGTGAGAATCCAAAATACTGTCTTGGACATTGACTTTATGCATAAAGTCACTTGCCGAGATGTTTCGCATCTGTATACCACTTTTTAAGATGTGGTTCACTGCATATGACAGTCCAGACAGATCGCTTTCAAACAAGAAATGAAACAAATAGGGAATGCATTGACGAAACCTAGGATCTTCTGCATACAATCGTAAAGTCCGGTATTCAGACGCAGGAATTTGATGAGACCGCTCATCATATCTTCCTCCTTGACCTGTTGGAAATAGCTGTGGGAAACACCGAGCTTCCAAACTTTCCTCCCAAACACTAATGGGACTCCCTTTGGCTTGTTTCATTTGAAACAACTCAATTGCATTCCCCATGACTTCCTTGGAATGCAAAGGATGAACACTATAATGTTCATATATTTCTTCACTTTTAGAGGCCTCTACTTTCTCAATTTGGCCAGCACACAAATCGCTATCCTCTTCATCACTTACTTCCTCTTCTGCAACATATACATTTATATAGTACTTATTATTTTTCTTCAAATACAATGTTGCCTTTTTGACTTTCCTAACATCCACTAAATCTTGCCATATTTTCTTATTCTTTGTCGGAACACCATTAACCAAGATAACCAAAGGTTCCTCTTCAACTTTTTCTACTCCAATTGTGTTAATGTTTTTGTTCAAATCTAGAGGCAAATAAACAACTCTTACCTTTAATCCTCTCTGTAAATCTGATGGAGGTAACTTCCCTGTCTTTGGCTCCATTCTTACAATAGCCTGAAAGGGATGAATACTTTGAATCAAAATAGATTCATAAGTATTTAAATCCTTCAATTCAGAAGGAATCTCAACTAATTCAAGATTATTATGAACCGCCCTAGCAGGCATCTGGTTTTTGTTTAATTTGTTACAACAATAAGTACACACAAGTTGATCCGATCCCAAATTAAAAGAATTTTCTACCATCAAGTATGTGGCAAAATCCTTCCATTCACTATTATTTTCCCTTTCACTTTTTGCATATAAATCCACTAACTTAGTCTGATTCTTATAATAAGTGCGTCGACAACACACACAAGTGAAATTAGGCCCCTCACTTGATTTCATCTGAAACGTGGCAATTTCCTTCTGAAAATTATCTGTACTGGAAACCTGTACATTATCTTCAACATTATCCTCTACTTCTGGGTCAATTTGAACATTCTCATCTTTATTTCCAAAGTAACAAAACTCAATTTCTTCACAAATATTCTTGACATCTATTTCAGAACCATGCAAAAGAGCAGCACATAATTGTTTAAGCATAATTGCTGGACTCTTAGCATGATACAACATTCTCACTATTTTCCTGACTTTATTATGATGCACTGCTAGCATCCTGAAATGATGAAAAACACTCTGGCATACTCTCCTGGAAAGACAAGCCAGTGAATGACCACGCAAACCTGTCACTTGTCTCACTCTGCAAGGATCTAATTCTTGCAACAACTTCATTTTCTGCTTCAAACTTTTCTTATTAAATGTACGTACAAAATCACAAAGCAAATTGATGGAATCCTGTCGCACACTGCAAATAGAACTACACTTCCAGGTGTACACAGGACGCTTAGGACGTCTTCCTAAAACCTCATTACCTAACACCTCGTCTGTCTCTGTTGTCACAAGTTTTTCTTTTTCAACTGGACAACCATCCTTCACTTCATAAGCTCGACCACTGGTGTCAACTGCAAACACCAAATCATTATCCTGAAAATAACTCTCCTCATTAAAAAATGCCTCACAACTTGAACTATGCATCCATTCTCCGGAAAAAACTTCACAAAAGTTACTACGATTTACTACTCTCTTCCATCTACTATTTGATTTGAAATCAGAAATTACCTTGCTTAGTGTCCTAATTCTATTGATTACCAAAATAAACAACTTTCGCTTAATTTCAAAAGCATGATCAATAATTTTCTCTACATTTTTCTTCTTCTTATAAAATGCCACTTTCTGTTGGCCTTTTTTAATATTTTTTAATAAATTAACTATTATTCTGTTGCGGAACATTCGTTTTCGAATGTCCCTAAACTGTTGTTTCCTTCTACTATCATGCACAGAGTTATCTCTTCCTCTACCAGTAACATTTTTGATGGGTCTTTCCTTTCCATTTAAATTGCTTTTCTTTTTCTGGACTAAAACATTTTTGGGAGAAATACTTTTTTTACTACAAATATTTCTTATGAATGATTTTGTGCTCTTACCCGGAGCTTTCTTGGTGATTTCACGAGTATTTTGGATAGAGGACTGCTGCAATAATACATGATCTTGCTGTCTTTGACATTTTCTCGCCTTTGTAATACGATTTTTAGTTGGCATTTTTTCAATTTATAAATGATGTGCAGTTGAATCTGTGGAAAAATATAATAAAAAACTGTTATTAACCACTATTACCAAACAGTAAATGAATAACAGTCATCATAAACTTAACACCCTACTTATTATATAACATAGCAAATCTTTGGCACCACCACTGCGTCACAAAAATGACACACAGTGGTATAAAACAGGCATACAACAATCATAAATCTCTCCCTAACATTTTAAATGATTTATTCAGGTTGACGATAAAGTGTGGCCTATCTAAAGGTTTGTTTAGGCCCAGATCTTTGGACTGGGGTAAATGGGTGTCATTGATTCACATTCCGTCCATCACCTGTTTTGTTTGTTTGAGGTGAGGCCAACACACGGTTGCAGATGACATCATAGACACTCAAATGCCTTATAAATATGACCCAAAACAACCTATGAAGCTCTAGCAGTACATATCTACAAATGTAATTGATTTCAAAAAATCGTTTTTAAACACAGCATATAAATCAATTGTATAGCTGCATTCAAGAGGAAATGACTGAAAATGTCCTTGAGACACATGAAAGCGTTTTATTGAATGCCCTTGCACCATTTTTGGGACATTATTAACATGGCTATGTAACTCCCATAATCAAAATCTAAATTTGCCAAGCACAGGTGGGAGCGTATTTACAACAAACTTGCCCCATGAGGAACGCTTTCCATTGAAAAAGGGAAAAATAACATCATAGACACTCAAATGCCTTATAAATATGACCCAAAACAACCTATGAAGCTCTAGCAGTACATATCCAGAAATGTAATTGATTTGAAAAAATAGTTTTTAAACACAGCATATAAATCAATTGTATACCTGCATTCAAGAAGAAATGACTGAAAATGTCCTTGAGACACATGAAAGCGTTTTATTGAATGCACCTGCACCATTTTTGGGACATTATTAACATGGCTATGTAACTCCCATAATCAAAATCTAAATTTGCCAAGCACAGGTGGGAGCGTATTTACAACAAACTTGCCCCATGAGGAACGCTTTCCATTGAAAAAGGGAAAAATAACATCATAGACACTCAAATGCCTTATAAATATGACCCAAAACAACCTATGAAGCTCTAGCAGTACATATCCAGAAATGTAATTGATTTGAAAAAATAGTTTTGAAACACATCATATAAATCAATTGTACACCTGCATTCAAGAAGAAATGACTGAAAATGTCCTTGAGACACATGAAAGCGTTTTATTGAATGCCCTTGCACCACTTTTGGGACATTATTAACATGGCTATGTAACTCCCATAATCAAAATCTAAATTTGCAAAGCACAGGTGGGAGCATATTTACAACAAACTTGCCCCATGAAGAACGCTTTCCATTTAAAAAGGGAAAAATAACATCCTAGACACTCAAATGCCTTATAAATATGACCCAAACAACCTATGAAGCTCTAGCAGAACATATCCAAAAATGTAATTCTTTTCAAAAATCGTTTTTAAACACAACATATCTGTTTCAGCTTACATGAGAGACCATGGAATGGGCTCCATGTACAACAATAACTTGTGTTACTGCATGCCAGAATGCTAAACCGAATATGCAATTACAATTTCTCAAAGAAACAAAATCTATTTGTATTTCACTTGAGACAAAGCCACATTTTAAAAACACAGCTTTCTTCATCATTTTCTCCTTAAATCATACTATTCTCTTTCTAAATTAAATAAATCTTTTCTCACCTTAGCAAATACTTTTTGAGTTTCAAAACAGTCTCAGAAGTACACCAAATTGTCTTGAGCAGATCAAACAGGATGCACTCCAGAGGCTGCAGCTATTAAAAGCACAGAAATACAGATATTCATTACACATATCTCTCATATTAGCCAATCATAACTCTTCCCTCACTTTTTTCAAATCAAAACCCTTCCCCCCTCTGCCCTCTCTGCCTTTTTTCCATAGCAACCACCTCCTGGAAGACCTCTCATGTTTGCAAATTCACACAACAATGTTTCAATTGAACTCTGAACTCTCACTGCACCTGCGTATCCAATGCAATCTTCCATTAAATGTTTTTTCCTTGACCATTCAAATTGCATCTTTCAAAGAACACATCCATGCACCCTAACCTTCTGTTTTCAGAAATGGAAATCCACCAATCACTGCTAATGAATCATTAGCACTGAAACTCCACAGTTTTTTTCTTTACAAACTCCTACTGTTTCAACTGCCCTTTCATTACCACACTTCATCTGACTGCAGCACAACCTTCTCTCACCATGTTTAAAGTCTGGATTGTTGGACATAGTTACATCCACTGGGCTCAAAGGTATGCTGAGAACAGAAATTTACCTAACCTCAATTTACAAGATGTGGACATTAAGTGGTTGGGCCAAAGAGGATTAAAATGTCACCAATTGATACCTTTGGTGAAAACCTTTATGCATTTGCCAAAACCTGACCTGTTAATTGTGCACTGTGGAGGTAATGATTTGGGCACTTTGACTGGAGTAGGTCTGGAAATGCTTTTAAAGGACACCTTTGAGCAATTAATGGAGGTGGTCCAACCAATTTTGTCCACAAATTGAGAAAGCGAGGAAGCATGTAAACAAATCTGTTTCAGCTTACATGAGAGACCATGGAATGGGCTCCTTGTACAACAATAACTTGCGTTACTACATGCAAGATATCTACAGAGGAGATGGAGTTCACTTCTCAGATGAGGGCAACAGAATTTTCATTCTGAATTTAAGACTGTGCATAGGTACCTACTTATAAGTACCTAAATGTACCATAAACCCAAAAGCTCTTCTCAGAGCTACCCTTCATCTGATCACTCACAATTATTATTTTTTTCTAACTTTTTTCACTAATTTTCCACAAATTACGCTCCCCGAGGCGCTACCCGGTTCGCGAACTGAAAGCTAACCTCGCGGAATTTTTTAAAAAAATGTATTTTTTCCGCACATATAAGCCTCCTCAGCCACCCTCAGAAAACCTAGGGGGTCAAGATAAGTCTACCATGACCCCTTCTACCCATTCTAAACATTATTTGTCCTCCATCTTGTATCTTAATGCGACCGAAACACAAAATGGTGGACCCCGTGACGCTTAAAGTTCGCGAACCGAGCCGCTTCCTGGGAAGCGGTCCATAAAAAAGGTGGGAAAGTAATTTACAGAAAAACGACTAGAGACACTCTCACCAAATATAGATTAGCTCATACTACATAACAATCCCTTTCATTTTCACAAATTTGATTGAAATTCCATTTAGCCATTAAGCCTGTAGACCTCTCTAAGTACCGTGAGGTAAATTACTTCACAAAACACATCTGAAGTGTTGGAATTGACAACCAATGAAAATGTTACTTTCATTTTCTACTTTTATTATCTAACATTTGATTGGTTATATACCTGTATATATATAAAGGAGGAGAAGAAAACACAGCCATTTTGACTGCTACTTCTTGTTGTACTTGTACATCACATTTGAATAGCTATCAAACAATTCAAGTTGTTTGTGAAGGTAAGTTGTTATTTTTAAAACTGAAGTATATTGAGCACTATAACTTAATATGGTAGACTTTTTCTGATAGATATATACTATCCCTCTATAGTAGTTATAGATTTAGATAGACTTCTCTGTTATAGTTATGAATGGAGTTAGGCTTGTCTTGGTTAAATCACATACACTTTTTTATAGTCCTATTTCCACTCTGATACTATACATTGCCAAAAGATAAATTCACTGATAAAAACTGCCTATCTAAAATTATTCCCAACAGTGCCCTATCTCTACTAATATATATTTTTTTAATCAAAATTTCAGGCAAAATGGAAGGCGAGCAACAAGTTAAATTTACAATTGTACTGGAGGAGAGCAGCCAAGAAAAAATTGATGATTTTATGGATCAAAGTAGAGACCAGGAACTACTACAATGTGTTGAAGCAGTGGATAACCTGCTTCAAAATGAGGACAATTTACACCCTATATTCAATTTTGAAATTTCTGACACTGAAATGTTAGAAAATGTAATGAATTATGAAACACAATCAAAATAAAAAAAATACTTTAAAATTAAAGAAAACAAAAAAAACAACAAAAACAACAAACAATTAACATACAGTATTAGAAAAGTCTATCATTCTTTTATCCTTATAGTCCGCTGCCCAGAACACTTCCCGGTTCGCGAACTTGGCGCTCACCACGCCAAAAAAAAAAAAATTTTTTTTTTTGACCTTCCTGGGCCCTTTTAAAACCTCCACATAAAACCTAGGGGGTCAACGAGGATCTACTATGCCCCCTTATGGTAATTTCCCCCTTTGTTTTGGCCTCTTCTTCTCTCTCGATCCTACCGAGAGTTAAGATGGCGGCCGCTCCGGACTGTTTAGAATGTTGACAGACACCGGAGAGCCAATCAGCTTCGCATCGCAAAGTTCCGTTTCGCGAAAAGTAAGCGGACCGGAGCGCAGATTTATATCTTGTTTTAAACGTTAATTTCTCAAAATCCACTGAAGCACATATATTGAGACCTAGCAAAGGCACATCGGGCTAACAGTCCCTACAATTTTGCCAAGTTTCGTTGAAATCCATTCAGCCGTTCGGGCTAAAAGTGAGGCCAACCGCCCTATGGAAATTAACATGGGAAAAACGCGTTTTGGGACCCCCCTTTTTTCTCGGCCCCCCCTTGATGAACCCCCCCAAATTTCCAGGAGCTGCTCAGAAACAAAATGTGCCATTTTCCTGAAAATTTCAGCCGATTCCGTCCACAAACGCCAAAGTTATTAGACATAGAATTTTCAAAAATCCCATAGAGAAAAAATCCTAACTATATATACCTACTGGCGACCGCCAGTAGGTAATATATATATGAGACTGCAACACACGGGGGCACCCCTTGGTTATCTAACCCGCACTGCTTGCCAGGACTTCAGCCTTGTGACATTTGGCTCCACTTGGGTACTTACCAGACCGCTGTATTATGGGAACTGCAGTCCGACTACTTCGAACTGCAGCTGAAACTCGTCAGCGGGTGGAGTCAGCTGACCTCCTTCCACTGGGAGGGCCGGTGTATATCAGGCGTGTGGGAAGGAGTGTTCTCGGCAAAAGCTTACGGCATCCGAAGAAGGCAACTAGCCGAAATGCATCATGCCACTGCTAACCTGTCAATAAACGTGTTCCCGACTGCTCCCCTGGTGTCCTCTGGCTTTCTTCACGAAGGGGTCGAGTTTTCCATTGTTGATGTGCTTGCCAGCAGCACATGAAGAGGATCCGTTCTGTGAAGTGTCCTGCATTTGTTGGCAAACAACGAATTACCCGTGAAACCGGATCTTGCAGGACCGCCTCAGGACCAGATCAGGCAAGTGGCCACTGTCTACGAACAGCCCGTGACTTCACGAGGGTAACAGGATCACGGTACCCTAGTTACATGGCTCGGTCGGACTTGATTACTGGGGCCGGAACGTTGGGGACCTGAGGGAACACTGAGACTGCAACACACGGGGGCACCCCTTGGTTATCTAACCCGCACTGCTTGCCAGGACTTCAGCCTTGTGACATTTGGCTCCACTTGGGTACTTACCAGACCGCTGTATTATGGGAACTGCAGTCCGACTACTTCGAACTGCAGCTGAAACTCGTCAGCGGGTGGAGTCAGCTGACCTCCTTCCACTGGGAGGGCCGGTGTATATCAGGCGTGTGGGAAGGAGTGTTCTCGGCAAAAGCTTACGGCATCCGAAGAAGGCAACTAGCCGAAATGCATCATGCCACTGCTAACCTGTCAATAAACGTGTTCCCGACTGCTCCCCTGGTGTCCTCTGGCTTTCTTCACGAAGGGGTCGAGTTTTCCATATATATATATATATATATATATAAATATTTTAATGTTAAAGATTACATTAACAAATTGATAAAAATAATGAGACGTGTAACTTTTTTTATTGAAGTATCTGTATTGTCAATCATATAGTAAAGGTGAAATAAAATATATTTTTTTAAGTGCATATAATATATATTAAATGTGGTTAAGATATATAGATGACTTGTTCTTAATCAGGCACAGGACCACATCAGACGCACAGAAATTCATAGACAGTCTAAACAACAACGACCTTAATCTGGAATTTACAGCCCATATCAGCACAGAGACTGTAATGTTTCTTGATGTTCAGGGCTACATCAAAGAGGGGAAAATAGAGACCAGGGCAGATAGAAAACCTATGGCTGGCAACTTAGTGTTGCATGCAGCCAGTGCCCACCTACAACACCTCATACATAGTATCTCCTATGGGGAAATTATTAAAATTAAACAAATCTGTAGCAACTCGGACGATTTGAGAAGAGCACAACAAGCTAGCAATACTAGATTTCTGGAGAGGGGGTACATGAGGAAATGTATTGATGCAGCTATTACCAAATCTAGTCAACCCCAAGTATCCACTTAAACATTGGTGGTAGTTTCAGATAGACCAAGCACCTCCGGGGATACATTTAGAATGATAGTTGGGTTCAGTAGACAAGAGAAATATTTTTAACCAAATTATCTGGAGAAATCGGCCGTTAGTATTAAACGATCCAACGATAGACCATTTACTACCGACTAAACCCACTATCACCTATAGCAGAGCCCCCTGCATGAAGGATGAGTAGGTGCAGAATAACCCAGTTGACAAAACAACTGTGACTTGGTTGGCTCAAAGAAAATGTTTTTTAAAATGTAAATCATGCAAAGCCTGCCAACACGGCATCACTAGATCAACCTTCAAAACACCATTCAGCAAACAGGTAAAGACCACCCATAAAACCCTGACTTGCAAAACTGATTATGTTGTATATGTGCTCGAGTGTCCCTGTGGTTTGATGTATGTGGGAAGTACCAAACTACAGGGACACAGGAGGATATTGCAACATATCCGAGCCATAAAAAAACAAGATCAAATGTATCCAGTGGCTCATCATTTCGGAGAAAAACATCAATCAGAGACTAAGGATCTGAAATACTTTTATTGATGCTGTACTCGTTAGCAAAAGAGGTGGAAACAGAGAAAAATTCCAGCGTAGGTTGGAAATGCGACACATTCTGGAGCTAGACTCCAATCACCCTGGTGGACTAAACAGGACCTTTATACACGTTTATAACACACAATAGGACAGATCAGGTTATACACATCTCTGTAGTCAAGGTATGTAAACCATGATTATGTTCAACCCAAAATATAATCTGGGAATATGCTGCTAAAGCTACTCGACAATACAGTCAAAACAATGTTTTTTCACTCCATATTGATCATGTTAGCTCTTTTTATTATTCAGACACTAAGGAGGTTTTTGATGATTATTTATGAAATAATGTCTATATATATATATATATATATATATATATGTATATATATATATATATATATATATATATACACATAGATATATATATATGTATATATATATATATATATATATATATATATATATATATATATATATATATATATTACCTACTGGCGGTCGCCAGTAGGTAGTTATAGTTAGGATTTTTTTCAATGTTAAATCTCAAAATTCTATTTGGAATAACTTTGGCACCGGTTGACGAATCTGCCTGAAAATTTCCTGAAAATGGCCTCGTCGAGCTCCGGTCCTTCCTTGAAAGTTTGGGGGGGATACGTCAAGCGGGGGCCGAGATAAAAGGGGGGTCCCAAAACGCGTTTTCCCCATGTAAATTTCCATAGGGCGGTCGATTTTACTTTTAGCCCGAACGGCTGAATGGATTTCCACCAAACTTGGCAAAATTGAAGGGACTGGTAGCCCGATGTGCCTTTGCTATGTCTCAAGATGTGTGCTGCAGTGGATTTTGAGTAATTTAGGTTCAAAAAAATATATATATCTATAGGCGCTCTCCGGTGCGCGCACCGGAGTGCGCTCCTGGCGCGACACGCGACTTGCGCGCAGAAAGCTGATTGGCTCTTGGGTGTCTGTAAACATTCTAAACAGTCTGGAGCGGCCGCCATCTTGTGTCTCGGTAAAATCGAGACACAAGGGGTTTGAAAAAAAAAGGGGCAAATGACCATAAGGGGGAAGAGTAGACCCCCTCTGACCCCCTAGGTTTGATGTAGGGGCTAAAATAGGGTCCTGCGGGGCATTACATTTTATTTTTTTTTTTCGTTTTGCGCGGGGGAAGCGCATGGTACCCGCACCGGCGAAGCACGGGGAAAATCCAGGACCATATTTATGAAGGCCTTGCGCTGCTAGTTTTGCGCCTCCTGTGCGTCAATTTTTGTGACGCACCAGCGGTGTAAAAAAATGCGCATTGTTATGCAATATTTAAAAAGTGACGCATCTATCTAGATGCGTCACTTTTTAAATATAGTGCAACGAGGCACATTTTTTTATCTGCTGTTGTGATGCGTCACTTTTCTGTGCGCACTCCTTATGACATTCCAGATGTGTCATATTTAATGTATGACGAATCATGTTGCAAGGAGTTACAGATACATCAGTATTTCTGACATATCTGTAAACATAAAAGTGATGCGAGGCAGGTGCAAGATTTTGACGCAACAGCATCCTAAAAGTGACGCAGAGAAATCTTATAGATTTCAGTACGTCGTTATTACCAAGCTTTTTGCGGGGGAATGCCCCCTCTGCATACATTATACCTGACGCAGATATAATGTGGCGCAGAGTTTTAAAAAGGGACCCATGTACCTAGATGCGTCACTTTTTAAAAATAGCGTCAGGTATAATGCATGCAGAGGGGGTGTTCTCCCGCAAAAAGCTTTGTAATAGCGACGCAGTGAAATCTTTGAGATTTCACTGCGTCACTTTTAGGATGCTGTTGCGTCAAAATCTTGCGCCTGCTTTACAGCAGGTGTTAGACTGACGCAAGACCTTTCACATGGTGCTTTTTCCATGTGAAAGGACACATTACTGGAGTTGCGTCACTTTTGTGACGCACTCCAGCAATGCGTTACTTGGAATGTCATAAGGAGTGCGCACAGAAAAGTGACGCATCGCACCAGTGGTGTAAAAAAATGTGCCTCGTTTCGTTATATTTAAAAAGTGACGTATCTAGGTAGATGGGTCACTTTTTAAAATCAAGCGCCACATTATATCTGCGTGAGGTATAATGCATGCAGAGGGGGTGTTCCCCCGCAAAAAGCTTTGTAATAGCAACGCAGTGAAATGTTTGAGATTTCACTGCGTCACTTTTAGGATGCTGTTGCGTCCTTTAAATATAGTGCAACGAGGCACATTTTATTACACTGCTGGTGTGATGCGTCACTTTTCTGTGCGCACTCCTTATGACATTCCAGATGTGTCATATTTAATGTATGACGAATCATGTTGCAAGGAGTTACAGATACGTCAGTATTTCTCACATATCTGTAAACATGAAAGTGACGCGAGGCAGGCGCAAGATTTTGACGCAACAGCATCCTAAAAGTGACGCAGAGAAATCTCATAGATTTCAGTACGTCGTTATTACCAAGCTTTTTGCGGGGGAATGCCCCCTCTGCATACATTATACCTGATGCAGATATAATGTGGCGCAGAGTTTTAAAAAGTGACCCATGTACCTAGATGCGTCACTTTTTAAAAATAGTGTCAGGTATAATGCATGCAGAGGGGGTGTTCCCCTGCAAAAAGCTTGGTAATAATGATGCAGTGCGTCACTTTTAGGATGCTGTTGCGCCAAAATCTTGCGCCTGCTTCACAGCAAACCTTTCACATGGTGCTTTTTCCATGTGAAAGGACACATTACTGGAGTTGCGTCACTTTTGTGACGCACTCCAGCAATGCGTTACTTTTGTGTTTACAGATACGTCAGAAATACTGACATATCTGTAACTCCTTGCGAATTGATTAGTCATATATTAAATATGACATATCTGGAATGTCATAAGGAGTGCGTCCAGAAAAGTGACGCATCGCTGTTTTCACGTAGCGATGCGTCACTTTTCAGAAATGAGGCCTCCAGTTTATTCACTGTGTCATAACTTTCTTTTCCAACACTCACCTTCTTTCATTCCTCCTACTTCACTTCCTTTCACCTCTCATACCTTTCTGTTCTTTCTTACTCATTCTCCTATCAATTATCAATGCACTATATTTCACTTACTCTTCATTTTTTTAAGAATATAGCTCTTTGATGAGAATTGGAGGTAGTTCTGAAAAGAACTTTTGGTTTTCTTCTTTTAACTGAACAGGAACAAAAAGAGGGAATGGAAACTGCTCAACAGGAGCAAAAAGAAAAGAAAAAAATTAGGGGTGGGAAGGGCAGCAATGGTTCTCCAATGCTCGAACCATGAGCAGGACACTTTGCTCCCCATAGGTGAGGAGTTAATTGCAGTATCTGCATTTGACGACCCCATGGTTAAATGCAGGTTGTATGTTTGCCACCTGCTCCTGCGATTGTTCTCTCCAAGAAGAAGTTGCTCCTCCTGTTGATGTAGAGGCCCCATCTCTGGGAACCTCTTGTGCCAGAGCCCTGACACTTTCCCGGGCAAAATTCTGGGGGTGCCTCCTCTCCACATGGCGAATCATGGTGAAGTTGCCAAAAGAGTATTTTTTTTGGGGGTTACCCCGTGACAGGACCTGTTTGCAGATCCTGCACTCTACTTTTGGTGCATTCACCTTTTTCTGGTCTGCTGGAAACTTAAAAAATTTCCAGATGAAATGCTCTTTGACCTTCGGCTGAGGAGGCTCTTCATCAATGAAATCATTGGAGTCATCTTCACTGCTGGATGGTCTGGCAGCCATGATTATCCAAGAAATATGCAACAGCAAAAAGGCAGGTCTTTCAGTCACAAAAGTGAAAGAAGAAGTGAAGGAAATGGGTGGGGATTTCATTCATTGTAAAAAAAAACTGTTAGCAACCAATGAAAAGTGTTATTTTAGGGTCACATGACCCGACGCGTTTACGCTGCGCGCTCCGGAGCACTTCCGGTGCGTTTACGCAGCGCGATCGTAGGCGCTTCCGGGGCGCAAACGTGGCGCGATCGTAGGCGCTTTTGCGTGCGTTTATGCGCCGCGAACGTAGGCGCTTCCGAGGGCACTTACGTTGCGCGCCGAAGTGACGTCATCAAACTTTTACAGAAATGCATAATCATTTTCCTTATTAAAAAAAACTAATTTTATTTGTATGGTACGAAATGTTTTGCATTATTATTAACTTTTCATTCATATTTTTTTTCACGAACGACAGTTGCGCTCTGGGTGCGCTTTCAGATGAGCTCACGGAAAAGCTTACCGGAGAGCTTAGCTGAAAGCTTCCCGGAGCGCGCACCCAGAGCGCAAAAGAAAAAAATTATATAAAAAAAAATGAATACTTTAAAAAAAACAGCAAATTGTAAAAAAAAAAAAAAGGTTAGAAACTCGATATACAAAGGAATTAGCATTTAAAAAACCTATGAAATTCACTGAAAAAACCATAGGTTTCACACCAGTTATAGTTAGGAATTAGCATTTAAAAAACCTATTAAATTCACTGAAAAAACCATAGGTTTCACACCAGTTATAGTTAGCTGGAAATTTTACTGATATAAAACCATTGAAATTCCCACGTTATAGTTAGATGGACTCACTATAACTTGCGCGTGCAATGCACTGCTGATGATGTCTTAATAAGCCAGTTAACCAATCAATTTTTAAAAACCATCCATTTAGACACTTATTTAAACATTTATTCTTCCATCAACTTTTACATATACATATATAAAATATATTTATTTTTCAGAAAGACACATTCACTGGATGGTGTCATCAGTGATGTCATGAGTGATGTCACTGACCATGTCATGAGTGATGTAATATGTGATGTCATCAGCAGTGCATTGCACGCGCAAGTTATAGTGAGTCCATCTAACTATAACGTGGGAATTTCAATGGTTTTATATCAGTAAGATTTCCAGCTAACTATAACTGGTGTGAAACCTATGGTTTTTTCAGTCAATATATATATATATATATTACCTACTGGAAATCCGCAACATTCTATTGGGAATAACTTTGGCGCCGTTTGAGGAATTTGTGTGTAGTTTTCCAGAATTTTGGCCAGCTCCGCTCCGCTCCTTCCCTGATAGTTTCGGGGGGATTCGTGAAGTGGGGGCTGAGTAAAAAGGGGGGTCCCAAAACGTGTTTTCCCCATGTTCATTTCCATAGGATGGTCTGACAAGTCTACAGCTCGAACCGCTGAACGGAATAATGCCAAACGTTGCAAATTGTAGGGACTGGTACGCAGATGTACCTTTGCTATGCATTGCTCCAGTGGTTTTTATGAAAATTAACTTCAAAAACACATATATATGTGGGTGGAGCCTAACCACACATCTGATCTGATTGGCTGTCATCACTTCATCCAAGAAGTGTTGGCAGCTTTCTTGGGACCAATATTCCCTGATTTTAAACTAGGGAATCATTTGTCCCTCACACGCATTGTAATCGGTATACACCGCCTTCTAGCGCGGGTCCGGTTCCTGGGTTGGGGATTCATTTTAGGCGCCATCTTGGAGTGGTGTGGCCTGATTGGGGGGCATCACCTGCGAGCTGTCTAGCGCGCCAGTTCTACAGAGGGACGCCTACTTAATGCTCCCTACCTAGCGCAGCGGGATCGCGCAGCGGGCGTGCCTTCGCTGCGCCTGAGTTGTGCCAGAGTCCTGCCCGTCTGCGCCCGTCCGCGCATGGTTGCGCAGGACAGAGCAGGACCCTGTTTTATCTTTCGGCACAGTGGAGTATGCTATGATGAACTACTCAAGGGACGATCTTCTGTCAATCAGACAGCAAGTCCTCAGTTGTGACGTGGCCCCGGCGAGTCCTCTGTGTGGCCCCCACCAGTGTGTCTGCGGCAGGTGGTCGCTTGGTACCCCCGCTCTTTCCCGCTCTACGGGTAAGGCAGCTGTACTTAGAAGTAAATCCCCCTTACGTCAGCTCACCATTTGGAACCTGAATGCTAGGTCGTTGGTGAAACACTACCAAGCCATTCATGACCTTATTAAGGATGAATCACCTGATATATTCTGTCTCACTGAGACCTGGTGGCAGGAGGCGGACACGGCTATTCTCAACTTGGCTTTTCCCTCTGAGTACTCGGTATATACGCTCAACTGCGCCACCAGAGGTGGGGGAATTGCGCTTGCCGTTAAGTCCTGCTATCCTTGCGCCTGGAAAGGGCTCAAAATTTCTGGCTGTGAAAGTGCCTCTTTTAAGATCTCTATCAGCCACCATTTTTCTTTCTCTGGTATGCTGATCTACCGCCCTCCGGGTAGTGACGTGGCATTCAGGGAGGCCCTTCCAGATGCCATTAGTGCGCTGGCTATAGGATGCACTAATTTTTCCATCCTTGGGGATCTGAACCTCCATTTTGATAACCTGATCGCCCCTGCTGTCAGCAGCACTCTGGCTGACCTGGAGGCCTTTCAACTGTCCCAATTGGTCACCTTTCCCACCCATGTGGGAGGACATACCCATGACCCCTTTTTCACAAACCTTGCTGAAGCCAGGGTCGAAACTCCTACCCCCCTGGCCTGGACCGATCATTTTTTAGTGACGATTCGGTGCCCATTGTATGAGCACTCACCTAAACCCATGGCCAGAGTCGTCCCTCGACTACACTGGAATAAACTTAACTTAGAGGATTTTTTCCGCATTTTGTCAGAGAAGCCGTTGGGCTCATCGGGCGCTGGATTCCCTCATCCCGGTGACTCTTAGTAGATGTGGCTCCAGGGACTCCAGCCCTTGGTATGATGGATCCCTACACGTACTAAAAAGTATGTGCAGATGCGCAGAAAGAGAATGGCGGAAAACATATGACTCCAGTAAAAAAACGTGTATCTGGCCACCATTAAAATCTATCACCGCGCTGTCTGTAGAGCCCGTGCGGCGTTCTATTCCCTTGAATTTCGCAATAGCCCGAACCCCTCGAAATCCATCTTTAAGGCTCTTAAGGATCTGTTGTCAAAAAAGTCCCCTAATAATGAAACTAGCTCCATTGCACATTGTGAGGCCTTGGCGGTCTTCTTTCTTGAGAAGGTCCAAGCCATTTATCGAGCCTTCCCCACTGCCATGCCGTATGCTGGAGCTTCGCGTAGCTCCCAAGAGCACGATGTATTGCATAATTTTCCCTGTCTGCTGCCCGAGAGTTTTAATAAATTGGCTTTGCAAATTAAGTCTGGTTCTCAGGCTGATCTGCTCAGACCAGCGGTGTTTAGGGACCCGTCATCCTTCGATCTCCTACCGGTGTGTTCTCTGATCAATCTTTCGCTTGCTTCAGGTATGGTCCCCGCCAAGTGGAAACGGGCGGTGGTTACGCCTATCCTGAAGAAGCCTTCTTTAGATCCTCTAAAACCTCAAAACTACCGCCCGATATTGCTTCTTCCGTGGCCCGCGAAAGTAGCAGAGGCCCATGTGAATATGGCCCTCTCTGACCATCTCTCACGGGCTAACATTTTGGACCCGACGCCGAACGGTTTCCAGGCTGGCCACAACACGGAGACAGCCTTACTCTCCATGGTGGAACACCTGCGCACGGTGCTAGATTCGGGTCAAACGGCGGCGCTTGTTTTATTAGATCTTAGTGCCGCCTTTGATACCGTCTCACACACGATTCTTCTTCAGCGCTTGGAGGAAGCTGGCATTGTAGGGTCGGCTCTCTAGTGGTTCCGTTCCTTCCTTGCCGATCGATCCTTTTGCGTGGCCATTCCGCCCCATCAGTCCAAATTCCACCCTCTGGACCTGGGCGTTCCCCAGGGATCCTCGCTGAGCCCCACGTTTTTCAACCTTTACGTGAGACAGCTGGCTAATGTCGTCAAGCAGTGGGGCATGACCGCGGTCTCATATGCTGACGACACTCAGTTAGCGGTCACGCTCAGTGGGGACTCGTGTTTGGATGCCCCTAGGTTCCAGAATGGAATTCGGGCGGGCGCCAGCTGGATGAATTCCAACTGTCTTCAGCTGAACGCAAAAAACCCCTGAAATTATGATTATTAGCAAGCAGGCGGAGCTCTGGGGTGACATGTGGTGGCCACCTGAACTTGGGCCCTTAGTTTTGTCTGCCACACTAAAAAAACTTCTGCATGCTGCTTTGGCATTCTGCGTGGGCTAAAACCAGTCTTAAAATTCTTCAATGCCTCGACTAGGCAGCCAGTGGTGCAGGCGACGGTGATCTCGCGGCTTGACTACGCCAGTTCCCTCTTGGTAGGGGTTAATCAGGCTGAAATCACCCGTTTGCAACGGGTTCAGAACGCGGCAGCCAGAGCAGTGGTGGGACTGCCCAGGTTCTGTTCCGTTACCAATACTTTGCACTCCCTTCAATGGCTGCCGGTTAAGCAGAGGATTCAGTTCAAGGTGCTTTGCCTGTCCTATAAAATCCTCAAGGGCTCTTCTGCCCAGATCCTTTCGAACCTCCTGTCTCTGTATGCTCCTGCCCGCTCTTTACGATCTGTGGGTCAGGAACTTGAAGTGGTTCCCCGGTTCAAGCTTAGCCGTGCGGGCGGCCGCTCTTTCCGAGTGCGAGCTGCGGCTCTGTGGAATTCCCTTCCTTTAAAGATTCGTCCACTGGATGATCTTCTTTTATTTCGTAAGGCCATTAAGACCTTCTTATTTCCTTAGCTTGTTGGTCTTCTTTTAGTTTCCGCTTCTTAGTTGTGTTGTGTTGTTTACCTTGTCAAGCTCCAGGACGCCCCTTCGCTGGAGCAGCTGTGCGCGATATAAGCGCCCATAACATACATGATAGCACCTCATTAAAAATCATTGTAGTTAATAGAGGGTTTTAGGACTTTAGTTACATTATACATCATTTGTTGATGGTACCATACTCATTTTAGGAATTGTGGTGTGTTCTAAGGTGATTTTATCATGTG
This sequence comes from Lissotriton vulgaris, assembly GCF_964263255.1. Classification (NCBI taxonomy): domain Eukaryota; kingdom Metazoa; phylum Chordata; class Amphibia; order Caudata; family Salamandridae; genus Lissotriton; species Lissotriton vulgaris. Next base: position 37,849,310 of record NC_141690.1, read on the forward strand.
AAAAAGCCTTCTGCTGTGATATCATGAATCATGTTTCAAAGAAAACTATTATCTCATGCTTTTCCCACAGTGGTTTGGAAGGGGATCTATAAGCTAAACTGAAAGCATAATTTCTGTAAATTCACATTATCTTTCTCAGTCATGTGAGAATGAAGTCTGACGTTCTCAGTAAAACATATACATCCAACAAGGACAGAGACTGTCAGTTGATTCCTTTGTGTTCTACTACAGCCTCCTAGAGTGTTCTAAAGAACAACTAGAGCGCTAACAGTCCTACTCATTACAAAGGTATAGCACACCTGAAGCCATCTTGATTGGAATAAAGTGGTAACTCTTAAAACATTTAATTTAAAAAGGAACAAAATGAGGGGATATATTTTGCCATAGAAAGTATTATTAGTGCTGCAGAAAGAAAGATTAGGGCACATTTTGAGTGACTTCTCAAATCCTCTTCTATTTCATTAAAAAATTCTGACATGCAGTCTCCCAAGATGGCCACATGAGACAAAGGAGCCCAAATGTAGCCCAAATATCACACATATGTAGCCCAAGTATAGCCCAATTACAGAATGTCCCAGAGTGTTCTAAAGAACAACTAGAGCGCTAACAGTCCTACTTATTACAAAGGTATGGCACACCTGAAGCCATCTTGATTGGAATAAAGTGGTAACTCTTAAAGCCTTTAATTTAAAAAGGAACACAATGAGGGGGTATATTTTGCCATAGAAAGTATGATTAGTGCTGCAGAAAGAAAAATTAGGGCACATTTTAAGTGACTTCTCAAATCCTCTTCAATTTCATTAAAACATTCTGACATGCAGTTTCCCAAGATGACCACCAGAGACAAAAGAGCCTAAATGTAGCCCAAATATCACCCAGATGTAGCCCAAGTATAGCCCAATGACAGAATGTCCCAGAGTGTTCTAAAGAACAACTGGAGCGCTAACAGTCTTACTTATGACAAAAGTATGCACACCAGAAGCCAACTTGATTGGAATGAAGTGGTAAGTCTGAAAACATTTAATTTAAAAAGGAACAAAAGGAGGGGGTTCATTTTGCCATAGAAAGTATTATTAGTGCTTCAGAAAGAAAAATGAGGGCACATTTTGAGTGACTTCTCAAATCCTCTTCTATTTCATTAAAAAACTTCTGACATGCAGACTGAAACATGCACTTTGAATACCAGCAGCAGACTTCCCTGGTGAGCAGCAGCTTTACTACAGTGATCTAATGAGCAGCTAGAGTGCTAACATTCAGAATTCATGGCAAATGTGTGACACATCTGAATGCCTTCTTGATGGAACCAAAGTAAACAAGCATTGAAAATGCAACAGATCTCGCCCTCGTTTAAGTTAAAGCCATTCTGTTTGTAATGAGGTTGCTTTTTAGCTTTGCTTTTATTAGTGTATTTAAAACTTTCATGTAAATAACATGCATATGTATGCATATATGTATATGTAAGCATGCATTTATATTTGTATTTATATAGATATACAGATTATATATGTTTTTATATGTATGTATATATATATATATATATATATATATATATATATATATATATATATATATATATATATATATATATATTCACTGAAAAAACCATAGGTTATAGACCATATATAGTTAGGAATTAGCATTTACAAAACCTTATTTTACTCACACAAAACCATTGAAATTCGCATATATAGTTAGTTGCACTAACTATATATCGCGCACCCGCAATCCACTGCTGATATTACATTATTACATCATTCATGACATGGTCAGTGACATCACTGATGACATCACTGATGACATCTCAAATTCCAGTCTGGCACCTGCTTCCTTATCTGTAATTTGCTTTCTGTTGCAGTGCAATTTTTTTTCCAGGACCTTTGTAGCCTACTTGTAGCTATTCTATGAGCCTGCTGTGAGGGTCAGAGAAGGGTCATAGAATTGTTGCAACTAGCAACTGAACTCTGGAGGGGCCCCAGTCAGGAAGCACTACAGGGAATGGTTACTATTACTAATGATGAGTTTGAACTTATGCACCTGCTGAGTGCTTTCAGTTTTGCAAATCTCGTTTTTCTGCAGAACAGCAACTATAATGCGCCAAACAAACATAGGCAACTGAACTCTGGAGGGGCCCCACAGGAAGTACTACAGGGAATGGTTACTAATGATGAGTGAACTTTTGCACCTGCTGAGTGCTTTCAGTTTTGCAAAACGCGTTTTTCTGCAGAACAGCAACTGTAATGCCCCAAACAAACTTACTTGTGAAAGTTGATTTCTAATCCAAAAGTGATCCAAAGAAAGTCAAAAGGCCTCAAATCCAAAAAAGTGCAGGCAAATGTCAACCTGAGGAGTTATTCTGATAAAAATCATCATTTTCAGAAGGTCTATGCTGCTTGCTAGTGGATTTCTTGTGCAGAATTGAAAATTTTGTAATTTCGCGAGTGCGAGATTGTTGCTGCCTGCCGCACCTACATGTTCGCAATTGCGAACTCTCGCGATGCGTCACCAAACTCCAGCGGGATCCCGCAGCAAGATCCAAAATGGCGCAGCACTCGCAAAATATCGAGAAAAACAACTCGGCAAACGCTGAATGACGGTAAGTGAACGCCGCACGCCGCAATATTGTATCACCAAGAAAAAAATCCGCTGCGTGCGAATTTGCGGATTTTCGGTAAATTCGCGAGAGTTCGCGGATTGCGAATTTACCGAAAATCCGCAAAATCTGCGAGCCGAACGGATTTTCCGCCCATGCTTATTCAAGGTCACATTGAACTATAGTTTCATCCTGACTGGCTTCCTCATTTACCGCCCGCCTGGTCTATCTGGTCCCTTTAGAGATGACTTGCTTAACAAAGTGGCGCATTTTGCATGTAAAATGGCTAACTTCACTATTCTTGGGGACCTTAATCTTCATCTTGATAATTGCAAGACGGCTGAGATTGCAAGCTTCTTGGCAGATTTGGAGGCCAATCAGCTGACCCAATTGGTGCAAACTGGCAGTCATGTGGCCGGTCACCTACTGGATCCCATTTTTACAAATCTAAGTTCTTGCACAGCCTCATCGCCCATCCCACAGGCTTGAACCGATTATTTTTTGGTCCCCTTTACCCTGCGACTCCAAGTAAAAGGGGATGCAATTTGCCCTGTCCCCGCCTTAAAGCGTCCCTGGCACAAGCTCGACTAAGGCCGCCTCTCGACTTGGCTGTCTAGTCACAGTCCTCAGTCGACACAGGATATGGAGACGGCGAATTCCTGCTTTAATGAGTGGCTATCGTCAGGACTGGATAACTGCATTCCGGCAAGGTTGGGATCCTGGCCAACACCAACCCTGCTAAAACCATCTTCGCTGTGCTGAAGAGCATGAAGAGCGGAGGGGCCATGGGGACCTCTGTGATCTCGTCGAATGAACAGTGTACTGAGTTGGCCTTGCACTTTGTGAACAAAGTCGATAAGAACTACCAGGGGTTATGTATCCCCATCCCGCCTAAGGTGGGGGGGGGACCGGGGATTCCAGGATCAAACGGATCAATGGGGAGGAATACTTCTCATTTTTCCCTCCACTGACTCAGCTGGAATTTGAGGTTCTCTGCTCTAACATCAAATCCAGTTCGCCAGCGGACACACTGACGCCTGCTCACTTCTGCCAATTCCATTCGCTTTTTGTTCCGCTGAACCTCAATCTGGTCAACCTTTCTTTGGCCTCAGCGTCTGTCTCCAGGGCTTGGAAACATGCCAAAGTTATTCCTTTGCTCAAAAATCCCTCACTGGACCCCGCCGAGCCAGCTAACTACCCGCCAATCTCCCAACTGCCTTTCCTGGCTAAGGTGACGGAATCGCATGTGAATTCCACACTCTCCAGGTTTGTGGAGCAGAATGACATCTTTGACTCATCCCAACATGGCTTCCGGGCCCGGCACAGCACTGAGTCTGCGTTATTGGTTGTCACGAAGGCCATTCGGGCGAACCTGGACATTGGAGACTCAGTGGCCTTAATCCTGTTGGACCTAAGTGCCGCTTTCAATACTGTCTCCCTTGCAATACTCTTACAATGCCTACCGGAAATTGGAATCAGAGACCTGGCCATGGAGTGGCTTCGTTTTTTTTTGGAAGATAGGTCCTTTCAAGTCTATGTCCCCCCTTTCCAGTCGCAAGAGTTTGCTTTGCGCCAGGGTGTACCGCAGGGTTCAGTGTTAAGTCCCCTATTGTTTAACATTTACGTCCAGCCTCTGGCTGTGTTGGCTAGGGATAGGGGCTTGGCACTGGTATCTTACGCTGATGACACCCAGCTGGTGATCGCCTTCTCCAAAAAAAACGTCACAAACTTGTTTAAGTTCAAGGAGGATATTGCTGTGATTGAGAATGGATGGCAGCAAGCTGCTTGCAGTTGAATACTGGCAAGTCCGAGATCCTGCTGTTTGGGAAAGATCGGGGGTTGTGGTCGGACAGCTATTGGCCCGACGGGCTGAAACCTGCCCCCATGCCCAAGGATACAGTGAAAAATCTTGGCATTTGGTTCGACAGTGGCCTAACATTTGACGCCCAATCTAAAGCTGTGGATGGGACTTGTTTTGGTGTTCTGATTAGCTTGAAACTGTTTTGGGGTTTTTTACCCCCCGAAAGTCCGCCAAATCATCATTCAGGCGACTATTTTGTGTAGATTGGATTATGGCCTATATCTAGGCGCAAATAAGGCAAGCGTCAAGCATCTGCAAAGGGCACAGAATGCTGCTGCCCGCATGCTGTTGGCCCTCCCATACACTTGTTCAGTCTCCCATGTTCTGAAGAAGCTTCACTGGCTGCCAATAGAAAAGCGCATTCAATTTAAGATACTTTGTTTGGCACATAAGATCTTATCACCACAGGCACCAGGGGCTTGCTGCAGTTCTATGCACCCCGACGTCCTTTAGGATCTGCCACCTTAGCTTGGTTTGAAAAGCCAGAGCTGGTGGCCGTTCCTTCCGCTGCCTACTTTGGAATTCGCTCCCTGGGTCCATCAGAGCAATTCAAAATCCTCTTGCGTTCCGGAAGGCCATTAAGACCTGGCTTTTTCCGGCTTAATGCTTTCTGATTCGGTTTCTTGTCTAGGAGTTGTTGGTCTGCACTGGGATGCCCCGTCGCTGGGGCAGCCATGCGCAATACAAATCTAACAAATAAATAACAAATAAATAAATAAAATAAATGACTAAGAAAGAAGAAATGGAGTTTGGTTGGTGAAAATGGTATGTGGTAATTGCTCAGGAGATCCATGAAAAGGCGAAACAGAGGTGATACTGAGTGTGACATGGACTGAGGAGGATAGTCCAAAAGAAATAAATATATATTTTCATATCAAAGGCTTTTCCAGAATAACATGGAATAAAAAAAACGGGATGAGGCTCTCATTGACAGTGCATAGGCACGGTTTAATTTAGCGGGAAATAGAGGAACTGCTTCGCCCTCCTTCTCTATCGGGGCCATGGGGCCTGTTTTAGGCAGTAGCAGGCCAGGGACAGTTGTAGGATTTCATAGATCAGAATGTAATACAGGGCTTCCATGTCTTTGGTCAGAACCAGCAGCATGAGATATAATACAACAGAAATATGTCAGTGAAATGAGGAATACAGTGGTAAAGGACAGTCCTGGGGTTCAAGATCATTTGCTCCAAAATATGTATTTCATTTCTTTTCTGGAAAATATGACATCACTGTGTATTCTGCTGCAAACTACTGAAAAGCGACACTTGGCCCTGTGCTCCTTGGTCAAAGAAGTATGGGAACCTAAACTCTATCTAATGAAAGGGCTCCTAAATAACCACTAGTCTTTCAAAGGTTGAAATACAGAGTGTGATGGCTGGCAATGCTGTGATTAGAATTTCAGAGATCTCAAACCTATCGCACTGGTGGGGCAGATCATACTGGTGTTTTCTGGAAAGTATTTCGTGTTTTCTGTTACATTCCTTTGGTTTAAAACATTGAGGAGGTGTTTTCTGCAAAGAAAAGAAAGAGAGACAGACAGCAGGAGAAAGTCAGTTTTATTTGAGGAATTATTTTGGGTGACTAACCTACAAAAATATGGCCTCTCTGGTGCTGGAAATAGCAAGAGGAAAAACACTTATTGGAGCAAATACAAGAGAAGAAGGAGATATATCTGAGGTGATAAAATCAAGAATAATTCCAGTTCTGTCTATTTTTGAGACTAGTTCTGCATATTTGTGAACCAGTCTTGCTGAGGCACTATAATCTGTTTCCCCTGTTTTTCTCTCAACCTTGAAGGGCCGAAGACTTTGTTTCATCATGAAACAATCTTTGACGTGAAGAGTTGGTTAAGGTGTTCAAAGGGTTCCTAAAAATGTCTATAAATAAATAGAATATGTTTTATTATTGTGATCCTTTTACAAAAACATTTACAATTTAAAAATAATGTAGCAACATCAAGACAACTAATTTCCTTACTTATGTATTACAAAGCTAGGGTTCAGATTTAGTGCATCATGGGAGAGCTGACAAACCAATTCACCTTTCCTCCTTGCTTCATGTTGAGCAATAGAAAATGAGTGGGCTCCACAAACCAAGGGGGCACAGCACTACAAAACCGGTATAATAAAAGGATCCCCTTGAAGAATCTGTATCACACGCCAATGATGTTTCTGTCAATAACAACACGCAACCAATGTCCTACTATAGACTTTCTTCCTCACAATAAGTATCACTAAGGTAGAAAGGTATACAAAGCTTCCTGAATTACACTCCGACACGTCTTCAGTAAGTTTAAAGGTTTTATTAGTTGCGGCAATATGATGGCATGTCTCTCCTACAGGGGCCCAGAGATAACGACCCGTCCTGGAATACCAGAGGGTCTGGAGTTCCATGACGGCGCAGCACTCCAGACTCACATCACCACACTTCTCCCCTTTTACAAAAAAACTTTGACTGCCATTTAAAATGATAAGAAGAAAAATCATGAATAAAAGTGAATAGATTAAGGGCCAACATTTAGCATTTGTAAGTATTCAACTTATAAGTACCTGGAGACAGATCAATAGGAGGCAACTTCTGATGTAAGATAAGGGAGTGAAGAGTAAGTTTAGGAAAAAAATAACAAAATGTCATCAGCACACACAGCCAATTTAAATGTTTTTGACTCATGAATTCATGAATACAACTATGTGTATTTGCATTCTAATGAATCTGAGACAAATATGGCTCCAAAGCTAAGTAAAAAAAGTAAGGAAAGGGAACAGATCACAGCCTTGAATAACTCCTTTGAGAAAGGTGAAATAAGAAGATATCAGATCAATAATACAAATGGTCCTCCTAGGAGAGGTGTAAAGGAGACAAATGAAAGACATGATTTTTGGGCCAAAACTGAACCAGGCTAAAGTGTGAAATAAAGGCCACGTGACACAATCATAAGCCTTTTTAGCATCTAAGGCAATGGGCTCTATAGAATCAGGAAAACTTGTAGACCTAGAAATAATATTAAAACAAAATGAGTATTATCCAAAAGATTTCTGCCCTTGCCAAAACCAGATTGTTCTCTTCAGGGAGAAGTGGTTATACTCAGAAGGGAAATGATTTTAGATTAAAGTTTATAATCCTAGTTGACTAAAGAGATGGGTCGGTAATATTTACAAAACTGTGAATCTTTGCTTTTTTTCTAAATAAGACAGGTGAAGGCATCTAAAATGATATAGAAAATGGAGCTGAATTAGTAAAGCAATGAATTAACAAACAAAGTTTGCGGAGAAGCAAGTTGAAAAAGTGTATACAAAAGTCAGCTGTAAAACTGTATGGCCTTTGATGCCATGTCTTTTTCGAGGGAATGCAATGCAAGCTGAAGTTTTGTTTGAGTAATATCTGGAGTGTGTCTAATTCCCTTCAATAAACGGTCTAGCGAAGTACCAGGTAAACACATTGGAGGGGAAAGTGGGTCCTTTTTAAACCTCTTAATTGGTGCCTTACTGGCAGGGGTTTCAGATAACATGGCAATTGAGATGCGAGAAGAGGCTAAACCAGACCCTTTATTCAATGTATATGGAGTCACCTTCAGAAATCATCACTAAGTGCCCAAATCCGATCTTGGTCGGAGGGGCTCCTGACGGCATCCGTCTCAAATGCTTGATTTCTGGACAACTTGTACTGATTTACAGGGGAGCAAGTACGATGCAAGGATAGCCTTGCGCTCTGATCAACTCATACCCGGCTGTGACGCTGTCTGGGCGACTCAAACTTCATTTACCTGCACCGGGCAATGGGTCTGATTCCTGAGCGACCAAGTACGATGCGCATGTCAAGCAGCCAGATCGACTCGGACCCACTGACTCGGAAAAGCATCGGTACGTGGACTTTGGGGGCCCATAGCTGTCCCCCTTTCTCCTGGAGCCCTACAACTTGATCACTGGGGGGTCCCAAGGTTTCCTCCTACACATGCATGCACGGTGGGGGCAGGACCGAGACATTCCCATGACAGTGGGCGCCCTTCTCCGAGAAGTGCGTTTTTGTCTATTGGAGCCTATGTACGCAACGTACAGCGGGTTCGCATAGACTTCAATGCGGCTCTGAGCGACTCTAGTCCATCAGCACTGCAGCGCATCATACTCTGTCGCTCGGAGCCCATGAGCATGAGTCGGTCAGAAAGCTCTACAATCGCAAGTCAGCCGTAGGGCTTTCCCAGCGAGATCAGAATCGGGCCCTAAGTGTTGAATATGCAAAAAATATCTCCTTCCTATTTCAAATTGAAAAACATTTAGCACTGACATGGCTGAACACTACAACCTATTGATAGAAAGTCCATACTATCAACAAAACTAACACAAAAAAGTCCCCTTCTAGACTATCTTGAAGATACCTGGGTGGGAAGACTCCACAGATAAGGACATAGAAAGCAACCTACATACCACATTCTATGGTGGAATGTATACCACAACACACTAAATAAAGAGGCAAAAATAAACAATGTTGTTGAAGGATGGCATAATGTCTTCCAAGCAACAACAGGCAGAGCTCCACCTACTCCAGAAATGCAAGTAGTGCGTTTCAATGCACATCGTGACAAGCACCCCGCGTGCCTGCCGAGTTGTACATTGAAACACAGGCGGGTACCATATGGACCCCCCATGTGCACCTCCCACCCCCGAGAATCCCTGGGTGCCCTCTACAGGCACCCAATGCTGTAAACTGCATGCCTTTCTGTGGCGACAAAGGCATGTCCCTGTATATATGCTAATAAGGATTGCGGTGTCTCACTATCGACTTTTCGACCGGGCAGAAAACCGACGGACGGTCTTTCCATCCTCCGGGGTCCCCCCTTCATGGTAATGTGGCGGGGGTAATTGATATGCGGGCAGTGGTTTTTGGTGGGCAGATCGCCACCGTCATACGGGCAGTGGAGATCCGCCAGCTATCTTAATGACCACCTTAGTGTTGATTTCTGAAGGCGACTCCATATAAATTGAGAAAAAAAGATAGTAGCAACCCTTAATTGCTTTATGTGGGTAGCATTTTTGGATTTCATTTATCATTGCTTTCTCAAAATCAATCATTATTTATGGGGGATATGAATTATTAGTTTCTTGTTTAATTTTCGATAGTAGTTCCATATAGGTGGAGTTTTGTTTATTTGATGGTACGGCGTAGAGAAAAGGGATGTTAGTATTTTGGTATAGTGCATGGGCAGTATATCATTGATAGAATGGTTTGGAACGTACTTTAAAAGTCCCGACCATCATCCAAGTTTCTGACTGTTGGAGTTTTACTAAATTATTAGCAGTTGCAAACAAAATTATTCTTTTATCCTTATATTTGTTGTCATAAAGAGAAATGATTCTTCATTATGTGTAATTGATAGTTCTTGGGGAATTTCTACTTCTTTAAATGTTTTTGGGGCAGGTGTGGTGGTGGTAGTGGCTTTTTTTGTTCCAGCTATACTTCTTTTAAAGGAAGATATTGAGGGCATTTGGCCAGTATCATGGTGGGGTATTTTGGGCTGCCTTTCCGTCAGTATTTCAGTGGTAGATTTCTGAGAGCTAGTGCTAGCTTCTTTTATATCATCTAGGACATTTCTAACCTCTATTTAAGTGACATTTGGGGGTAGTTATGCTACCTAACATACAGAACAGTTGTTCCTTTAGTTGCAGCTCTCCCATAACACTTTTAGAATATTATTTACTACGTTTCCAGTTTACTTCCAGTCCACTTTGCTTTTCTTGGGTATAAACATACCCCATGTAACATAGTAAAGACGTTCCTTTCAGTGAAGTTATGAACTAAGTGCCTTCAATCATTCTAATGTTTTAAATGGTAAGAAAATATATATAAACATGAATATAAAGAATACTGTACAGGTTTTCAAATTAATACATATACATTGGTATGCATATATTTACAATGTTGAGTTTTATTTTAATGCTGATGCCCTTTCTTTGTTGTTTGATTTCAGTTTCGTTGCTGATGTTTCTGTTAGTAGAAAAAAAGATAATTTTAATAATTTTGTTAAATTGTGCATGACGTTTGATAAATTTGGGGTAAAGTGCGGGCTTGGTTGGGTATTTTAGGTAATCGTTTTCCTTTAATACTTACTTTATTTCTCAGTCAATTCTTCACACTGTTCTGTAATTAGTTGGATGTTTTGAGAATGATCTGTAGAGGAGACATTAATTTAAAACATATATTAAATATTTATCCATGATAAACAATTGTTTTTAAAGATTAGCAGTAGTGGCATTTTACTTACTTTCTGGTGTAGCAAATAGATTTTTCGTTAATGAAGTCCTGTGTTCTGGCAGTAATCCAGCAGAGTTTTGCCTTCTTGTTTCTTTTTGTTTGAGGTGTAAACTAATGATTTATTTTTCATTCTTTATATAGTCAGTTAAATGTGTATTATACTGTATTTGATATTAAATACCATGTGCATATTATGTATTTAAAATATTTAAATAGTTATTAATAGGGTATTTATAATATATTTTAGGATTACATATTAAATTTTTTTTAAATAGCTTGTGTTTGATTTATTAAATATGCAATGTCAATATTTTTTGAATGATAGTTTTGCTGTCTATAGTATTGTAATCAATTTTTTTTACATGTATATTTTTTAACTATGTTCGATATTTTACATAACAATATTTTAGTGTTCGATAATACTGATATCAATATAAATGTTTGACGATATTTTGCTGTCGATATTGTGTCTGTAAATATTACGTCAATGATTCCTATTATTATGGGCAGGTCAAAAGCTTTTTCACATATTTTAAAGCCTTCAATGTGCAAATCATGAAGGCCCTTGCCGGAGCAGCGTGTATCCTTCACAATGGAGAATTCTGCTTCGAATAAAGGATCTGGTTTAGCCTCTTCTCACATCTCAACTGCCATGTTATCTGAAACCCCTGCCAATAAGGCAACAATTAAGAGGATTAAAAATGACCCATGATGTCTTTACATGGGACTTCGCTAGACCGTTTATTAAAGGGAATTAGAGATATGTGCCCTTTTTATGGAGGGCTCTAATGGAAAACTACAATTTCCCAGTGATAGATGGTCACTCATGGAGAATGTCTGTCTTCACTGGAGCAACACATCGCTAACATTAATGACATGTCTCTTAAAGTGATCTCCCTTGAGCTACAGGATTCTGCTTTACAGATGCAGGTTAAAGACCTTGAAAATTGAAATCAAAGGAATAGACTGCACAATTATGGTCTTCCCAAGGGCACAGAAGGGGCAGATTTCATCTCTTTCTTTAAAAAAGGTTTCCTCAGATCTTACAACTACCAAAACATCTGAATGTTTCATTCTGAGAGCTCACATATTGGGTTGCCCTCGTTTGAGTCCTTTGACTTTTAAGAGACATAGATGTGTCAGCCTGTACTTTTTGAGGTATAAGGAACTAATGCAGGTTATTTCTGCTGCTTGAAGTTCTAAATAGATTTCCTGGTTAGGGCATGCTATATATTTTTCTCAAGACTATGCAAAGAGCACAGCATACAGCTGTTGAGAGTTTTGATTATGAAACCTGCCCATCATTCAATAGAAGCCGGGTTGGACTTTTCCATCCCTGTTTCTTTAAAGTCATCTATAACCATAAAAAACAACCTAAGAAGACCCATTCTGTTTGAGGGATTTCCTTAATTCTTGCAGAGCGGACATCATGGATGGTGTTCCCTCACCTTCTACAGCATGACTGAATAATGTTGTTGAGTGTGCCTGCAGATTTTTTGCAGTAATGGATTATATTATTTTACGATGGTTGATGAGATTTGCAGTTCTAGTATAACGCATGATGGTATTTCTGTGTGGATCGGACGTGATGTCTTCTCCATGTGGTCCCCCATCTTCATCAAGTAATTGTTAGGTATGTTGCTTTTTTTTTGTTGTCTGTTTGCCTTGCTTCTGCAATACTAGTGTTGAGTGTTCTCCGTTTCTCTCTTTGGTTTTCTTTTTCACTTTTTTCTCTTTCTTTCTTTTTCCTTTCCTATTTTGGGCCTTTTATTTTTTCTTCTATTTCCTCTACAATTTAAGTGGCTTTGCTATCTTATTTTTCAAATATTGTCTGATTGTTATCTTCAATGTTTCTTCCCTCAATAATGTTTATACAGTTTCCTGGAATGTCAGGGATTTGAATTTTCCAATTAAAAGATATGCGTCTTCTCACTCATTTGTTGAAGCTTAGCACGCACACGCTTTTGTGCAGGAATCTCATCTCTTGGATACTGAATCTATACAATTGCAGAGGGGTGAGTGGATAAAGTTTTCTTTTAGACTGCTATGGGGAAAAAATATGGAGTTGAAATATTGTGTAATAAATCTTTAAAAATTCAGTTGGTTTCTCAGGAAAAAAGATGAGGCGGGGAGATGTTTATTACTTAAAGTATGTATATGATAAGATTATAATTGTTCTTATCAACATATATGGTCCTAATGAAACTGATTGTCAAATTTGCTCTCTAATTTCACAAAACATTTTGCAATATCCTGATGACAGTCTAGTTCTGGCTGGTGATTACAACTTAACTGCAGACCCTTTTAATAACATTCTTCATCCCATTATATTCCAAACAAAACACAAAAAACTTTAGCACAATCATTTAAAAGTGCCAACTTACTGTTGCATGGCGATTATGCAATCCTACTTTAAATGAGTATACACATTTTTTCCCCAGTACACTATACACAATCTTAAATTGACTATACTTTTATCTCACAACAACTGACTCAATCATTACATGCAGCAGATATTGGTTCCATAGTGATCTCCGATCAAGCACTGGTATTTGTACATTTAGACATTTTGCCCAAATCCACAATTCCTAATCTGTGGAGATGTAATAATTCATAATTAATGGACTCCTCCTGCACATATTTTTTTACTACTTTTGACCAAGATTTTTTCTTCTTTATTCAGATGGGAGATGTTTCCTTTCACACTGTATGGTATGCATTTAAAGCCACAGCCCATGATTTCATATTCATGTTTTTCTAAAAAAAGATGATTATTTCAATCGCTGTCTAAACAAATTCTTAATGAAATTAACTACTAGAGCATTCTTACTATACATCTCATTCCCAATAATCTCTTAAACAAAGTATTAAAGCCAAAATCCAATGTAATAAAGTTTCTACTGATAACGCTGCTTCTTCCCTTCTCAAATCCTGAGCTAAATACTATGGAGGTCAAAACACATCTGAAAAGTTGCTAGGTATCTTAAAATCAAACACAACAAATTATTAATTTAATCAGTTATTGACGATGTTGGCTCTTCTCATCACAAAGACAAAGATATTCTAGCTCAATTCCAGAAGGTTTATACTAATCTCTATACACCAAAATGCCTACCCTCAGACCCTGCAATTTTAAGTTATCTGTCTTGTGTTTCTAAGACAGTTTCCTCTCAAGCTTACTTCTCATCTTTGGAGACAGATATTACTCAAACAGAACTTCAGCTTGCAGTGCTTTCCCTTAAAAAAGACAGGGCATCAAAGGCCGGACTGTTTTACAGATAACTTTTGTATACACTTTTCCAACTTGCTTCTCCACAAACTTTGTTTGTTATTTGATTGCTTTGCTCATTCAGCTCCATTTTCTGTCTCTTTTTTTTTTAGATGCCTTCACCTGTCTTATTTAGAAAAAAAAGGCAAGGATCCACAGTTTTGTAAAGATTACTGACCCATCTCTGTAGTCAACTTGGATTATAACATTTTCTCCAAAAACATTACTTTTCTGAGTAGAATCACTACTCCCTGAGAACAATCTGGTTTTGGCAAGGTAATACTCATTTTGTTTTTATATTATTTCTAGGTCTACAAGTTTTCCTGATTCTATAGCACCCATTGCCTTAGATGCTGAAAAGGCTTTTTTATTGTGTAATTTGGTCTTCTTTACTTCACACTTTAGCCTGGTTCAGTTTTGGCCCAAAAATCATGTCTTCATGTCCCTCCTTTACAACTCTCCTAAGGGGACCATTTGTATTAATGGTCTGATATCTTTTTATTTCACCTTTTACAGAGGAGTTCTCCAAGGCTGTTCCCCTTTCCCACTTCCTTTTTAACTTAGCATCGGAGCAATATTTGTCTCAGATTTGTTAGAATGCAAATATACATAGTTTTATTTACACATTCATGATTCACAAATATTTTAATTGGTGTGTGCTGATGATATTTTGTTATTTATTTCTAAACCTTACTCTTCACTCCCTGATCTTTCTTCAGAAGTTGCCTCCTATTAATCTGTCTCCAGTTACTTAGAAGTTCAATACTTTCAAATGCTAAATTTTGGCCACTTGTATTCATGATTTTTCTTCTTCTCATTTTAAATAGCAGTCAAAACAACAATATAAACACTTGCAGTCAGAAATTCTCTTATTTAACTGGTAAATGCACCCTAGCTATGTGTTTTGATAGAGTCGTCCTGACACCATTATTTATGATGCTGGTTCCTGTTATTCTTTTTACTCTTTCCATAATCCCTTACACGTCCCTCCTAAATATTGCAAGAAAATAAATTCAATACCATCTACATTCTTTTTGAATAATAATAAAGGCTTTTATGTCATTATTCAAGCCAAAGTGGACTAAAGCTGAAGTAAACTTTCCTGACTTCCCTTAATATCATAAATCTTTACTACTAAGACCGTCCTCCCATTGAATTGCACCTTTCACATTATACACTCCATCATGGGTTGATTTGGAACAGGCTTTTTTATCCCCTTATTCTTTTTAGAATTTCTGACTTTCATGCAAAAACCTTAAAATATTTCTACTGCCATTATCAATAATACCGGCAAATTATTAACTTTTGTTATTTCTTATCCTCCCACAGATCTACGCACATTTTTGAATCCTGCTCCTTGGAATAACCAATTTATTCAGGTGAAGAAACATCCTATTTATTGGCATTCCTGGAGAACTAAATGGCTGATTTGGGTTAATCAATTGTTTAATCGGGACCCCCCTTTTTTCTCGGCCCCCCCTTGACGAACCCCCCCAAAATTTTCAGGGGCTGCTCAGAAACAAAATGTGCCATTTTCCTGACAATTTCAGCCGATTCCGTCCACAAACGCTAAAGTTATTAGACATAGAATTTACAGTTACGCAAACGGAACGTTTACCGGTTCGCGGACCGAGTCGCGGCTCCAAATTGAGCTAACGGGAAGCTAACCGGTTCGCGGACTGGGAGCGAAACAAAAAAAAAATTTAAAAAAATTGTATAAAAAACATGTAAAATATATTTTAAGATTTAAAGAAAAATACATTTTACAGCTACAGATATTAGCTTTTAAAAAACCAATGAAATTCACTCAAAAAACCATAGGTTATAGACCATATATAGTTAGGAATTAGCATTTACAAAACCTTGAAAATTCAATGAAAAAACCATGGGTTATAGAACATATATAGTTAGGGATTAGCATTTACAAAACCTTATTTTGCTCACACAAAACCATTGAAATTTCATATATAGTTAGTTGCACTAACTATATATCGCGCACCCGCAATCCACTGCTGATGATGTCACATATTACATCATTCATGACATGGTCAGTGACATCACTGATGACATCACTGATGACATCTCAAATGACATCACTGATGACATCACTGATGACAACATCCAGTGACTGTATGTTTCTGTAAAGTTAAAATATGTCTTACATATTGAAGAATGAGTGGATGTATAAGTGTCTGGATGAAGGATTTAGTAGGTGCATGGCTGACTGTATGAGTGAGTGATTAACTGTGTCTCACTGAGTGCATGGGTTAGTGACTAAACTGTCTTAATTTGTGCATCATTATGTCTGTTGTTCTGTAAACTGTTGCATGTGTTGATAAGTAGCTATATGAGTAACTATATGGGTTATTGATTGGTTGCCCAAGTATTTGTATGGGAGACTGAGAGTGTGTTTGGGTGGCTGGGAGGTGTATGACTGTGCATAGATGTGTGAGCAGTTGATTCACTAGATGTATGGTTTCAAAAGTGCATGTGGAAACAGCTGTATGGGCGGTTGACTGTGTGCATAAGTGTATTGGTGAGTGAATGGATATCTCAGTGCCACATGTCAAAGTAAGTACATATGTAAAACACAGTACATGTGAGAGTTGACATATATAAATAACTGTGCATAAGAGCCAGTAAATGTGTGAGTGGCTGTATGGATCATTGTGAACTTGTATCAGGGATTGTATAAGAGAGTAAATATGTGTTAGTATATGTTTGAATAAGTAAAGTTTGTATAACTGTATAGTTGAGGAAATGGAGGTGTGATTGATTCTTTGCATGACTGACTAGGTGTGTGAGTAACTCCATGGATGAGTGACAGTCTGTGAGTGTCTGTTTACACTGATTGTATCTAAGGTTATATTAGAGTCTGAAGAGGTTCATCGTATTATCACATGAATGATGTCATCAGTGATGTGATAAGTAATGTCAAATGAGATGTCATCAGTGATGTCATTTGAGATGTCTTCAGTGATGTCATCAGTGATGTCATTTGAGATGTCATCAGTGATGTCATCAGTGATGTCACTGACCATGTCATGAATGATGTAATATGTGACATCATCAGCAGTGGATTGCGGGTGCGCGATATATAGTTAGTGCAACTAACTATATATGAAATTTCAATGGTTTTGTGTGAGCAAAATAAGGTTTTGTAAATGCTAATCCCTAACTATATATGTTCTATAACCCATGGTTTTTTCATTGAATATATATATGATCAGACTCCAATTTTCTATGCATGGTATGCCTCTTCGTTGTTTTTCTCTTTTTCTTTGTTTGATTTGTACTATTCTAATGTATGTCATTTCAAGGTCAATAAACCTTTTTTGAACTTTTTAAAAAGTTTTATTCCTTCATATCATACTTCAGTTCCAAAAGACGATGACATAGACATTCACACGTACACACACACAAAAACAAATGTGTACAAAATATGACAAACGAATTGCTGAGTTCGATATTGACTTCTTTCTATGGTTATTTTCCAAATATACTTAAGCTATGAGGAGCGTGTGCACATGAAATGGCACAATATTCTTACCACCCAACATACTTAAAATGCCAAATTGTGATTGAGCAGATGGCTTATCTGAACAATTGAGCTGCCATGGACCCAATTTATCAAACTTGTGCGCTGGTGTACAGGCCCTAAAATACAAAAGCAATGAGCGAGTGTGCCAAAAACGTGCTTCATTTTTCAAAGTCTTTTCGGCTGTCACAGAGGGGCATTGTCTCAACGGGACTAACCGCATGCTTCCTTTCTGGTGATGTGTTTGGCACTGCTTTATATAAAAGAAGAGACCAAACCAGTCTAGAAAAAGAGCAATTTTTTAAGCAACTGCGAAATATGTAGAGGCTATAAATGTGTAACTAGCGAGACGTAGAAATGTTCTGGTCAGTATAACCTCGCAAAATAGGGTATTCTTACGGCAGCACAGTTACATAAAATACCTCCTCAGTGAATATTTTAATACATTTTATACACAGAAAATCAAGAAACATACATTTCTAGTTACTGATATGAGTTTTGTCTCAGGAAAAGGCTGATTCTACTGTTCTGTGTTATTTTAAAGAATAACGTTTTAAAAAGTGTCACACACCGTTGACTGAATAAACTAAGAAAGTTCTTGGCCCTTTGAAAATGCAACTAAAATATAATACCCACACATAATTTTAACAGTTTAATTGTTGCTTGTGAAAGTTGTCTGGCTCTACAACATATGAAAGTAGTCACTAGGACAGTGGATGTGCACTAATATCCATTGTTAGTCGTGGTCACCGTATGAAGGGCTGCCTTTAGTACCGGTGGCGCCCTGTGTAACAATGTTTGTTGGTGTCCCCCAATGGCCACCTTGCAGCGGATTCCCTCAGTACCACCATTTGACAATGCCCCCCAAGTCTCCATAACCCCTGTCTCTTAGATTCATTTAGTTTTATAGCGCCACACATACCAGTTTAAGGTGTCAGAACACTTTATATCCCACATACGTTGAATGTAGACAATCAGGCATGTGTAAATCAGTGTATAGGAAATGTTACATAAGACAGAGGCCTACAAGGTGTAGGAGTCACATGACATCCATACTGGTAGGCAGTATAGTTTAAGAGTCCTTGGTCTGGAAAAGCACAAATTCAGAATTCAAAATGGAGCACCATTGTTAGGGGTTTTCTTTAATAATAAGAATTGATTTCTACCCAAATGAACCCTTTTTGCAATATTAGAATAGGGAAAGACTGGGCAAAATTCATGTAGCTGAAGTATATTCCATGTAGTTTGCATGCAGATCTTAGATGACAGTTCATTGCTCACTGCTCTATATTAGGAATTTCACTTTTAAACTGCAAGTAACAAAAGAATCTCTTTGATAAAATTGATAACCCATTGACCTATTCATAATGTATGCACTGTGTGATCTGAATGGGACATGTTCTTTGCAGCAGGCATATTAACTATCTGTGCTATGATCAGTCAAAACTTCCTCTACTAGTCAAAGCCCCGGTCTCTGTCCAGGAAGAACATTACCCACCGGAGTTATTGTGACATTTTTATTGATGCTTAAAAATTGCTTGTACAAAGAAGATGACATCTGGTGCTTTGAAAACAATAAACATAGTGGGGATATTATCAAGGGCCCTATCGCCACTTTAGCTGGACTATTTCCCGCTAAAGCGACGATATTTTTATCGCCCTATTAGAAAGCTGTCGCTAACAGCAGTTAGGGACAGCTTATAGGCGATAGCTGCAGGTTTGGGGCCCACTTTGCATGTCAGCGATATTTATTGCTATTGACATGCAAATTGGGTGTACCCAACCTGTTAGCGACTGAAAGCAGTCGCTAACACAGCTATTGCCTATTACTAGGCAGGCGAAGCGATTAAAAAATTTACGCTAAGCGCGAATATCGTTAGAAACTAACACCTGCTCAGACCAGGACTTAACCTGTATATCCAATGGGAGGTGGATATTCAGGTTAAGTCCCCATTGGTGATAATGCCTGAATATCGCTGGATTTCAGCAATATTAACGCACTGAGCCGCTATCGCCAGATATTTTATCGCTTTAGAGATAAACCTTGCTAATAGCACGTTATCTTGACGATAATATCCGGCTATGTGCGGCGATAAAAAAAAATGTGCCAAGCTCATTTAGCAATAATTATCGCTATTTGTTGATAATATGCCCCATAGTTCCCTCACCCCAAGTCAGCGCCTGGTGTGGTACCACTGATCGCTCCACCTTAGAGCCGGCCCTGACCATATGGCAGAAATACAAAGATACATTTTTCGCTAAATGTACCTTTTTACACCTGCTACAAATTCTCAGCGGGACACCTGAAAGGTATAATTGGTTTTATGAGTGCACAATTCTCCTCCATCGGTGTTGAAATTTGTGTAATTTAAAATTTCACTCAAGGGTTGGGAATAGGGTGTTCCCAGGCATTATTTGCAGTGGATATGGAGAACAACCACAAGAGTTTGTTTATGGACATTCCAAACTTAGTCCAACACATGTACAAACTGGTAATGGTCACCTATTTTCTCCTGCACTGAGCAGGCATAACTCCTCCTGCAGGGATCATGGTGAAGAACTGTAAAAAAAAAGTTCCACAAGGAAAAAAAATCAAATGGGTTTGTACGAATCATTCACTTCGGCCGGCGTAGACCACTCTGCTATGAATAATGCAGCACAGGAGAAATGGGTGCCTTTATTAAAAATAATAACATGGCATTTCCAGAAATACTCTTGGAAACCTTGCCCCAGCCATAGATTTCCAGGCATATTTATGGGAATGTTTGTGAATTTGGAAAAACAGACCAGTGAAGTCAGGTGAACATTTCTGTGTTTTTTTTCTCTTTTTTTCATGAAAAGGCCCCGCTGTGGTCCAATCTAATGGTACTATGTGTGTGATCTGATGATGACATGAGTCATTTTGCATATTAAAGAGGAATATAAATGTTATTATAGATAAAAAGACAATTACAACTGCAGTTAAAGAGCTCCTCTGTAAACGTGATAAACAAGCCATTACAAAAAGGCATTTATCAATATGTGAAGGAGTGCGCCTCAGTAATACTTCCTCAGCTCAAAAATACATTCAAAAATTGACCCCATAGTTATGAAATATAGATGAGAGCTAACAATAGTTTAACTAAAAGTGACATCATTATAAAACAGAGGAAGCCACCAAAAATACAAATGTTTAGGTTCTGTCATGCCCTGAGAGTCCTAACGCCCTGTCCCTTTAAGAGCAACCACTATAAATGTTTACAGAGCCTTTTGAGCGACGCTTTACGTTCTTGCGTCTAGCTCCATGTTCCTGTTCCGTCTTGGTTTTCTGCGCCTGACTTCCGGTTTCTGTCCACTTTCGCTTGGAAGTGTTGCCGAAGGATTGCCGTCCTGTGTGTTTGCTGTAGTGTTTTCTTGGCTTCCGCGTTCATTCGCTCCTGAAGCCCGTTTACTCTGTCAGCCTTCCCCTCCCTTTGCTCCGCCCGACGGCAGGGCTTGGTCCCCGTCGACGGCCGGGTAACTTGTGCTTTGTCCTCACTCACGTCTGTGCTCCGCCCGGCGGCCGGGCTTAGTCTCCGCCGTCCGGCCGGGTACTTGGGTGCCCTGCCTTCCTTTTCTTTAGTTGCTCCGCCCGACGGCCGGGCCTGGTCTCCGCCATCCAGCCGGGCTTTATCCCTGCACCCTCTTAATCCCCATTTCTGGCTACTCCGCCTGGCGTCCGGGCTGGTTCTCCGACATCCGGCCGGGTGGTCTGGGGGTTTCCATAATTAGGTATTTGTTCTCCTTATACGCCATTTGGCTGGGGGTTCCTCGGCCATTCAGGCAATTCCACTTTCCTTTTGCCCCGTCCATTCCCTTACTTGACTGCCTATTTGCTGGCCCTTCACCCACCATTATCTGGGTCTACCTTCCGCTGTGCTTGGGGTCACTTGCGTGGATTCAATTGGAGGTGCCATACAGAATAGACTCATCTAGGAATCACGGTAACAGCGCTGTGCGCTGCCAACTTATTTATTCCAGGTATGTGATGTACTTTGATGTTCATACATGTGTTTTGTTCTTTAGATATTTTCTGCCCAGTGCTGGTGTTGGCATTGAACGCTTGTCAAGGATACTATTGAACACCACTTACGTTGGACAGTCTTGTACTTCAAAACCAGTGAGAGAGCTTTGTGTTTTAAGAGTCTAGAGTGTATGTTCCTGGTGAAAGAGATTATCATTACTCAATCCTGTTCCATTATTCTAGTTGTAGCTCAAGAAGAGTACCTCACCATCCTGTACATAAGTCCTGAATATCAGACAAAACATTGGGGGTATGTTAACTGCTATAGAGCACAAATAGGCTCATAGTAAGAACTGTTGTTAGATATATGTATTTGTATTTCAGCCGATGTCTTCCTGAATTCCACACAGCAAGGTGTTCGATGTCCTCCTGAACTCTACACAGCAAGGTGTTCAATCATCATAGGAGAATACAGTCAAGCCTTCTTTTGTTCTTCCCCGCCTTTCCTTGTTTTGTCTCCCTGTTTTCCCCTGGCGAGCCTCTCGGTACTCTAGAGTTTGATAGAGTCGGAAGGCCGTAGGGGAAGGCTGTGGAATTATCATCGGATTCCCGACGCTCCTGCGGAACCTACCTGGAAATCATTACAGGTTCAGGGTTACCTTTTGAGACCAATACACAAATGCATTTGAGTATGTGAAATCGCACTACTGCAGTACTGCCTGGTGTACTCATAAATGCCTTTGTGAATTGGCTCCATTGCCTCTACATATTATGAAATTTAACTGCGCATAAAAAGCACGTTGTTAAATAAATAAAAGTGCATTTGCCAAGCAAAATTAGAGATGGACGAACTTCCTTCCATAGTATGTATATTCTATGTCAGAAGTACTGGCTTTATACATGATCTCTGAGGTTTCAAATGAAAATCCTGACTGCAAAGTTTTTGCTTGTTAGATCCCTATTTTCACCATTTGTTTGCAGATATAAATGGCCTAAAACACCTTCCCCTCATGATTGTCCACTGTCTAGGTAGGAAGCAAATATGCTTAGGATATGCATTGCATCTAAAGGTTTTTTGAGATTCCAGCACCAAGGTATGTATATATTTAATGTTTTCTAAGTCGCATAATGTATTTTGACAGTATAGCTTATATGAATTATTCTTTGAGACATTTCTGCTTAAACCAAATATTGCATGATAGAAACCTATGGAGTTTGCATTTGCCAATGGAAAGCAGGGATTTACATGAGCTATAGGTAGCCAAACAATCCAAATCTCTGTGAGATTATTATTGAGTAATACAAATTATACACATAGCTAAGTAAAACACAAACTTTGCATATCAGCTTAAGAGATATGTATTTCTCTTTCTGTGAAAGTATCCCTTTAGTTGTTTCAGATAAGAAAATACTAGAGTGTACTCTGCATGAAATGTTTTGAGAAATTGCTGATCAACACCTACATTTTCCCGAGAATTCTATGTGTAGTCCTTCACTCCTACACTCACGTTTGGGCCAAAGGGGGTTGCAGCACAGACCACAAAAAGCTCTATATGTGTGAAAAATGCTGCTTGATTGAAGACAGGTGCACCTTACAAAACATTTCCCTTGGCCTTTGCTGTACAAAACTAAACCTCACTAGACATTTTCCTCCTACCTTGCCTCCTACCCCCACCTCTAATGTTTCCCATTTTTCCTTCCCTTGCAACAATTTACAACCCCCAGCGAGGTCACGCAATGCTGACAGATTAACCATGTAACCTCTTACTACTTCCTAAAATATCCATCTAACTAAGCATTTCCTATGCTAGCTTCCCCTTCTTGCGTGCTCCAGGAGTAACTTTACCCAACCATAAACTTAACCTGTAAACAATATAAACAAATATTCACGAAGAAAACTCCACTCAGAAAAGTTTCTGCCCCTCCTTGATTTTTCTGACCCCCGAAACCTAGGACCAAGGACTTCTTTGTGGACCTTCTAATGTCCAATGCTCTGTCTAGTACATCCTTAATCTGGATGAGATATAATTCTAAACCGAAATGGGACCAATGCACCCCATCCTGTCTGAAAAAATATAGTGCTGCGTACCTAAGCTCGGGGTGTTCCACTCTCCTGATGCCCTCCTTTTCACACAAAAACCGTATGTCCCTGTTGATTTTCGTCCTGGCTTTATCTATTGCTGAAGGTCTCTCCGCCCCCCCTCCAATGTCTCCTCTGAATGAACTCTGACCAAACTACATAACAACTAGACCATTGCTGATTAGTTTCCAATAAGTCCCTTTTCATTTGCTTCAACAGGGCCAGACCCTTACACGCCACTAAATCATTCTCCCCAAGTGAATAATCGAAACATTGGGGCAAATGTTCCCACTAATTAGCTTGT
Source organism: Lissotriton vulgaris (assembly GCF_964263255.1). NCBI lineage: Eukaryota > Metazoa > Chordata > Amphibia > Caudata > Salamandridae > Lissotriton > Lissotriton vulgaris. Next base: position 37,873,179 of record NC_141690.1, read on the forward strand.
TTAGAACCGAAAACAACTTGTGTCATCTCATGCCATCCTTCCCCTGCCAGGTACAATTAGACAATGTTGGGTCAAGATTCAAACCTTTCCCTTTGTTCAACTCGTGACTCTCATCCCATTCAACGAAAGTAGTTCTGAAACCCGAAAAGCCCCGAAATACAACCAAGACATTGGCATGAAAAACAAAATGTTCTCCTCCAGATTCCTCCAGATCCTTGGCATAACTTGCAACAAGCCGGATAATAAAACCTTAGATACTGGTCTCCTCACCCACGGCCTCATGCCCTTTCCCCTCACCCAACCCCCTACAATGCGGCTCCCCAATTTCCATGCTGGAGGCGTGTAGCCCCAACCACAGCTTCCCCATGAAAGTGATTCCTGCCATCTTACATGTGATAGTGACTTTTGACAACCCTCCGTCAATCATTGCCGAAATAAACTGTACAACCTCCTCCTCTCTTGCCCATTGTTCTTCTCTTCTCTGGGCTCCCCCTCCAGGAATTCCCCCCAGGCCTGAGTATATGTTCTCCGTGTGGATGCAGCCAAAAACCCTATGACCAGTTGGAGCATCCTTTGTCTCCTATGGACCACATCCCGGCTGGAGCTATCATCTTGCATTTGTCCGCCTCCATGGCTAGACCATGGAAACTCTCCCATTGTGAACGAGACAAAGCATCCGCTATATCATTGTGCATTGAAGGCACGTGTCTGGCTTGAAACAAAATATTGTGTTTCAAACAGTACAGAAACCCTCATCAACTTGAGTACCTGTGCATCCCATTTCTGATTGCCTTCTCACCACTTGCACTACTGACACATTTTCCACCTTAAAAGTTACCTTCTTGTGTGCCAAGTCCTGCGCCCACACTGTAACTGCAACCACTAGAGGAAATAGTTCCAGAAAGTCAATGCTCCTCCCCCCATTCTTCAACTGTCAAGGCCACTCTGCTGCCCACCATCTACCTTGCAAATCCAGACCAAAATACCAGGCTCCTGCAGCATAGGAGTAGATGGTGACATCCCACTCTTTTGGCATCGCCATTGGGATGCCATTAAAATCTTCCAGGAATTTGTGCCACATGCATAAATCTTCTTTAGTCCCAGACTAAAGCGGACAGATGCATGTGATGGTGTGGCATTTAAGGCCAGCCAATGACCTACTCAAGCTCCTGCAAAAAGTCCATCCTGCCCGCAATACCCTACATGCAAAGTTTAGATGTCTTAGCACTACCTGCATTTCCCTGACCATCACTTTTTTCTTAGCCAGTATGTCATCAATCAGTATCCAGATGTACACCTTCTTGTCATTCTGTAGGCGTGCTTCCATTGCCCCCTAGTTCAACTCAATGCCAAGAAAAGCCAACACCGTACTTGGACCTTGCGTCTTCTCCGGTGCCTGGGGCACTCCTAATTGGGACTTGATCTCTTGAAAACTTTTCAGCTGCTGCTGACAGTCCATTGGACCAGGCTGGCCCACCAGGAATTAGTCATCAAGGTAGTGTGTCACTGTCTCTTTACCTGCCTGCCATGAGAAAATCCATTGCAAAAAGGAGCTGAAACGCTCAAATAAGGCGCAGGATATCGAGCAGCCCATTCGTAATGGTTTGTCAACAAATATGAGCCAATCAAACTGTATACCTAGCAGCTGGTGATCGTCGGGGTGCATAGGCAGTAAACGGAAAGCAGACTTAATGTCACATTTTGCCATCATGGCTCCAGTTCCTACTTTCACCACTAACTCTCTGGCCACGTCTATGATACTGATGTAAAGTCGCCAGCTATGAAGTTGTTTACCGACGCCCCTTCTGGCCATGAAAGGTGTGACAGCCTGAATGGCCCCGGTCTTTCTTTGGCACTACCCCTATTGGTGAAATAATCAGGTCTCTTATGGGGCAAACTGCGATTTCTTTAAACAATTTGTCCTGCACTATTGTCTTGTGTGAATTAGCTGATTTCAAATTCTCTGCCCACCTGGTGGATCATGGCCCCTGATACCCTAGTCTAAAACCTTCTTTGAAACCTACTCTCAATAAATGTGCGTCCTCTTTGCGTGGATAGCACGCCAACCACTGCTCCACGCATTCTGTCTAATGCATGTACAAGTCTTTCCCCATATTTCCCTGTGCTCCCCTGCCACCCCTGCCCCCTGCATTTTGCTTTGCACCTTGGTTAAACTGCTAACCCTGTCCGTTGAAACCTGCCCCTTAGCACTGTACCTATGGGTGTCTGCCTGCATATTTTAAGCATTCGTGTCTGAACTTGCAGAACTCGCTGGAACATGAACCTTTGTTGAAATCCCGGCATGCCCCTTGAACGCTCCCTGTGCCTTTTGCTGTGCATCTGAAAGGGGCGGTAAACCAGAGGTAGTCCACTGGCCATATATATTGTCTTCCCAAACTTCACCGCTCCCATTGTCTTTTGCCACAAATCTGCATCTATCTCTCCCCACTTTGCCTCTGTGTCCAAAGCGAGCATTGCCCTGAATTCCTCAACGTAATATGACCTCATATGTAACTTGGGCTCTCCTAATTGCGTCCATGTATTTAAACAGTCCAACGGATCTGTTTGGATTTTTTTCGAAGTATATGCTTGCGAATATCTAGAATGTCGCTGACCAATTTTCAATGGTCATGACTACTAAAGGTCTTTTGGCCAGCTCTAGCTCTTTCCTCTTTTGACCCTTCTTTTGTAGCAACATCAGCATGTCCACATACCCCCTTTCCAAATATTTTCTTTAGTGGATAACATCAGGTGTGCGCCCGCTCTTGAGCTTAATTTCGTGGCTTTCCTTTGTCCCTTCTGTCTGTGCCCCCTTCCCATCCTTGTCTTCTGTGGCTGAAACCTTGCTTGACGCTGTCTCCTGCAGTTCCCCCTCCAATTGCAGTAGCCCCATCTCCCTTCTTATCCTGACCCAGTCTAGGTACGCTGGACCCACCTCTGTATCCTTGATGTATAAACCTCTCAGCAGGTGAACCTCCCTTTCCGTGCCCCCTCCCTGCTCATCCTTCCCCACTAACACTTTACCTGTTATGTGACTGAAAATGTTTTGCTCTTTCTTGCCTTACCTGGCATCAAGGTCAGCATCCTCACTGAATCCCACTGCCTAACCAGTCGGGTAGGAGGTGGCACCACGCTATCTGCGACTAAACACAGTCTTTCCCTCCCCATCTATAACACACTAGACACAGCATTATTAAGACCCCATCCCTCCTGCTCTCCCTCTTCATCTCCTAGAATTTCCCCTTCTTCAATGCTATCTTCATCATAGTCCAATTGCAAATGGACCTCTCCTCTTATCTCCTTTGCTTTTGACTGTGCCTGTTCTCTCCCGCTGCATATTAATTCTTCCAAGCCCAATCTTGTATATCGCTGACCTGGCACACATCCTGGACCTGTCCCTTTGTGTTTGCTCAGTGACACGTGCCACTGCCCCGGATGCCGCATCGACCCAAAGGGGTTGTGGTACCACTGATCGCACATCTGTCAGCCATTTTACTGTGTCCTGTATGTCCCTCACCAGGGTCCGTCTGCCCACTCGTGACAATGCCTTACCTTCATCTCAGTGCAATGGAGCCCCATGGGACTCATCCAAGTATGTTACCTGTGAACCCCGCAATTTAAAAGTAAGGTGTGACATACAGGGGTTAATGCCCTCACCTGCTCCTGCCAACCTTTGGGCATCACTGCCAATAACCCCCTTCCTGCCTCTCCTCAGGAATGTCCCTTACCCCCGTGGCCTGATATGCCCCTCTTGCCCTTTTCCTTCCGAGCCCTGATGTGTGCCCCTGCACTGTACTGGGGATCCTCCCTGGCCCTCCCTCTGACATAAGTAAACATTGACTGGTGCCCGATGCCCCACACCTGCGACCCCCTCCCCAACCTCCTCCTGTTCCTCCCTTTCACTCCACACCAGGATGTCCACTAATCTAGCCGACGCATAGCCCTGACCACCCCTCCCTTATTGGCTAGGGGCCCCCCTTTAAGTCCCTTCAAGCTCCAGCAAAACTGGAGGTAAGCTGTCCCTCGACCAACCCCCCTCATCTGACCAGTGCTGCCTGAGCCCAGATAGGGCCCTCTCCAACCACCTTCCCAAAACCAGGGATGGCATACGTCCCCACCATGTTCCCCCTGCCCTTCTACACTACTGGGTCTGCCTGGATGCTCCCTCTCCCATTGCCCCCAATCCCGATATTGCTATCCTTGCTGCCTGGCCCCTCCTCCCAGCCTCAATGTCTGTTTGCTTACCCCCAAGGGCCTGGCCAACTTTTACCCCTTTTCCTACTGCTTCCTTGGCTGACCGCTCCTTGCTACCCCGGCGCCTACAGCTCGCACCCAACACTTCTCTAAACAGGTTCCCCCTCATGCATTTCATGTCACGTGTGGCCCTTGCGACCTCCATTTTTTCCTTGCTGGCCCCGCCCACTCCTGCCATGAAGGAAAGAGTGGGATGCCGCGAGTCACCCCACCCACTTCCTTGCTGCGGTTTTCCCTAAACAGTCATGCTGTCAACACAGCTGCACTCACTCACTGGCCTCCTATTCCGGCTCTTCCGGGCCCATGGAAGCAAACACCCCCATAACGCTCCCTGACATGGACCCAACTGGCTACCATTTCACCTTACTGAAATGGTGACACTGAGCCCCAAAATGGCCGACTTTGAGACCCCCAGCCCAAATCGAGCCCAACAAGCCCAATTGGGCTCTGGGCTGCACCAGGGCCTCAGTGATGTCATTTGAGATGTTATCAGTGATTTCATTGACCATGTTATGGGTGTTGTAATATATGAGGTCATAAGCAGTGCATTGCGGGGGAGCAAGTTTCAGTTTTCTCAGCTTACTATAAGTGCTGAATTTCTCAGTTTTTTACAAGTGAAACTTGAGCCTTACTGTAACATCCATGTAACCTTTGCTTTTGTCAGTGACGTTGTAAGGCAATTCAAATGCTATTTCCTAACTATAACAACTGCAACCTATGATTTTTTTAAAACTTAATTGCCTCAAAAGTTGTCTTTTATATAAGCTTGTATTTTCTTCAGTAGATTATTAAGCATAGTTATTTTTCTTTACATTTTGTATATTTACTGCGATGTTGTGATGATTACAATCACGTCGTGAAATTGCAAAACAAATGCAAACATTCAAAGAGCACCACCACATTAAAAAATTATAACTTAAAAAATGTATTCTAACTTTTGCAATATACTTATTACTAACTTAAAGAACATTTTTGTACACATATATTTGTAGTAACTGTTTTAAAAATTGTGCTTGAACCATACTTCCTGTGTTCATGATGATGCTGAGAACTGCGATGCCTTCTGTAACAGCAACTATCAAGCCTTTTTTAAGAAGTGTAAAACACACATTTGCACACATTTTACAATAATTTAGGCACTAGGGGTTTATGACTGCACTGTTTAAAGTCATATTTTTATGAGGAGTTTGTATGAAATCAATCATTTAAACCGATTTTCCGGTTTCGCAATCAAGCTGGGCGTTGTGATGATATCGGTAACCGTGATTGCCGCGAATACATCACGAAATGACAAAAAAAATGTGAACAGTCAAAAGCCACCACCACATTCAAAACGTATCACTGCAAAATAGATTAGAACCAACAGACTAAACACTTTACTATCTAAATGACTGGATAATAGCATGTACAACTCATGTTACATCTCAACAACACAGTGCATAACTTCTTTAGTGTTTCAGCGCCGAGACACCTCTAGGTATTTGCGCGCTAAACAAATTGCAAAAATAAAATCTATCACTGCATGCATCACTGTATTCGTAAGTCTCTCATTTACTGTATAAGTATTTGAGTGAATCTGTAAGGCAGTGCATCAGTCTATCAATGCTCATGTACTGAACTGAGTAACTGCCTCGGTGCATATATGAGTGGGTGCATCAATGTCACAATGAGTCTGTGATTGGTTGTGTAAGTCTCTCACTCAATCTGTGAGTAGGTGCATGAGTGCTTTTTTGCATTTATAAGTAAGTATATTGGCTGTACTGGATATGTGAGTGGATACACGAGTGTCTAAGGGGGTGTCTGATTCAGTGACTGAGTAGGTGCATGAGTGTCTGAGGGGATCTGTGAGTGAATGCATAAATCTATCAGTGGGTGTATGACTGGCAACATGAGTATATGAGTGGTTCTGTCAGTGGGTGGATAGGTCTGTGAGTGTGACTGTGCATGGGAACATGAGTCTCTGACTAATTGGGTGCATAAGTCTATGAGTGGGTCTATAAGTGGCTCTGTAAGTGACTGTATGGGTGTGTGAGTAGCTGAGTGGTTCCTTGTGTAGGTGTATGAGTGTCTAAGTGGATTGGTGAGTGGGTGTATTAGTGTCTGAAATGGTCTGTGAGTAACAGCATAAGTCCCTGACTAGGTGAGTGAACGGGTGCATGCATAAGTATCTGAGTGGGTCTGTGACTGGGTGGGTCTGTGAGTGAATCTATAAGCCTTGACCTGGTGAGTGAGTGGGTGCATGTATATCCGAGTGAGTTTGTGAGTAGGTGTTTGAGTTTCCGAGTGTATGAGTGAGTGAGTGAGTGAGTCCATAAGTCTCGGAGAGGATCTGTGACTGAGTGTGTTAGTGAATGTATAGGTCTGTGACTGGGTGCAAGAGTCTCTGAGTAGGAATCAGACTGTACTCATGAGACTATGACTGAATATTTAAGTAGGTTAGAGTGGGCCTGTAAATAGGAGGGTGACTCTCCAAGAGAGTATGTAAGTGGGTGCATAGGTAACTGAATGGGTTTGTGAGTGAGTACATCAGTATCTGAGAGGGTATGCAACTAGATTCATAAGTGTATGAGTGGATATGTAAATAGGTGTATAAGTGTATGAGTGAGTTTGTAAGTGTGTACATGAGTGGGTGACAGTGACTGGCAAGTGTGTACATATATACACACCAAAATGGATTAAATGTTACTGAAGATTTGTATACATGTCTATAATTTTATGCACGATTTTATGAATCCTTTTGAAGCTATTTATTCGATGCCAATGTCTTCGAAGGGTCTGGTTTTTCATTGTATTTATATTTATATATTTTGTTAGATGCATCAATTTGTTTATCTAGTTATGGTTGGATCATATTGCTTAACAGATCAACGCCCTTATTACACATATCCAGGTATTTTTGCGGAAAACACATAGGTGTTTCTCATACAAATTTACTCAGTGATAGCACTTGAGCACATCCTTAAGAGAGTCTCCATTTTGCACACTTTTAGCAGTCAATATGTATAATATCTTATCATTTATTTATTTATTTATTTATTTATTTATGGAATTTTTAGTGCGCAACTAATACCCTAAGGTGTCTAGGCGCAACAAATACTCAGGATTACAGCACCAATCAGAGCACGTTCTCATTGATTGAAAAGCCAAGTCTTCAGTGATTTGCGGAAATTAATAAGGGTGGGAGCAGTTTTAATGTGCAAAGGAAGTGAGTTCCAAAGCACGGGAGCTGTTACCAAGAATCGTCTATCACCCCAAGTGGCCGTTCTTGTCCGGGGGACGGTCAAAAGATAGCTAGCTGCTGATCTTAGATTCTTTTTGGGGATGTACACCTGGAAAGCCTCTTTTAAAAACTTGGGTCCAGTCTGGTGAATGGCCTTATAGGCTATGCAAAGAGCTTTAAATTTGATCCTGCTTTCGACTCTTAACCAATGAAGATGGCGAATGGCTGCAGAGGTGGAATGTCGCCTAGGGATGTTAAGCAGGATCCGTGCTGCCATATTTTGGATGGACTGAAGTTTGTTTAAGAGATATTTGTGTGTACCAAGAAAGAGAGCATTTCCATAATCTAATTTTGAAAATACTAAAGTGGTAACTAGCGTTTTTCCTGCAGATACTGGTAGATACGGCAGGAGTTTTTTTATTTTCTTCAGTACAAAGAAAGCCGCCGAAACCACCTTGTTAACATGGCATCCAAAAGACAACCTGTTATCAAAAATCACTCCGAGATTTCTGACCTTAGTGACTGGCACCGGAGGGGGGCCTATCTGACTGGGCCACCATGTGTTTGACCATTCTGGGGAGATCGTGCCAAAGGTCATAACCTCAGTCTTCTCCGCGTTAAGTTTCAGGCAATTACTGTGCATCCATGATTGTACACCCAGTAGTCCCTCCTGAAACTTGGCTGCTACCACAGGGCCATTCTTGTGCACCGCCAACACAAGCTGGGTATCATCGGCGTAGGTGGTTACACGCATCCCATGAGATTTAATGACCCTCGCCAAGTCCGAAACATAAATGTTAAAAAGTGTAGGACTTAACGAGGATCCTTGTGGAACCCCACAAGGCAATTCTGTGGTGGGGGAGTAGTAATTGCCCAGCTTTACTGCTTGTCTACGGTTGGCTAGAAAAGAGGCTATAAGGTCTTTGGCCCGATGATTAATTCCAAGGGTCGCGACACGGTCGACCAAGATGGTGTGGTCGACCGTGTCAAAGGCCGCCGACAGGTCCAATAATATAAGAACTGCAGCTCCTCCTGAGTCCATAATCTCTCTAATTTCGTCCGAGGCTTTTATTAATGCTGTCTCAGTTCCGTGTTCCCTCCGGAACCCGAACTGAGTGTCATCTAAGAGTTTATGATGTTCAATAAACTCTGAGAGCTGTTTATTCATGATTGCCTCTATGACCTTGGACGTGAAGGGTAGACAGGCAATAGGCCTGTAGTTGGACGAAATAGTGGGGTCTAAAGAAGGCTTTTTAATTAAAGGTTTAACAATGGCCTTCTTCCAGCTTGCTGGGTAGACACCTAAATTAAATATGGAGTTGCATATTTCAGTTAGCGGCTGTGTGATAACATTCTGTAGTTTATTCATTATAGTGGGGGGGCAAGGATCAAGCGGGGAACCTGATTTGATCTTACAAATCAGTGTACTGATCTGATCTTCAGTAGCTGGTTGAAACTGATCAAAGGAGGGATGATTGAGTACTGGATAAATGATGGGTATAGCATCAGTTTTTCCTGCCTGTTCACTAGAGAAAGTAGAGTAGATGTCCATCACCTTGGTTTTAAAAAAAGTGGCTAATGAGTCACATAGTTCCTGCGAGTTCTCAATCACAGGTCCACTTGGGTTGGAGAGAGAATTGACCACTTGAAAGAGCATCCTGGCTGAGTTGTGTGCTTGCTCAATTTGGCCAGTGTAAAAGAGATTTTTTTGCGTGTTAATAGCTTTTTTGTAAATTGCTAGGGCGCTCTTATACTCTTGCTTAGCAGAGGGACTGTAGTGTTTCCTCCATCGTCTTTCAAGGTTTCTACAGTACTGACGCTGGAGGCGCAGTTCCTCTGTGTACCATTGAGCAGATGGAGTAGCTCTATTGGGGCGATAACATTTTTCAGGTGCAACTTGGTTAGCTGCCTTTAAAATCCATTCCTGAAAAATCGTGGACATGGTTTCAGTATCACCTATGTTTTCTGGAATAGATGATATCAGGAGATTAGTAAAATGCGGCATATCTGCCTTATTCCACATCCGTGCTCCCACCAACGGGCAGACTTTAGTCTGAGAAGGTTTAAGAGGTAACAGTGTAATCCTAAAAATAATGGCTTGATGGTCAGACCATGTCAAAGGAAGTACTACTGGTGTCTCAATGTTGGGATCGTTGGTAAATAATCCATCCAGTGTGTGCCCAGCATTGTGCGTTGGGCCCCTCACTAGCTGCTGCAGTCCTATTGCCTGCATGTCAGCGATAAGTTGGGCTGTATCATAATTTTCCATGTTTTCAAGTGGAAAATTGAAGTCCCCAAGAATGGTATATTTTGGTGAACCTATTACTGATTCCGTAATATCAGAAAGAGCGGCTAAGAATTTAGTTCGTGTTCCTGGGGGTCTATACACAAGTGTCCCTTTAAAAGCTTGTTTCTGGGTGAGATTAATAGTAAATGTAACAGCTTCACAGTTATTGCTGTGGCTAGGATCACATTTTATTCGATAAATGTCCCTGTAAATGATGGCTAAACCTCCACCTCGGCCTGAAATCCTATCTTGTCTAGCTACACAGTAGCCTTCTGGGGTAGCGAGTACAAAATCAGGACCAGATGCTTCATTTCCCCATGACTCGGTAATAAGAAGTATATCCAGTTCTTGGTTAGTAATAGTCTCCCTTATTTCCAAACTGTTTTGGGGGAGGGAGCGTACATTAATTAGTGCAGCTCTAACGTATTGGTTAGTTGATAGAGAAGCGCTGGAGGTTTCCTGGAAGTAGGATGTGGTGTTTGTCGCGTGCTGTGGGGGTGGCAAGGAAAAGGTACAACCTACACAAGTTATAGTTGAGGTATGCATGTGTTTACATGACAATGGTAAATTACAAGACCTACCGACACCTGTGTTCCACTGTTTCAGTTGTGCGGAGGTGTAGCATAAAATAGATGGAGGATTGTGAATGGCAGCAGCGCCAGGGGGGGTGGCCCTGGGCCCGGATCTGGCTCGGACGGGCACAGACGGGCTTGTCTTAGGCGCGTCTTCGGCGCGCGCCCGCTGCGCACGTCCGCTGCGCATCCTGGGTGAGCGAGGCCTATATAGCTCTCTCCCGGAAGTGGAGAAGAGCTACAACGCGTCCCGAGCCAGCCCTAAGATGACTACTTTATACCTTTTTATACATATTTAGATGATTATTTATTGCATTATTCAGTTGAATTAATATTATATATAATAAAGAAGCCTAAGTGAGCGATATTCGTGAGTGCCGGATGATTTCCATTTGAACGGAACTGGAGCTGGAATCGCATTTTCAATATATATATATATATATATATATATATATATATATTCACTGAAAAAACCACAGGTTTCACACCAGTTATAGTTAGGAATTAGCATTTAAAAAACCTTTGAAATTCACTGAAAAAACCATAGGTTTCACACCAGTTATAGTTAGGAATTAGCATTTAAAAAACCTATTAAATTCACTGACAAAACCAGTTATAGTTAGCTGGAAATTTTACTGATATAAAACCAATGAAATTCCACGTTATAGTTAGTTGGACTCACTATAACTTGCGCGTGCAATGCACTGCTGATGACGTCACATATTACATCACTCATGACATGGTCAGTGACATCACTCATGACATCACTGATGACACCATCCAGTGAATATGTGTCTTTCTGAAAAATAAATATTAGTGAGTAATGTTTAAATATTTAAATATATATATTATTGTTTCACTTTGTTTATAAGTGGCTACATGTGTTGGTAAGTAGCTACATGCGTATGTATATGGGTTATTAGATGTTTCTCTTAGTATCAGTATGAGTGTCTATATGGTTTGGTGGGGGTATTACTTAGCACATAGATGCATGAGTGACTGACTCGCTGTTTGTATGTGTTTTGAAGACAGCATATGTGCAGGACTGTATAGATGGATGAGTGTGTATATGTGTATGTTAGTGAGTGAATGACTGTCTCACTAGTGTCTTTATCAGTAACTACATATGTTTTAATCTAGTATATGTGAATATTGATGTATATAAGTGAGTATATGTGAGAGTAAGAGATTGTAAGAGTTCCTGTTTAAATAAGTATGTGTTTCTATAAGTGATTGTTTAAGAGAATAAATATGTGTATTTTTCAATACAAGTAAGGTGGAAGTGTGTGTATAACTCTATATTCAAATAAATGGATGTTCAATAGTTTATTTGCACGTGTGAGTATGTGTGTGAGTAACTTTTGGATGACTGTCGGTGTGTAACAGGATGTATAGGTGTATCACTTCATATGATAAGTGAGTATATGTATGAGTGACTATATAGAACTGTTGGTGAATGACTGGATGTGCATATAGATGGTGGAATTACTGAATTGCTTGTTGTAACTGATATGGGTATCTCCATTTTTTTTTAAATTTCAGTTTCTATTTTTGAATATGTGTTTCAAGGGTTACATTACAGTGAAAGGAGGTCTGTCACTATGTCACAAGGATGGTGTCATCAGTGATGTCATGAGTGATGTCACTGACCATGTCATGAGTGATGTAATATGTGACGTCATCAGCAGTGCATTGCACGCGCAAGTTATAGTGAGTCCAACTAACTATAACGTGGAATTTCATTGGTTTTATATCAGTAAAATTTCCAGCTAACTATAACTGGTTTTGTCAGTGAATTTAATAGGTTTTTTAAATGCTAATTCCTAACTATAACTGGTGTGAAACCTATGGTTTTTTCAGTGAATTTCAAAGGTTTTTTAAATGCTAATTCCTAACTATAACTGGTGTGAAACCTGTGGTTTTTTCAGTGAATTTCAAAGGTTTTTTTAATGCTAACTCCTAACTATATAAGACCTGAAAGCCCACCAGGAATCTCCAGTATGCGCCAGGGGACTGCATTGCAGAGAGGTGTAATGAAGCCACAACCCTTTTTACACCTCTCTGCAACGCAGCCCCCGTGCATGTTTGAAGAGGGGAAACTAATTCCCCTTGCATACTGGGGGCCCCTGGGGGCCTATTAGCCCACCTGGAACCTCCAGTATGCGCCTGGGGCTGCATTGCAGAGGTGTAATGAGACTATGCCCCTTGTTACACCTCTCTGCAACGCAGCCCACTGCCGCGTTTGCAGAGGGGGAACTAATTCCCCTTGCATTCTGGGGGTCCCTGGGGTCAACTAGTCCACCAGGAGCCTCCAGTATGCACGAGGGAGCTGCATTGCAGAGAAGTGTAATGAGGCCACACCCTTGTTACACCTCTCTGCAATGCAGGCCACTGGCGCCTTTGCAGAGGGGGGACTAATTCCCCTTGCATACTGGGGGTCCCTGGATCATATCTGCCCAAACACCGATATTCCGAACGATTGTAAATGACTTTTCTTGAGAAACATTTGGATTTGGATTATCATGTCCTATACTTTGGAATTTTTGAAAGACTGACTTTGAGGATGCTATAAATTACTCAAGTCTGCCCGAATTGTGTGGGTAAAATTGATACCTAGTCACTTTTAATAAGAATATACTTATGTCTCGTCTAACATTTGGAAGAAATATCTAGTTATATGACAACGGGATACCGACATAACTTGAAGGAAATAAGAACGCCCTGAAGAAGTTCTGTTGTACAGAACGAAACGTTTCGGCTGGCTGTGGTACATAAACTTAAGGAAAATAAAAGCATTTGAATATACACCAAGATTCAGCGCTTCAATAAGTACTCTAAGTGATATGATTTGATTGGACTCATTGTGAAAGTGGTGCTGTGCCAAACTTTGGAATATTCTCCACTACTCTCTACTACTTACTCTCTCCCACTCTCTACTACTCACTCTCTACTGCTCTCTACTACTCACTCTACTACTTACTCTCTACTACTCTCTACTACTCAGTCTCTACTACTCACTCTCTACTACTCTCTACTACTCACTCTACTATTCACTCTACTACTCTCTACTACTCACTCTGCTACTCTCTCTACTGCTCTCTACTACTCTCTACTACTCACTCTCTACTCTCTATTACTCACTCTCTACTCTCTACCTCTCTACCTCTCTACCTCTACACCTCTACCTCTCTACCTCTCTCTACACGCACACATATAGACATATATGCATATATATATGTGCATATGCATTTATATATATGTATGTGTATATATAAAAAAAACAACTAAACATTTTTTTTTCTAATCAGCTACTTTTAAAACTGTCATTCTTTTTCCCCATGGTACACTCCCCGGTACGCTTACCGGTGCGCGTACCGGGCGCTCACCCCGCGAAAATCAAAAAAAATGTTTATTTTTTTTTTGCCCCGTGGGGCCCTTTTATGGCCCCCACATCAAACCTAGGGGGTCAAGGGGGGTCTACTCTGCCCCCTTATGGTCATTTCCCCCTTTGTTTTGGCCACCTCTTGTGTCTCGATCCTACCGAGACACAAGATGGCGGCCGCTCCGGACTGTTTAGAATGTTTACAGACCCCCCAGAGCCAATCAGCTTTCTCCGCGCAAGTCGCGTGACGCGCCCGGTGCGCGTACCGGGCGCTCACCCCGCGAAAATCAAAATTTTTTTTTATTTTTTTTTTGCCCCGTGGGGCCCTTTTATGGCCCCCACATCAAACCTAGGCGGTCAAGGGGGGTCTACTCTGCCCCCTTATGGTCATTTCCCCCTTTGTTTTGGCCACCTCTTGTGTCTCGATCCTACCGAGACACAAGATGGCGGCCGCTCCGGACTGTTTAGAATGTTTACAGACACCCCAGAGCCAATCAGCTTTCTCCGCGCAAGTCGCGTGACGCGCCCGGTGCGCGTACCGGTGCGCTTACCGGAGCGCTGCTATAGATATATATATTTTTTTGAACCTTAATTACTCAAAATCCACTGGAGCACATATCTTGAGACATAGCAAAGGCACATCGGGCTACCAGTCCCTACAATTTTGCCAAGTTTGGTGGAAATCCATTCAGCCGTTCGGGCTAAAAGTGAAATCGACCGCCCTATGGAAATTAACATGGGGAAAACGCGTTTTGGGACCCCCCTTTTATCTCGGCCCCCGCTTGACGAATCCCCCCCAAACTTTCAGGGAAGGACCGGACCGCCATGAGACCATTTTCCTGAAAATTTCAGGCAGATTCGTCAACCGGCGCCAAAGTTATTCAAAATAGAATGTTGAGATTTAACATTGAAAATTATCCTAACTATAACTACCTACTGGCGACCGCCAGTAGGTAATATATATATTACCTACTGGCGGTCGCCAGTAGGTATATATAGTTAGGATTTTTTCTCTATGGGACTTTTGAAAATTCTATGCCTAATAACTTTGGCGTTTGTGGACGGAATTGGCTGAAATTTTCAGGAAAATGGCACATTTTGTTTCTGAGCAGCTCCTGGAAATTTGGGGGGGGGTTTGTCAAGGGGGGGCCGAGAAAAAAGGGGGGTCCCAAAACGCGTTTTTCCCATGTTATTTTCCATAGGGCGGTTGGACTCACTTTTAGCTCGAACGGCTGAATGGATTTGCACGAAACTTGGCAAAATTGTAGGGACTGTTAGCCCGATGTGCCTTTGCTAGGTCTCAATATATGTGCTCCAGTAGTTTTTGAGAAATTAACGTTCAAACCAAGATATATATCTGTAACAGCGCTCTGGGCAGCGATCCGGTCCGCTTACTTTTCGCTTATCGGAACTTTGCGCGCAGAAAGCTGATTGGCTCTCCGGTGTCTGTCAACATTCTAAACAGTCCGGAGCGGACGCCATCTTGTCTCTCGGTAGGATCGAGAGAGAAGAAGAGGTGGAAAACGAAGGGGGAATTTAATGAAAGGGGGCAAGGTATCCCCCTCTTGACCTCCTAGGAATGTTGTTGGGGTTATTAAAGGGTCCCGTGGGGAAAATAAAAAAAAAATGATTTTTCACGGTAGAAGCGCGGCCGCGAACTGGTAGCGAAACGGGAATTCGCCATTTTGTGCTTCGTAAATTAAATTACTAGTTATAAGTGGGTACGGGAGACGTATCCTAATCCCCTATGTTTCCTGAGGGTGGGTGAGGAGGCTGATATATGTTGATACATCTTTTCCAGCGGCTGTGCGTGAGCTTTTTTTTTTTTTTTGCTGCGTGACAGTCCGGAGCGGCCGCCATCTTGTCTCTCGGTAGGATCGAGAGAGAAGAAAAGGTGAAAAACTAAGGGGGAATTTAATGAAAGGGGGCAAGGTATCCCCCTCTTGACCCCCTAGGAATGTTGTTGGGGTTATTAAAGGGTCCCGTGGGGAAAATAAAAAAAAAATGATTTTTCACGGTAGAAGCGCTTCACGGGCCGCGAACTGGGCCGCAAACTGGTAGCGAAACGGGAATTCGCCATTTTGTGCTTCGTTAATTAAAGTACTAGGTATAAGGGGGTGCGGGAGACATATCCTAATCCCCTATGTTTCCTGAGGGTGGCTGAGGAGGCTGATATATGTTGATATATCTCTTCCAGCGGCTGCGCCATCTTGCCTTTTTTCGAATGCCACAATTTTGTCGTGCACGGCAGCCATTTTAGATGCCAGGCTGGTCCCAGGCTATCACCTACCCCTGCGGATGTAGTTTATGGCCCCAGCTGTAGAGAATTCAGACATGCCAATTCTCCTGATTCAGGCGTGTGAGTACTGATTTCAGTGCTAGTCTCCCGCCTCCCGATTTCTGCAAGCAAAAACCCGGGGGCATATTACTAACAACTAGCGATAATTTTTGTCTATAACTTGTTTAGAGACAAAAATTATCGCCGCACATCGGCGATTTTTATCGCAGATAAACCTTGCTATTATCGCAGAAAAGTCAGCGATATTCATGTATTATCGACCTAATGCTCTTAGCCATGTTATCCACCTCCCATTGGATAACATGGCTAAGAACTGCTCAGGGCAGGTGTTAGCTTTTGGAGATATTCGCGCTTAGTGCGAATATCTCCAAAAGTTGGTAATAGAAGGTAGCGATGTTAGGGACTGTTTCCAGTCGCTAACATCTTGGCACGCCACTTTGCATGTCATTAGTGATAAGTATCACTGACATGCAAAGCCGGGCCCAAGATGGTCGCTATCTCCTTTTAGGTGTCACTAACTGGTGTTAGCGACAGCTTGATAATAGGGAAATAATTTTATCTCCGCTTTCATGGTTTTTAAAGCCAAAAAAGCGGAGATAAACCCCCTTGATAATATGCCCCACGATTCCTTGGGGGTTTCAGCTGATAGGGCTTGGTATTGTGTTACATGGTAATTTTTCCATGAAACGTCAGAGGGTCGATGTAGGGGTTCTAGAAGAGGTGATAAACCATTTAAGCCTCATGAACAAGCGCATGGTCTTTTAAAGATTTCTGAAGTACTCGGGGCGGCGGTGTGTGTGTGCCCTCTTTCAGGAGCGGGCGGGGGGGCACTGCCAGCAACTTGCCAGGTCAGGTAGTGTTCAACACGTGCATCACCCTTTCTCTGCCTGCTATTGCGCTCCATGCTTCGGAAAGGTAAGAAAAAGAACGTGCATTTGAGTTTGAAATGTCCGATCCTGCAGCAGCACACTTCCAAAGCCCACACATGACAATAACCCGATTCAAGGCCCCATTCACCCGTTTTTCAAAAAATAGATAACACTCCAACAAAGTAAGGTTATAAAACTTTATTAACTTTTAACGATAATGAACAGAACAAAAACTAAAAACATTTAAACATTTATTAACACAAAAAGCAACAATGGTTAGAAGCTGTCTTTTGTGCGAATAGTCCCAAGGCAGCACAACGTGCAGAGTTCTGGACGGCACCCAGGTGATGTCGCCTGGGTGCCGCACTGGTTTAGGGATCCTACAATGCTGCTCCGAAAATTGGCGTGGGGCGTCCCGGGTGGGGCGGGGGGAGGCCTCGTCAGTAGCGGTCTGTTGTGCGAATAGTCCCAAGGCAGCACAACGTGCAGAGTTCTGGACGGCACCCAGGTGATGTCGCCTGGGTGCCGCACTGGTTTAGGGATCCTACAATGCAGCACAGAAAAACAGCGTGGGGCGTCCCGGGTGGTGCGGGGGGAGGCCTCGTCAGTAGCGGTCTGTGTCCAGTGTCACATGGCTGACACAACATGTACGACAGGCACCCAGGTGATGTCCAGTAAACTGCCGCACTGGTTTTGGTATCCTACAATGCTGCTCCGAAAATTGGCGTGCGGCGGCCCGGGGGGGGGGGGGGAGGCGGCGTGAACGGGCCTCCCCAGGTGGCAGCCATTCAGCTGTTTACCGCCCGCTCTTGCGACTACAGCGTCTCGCTCACCATGTAGTTGAGTTGTTCCCACTCTTGCGGTGCAGCGATAGGCGGCTGCCACATGACTCTTAAAATGGCGGACGGCTCTTCGGTTTTGGGCCTGGTCCACTGAAATGGCCCTGGGACACCTTGGAAGTCGGATGCTTGCCTGCTAGGGCTTGGGCTCCATTCTCGAAAAGCGTCCCCTCAGCCGTGAAGATTGTATAAAAGTCTTGGGGGCTCCCGACTCCCGCAGGCTTTCGGTGGGGAGCGGCTGCCATGATTGCTCGCGGAATGACCACGACGGAGCCACGAGATGGTGGTGCTCTCATGCTGACGCCAGCTTCAGTCTGAATGATCCAGAAACAAGGTGGGGCTTTCATCGTTTGGGAAAAAAAAATGTTCTAAACCAATGAAAAGTGTTATTTTTAGGTCATATGACCAAGCCTTCCATCTTTAGGAAACCAAAAGTAAAATGAACCAATGAAAAGTTTTATAAACAAGTCACATGACCTGTTATGCGACATAGGGCTACAAAAAGCGTAGAAAATCCGTTGGCACGTGAGGCGGCGTCAGTAGCGGACCGATGTGCGAATAGGCCGAAGGCAGCACAACGCGCCGAGATCCGGATGGCACCGAGGTGGTGTCCAGCAAATTGCCGCACTGGTGTGGCCATCCTACAATGCTGCGCCGAAAGACGGCGTGTCCAGCTGAATTGCGGTCACTGTTGCGGTACAGTGACTCGAACGCGCCGAGATCCGGATGGCGCCGAGGTGGTGTCCAGCAAATTGCCGTACTGGTGTGGCCATCCTACAATGCTGCGCCGAAAGACGGCGTGTTCAGCTGAGTTCCGGTCACTCTTCCGGCACAGTGACTCGAACGCGCTGAGATCCGGATGGCACTGAGGTGGTGTCCAGCAAGTGGCTGCACTGGTGTGGCCATCCTACAATGCTGCGCCGGAAGTCGGCGTGGGGTGCCCCGTTGGCTTATGAGGTGATGTCAGTAGTGGACTGATGTGTGAATAGGTCGGAACCAGCACAAGGCGCCAAGATCCGAATGGCAAGTCCTGGATGTTGAGTGCCTCAGTTGAGATTTCTGAGCAGTGCTTGTAGAACTGTCTGAAGCTTATTTGCACCTGCTGCAGCTTCACTAGGTCCGGCGGAACTTTTTTCCTTTTCCTTTCTGCTTCTTTTCCTACAATGCGTTTCATCTGAAGACACGACCAGGTCCCTGAATGTGTGCAGGGGGACGCTATTGATTGAATGAAAATGGCGGCTTGACACAAAGCTGACTCAAGCGTTACTGTTGGTGCTATACAGACAAAAATTGGTTTTCAGTTTGTACATTCTTCAGGTTTTTTTTTCCATCCAAGTCTGATTGAGAGTTTGTAGAAAAATGGCTTCAGATTTTCCACATACTACTCTTCAACATTCTTCCTAAATGTAACAATGTGAAACTCACTAGGAGAACGGCTGTTTCTGTTTCCTTTCAAAATGCTGCCACCAATATTTTCTGAATGGAAGACATCATCTTGTAACATAAAGGGCCGAAAGGGGTTCTGGTCTGGCCGATGGTTGGTGGAGACATTTTGACTATATCTTGGACCTGCCCGGCCTCGCCCAAAATGGCGCCGGTATAAATGGGACTCGTAACTCTTTGCCCGCAAATGTATATCTAGAAAATGTTATTGTAAGTGGCCCTGTCGTATTTTAATTACAAAATGTACGTCCACCGATACCGCAACTGTTAGACACCTTTGTTCTTGTCACCTAATGGCCCGCTCGTTACGTTCTTCTACAGTGTAAATGTCTCCTCATCATATACGATTTGAGTTTGCTCCGTGGCCGGCCCACGTGGTTATAGGCCCGTATTTGTATACTGACATTTTCACAATAAAGGTTTTTAAAACAAAACACGGTAGTAGTATTTTCATTTGTAAAGTTTTTACTTTTAGTGACTGTTTTCGAATCAGTAAAAGGCAAGTGAAATAAAGCAGTCCAATTACATGACGGATAAAAGGTATAATATGTAGGAACGCAGTAAAGATAAATGGTCAAGGGCAGTTGTGTTTTTCATGTCTGCAACATAAAGTGATCGATAAGAATCTGATAATCAGGCGTATCGGCGACTAAGACAGCAGGCCGAATCTCTTTTACTCAACGGCTCCGTCATGGAAGGAAGAAACGCCCTTTTTCTCGAAAAAGGAATATATTTTACTTGCCAGACAGTTGTAAATTTTCCGGGAAAGTACATTAGCCTGGAATATTATAACATATGTTTGAAAAAAAAATATTGTTCGAAAATAATAAAAAGCGTAATTTTTAGGTCATATGACCAAGCTTTTCATCATTAAATTAACAAAAGTAAAATGAACCAATGAAAAGTTTTATTAACAAGTCACATGACCTGTTATGCTTACGTTACGCGCTGCGCGCCGCGCCTCGGATCACTTCCGGGTGCGCTAACGCGGCGTGTCATAAAACGCATTACGCGACAACGTAGGTCAAGAATATAGTCTAAATGTCTCCACCAACCAGCGTTCAGAACACAACCCCTTTCAGCAGTCCAAAAAGTTCTGTTAAATGACAACAGAGGGGACAGGCAACAAGAACCATCAGTCAAAGAGGGGAGGGCAAGTTCTTCTCTTCCGGGTCATGTTGGGGCGCTACCGGAACTGATCGAATTGGTAGTCTACAGTGTTTCTGGATGTTTCAGACTAAAGCTGGCGTCAGCATGAGACCACTACCATCTCGTAGCTCCGTCGTGGCCATTCCACGAGCAATCATGGCAGCCGCTCCCCACCAGAAGCCTGCGGGAGTCGGAGGCCCCCAAGACTTTTGTAGAATCTTCACGGCTGAGGGGACGCTTTTCGAGAATGGGATCCAAGCTCTAGCAGACAAGCGTCCGAGTTCCAAGGTGTCCCAGGGCCATTTTAGTGGACCAGGCCCAAAACCGAAGAGCCGGCCGCCATTTTGAGAGTCCTGTGGCAGCCGCCTATCGCTGCACCGCTAGAGCGGGCGCATCTCAACTACATGGTGAGCGAGACGCTGTAGTCGCAAGAGCGGGCGGAAAACAGCTGAATGGCGGAAGAGGCACAGTGTAGCAAAAGCGGGCGGAATGGCAACTAAAACGATAAAGGGGCGCCTCACTACAGCTTGTCTTCAGGTCAAACGGATTGTGGGACAAGGTCCAGAATTGAAGAGTCATCAAAAGGCAAAAAGTACCGCCGGACCCCGGGAGCCGGCCGCCTATGTCGGGGGCGATCTCAGGCTACACCAGTGCTATAAGACTTGGGGAGGGTGTCGGAGCCAAGCGTCTTCTCCGAGTCCAAGGCCATCACAGCGCCCCTCAGGGGCCTCCGTCAAGCTGTTTAGGAAGGTAACATATCATATTGTTTTCTAATGCAGTCAGGTCCACAAACGACACTCACTTACTTTGAGAATAGTGAAGCTGCAGTAGGAGGAAATAAGCTTCAGACAGTGTTACAAGCGCTGCTCAGAACTCTTAACTATGGCACCCAACATCCAGAACTTATGCTATTTGAGAATGGTAGTGACATCGAAGCATCTCGGGGACCAAAACCATTAACGTACTTTCACGTATGAAAATCTTACTTGGGGAGGGGGCAGGAGTGAAGCGCCCCCTCCCAGTCAGCGCCACCACACCGTATGTTGAAAATCTGAAGCCATCGTTCTACAAAGTCAACCAAACTTGGATTGAAAAATCTAGAAAAATGTACAAACTGAAAACCAGTTTTGGTCTGCATAGCATCAGTAACAACGCTTGAGTCAGCTTTGTGTCAAGCCGCCATTTTGATTCAACAAAGCACAGGCATTGAAAAAGGCTGAAATTCAGAACTCTAAACTATGGCACCCAACATCCAGGAGCTTGCTATCCGGATCTTGGAGCCTTGTGCTGTTTTCGATCTATTCACACATCGGTCCACTACTGACATCATCTTATAAACCAACGTTATGTAAATAGTTTTTTAATAAAATGTTTTACCCTATTTCTTTGCTGGTGTGTTGTCTATATTTTTAATATTTGCATAGGGTTTGTGATTATTTTGTGCGGGATGGGTGATGGAGCCGAGCTGTCTTGCAGCCCTCATGGTGTGGAGCTCAGTTCATCTCACTATTTTCGTATTTCTCAAGAAGGGTTGTTCCTAATATTTCTATTTTAGCGAGGTCAAAAAGAGATCCAATTAGTGGCCTACTGATTTTGCTCGATTACTTTTATTTTTTTACACGATTTTTCACTATCTGCAAAGACTAAACAGAGTATTGCGACTTTGTGCTTGTTTGTAAATAGAGAATGATCCAAAGAGAACCAATTCTAAAACAGTAAATGCTTGGACAACAATCAATCAAATGGAGAGACAAGGAGGTACGACGGATTACAACGGGGGTAAAGGCCTGCGTTAACTACCCTTCTGTATCTGCAAAGAGAGAGTACTAACAAAGGCAAAAGAGGGGAGGGGGGGGGGGGCAGCGTTCAAAGCACATCAGCGTGCATAAATACGAAAATGTTTTTATCTATCACGTACTTGACATTTTAAAGCTTTTCATATTTGCTATTAAAAAACCAATGAAATTCACAGAAAAAACCATAGGTTATAGTGGATATATAGTTAGGAATTTGCATTTACAAAACCTTGAAAATTCAATGAAAAAACCATAGGTTATAGGCCATATATAGTTAGGAATTAGCATTTACAAAACCTTATTTTACTCGCATAAAACCATTGAAATTCCATATATAGTTAGCTAACTATAAGCGCTAACTATATATCGCGCACCCGCAATCCACTGCTGATGATGTCACATATTACATCATTCATGACATGGTCAGTGACATCACTGATGACATCACTGATGACATCTCAAATGACATCACTGATGACAACTCAAATGATATCAATGATGACATCTCAAATGACATCACTGATGACAACTCAAATGACATCACTGATGACATCTCATTTGTCATCACTGATCACATCACTCATGTGATAATACAATGAACCTCTTCAGACTCTAATATAACCTTACATACACTCAGTATAAACAGACACTCACAGACTGTCACTCATCCATGGAGTTACTCACACACCTAGTCAGTCATGCAAAGAATCAATCACACCTCCATTTCCTCAACTATACAGTTATACACATCTTACTTATTCAAACATATAATAACACATATTTACTCTCTTATATAATCCCTGATACAAGCTCACAGTGATCGATACAGCCACTCACACATTCACTGGGTCTTATGTTCAGTTATTTATACATCTCAACTCTCACATGTATTGTGTTTTACATACGTACTTACTTGCACATGTAGCAATGAGAAATCCATTCACTCACCAACACACCCATGCACAGTCAACCGCCCATATAGCTGTTTCCACATGCACTCTTGAACTCATACTCCTAGTGAATCAACTGCTTACACATCTATGCACAGAGTCACGCACCTCCCAGCCACCCACACACACACTCAGCCTCCCATTCAAATATTTGGGCAACCAATCAATAACCCATATGGCCACTCTTATAGCTACTGATCAACACATGCAGCAGCTTACACAACAACAAACATACTGATGCACGAATTAAGACAGTTTAGTCACTAACCCATGTACTCAGTGAGACACATTTAATCACTCACTCATACAGTCAGTCATGCACCTACTAAATTCTTCATCCAGACACTTATACATCCACTCATTCTTCAATATGTGAAACATATTTAAACTTTACAGACACATACAATCACTGGTTGTTTTGATCAGTGATGTCATCAGTGATGTCACTGACCATGTCATGAATGATGTAATATGTGACATCATCAGCAGTGGATTGCGGGTGCGCGATATATAGTTAGCGCTTATAGTTAGCTAACTATATATGGAATTTCAATGGTTTTATGCGAGTAAAATAAGGTTTTGTAAATGCTAATTCCTAACTATATATGGCCTATAACCTATGGTTTTTTCATTGAATATATATATATATATATTTTAAGCAATTCAAAAAATTCAAAAAATACACTGCACTCTTCTCGGATGATTAAAGCAATTTAATCCAGTTCAGTAAATCTTCCTCACCTACGCGTTTCGAACAGTAAATGTTCTTGATCACGGTAGTAACAAGTCCGTCTTTACTTTTTGTTATTTATACCCTCCTGGCCCACTTAACAATTAGGATGCATTGTGGGAGGGGTAGTTTGTGCTCAGTTCTAATAAAACCATTTATCATTTTCCTTGTACCTTTTTAACAAGCCACAAGTTCTGACAAGTTTCCGGATTAGATCAGGATTAAATGATCTATCGAGGGCTGAGTGCCCTGTTAGATAGAAGAATTTTTTTTTCTTCTTCTAAGATTCGTATATATGTTTAAATACATATATACAATAGTGTATATCACATGAATGATATCATCAGTGATGTGATCAGTGATGTCAAATGAGATGTCATCAGTGATGTCATTTGAGATGTCATCAGTGATGTCATCAGTGATGTCACTGACCATGTCATGAATGATGTATTATGTGACATCATCATCAGTGGATTGCGGGTGTGTGAAATATAGTTAGTACAACTAACTATATAGGAGCAATTTCAATGGTTTTTTAAATGCTAATTCCTAACTATATTAGGCCTGAAACATATGTTTTTTTAAGTGAATATATATATACATATTACCTACTGGCGATAGCCAGTAGGTATATATAGTTAGGACCTAGCTACCATAGGAAATCCGCAACATTCTATTGGGAATAACTTTGGCGCCGGTTGAGGAATTTGCGTGTAATTTTCCAAAATTTTGGGGAGCTCCGCTCCGCTCCTTCCCTGAAAGTTTTGGGGGGATTCGTAAAGTGGGGCCTGAGAAAGAAGGGAGGTCCCAAACATGTTTTCCCCATGTTAATTTCCATTGGATGTTCTGACACGGCTACAGCCCGAACCACAGAACGGAATTACGCCAAACTTTGCAAAATTGTAGGGACTGGTACGCAAATGTGCCTTTGCTATATTTGGTGAAAATTGCTCCAGTGGTTTT
The DNA here is from genome assembly GCF_964263255.1 of Lissotriton vulgaris. Classification (NCBI taxonomy): domain Eukaryota; kingdom Metazoa; phylum Chordata; class Amphibia; order Caudata; family Salamandridae; genus Lissotriton; species Lissotriton vulgaris. The sequence goes on from NC_141690.1 coordinate 37,897,932, forward strand.
TTCGAAAATTTACTTCAAAAACTCATATATATCTGGGCAGAGCCTAACCACACATCTCATCGTGAGATCTGATTGGCTGTCAGCACTTCATCCAAGAAGTGTTGGCAGCCAGCTTGGGACCAATATACATGACAGCACCTCATTAAAAAGCATTGTAGTTATTAGAGGGTTTTAGGACTTTAATTACATTATAAATCATTTGCTGATGGTACCATACTCATTTTAGGAATTGTGGTATTTTCTAAGGTGATTTTACCATGTGAAAAATCCTTCTGCTGGGATATCATGAATCATGTGTGAAAGAAAACTATTATCTCATGCTTTTCCCACAGTGGTTTGGAAGGGGATCTATAAGATAAACTGAAAGCATATTTTCAGTAAATTCGCATTATCTTTCTAAGTCATGTGAGAATGAAGTCTGACATTCTCAGTAAAACATGTACATCCAACAAGGACAGAGACTGTCAGTTGATTCCTTTGTGTTCTACTGCAGCCTCCTAGAGTGTCCTAAAGAACAACTAGAGCGCTAACTGTCCTACTCATTACAAAGGTATGGCACACCTGAAGCCATCTTGATTGGAATAAAGTGGTAACTCTTAAAACATTTAATTTAAAAAGGAACAAAATGAGGGGGTATATTTTGCCATAGAAAGTATGTTTTTGTCAGTGAATTTCAAAGGTTTTTTAAATGCTAATTCCTAACTATATAAGGCCTGAAACCTCTGGTTTTTTCAGTGAATATATATATATATATATATATATATATATATATATATATATATATATATATATATATATATATATATATATATATATATATATATATATTCACTGAAAAAACCATAGGTTATAGACCATATATAGTTAGGAATTCGCATTTACAAAAACCTTATTTTACTCACACAAAACCATTGAAATTCCATATATAGTTAGTTGCACTAACTATATATCGCGCACCCGCAATCCACTGCTGATGATGTCACATATTACATAATTCATGACATGGTCAGTGACATCACTGATGACATCTCAAATGACATCACTGATGACATCTCAAATGACATCACTGATGACATCACTGATGACATCTCATTTGACATTACTGATCACATCACTGATGATATCATTCATGTGATAATACGATGAACCTCTTCAGACTCTAATATAACCTTAGATACAATCAGTGTAAACAGACACTCACAGACTGTCACTCATCCATGGAGTTACTCACACACCTAGTCAGTCATGCAAAGAATCAATCACACCTCCATTTCCTCAACTATACAGTTATACAAACTTTACTTATTCAAACATATACTAACACATATTTACTCTCTTATACAATCCCTGATACAAGTTCACAATGATCCATACAGCCACTCATACATTCACTGGCTCTTATGCACAGTTATTTATATATGTCAACTCTCAGATGTACTGTGTTTTACATATGTACTTACTTTGACATGTAGCACTGAGATATCCATTCACTCACCAATACACTCATGCACACAGTCAACCGCCCATACAGCTGTTTCCACATGCACTCTTGAAACCATACATCTAGTGAATCAACTGCTCACACATCTATGCACAGATTCATACACCTCCCAGCCACCCACACACACACTCTGTCTCCCATACAAATACTTGGGCAACCAATCAATAACCCATATAGTTACTCATATAGCTACTTATCAACACATGCAACAGTTTACAGAACAACAGACATAATGATGCACAAATTAAGACAGTTTAGTCACTAACCCATGCACTCAGTGAGACACATTTAATCACTCACTCATACAGTCAGTCATGCACCTACTAAATCCTTCATCCAGACACTTATACATCCACTCATTCTTCAATATGTAAGACATATTTTAACTTTACAGAAACATACAGTCACTGGATGTTGTCATCAGTGATGTCATCAGTGATGTCATTTGAGATATCATCAGTGATGTCATCAGTGATGTCACTGACCATGTCATGAATGATGTAATATGTGACATCATCAGCAGTGGATTGCGGTTGCGCGATATATAGTTAGTGCAACTAACTATATATGGAATTTCAATGGTTTTGTGTGAGTAAAATAAGGTTTTGTAAATGCGAATTCGTAACTATATATGGTCTATAACCTATGGTTTTTTCAGTGAACTTTCAATGTTTTGTAAATGCTAATTCCTAACTATATATGGTCTATAACCTATGGTTTTTTCAGTGAATTTTCAAGGTTTTGTAAATGCTAATTCCTGACTATATATGGTCTATAACCTATGGTTTTTTCAGTGAATATATATATATATATATACATACATATATAAACATATATCATCTGTATATCTATATAAATACAAACATAAATGCATGCATACATATACTTCTATGCATACAGATGCATGTTATTTACATGAAAGTTGAAAAAACACTAATAAAAGCAAAGCTAAAAAGCCACCTCATTACAAACAGAATGGCTTTAACTTAAACGAGGGCGAGATCTATTGCATTTTCAATGCTTGTTTACTTTGGTTCCATCAAGAAGGCATTCAGATGTGTCACACATTTGCCATAAATTCTGAATGTTAGCACTCTAGTTGCACATTAGATCACTGTAGTAAAGCTACTGCTCACCAGGGACGTCTGCTGCTGGTATTCAAAGTGCATGTTTCAGTCTGCATGTCAGAATTTTTTTAATGAAATAGAAGAGGATTTGAGAAGTCACTTAAAATGATCCCTAATTTTTCTTTCTGAAGCACTGATCATACTTTCTATGGCAAAATTAACCCCCTCATGTTGTTCCTTTTTAAATTGAGTGTTTTCAGACTTACCACTTCATTCCAATCAAGATGGCTTCTGGTGTGCCATACTTTTGTCATAAGTAAGACTGTTAGCGCTCTAGTTGTTCTTTAGAACACTCTGGGACATTCTGTCATTGGGCTATACTTGGGGTACATCTGGGTAATATTTGGGCTACATTTAGGCTCTTTTGTCTCTGGTGGCCATCTTGGGAGACTGTATGTCAGACTTTTTTAATGAAATTGAAGAGGGTTTGAGAAGTCACTCAAAATGTGCCCTAATTTTTCTTTCTGCAGCACTAATCATAATTCATATGGCAAAATATACCCCCTCATGTTGTTCCTTTTTAAATTAAATGTTTTAAGAGTTACCACTTTATTCCAATCAAGATGGCTTCAGGTGTGCCATACCTTTGTAATAAGTAGGACTGTTAGCGCTCTAGTTGTTCTTTAGAACACTCTGGGACATTCTGTCATTGGGCTATACTTGGGCTACATCTGGGTGATATTTGGGCTACATTTGGGCTCTTTTGTCTCTGGTGGCCATTTTGGGAGACTGCATGTCAGAATTTTTTAATGAAATAGAAGAGGATTTGAAAAGTCACTCAAAATGTGCCCTAATTTTTCTTTCTGCAGCACTAATAATACCTTCTATTGCATATTATACCCCCTCATTTTGTTCCTTTTTAAATTAAATGTTTTAAGAGTTACCACTTTATTCCCATCACGATGGCTCCAGGTGTGCTATACCTTTGTAATACGTAGGACTGTTAGCGCTCTAGTTGTTCTTTAGAACACTTTAGGAGGCTGCAATAGAGCACAACGGAATCAACTGACAGTCTCTGTCCTTGTTGGATGTACATGTTTTACTGAGAATGTCAGACTTCATTTTCACATGACTGAGAAAGATAATGTGAATTTACAGAAAATATGCTTTCAGTTTAGCTTATAGATCCCCTTCCAAACCACTGTGGGAAAATCATGAGATATTAGTTTTCTTTCAAACAATATTCATGATATCACAGCAGAAGGCTTTTTCACATGGTAAAATCACCTTAGAACCCACCACAATTCCTAAAACGAGTATGGTACCATCAACAAATGATTTATAATGTAACTAAAGTCCTAAAACCCTCTATTAACTACAATGCTTTTTAATGAGGTGCTATCATGTATATTGGTCCCAAGATGGCTGCCAACACTTCTTGGATGAAGTGCTGACAGCCAATCAGATCAGATGTGTGGTTAGGCTCCGCCCAGATATATATATTTTTTGAACCTAAATTACTCAAAATCCACTGGAGCACATATATTGAGACCTAGCAAAGGCACATCGGGCTAACAGTCCCTACAATTTTTGCCAAGTTTCGTGCAAATCCATTCAGCCGTTCAAGCTAAAAGTGAGGCCAACCGCCCTATGGAAATTAACATGGGAAAAACGCGTTTTGGGACCCCCCTTTTTTCTCGGCCCCCCCTTGATGAAACCGCCCCAAATTGTCAGGGGCTGCTCAGAAACAAAATGTTCCATTTTCCTGAAAATTTCAGCCAATTCCGTCCACAAACGCCAAAGTTATTAGCCATAGAATTTTCAAAAATCCCATAGAGAAAAAATCCTAACTATATATACCTACTGGCGACCGCCAGTAGGTAATATATATATGTATATATATATATATATATATATATATATATATATATATATATATATATATATATATATATATATATATATATATATATATATATATATATATTTATATCTACATGCATGTATTCTTATTTGAATTATATGAATTAGCAGACTTGCAATTCAAACTTTGCTTAATACAAACTGTAGCCTGCTTCTGAGAAAGGCTTTACTTTCCACTTTCTCTAGATACTCTGTAATATCTTTGTAACTGTTACTTTTTCAGATAGTTCATAAGCACCTTGCATTTAATGTTCTGTGCCTTAACTAACTATCCTTGTAGGTTATATACTGCAAAATTGCTTCAGCGAGTCCTCACTATGTATTTTTTGACTTACTTGAATATTCCCTGTAGCCTCAGACCCAATGAACCACCACCGCAAGTACTCACGGACAGGAATACGGCTACTTGTTGTCTCTTTGATTCTTGTATCGCCACTGTGAGAAGTTGGCCTGGCATATGCTGTCCACTATTCTAGTGGGCACCTTGCACCAGTCCAAACGACCTTTATTGATGGTAGGTTAAAGACAACCTTATAGAAAGCTATCCTAGAGGTAGCTGTGGAGAGCAGCCTTCAGGCTAAGTCTTGATGGAATGTAAAGCAGCTTGTTTTACCAGTCTATAATCTTGTAAATGACCAAATGAAAGGAGAACCACATCAGGTATATAAATAAAATATATGTATTTATTCTAAACACATTCTTCTAGTCTCTTTATGAGGCTACAGGCACAAGTAAAACTTATTTAGCACAGAACATTTGCACAAAATATGATTAGCCCTAGGGGCGTCACAAAAAATATACTAAGAAAGTGGCATAAGAACCACAACTGACATAGATACAAGGCCTAGAGCCTTCAGAACTGCTGGGGCCACCAGGAACCACCCAAAGTAGTGACACAGGGTACCCACGGGGGATGCGTGCAGTGTCTAAACACAGCTGCAAATCACCATTAACTTCTGCGGGGAAAGTCGCGGTTGAAAAATTACAAAGGAAGGACACTTAGAAGAGGACTTGGAGCAAACCCCTTTAGAACTAGGCATTTCTAGACTCAATACCTCACAAAGGGAAGCCGGGTGCATAGGTGTCGGGTTTTGACGTCGTTGGTAATGACAAGCTGCGGAAAAGTGATGCAGGCGACCAAGTCTAAAGTCTCCGAATGGATCCAAGCCTGGGTCAGAGTCAAGAAGAACCTGAAAGCAGAGGGGACAGAGTCTGGGTCACTAGCCAGTGACCAGGAAGGCGATGAGATGATGCCAACCAATGTTGGTGATTTCTGGTGAAGAAGGTGAAGCTTGACTCTTCAGCCACGAGAAGCAGGAGGCATCGACGATGACCAGGATCTGGATTCAAGCTCTCCCATGAAGGATGTTGAGTGCTGCGGTGTCGGATTCCGGATGGGACCCAACAAACCTTGGCAACAGCAACCCACGCAGAAACAGAGATTGGCTTCGGTGCAGACCAGCAAGGTCTAAGAGACTCACCCTTTGGAGGGCAGTCAGGGCATGTTTGGAGCAACTAGGAAAGCCCAAGAAATGGGAGAGTTACATTCGTGGGGACCCACCAGTCGACGGACCAGGGATTGCGAAGGAGCCTCGAGCGGAAATGCTAGAAGCTGCCCCATGAAACACATTTGGAGTCTAGGCCCACAATCTTTGGAGCAAATGGTGCTCGGGGCTTGGACTACAAGTAGCCCAATGCACAACTTCGGGAAAGCTCAGGAAGATGATGCACTTGCAAATGTGCACATGTCCAGGAGTTTCGGTCCCACGACACTCATGAAGGCTGCGGATCTCGGCTTTGCGGGGATCTCGCGTCGGCCTCAGAGATGTCTGGAAGTCCACGTCCTGTGTCACAAATCCGTCGGGATCCGGCGGGAGCCTTAGAAATGCAGACCGGCAAAATGCTTCTTTGGTGCCTTTTTGAACAGGGGAGTCACCCCTTGACCCCAAGGGAGATTATTCCATCTTCTAGTCGAAATGGAATGTTTGGATATATGTTGCAGAGTTTGGCCCAGGGTAATCTAAAGTCATAAGGACTGGGTTCCTATACTTATACTAAGTATAGGGGTTGGACTTACTCTAGGGACCCACCTGTGGGTGGATCCAGGGAGGGGGTGGTTACACCCCTTTCCCTTTGTCCAATTTCATGCCAGAGCAGGGGCTAAGTGCCCCTGCAACCGGTTTGAACTGGGATATGCACAGGGACACCAAGTGTGCCCCCAGCACTGTCTGAAAAGCATTCACTGAATGTACCCACCCATCCCCAATACACTAAAGCCTGTCTGGGGAGGTGCTTACACCTACCTGTGACAGGAAACCTATTGTCCAGGCCTCCCGTGCCGGTGTTTTTACAGCAGCAGGAGGTCAGACTTGTGTCTGTGGCTGCAGCGTCCATTTTGTGATGCTGGGGCTCTTTTAAACTATTACCGGTCAGGTAAGTGTGTACATGTCTTCTACCTCTAGAAGGGTGGAATTCTACCCCCACCGCCAGAACTGCCAGGGGGTAGGATTCTAAAGTGTTTGACACCAAACACAACATGTTTCCATGCAGCCATTCCAAAGTTTACCGCAAAGTTATAATGCACTTAAGAGTATATGGTCTGGCTGTATCACAGAACAGCTACAGAGAATAGATTCTGAAAGCTGTAGAGGGGTCCTCCTCATGCATGGGCACCCTCTCACACAAAACCAAGCACTCTGCCTTCAGGATTGGCCATAGGAGTGACTTATAGGTCTATATGTGTCAGTGATTAAAGGTAGATATAGGTAGCCTATATCTTAGTAAGGGGTGCATGCACCACATTACCCAGGCTGCAGTAGCAGGTCTGTGGTGCCATTTTGGAAGGCTTCCCAGGAGTGGCTTAATACATGCTTCAGCCCCTGGTAGGCCTCTGTGGTACCTATGCCCTTAGTACCTAAGGTACCATATGCTAGGGACTCACAAGGGTAACCCAGCATCCAATCTGGAGTGTACCTAATGTAAGCATGGGCGAATTTTGCGGATCTCGCGTTCGCGAATTTTGCGGATTTGCGAACTCGCAATCCGCAAAATCCGCGAATATCCGCGAATTTGCGGATTTTTTTTTTTGTGTGTTCGCAATTGTTTCTGCCAGTTCGCGAGGATTTGGTACTAGTTTGAACTTACTTGTCGGCTCGCAACGGTCGCGACTATGTTGTTTCTACGTCTGGTTCATCATCACAGCCTCCCAGCACCCTCTCTTTTACCACTGGCACCCTCTCTTTGACCCATGCCACCCTCTGTTACATCAATGCCACCCTCTGGTTCATCATCACTGTAGAAGATGGGGGGGAAAAGCAAGCCCACCTGCCCTACTTGAACTGACATGAATTAATTTGGGGTTAGTTTATTAACAACACCTGCCCTGCCCCAACTGACAATAATGAATTAGGGGCTAATTAATGTGTCACTGAAAGAATTTAAAGTTCCAGCCTGGCACCTGCTTGTCTGCTCCTTTAGCTGTAAATCAGGACCTTTGTGGCATACAGTTATGGTCAGAGCAGGGTCACACAATAGTTGCAAGCAGGCAACCGAATTCTGGAGGGCCCCCTCAGGAAGCACTACAAAGAATCGTTACAAATCATGAGGTTGACCTTTTGCACCTGCTCATTGCTTTTGCTTTTGCTGAAATCGTTTTTCGGTTTTTTTCGCGCTATTCGCGGGGCGCGGCGTCGTGCGAAACCGACCGCGGAAGCCGCCAATTCGTGCGAATGAGCATTTTATTTTTTTGCGGCTTGTTGTTTCGCGAGTTTTTTTGCAGTATTCGCGAGCCGCTTGCAGCGCAACACGCGAATTTACCCCAAGGTCGAGTACGGGCGCGGCCATTTTGTTTGCGTGACGTATTTCCGTTTCCGCCCGCTATGTATAATCTCGCGCAGTAAGCGCATTGCGAGTAGAGGTTCGCACGAGATCGCGCGGGAAATCTAGAGGTTCGCACGAGATCGCGAGGAAAATCTCGCGCAAACTTACTTTCGCGCTCGTGAACGGGCGCCGGCCATCTTGTTTTTCATTCATTTCCTGTGTCTGGGCATGGTGTTTAATCCTCTTGGTATCTTTGCCATCCTTTGCTTGTTTTCAGTTTTTTTTTTACGATTTTGCTTCTTATCTATCCCTCTCTTTTCCTAGCTGTATATTTTTGTCTTTTCTGCTATTTTTCTTTACTTTTAAACTACTTTTTTAAACTCTTTTCTTTTCTTCTTCCCTATCCTATTCTTTCTTAATTTTCTACTTCTTCCTACCTTACCTGCCCAGACCATGGTCAAGCCAGGCGCCGTGAAGCTGCCCAGGCACTTGAGGGCCGCAGCGGCGGCGGGGAGTAGTGCTGGACCCAGTGGCAGGACAGCATGCGGGAGATTGAGGGGGGAGCAGGTGACGCGACGGGAGATATTCAGCCCGGAGGAAGTGGGCGCGCTGGTCTACTTCGTCCAGCGCCGCCTGCCCAGGACCATCGCGGGAGGCGGCAGGATCGCGGCCGGCGGCTACAACATGCGGGAGCGCCGGAAGCGGTGGGAGAAGGTGTGCTGGGCCATATCCCACCTCTACGGGGTCCAGCGCACCTACAGCCAGGTCACCCATCGCTGGACGGACCTCCTGGACCGCGAGCGAGACCTGCTGGACCAGCTCGGCTTGGAGATCCCCGGGCTTGGTGAGTAGTAGTAGCCATTTAATCACTCACTACTATGATGTTTTCTCCTGCTCTGTGTTGTTGTATTGCAAATATTTGTTTTTTACATGGAGCAAGCCAATAATGCCGCTGATGACGATTACATTGTAGTTAAATTATATTTCAAAATCTTCTGTGCATTTCAGGTGCACTGCTCTCCTTCTCAGTGGCGTTGCTACTATGCTTATTTGTTTTCTATTTCGTGGTCTCATTGGCCTGAGTAACTATTATGTATGAGTGTACTTTACAGAACTGCGTAATGCTAGACACTAGGGGGCAGATTACATTTACAAGCCCCTTGCGCCACGTTTACGTTGCCTTGCGTGACGCAACAGCGGCGTAAACGTGCCGCATCCCTGCGAGTCATTTACAGCATGACGCATCTAGGGAGATGCGTCACGTTATAAAGCCATGGGCCTGCACCACAATGGGTGCGTTCCTAGTACGCAGGGTGGGCGGTCCAGCGGCTGTGCGCCTCGCAAAATTGCCTGCGTGAAATGTACAAGATTTAACGCAGGCACTTCTGCGACGCTGCTACGTCAATTCAATTCCTTATGTCTGCTCGAAGCAGGCGAAAGGACTGACACAGCATGTTAAGCATTGGGTGGCCCTGAGCATTACTGGAGTTGCATTGCGTTGGCGACGTGACTCCAGCGATGCGCCGCTCTTACGTGACGAGATGCGTCACGCAAGTGCCTACCCTTGCGCCAGGGCACGCCGCTTTGTAAATGAGGCACATCTGCCGTGTCGCAAGGGTAGTTTTGCGTGACGCATTTGATCTGGCGCATCTCTGGAGATGCGCCAGAACGCGTAAGTAAGTATGCCCCTAAGGGGCAGAATTGCAATTACCGTCGCATCCCTGCAAAGTAGCAGGGATGCGCCATTAATTGTGCGGCCCGCTACCACCACCAAACATGGTGCGCCGTATTTGCAATGCGGCGCACCATGGGCCCAAAACGTCACCGAATCTTTACTGCTGGAGTTGCGCCGCAACGATGGCGCAGCTCCATCAATGCTCTGGGGTACCCTATCTCCCCAATGCTGGGTCACGCCGTACGTCTGCTTCAAGCAGGTGCAGGGTTTGTGTGACGCATCATTGTCCTAAAGGTGACTGATTGATATTTTGTAGATTTCCCTCAGCCACTATTAGGATGTGTTCCAGCGCAGGAATGCCCTCCCTTGCGCCGGAACGCCCCCTGATGGCGCAGGGCTTTATAACGGGATTCATCTCCCAAATGCGTCACGTTGTTATAATATTATACGCCGCACCATGGCGCCCTTTTTTGTTTAGCTGCTGCGTCACAAAAGTCACGCAAGAACGGCGCAAAAGAGCCGCAAGGGCTTAAATCTGCCCCTTCCTTTGTACCCCTGACAATAAGAAAAATAGTGGCGGTGGATTGATAGTTTGACTATTTAAATGACTGGTAATGTAGCAGGCAACTGTTAGTGTTGTCACTGATCTGACTGAAATCACAATGGAGTTTGTCTGTCACTTTGCGTCTTGCCTGCGGACTGCTGCCTGCCAGTCCTAGGTGAACGTTTCAGTACTTTGTTTAGTGAGTTACGTGACTTTCGAAGTCACAGGTCCGCAAATAAATGAAAAGTAACCATAATCAATATAATTTCGCGGAAATATTTTGTTATTGTTCTTTTGAAATGTTTGATTTGGTTGACATTGACAAGCAACAATCATCCATGTTTTCTGTTCTTTCTTTCATGTTGTACGTCAGCTCCCCCCAGGGGCGAGAGGAGGACACAGGAGCAGCAGGCGGCGGATGCTGTTCAACAGGGCCAGGATCGGGCAGGCGAGGGCTCCTCTGCTGTCCCCAGTAAGTTTTCATTTTAGACTAGTACCTATTTTTCCTAGCGTTCCTCATTTGACTTTTTTCAAAATTGTCTTTGCTCTTCTTGTAGACTGTATCTAAATTCTTATCCTGCCTCTACTATGACTCCCTGTGGTATTACTAGATTATTCTTATTAGTCTGTCTGTGTAGCTAACTAAGATTGCACGGTTGGCGAAACTCCCATGATTCTAGTCAGCAATAGCTCTATCAACTTAGTGCAGTCCTCTGGGATTGTCCATAATGTCTTTTGAAGTGTTCTATCTGGACTCATGCTTGCAAAAATTGCAAAACCTTTCGCTCAGTCACTCTAGTCTGGACCAAAAAACACAGATTGTATTTAAGTTTAAAAGCTTTATTAAAAGTAAACACATTTATTAAAATGAAGTCATAATAAAACTAAACGTTTAACTGATAATGGAAAAGTGGTTAGTGCTGACGATTAATTGAAGACATTTCTTGTGGTCGAGCCGAGCTCTCACCTGGTTTCAACTTGATCTTGTTGTTAGAAGTCCATCTTCTGTCTGTGTGGAGAAAAATGGTGCGTGTTAAAAAAACAGCCTTCATCAGTTGTGCCAAAAAGTGCAGCAAGACAACCTTCCCTGGAAAAAGGGACATTTTTTTTAACTTTAACGTAGACAGTCACAAATTACATTGTTTTCACATGTCTTCATTCCTAGACCAAAGACTAGTGAGTGCTTTATTCTAACATTCTTAAATGTACTTTGTAGGTGGAACATCTGGTGGCGGGGCCAGTGTGGAGGTGGTGGTGCTCGACACGGAGGCGGAGGGCGATTCTTCAGGGGAGGAGGCGGCGGCTGTGAGAGTTGAGACGGTGGTGGTGGCGGCCAGAGGTAAGCTCTTATATATTCCTTACTTATTGAGATTGAAGACTAGCTGGGAAGGCAAGAATATGAGATGCATGGCTGGGTGAATGATGAAGCAATGATGGGTGGAAGGACAACAGCCTGGGTGGGTGACACAGAAACTGTATGTGTCCATATACCTGGATCATGCTACTATCTGACTCTTAGATAGCATATGTGTATCTAGAGCAGGGGTACTCCTAGTATGGCCCGCGGGCCGGTGGTGGCCCGGCAAGCCTTCCTTGGCGGTGCGCAGACCTTGCAGACAATCACTGCTCCCCCGGCCCCCACAGAGCAGAGGCTTTTTTGTATTTCACCTGTTAGCGCCCCTGCATCTCCACTCTGACAATCACTGCTCCCCCGGCCCCCACAGAGCAGAGTGGAGATGCAAGGCCACAAAGAGGTGAAATAGAACAAAGCCTCTGCTCTGTGGGGCCGGGCAAGCAGTGATTGTCAGGGTGGAGAAGCAGGGGCGCTACAACAAACAAAGCCTCAATAATATGTTCATGGTCTTTTAAAGACCTGTTAAGTACTTTGGTGTTGTTGTCTGTGTGTGCGCGTTGAGGAAGCGGTCTCAACCCGGGCTGAAGGCTGACACAGATAGACACACACACAGTGAGATGACAGAGGGGGAGGGAGAGGGAGGGCAGGAGGGAGAGAGAGATGGAGGGAGGGCAGGAGGGAGAGCAGGAGGGAGAGAGATGTATGTAAATGCTGGGTCTGGTGGCTCAGTGGATGAGGGCATCTGCTGCAGGGACCTGTGTGCAACCTCATGGTCACAAGTTATCATTTTGCTTTAGCCCCGCCCCCTCTGACTCCGCCCCCACCAGTGCGGCCCTCGGCCCCAAACTACACTGTAAATGTAGCCCCTGAGAGAAAGTTTGTGAGTACCCATGATCTAGAGAGAGTAGACGGTCAGTGGATGAACTAAGTGTAACTTTGAAGAGCATGTAACACTGCACCCGCACGTCCGTTCCAATGTAGGAAAGGCAAGGAAAAGAACTTTTAATTTTGTCCAAATACTACCATAAATAGTAGCAGTAGTTTGTATTGCAAGCACTGCATAGATCCGGTTATTATGGTGGCCACTCCCTACCTCTCTTAATAAGTTTAGTAGTACTCAGTCATTCATGTGTGGATGTATCACTGGTCACTCAATAAAAAGCAAAGCACCTAAAGTCATCCCATATATAAGCAAAAACATCCCATGTGAAGTGATAGATAATCAGATTATTTATCTTCTTCAATTTTCCATTTCTAGTACTCATTTCCACTGTAGGGTGAAAGTTAAATTAATTAAGCAGTAGCCCTTGAGTTGTAACAGAGTATTCTCAGTGCCACCCGTACTAGAAAAGTAAGAGCTTCACCACCTGCATGTACTGGACGGGTACAGTAACGCAACGGCAACGCAAGTCTAGGTCACTCCTCATGGCGTGCGTCTCTTTTTCTCGGGTGCAAGTTTACTGCGCTGGCATTATGCCGGCTTGCAGAAAATAACGTACCAATTTTCCAAAACAAGAGATAAGAAGAAGAATAAGACTGGTGTACTTTCATAGTCGACTCCAATGGAAGTCCACAGTGCTCGTAGAATTTGTTCCTTAAACTCCCACTAATGTTAGAGCAAGGATGAAGAAGTGTGAGGTTAGATAGATACTGGCCTCAATAGTTATGTAATGCGCTTGCAAGTTGCTAGTTGTACTGCAACACAAATTTCTGCTGAATGATTGAGTTAATCTTAAAGAGCATTGGTTACAGACTATGTCTTTCTTTCTTCATATAGGTTCTCCTTCCAAACGAACAAGGAGGAAGGAGCTGGCTAGAGCGGCCCGGCAACGGAGGATCGAGGCCACTGTTGCGGAATATCGGCGGCTGGTGGCCCTGGAGGACGAGGAAAGTGTGCAGTCGACAACAACAACAACGTCGTCTGCATCGGCCTCCGTGGCCCCACGGGCTGCCACCCAGCACAGTGGTCCACCCAGACTGAGCCGGGCTGCCAAAGGCAAACGCCACCGCCGAGCAGCAAGGCCAACAGCTGCCTCTCACAGGCATTGCACCTGCAAGGCAGTGAAGGCACGCCTGCGCCGCACTACCCTGATGGTGTCCCGCCTTCAGCAGGAGCTCGCCTTGCTCCGCGAGGAGCATGATGCCCTGGCCCAAAAAGTTAACAGCATCCACCCATAGTGTCCCTTGCCCCTTTTTTAGAGACTTTTGGGGGGTGGGAATTGGGAGTTGGGTTTTTGGGGACTTTTGAAGGACAATCGTTGGGGTTAGGGAGGGTCTTGCGGGAGATTATTTTGTTAGGGATATAAATATACTTTTTCAAACTTTATCTGAGCATACCTGTTTTTTACTGCTTGCCTGGTGGGTGGGGGTTTAACGTTGACTGTTTTCCTGAAAGTTTAGTTCCATTTTCTTCCTTTAAGTGTAAATGCCCAAATGTTTTCAACACTAAGTGCCTCTCACAGACTAAGTGAAGTGAATCCAAGAGTCCTAGGACTTTAGTAGTACTACCTTCAGTCTCTCGTCTCTCGTACTAATACTCCATTATACCCCCAAACCACCAAACGCTTATCTTACCTGTAATTTGTGTTTGAAAGTAGGGCTAGACCCAGGGCTGGCTCCACGGGAAACACCGAATAAGGTTGGCAATCTTGGTCGGATAAAATTTCCTCATAGCGGTGGTACTAGTGGTGTGTGACACAGTGGCAGTTGCATGCCTATGAAAAAAAAGAAAATGAAATCTGGTTTGTCCTCCTGAGCAATTCAACGGTACAACTGAGAATATAGCAGGTGACAGAAGTACAGCAGAGCAGTGCCACATTGTAGCCTAACAAATGGTAAAGTATAACTACTAATTCGGTTGAAGTTCTTTCACATTAGCAATGGTTCTTTGTCAAGCAGAGTAAGAATATATCCTCGGATTTCTTCACCAGCCTCTTGCTATCACCTTATCCTCCCCAGCAAGTGTGTGGATTTATTGCTGTAATAATAATTTAGTCACACATCAATCAAAGCCACACAGCCCGGGGGAAGAGGGTTAGGGTTTGAAAAATGGATGGGTACGGGGGTTTTTGGGAAAGGTTTTGGGAGACAAGAAAAAATAGCACAGCATAGACAAACTATTGTGAACATAAACAAATCTTTGGGTACAAACCTATCCATCAATCTTTGAAAGTGCATGCACTACTGCATGCATGTCAGTGAAAAGTAAGTAGTACATTCGACAACTGTGGAAAGAAAGAATGCGACAGTACAGGGCCTGTGTGGAATTATTGATAACGATATTCAACATAAGGTCTCTGTAGCCAGATACCCGAGAGCCTTGCTGGTCACTATAAATCCATTCACAACAACACTCAATGGGGTTGGTCTGGAAGGTGTCAGGTTTACTCCCCGTGATCCAGTCGATGCAAATATGGTTCCACCTCCAAATGTCACCAACACCCAGAAGTGTAAACACAGGGTGTTCGAGCCATTAGGCGGGGGAGAAAAATAACAAACTAAAATAAAAAATGTGGGATGGGTAAAGGTAGGGTCAGCAGGGAAAGGATACCTGTAACAGAAGACAAGACAGGCATCAGTGAAGTGCTGTCCTAACATACAAGGGTACTCTCATATAGTCTCACTAAATAACCAAGGAAGTAGACAAGTACCTGAGCACCAAGAAAACATGACCTTGGATAGGAAATACTTTAGCCCTTCTGCCACAATCTGTGAGGAAGGCCTAAGAAACACATAAACATATAGTTAACGAACACACTCCTGTCGCACCAAACACACTCGCGTTATACTAAGACATCAAACCCACTACTCACAACATACCACAAACATGGTAGAGGACTCAATGTACAAAGGGGGTTCCAAATAGTCAAAGCAAAGATGTATGGTCCAACAAAAAGGAAGAGGGAAACGGTAGTGTGTAGGAAGCAAGAACTACAACACTGCGCTCTCTAAGTAATGACCCAGTAGAGAATCTTTGGTGAAGGTCAAACAGAAAAACGTAGTTGCGACCACCACTGAATTCTGCCAACAACACACCCCACGGTGCACTACACAAAGAGAACTGGGGTAGCCTGTAGTTACCTCACTACATGCCCAGTTATGGAGGTCCTTTGAAATACACAGTTATACAACGGAGACGCGTAGTTGTCCTTACTACCGCGCTCCGTTTTAATAGTACAAAAACGATCCCCGATGTGAACGCTAAAACGTGGTATAGACCGCCACTGTGCTCCGCCACACACAATTCAACCAAACAGGAATTCATCAAAGGTAGAATTCTGTTAGAAAACAGTCACAGAACCTCCCTTAACAATCCGTTCAGGCAGTAATCAGCTGACCGCACGGGCGGCCGAAGAGTTTAGAGCGGCTTTACCTGAAGACGCGTGAAGTCCGTCTACCGCCAAGGACAGAACACGGAAGCGCTCCCCACTGAGCCTCAGGGGGGGGGGGGGAAGGTGATAGTCCACAGGAGACACGATAGAAAAGCATGCAGAGCGTCCGCTCTCATGCCGGTGCAGAACAGAAACCAGAATAACGCGCAACAGGAAGCGCGTCTGTTCCCCAGATAAACTTCCTGCAAGTCTCCCGCCTACTCATGGGAAATGTAGTTTCATAGTACGGTAGGCGCTTAGGGGCTGCGTAGTAGATAGAAAAGGAGAAATTGCTTTTTTTCTAGGTGTCCCCTCACTCACCAGGGTTGCCCCTTGGTGACATGCTTCATCATTGGGGCCATCCCAGTCCTCTACGGCCTGGGGCGTGCTGCGACTTGCGAATTACGTAGGAGCACTTACAAATGACTATGTGTGGTGCAGATGTGATAGTGGAGTGGACTAAGTGATGTGTTAAGGGATCAATTTAGAAGCCTAGAGAGAGCCAAGAAATGCAGTCACAGTCAGAGAAAAAGGCAAGGGATACTGTATCTATGTGGTTGTAGTGGTCCTGTTGGAAGTGGTAAGTAAGTTGCCTGCAGAAAAAAAATCCTCCTATTAGCGGCACTCCTCCATTGCAGCCGACGCTTCGTCCATCGATGTTGGTCACCAGAAGACACCCTGTAAAAAAAAGCACAGCATAGACAAACAATTGAACATAAACAATTCTTTGGGTACAAACCTATCCATCAATCTTTGAAAGTGCATGCACTACTGCATGCATGTCAGTGAAAAGTAAGTAGTACATTCGACAACTGTGGAAGAAAGAATGCAACAGTAAAGGGCCTATGTGTAAATTATTGATAACGATATTCAACATAAGGTCTCTGTAGCCAGATACCCGAGAGCCTTGCTGGTCACTATAAATCCATTCACAACAACACTCAGTGGGGTTGGTCTGGAAGGTATAGTAGATAGAAAAGGAGAAATTGCTTTTTTTCTAGGTGTCCCCTCACTCACCAGGGTTGCCCCTTGGTGACATGCTTCATCATTGGGGCCATCCCAGTCCTCTACGGCCTGGGGCGTGCTGCGACTTGCGAATTACGTAGGAGCACTTACAAATGACTATGTGTGGTGCAGATGTGATAGTGGAGTGGACTAAGTGATGTGTTAAGGGATCAATGTAGAAGCCGAGAGAGAGCCAAGAAATGCAGTCACAGTCAGAGAAAAAGGCAAGGGATACTGTATCTATGTGGTTGTAGTGGTCCTGTTGGAAGTGGTAAGTAAGTTGCCTGCAGAAAAAAAATCCTCCTATTAGCGGCACTCCTCCATTGCAGCCGACGCTTCGTCCATCGATGTTGGTCACCAGAAGACACCCTGTCCACTGCCTGCCTGATGCTGAATTGTGGCTCGCTACTGTGAAGCCTGACTCCATTCTTTTTTCCCCATTGCAGAGACTGAAACCCGGCCTGTAATTATTCAACGAAAAACAGGAAGTGATATAATATTACAACACCACTGATAAATAAATATAAGGTATGTAGGCTGTGGAGTGCAAAAAGTCACAATTTGATTTTCCTAGTAGACAGTACAATATTTTTGAAAGTGCGTACTCTGAGTCACCTTTTGAAGGATAAATAAGTATGGGCAAATTAATGTAGCGGATCTTGCCCCTCAAGCTAGGTGTACTGTAAACTGTGTTTTAGAACAAAATTAGATCTTCCTAGCAGTGCTCCCACCCAGACCCTTACTAAAGCCAGTCGCAAAAATGTAGAAGACCCCCAATCAAATCTCAAAAAACGAGGCCTAGCAGAAAACTGGTGACAAAACTTACTTTGAAAGTAAAAGTAGGCCGAAGTACCCCTTTCCTAATTACCCATTACCCACCGTGGATTGCATTCAAACCACTTGTAAGCAACCAAGCAAAAGTAGCCATAGCCAGCATCGCTCCAAGACTCGAAATCCCCCCCACTCAAACACATGCAATAGAAATACTGCTAACCCTAACGAACCCTAAGTTAAGAATAGTGGCAAAGGCTTTCTTTAACTATGCCAAATCCCCCCTTTCCCACCATGGATTTTCTTCAAATGACTTGCAACCAAAATTACACATTCTCACGAGTGCTCTAAGACCCCAGAACTCAGTTGGAAAAATCTAGAACACCCCGAAACACATGCAATCCTGCTGCTAGGGCTAACCCTAACGAACCCTAAGTTACAAAAAGTGCCAAAACTAAAGGCTTTTCCGCGCGGATTTTGTCCCAACCACTTCTACCCGGTATTAGACCTTCCCAGGAATGCCCCAAGACCCGGCAACCCACCCGCCAAGAAGCGTAACACCCCCAAACAGGCCAAAAGCAAAATCTCATACTTGCAATATTTCTGGGCCTTCGGTCCAAACGCGCTGCGTAGCTAGGCCATAAGTCGGGGTTGGCACGACGGATTTCCTGAAAAGCAAAAGCAATCAAGATTAGAGTGTCCCAGCAGTGCTCCCAGACCACGAAACTCACCCACAAACACCAGGAAGCCCCCCAAACAGGCCCCCGAAAACGCTACATAGAGCAAAATGTCAGAAATAGCCAAAAAAAAAATCGGCCTGGATTTTGTCCCAACCACTTCTACCCGGTATTAGACCTTCCCAGGAATGCCCCAAGACCCATCAACCCACCCGCCAAGAAGCATAACACCCCCAAACAGGCCAAAAGCAAAATCTCATACTTGCAATATTTCTGGGCCTTCGGTCCAAACGCGCTGCGTAGCTAGGCCATAAGTCGGGGTTGGCACGACGGATTTCCTGAAAAACAAATGCAATCAAGATTAGAGTGTCCCAGCAATGCTCCCAGACCACGAAACTCACCCACAAACAGACGGAACCCCCCCTAAGAGCACCTCAAAGGCAAGCAAGTCATCAAAAACACAAAAAAAATTCCGCCTGGGATTTGGTCCAAAACACTTTTATCCGGTATTAGAGCTTCCCAGCAATGGCCCCAGAGCCGTCAACCCAGGAGAAAACGAGTAGAAGACCCCCAAACAGCCAAAGAGCAAAAGTACAAAAATGGGGACTTAGTCAACTTTTCACAAATTTCCCAAATCACTCCGCGCGCGCTCTCCAGCTAGGCCCTAAGTCCCCTCTGCCACCATGGATTTGCTTCAAACCTCTTGCAAAGTAAAGTATATATAGCCAGCAGTGCTCCCAGACCACGAAACTCACCCACAAACACCAGGAAGCCCCCCAAACAGGCCCCCGAAAACGCTACATAGAGCAAAATGTCAGAAATAGCCAAAAAAAAAATCGGCCTGGATTTTGTCCCAACCACTTCTACCCGGTATTAGACCTTCCCAGGAATGCCCCAAGACCCGTCAACCCACCCGCCAAGAAGCATAACACCCCCAAACAGGCCAAAAGCAAAATCTCATACTTGCAATATTTCTGGGCCTTCGGTCCAAACGCGCTGCGTAGCTAGGCCATAAGTCGGGGTTGGCACGACGGATTTCCTGAAAAGCAAATGCAATCAAGATTAGAGTGTCCCAGCAGTGCTCCCAGACCACGAAACTCACCCACAAACACCAGGAAGCCCCCCAAACAGGCCCCCGAAAACGCTACATAGAGCAAAATGTCAGAAATAGCAAAAAAAAATATCGGCATGGATTTTGTCCCAACCACTTCTACCCGGTATTAGACCTTCCCAGGAATGCCCCAAGACCCGTCAACCCACCCGCCAAGAAGCATAACACCCCCAAACAGGCCAAAAGCTAAATCTCATACTTGCAATATTTCTGGGCCTTCGGTCCAAACGCGCTGCGTAGCTAGGCCATAAGTCGGGGTTGGCACAACGGATTTCCTGAAAAGCAAATGCAATCAAGATTAGAGTGTCCCAGCAGTGCTCCCAGACCACGAAACTCACCCACAAACACCAGGAAGCCCCCCAAACAGGCCCCCGAAAACGCTACATAGAGCAAAATGTCAGAAATAGCAAAATAAAATATCGGCCTGGATTTTGTCCCAACCACTTCTACCCGGTATTAGACCTTCCCAGGAATGCCCCAAGACCCGTCAACCCACCCGCCAAGAAGCATAACACCCCCAAACAGGCCAAAAGCAAAATCTCATACTTGCAATATTTCTGGGCCTTCGGTCCAAACGCACTGCGTAGCTAGGCCATAAGTCGGGGTTGCCACGACGGATTTCCTGAAAAGCAAATGCAATCAAGATTAGAGTGTCCCAGCAGTGCTCCCAGACCACGAAACTCACCCACAAACACCAGGAAGCCCCCCAAACAGGACCCCCGAAAACGCTACATAGAGCAAAATGTCAGAAATAGCCACAAAAAAAAATCGGCCTGGATTTTGTCCCAACCACTTCTACCCGGTATTAGACCTTCCCAGGAATGCCCCAAGACCCGGCAACCCACCCGCCAAGAAGCATAACACCCCCAAACAGGCCAAAAGCAAAATATCATACTTGCAATATTTCTGGGCCTTCGGTCCAAACGCGCTGCGTAGCTAGGCCATAAGTCGGGGTTGGCACGACGGATTTCCTGAAAAGCAAATGCAATCAAGATTAGAGTGTCCCAGCAATGCTCCCAGACCACGAAACTCACCCACAAACAGACGGAACCCCCCCTAAGAGCACCTCAAAGGCAAGCAAGTCATCAAAAACACAAAAAATTTTCCGCCTCGGATTTGGTCCAAACCACTTTTAGTGCTTCCCAGCAATGGCCCCAGACCCGTCAACTCACCTGCAAAGAGGTAGAACAACACCCCCACAAGTGCTGAGTCTTTCTTCATTGGGCGTAAACCAGCCCTCTGCTTTGATGGAAATAGGAGTCTGGAGGAGGAGGATAGAGGAGCATGTTCTTCTGAACTTGTGAACCTGAGGAATGCAGACTGCGGCACCTTCAAATAAATTAGCAAACAAGTGAAGACAGTTCTGCTGATGGGCTTGTTTTTGTGATTATCTGATTAAAGTTTGAATTATATTAACTGTGCACAACAAAGAAAGACAGACACACAGGAATAAAAGTGAATAAGGATGAAAAAGAAAGTTATTGATTCGTTGTCTCATTTTCAGGGCTCGAAGTCGGTATCACGGTCCAGGAATAAGAATAAGGCTTCGTCATCATACTCTGCGAATTCAGGCAGGGAGAGCTCAGTGTCACCTGACAGAGTAGAAATTCCCTCATCTATGTTGCTGGCCACCTCCTCTTCATCCGGCACGCTCTCTCGTACTCTGAAATCTGGTGGTATGAGGTGCTGATTCATCTTGATCATTGTTAACCTCTCCACATTTTTGGGCGAGAGGCGGCTCCGTTTGGGAGTTACAATCCCACCAGCCGCACTGAAAACCCGTTCAGAAGACACGCTTGCGAGTGGGCAAGACAAGTAGTTTAAAGCCAGGTTGGTGAGCTGTGGCCACAATTCTTTTTTCCCATGCCAATACGCCAATGGGTCAGAATTAACATAGACCTCTGTTGAGTCATTCAGATAGTCCTTCACCATCGACTCAAGGTCCTCATCCAAGGTTCCTCCACTTTGCTTAGCTCTTGCTGTGCCTCTGACCTTTTGAGAACCAAACCCACGCAGAGCTAGCCAATCCTCTTCAGCCTCCAATGTTTCTGTTGTCTTTCGTGCAGATGATCCGGTTGCCGGTGTCTTTAACGGCTGAGAGGTCACTTGTGCCACAGCCACAGGTGCAGAAGTGGATTGTTTTGACTGGGGATGGCCTGCTGATGTACTGCCATTTCCTTCAATTTCCAGCCGTTCTGTTTCAAACTTCTTGGCTGACAAGGCTAGCCAACGTTTGTACTTTAGAACATGTTCATCATCAAAAGGAAAGAATGCTTGGCCTGCCAGCGCCTTTTTGTAGCGTGGATCCAGAATAGTAGCACAAATGTAATGCTGTTCTGAGTGGATCTTTTTAAGACGTTCATCACCTTGTAGGAGCTCTAATAATTGCTCGGCCAGAAGCAAAGAGTCTTGGTTTTTATCTTTTCCAAACACAGAACACACCTCCTTCAGTTGGTCCTCCAGCATGTACAACAATGGGATAGCTTTTCCCAAATTAGAGTCCTCCTTGCTGACTGCACGCGTGAAGAACTCAAAAGGACGAAGCATGCGTGTCAGGCTTTCAACTATGTTCCATTGCGGCCCACCCATCCTCAGCTCCTCTGCACCCTCTTTAAGGAAATATTGATCGAGTTCCGTATACTGCTCATACAGACGCTCAAGCATGTAGAAGGTTGAGTTCCAACGTGTTACCACCTCCTGGATGAGTGCTTTCACTGGCATTTGATGTTGATATAGCAGGCTCCTCAGCTGCTTCCGGGCCTTAAAAGAATGGCTGAAATGCTTGCACATTTTTCGGCAGGTGTCCAATACACTGTACGCTGCACTGCTTTTATTACCCAAGAATTTTTGGACAACCAGGTTTATACAGTGCGCAAAACACGGCACTCTGAAATAGTAACCGTCCCTCATGGCCTTAACTATATTGGCGCCATTGTCCGTGGAAACATAACCAACCTTGCGTTTTAGTGGGGACAGACAGTTAAGGACCTTTGTGTTAAAGACATCCAAAATGTTTTCTGCTGTGTGACGTTTCTCCAAACCAAACATGGCTAGTGTTGCATGTTTCCGAGCACCTTTAAAAACAATGTTAGTGTCAACACCTGAGTTTAGCTTTGCTTTAGCCCCTGAAAAAGAGACCCAGTGTGCAGTGATGCACATGTAATCAGCGCCTGCGCCACTGGTCCACATGTCTGTTGTCAGATGTATAGTGTGAACAGCACTCTTCTGCAAAGCTGCCCCAATCACCTTCAGAACATCTTCATGTAGTGCTGGAACCGCAACTCGGGCAAAATAGAACCGGCTAGGAACCTTCCATTTAGGGCAGAGCGCTGTCACTAATTCTAGAAAACCAACCCCTTCTACAAAAGAAAAAGGGAGAAGGTCCAGAGCTAGCATTTTAGCCAGCTTAGTGTTATACAGGGGTCATTGGGTGGTTGCGTTCATATTGCGCTTCTGTAAACAACATCTTTTTAATGTTGCCCTGGACCAATGATTTACGGGATGATGATGATCTCTTCGACCCAGTTACGCTCGCTGATGAACTTTTCCGCATTGATGTCTCACTCTCTCCCACACTCTTAGTGTGGCTCCCATGGGGTGTGCTGCTGACATGGGAACTGGGTGTAAGTGAAGTGTTTGAATCGTCTTCTTCTACCTCCTCGTCATCAGCAGATGAAAAATCAACGTTTTCATTACGTGCAATTCCGGCTTTCTTGACCGCCTCTAGGTGCGGAAACCATTGGACAGCGTGCCTTCTCTCAAGATGACCTCTCTGGCCTCCGGTACCATAGTTAGAACCAAGCTTACCACGACTAACTCGAAGCTTACAAAGGCTACAAATGGCTACGTTTTCCATTTTTGGGCAAACACTAAAGAAGTCCCAAACTGGAGACTTGAAATGTCTTCGGGGGCCGGAGGAGGCGGCGATACTGGTGGTGGTGGTCCTGCTGCTAATGCCAGATGAAGTGGAGGATGTGGATTGCCGAACTTCAGTACGTTTTGCACTTTCACCACCACGAATTGAGGTCGAGGACGAGGTGGGTACCTTCTTGCGAAGAAATATGGAAGCGGTAGGTTTTGGTGTACTACTTAACTCCAAATCTAATGATTCCATTTCCATTGCCTCCTCGCCGACATCATCATCACGCTCAGCAGCTTCTCGGGATAGGGTCAAAATGTCTCTTTGCTGCATGCCCGGTGGGGCTGCAGTGACCTTTGTGATGACTGGCTCGTCGTCATCGTGAGAGGCTTCATCACCAGCAGTATCTGTCACTTCTTGTTGAGCCTCATCACACTCCATAGGTTTGAGTTTTTGGACGACCTTCCTTTTACGCTTAGGTACCGGTGTCAGATCATGGTGTGCCTCACTGTCAGACCGCAGTTGTGGTTCCCAAGACAGATCACTTGCATCAGAACGAGGTGGGCTTGAAGAAGATGTAGACACCCCCCTTGATCTTTTCCTTGCTAGGGATGTGGAAGACAATGAATGATCATCAGGAGGAGTGGCTTCCAATGATACCTCGGCTTCATTGTCGATTTCCTGATGTGCCCCTACTTCGGGAGGAACAACTATTGTGGGCACTTGTGAACCTCCATGCACCTTTGCTTGCGCATCTCCTTTTGCTGCCTCTCCTTCCACATGTACTTGGGCGTGTACTTGCACATGGTGTTGTTGTTGCGGCTGTGGTTGTTCAACACTTGTCAGATGAGTTACAACAACCTGTGTTGATTCAGGGACATTGCTGCTACTTTCTTGCGATGAGCCAACATCACTGGTCGATGGTGATTGGAGAAGTACACTGACTGCCTCTGAAGCACTCAAGGGCTTTGACTTAAGTTGGCGTGGTGGTGGAGGCACTGAACCCAATGGAGCAGGGGTGCTGCTCCCAGCTTGGTCCCCAGCAGAACCTGCTGCTGCAGGCGTACTTTTTTTTTTGCTCCCAAAAAACGTGGCGGGTGGCACACCAGCCTCCTTGGTAACTTGCTTCTTCTGCTCCTTACTAGCAACTTTCTTGCTAGAGGAGCTACGGAGAACTTTCTTTGGGGGCGGGGCCATCTTCTTCAGAGCAGGTCAGACAGCAGGCCGCAGTTGCACGAATTGTAGAGTTGTCTGAGGCCAGACGTGACGTCGCGTGACGTTATGCTGCACACACACACCGCTGCAGGACTTCTTCCTGGCACTGGTGGTTCTCTTGAGTCTTGTGCACCTAAAAAAATGGAAGACAGAGGAACATCAGTTCAGTTATAGAGCACAAAAAAAATCGAAAAACACTGCAAAATCAGCACAATCCCAATCCATCCATGCCCTCAATAATGTTTAAATTCAAGACAACCCACAGAAAGACTAGGCCCATGCAAGACTCACTAGTACCCCTGGGCATAAATAAAGGTTGAAAAGTAGGCAAAATGGTTGGAGGCCTAACAACAAAGCCTGCATTCAAAATGGCCACTTGCCTCCTAGCACATGGCCAGGGCCTGCCTGTACCAGCACTCAAAATGGCCCCCACCCACATGGCCTGTCCCCATGAACACCCCCAAAAATCGAAAAACACTGCAAAATCAGCACAATCCCATTCCATCCATGCCCTCCATGATGTTTAAATTCAAGACACCCCACAGAAAGACTAGGCCCATGCACCACTCACTACCCCTGGTCAAGGCCCCAACAACAGGTCAAAAATCGAAAAACACAGAAAAATCAGCACAATCCCATTCAATCCATGCCCTCCATGATGTTTAAGTTGAAGACAGCCCACAGAAAGACTAGGCCCATGCTAGACTCAAATACCCCTGGTGAAAAGGCCACAAGTACAGGCCCAAAAAACGAAAATCACTGAAAAATCTGCACAATCCCATTCCATCCATGGCCTCCATGATGTTTAAATTCAAGACAACCCACAGAAAGACTAGGCCCATGCAAGACTCACTACCCCTGGGCATAAATAAAGGTTGAAAAGTAGGCAAAATGGTTGGAGGCCTAACAACAAAGCCTGCATTCAAAATGGCCACTTGCCTCCTAGCACATGGCCAGGGCCTGCCTGTACCAGCACTCAAAATGGCCCCCACCCACATGGCCTGTCCCCATGAACACCCCCAAAAATCGAAAAACACTGCAAAATCAGCACAATCCCATTCCATCCATGCCCTCCATGATGTTTAAATTCAAGACACCCCACAGAAAGACTAGGCCCATGCACCACTCACTACCCCTGGTCAAGGCCCCAACAACAGGTCAAAAATCGAAAAACACAGAAAAATCAGCACAATCCCATTCCATCCATGGCCTCCATGATGTTTAAATTCAAGACAACCCACAGAAAGACTAGGCCCATGCAAGACTCATTACCCCTGGGCATAAATAAAGGTTGAAAAGTAGGCAAAATGGTTGGAGGCCTAACAACAAAGCCTGCATTCAAAATGGCCACTTGCCTGCCAGCACATGGCCAGTGCCTGTAGCTGCACTCAAAATGGCCACCAGCCACATGGCATGTCCCTCCCCATGAACACCCCCAAAAATCGAAAAACACTGCAAAATCAGCACAATCCCATTCCATCCATGGCCTCCATGATGTTTAAATTCAAGACAACCCACAGAAAGACTAGGCCCATGCAAGACTCACTACCCCTGGGCATAAATAAAGGTTGAAAAGTAGGCAAAATGGTTGGAGGCCTAACAACAAAGCCTGCATTCAAAATGGCCACTTGCCTGCCAGCACATGGCCAGTGCCTGTAGCTGCACTCAAAATGGCCACCAGCCACATGGCATGTCCCTCCCCATGAACACCCCCAAAAATCGAAAAACACTGCAAAATCAGCACAATCCCATTCCATCCATGGCCTCCATGATGTTTAAATTCAAGACAACCCACAGAAAGACTAGGCCCATGCAAGACTCACTACCCCTGGGCATAAATAAAGGTTGAAAAGTAGGCAAAATGGTTGGAGGCCTAACAACAAAGCCTGCATTCAAAATGGCCACTTGCCTGCCAGCACATGGCCAGTGCCTGTAGCTGCACTCAAAATGGCCACCAGCCACATGGCATGCCCCTCCCCATGAACACCCCCAAAAATCGAAAAACACTGCAAAATCAGCACAATCCCATTCCATCCATGGCCTCCATGATGTTTAAATTCAAGACAACCCACAGAAAGACTAGGCCCATGCAAGACTCACTACCCCTGGACATAAATAAAGGTTGAAAAGTAGGCAAAATGGTTGGAGGCCTAACAACAAAGCCTGCATTCAAAATGGCCACTTGCCTGCCAGCACATGGCCAGTGCCTGTAGCTGCACTCAAAATGGCCACCAGCCACATGGCATGTCCCTCCCCATGAACACCCCCAAAAATCGAAAAACACTGCAAAATCAGCACAATCCCATTCCATCCATGCCCTCCATGATGTTAAAGTTCAAGACAGCCCACAGAAAGACTAGGCCCATGCACCACTCACTACCCCTGGTCAAGGCCCCAACAACAGGTCAAAAATCGAAAAACACAGAAAAATCAGCACAATCCCATTCCATCCATGCCCTCCATGATGTTTAAATTCAAGACACCCCACAGAAAGACTAGGCCCATGCAACACTCACTACCCCTGGTGAAAAGGCCACAAGTACAGCCCAAAAAAACGAAAATCACTGAAAAATAAGCACAATCCCAAGCCATCCAGCCCCTCCATGATGTTTAAATTCAAGACACCCCACAGAAAGACTCAGTCCACCCACCACTGAGTACCCCTGGGCAAAATGCCCCAAAACAGCCCAAAAATCGAAAATTCCAAAATTTTAATTGCAGCAACTGTATTGCCCCAAACAAACTTACTTGTAAAATTTCTAATCCAACAGTGATCCAAAGAAAGTCAAAAAGGCCTCAAATCCAAATATCCAGCAGCATCCACAAAAAGTAATCCTTCCAGCTCCAGACCCAAATGAAAAGTGACCAGGAGATGGACAAAGCACTGGGAGGAGCCTGCTGAACAGGAACAGGAAGTTGAAGACTGTGGGGCACTTCCTTCCTCCCACCCCCCTGCCCCCCTCCCCAAAATGGACTCCTCGCTAAAAAAGTGCAGGCAAATGTCAAACTAAGGAGTTATTCAGATAAAAATCATCATTTCTAGAAGGTTTATGCTGCTTGCTGGTGGATTTCTTGTGCAGAATTGCAAATTTATATTTTCGCTCGCCGCATCTCAAATCTCGCAATTGCGAAGTACCGCGAGACGTGATCTCGCCGTACTCGCGTTGACAAACTATCGCTGGCAAGCCGCGATGACGTAATCGCGCTCGCCAATTCCCGCGGGATCACACAGCAAGATCCAAAATGGCGCAGCACTCGCAAACTATCGAAAAAAACAACTCGGCAAACGATGATAAACGCCGCGCGCCGCAAAAATTGTATCACCAACGCCGCGCGCCGCCAAAAAAATCCGCTGCGTGCGAATTTGCGGATTTTGCGGGAAATCCGCAAATCTCGCGGATTGCGGATTTCCCGAAAATCCGCAAAATCCGCGAGCGTAACGGATTTTCCGCCCATGCTTAACCTAATGTACATCCAATCAATTTAGAGAAGAAGCAGCTAGGCTGGGGTCCTGGTTAGCAGGGCCCCAGCCATACTAAAGTCGAGAAACAGAGCAACACCAGCAAAAAGTGGGGGTAACCATAGTAAGCAGATCCTACTCTCCTGCATCCCCCCCAACGCAGGGTCATTAAACTAACATTGACCAGTTGAGTCTTCATGTTGAATGAATGAATGAAGGGGGACTTATAACGCGCAACTTAGCCCAAGGGCATCAAGACGCCAAACAGCAACCAAATGTCTTCAGAACACCGAACCCAGGTCTACGAATAGGCCTTATGAAAGAACCAGGTTTTCAGTTCTTTACGGAAGCGTGCCAGAGAGGGTAATCCCACCAACTCTGGAGGAAGAGAGTTCCAGAGCTTGGGGACCACGGTGGCGGAGGCTTTACCTCCCCATTTTGCTTTGGCAAATCTAGGGTCTGATAGAAGATTTTTGGAGGATGAACGAAGGGCTCTACTGGGGGAGTAAGGATGAAGGAGGGACCTAATGCCCTGAGATCCAGAGCCATAAATAGCCCAGTGGGCAAGGCAAAGAAGCTTGAAAGAGATCCTGGAGGGGACCGGGAGCCAGTGAAGGGTTTTCCTGGCCAGGGTTGCGGAAGAGAGCCTCGAAAGATTGAGGACCATCCTGGCCGCAGAATTTTGCACCGTCTGTAGGCAATGGACAAGGCTCTTGTTCATACCTACATACAGAGCATTACAGTAATCTAATCTTGAGGAGACGAAGGCCACTGCAGCCTGCTTCCGAGCATCCTGGGAAAGATAACATGCGATCTTTCTAAGGATCCTGATAATGCCACAGCAGGTGGAAACGGTCCTACTGACCTG
Source organism: Lissotriton vulgaris (assembly GCF_964263255.1). Classification (NCBI taxonomy): domain Eukaryota; kingdom Metazoa; phylum Chordata; class Amphibia; order Caudata; family Salamandridae; genus Lissotriton; species Lissotriton vulgaris. The sequence goes on from NC_141690.1 coordinate 37,927,151, forward strand.
ACGGTCAAAGGAGAGAGTGGTATAGATCAGAACCCCCAGGTTCTTAGCGAGATGGGAGGGAAGGGGACAGTCCCCAAGGGAGTCCGGCCACCTGTCTTTAGACCAGAGGTCTTGACTACCCCCGAAGATCAAGACCTCCGTCTTCTCTCCGTTAAGCTTAAGGAAGTTCCGGATCATCCAATGGGAGACTGCCTCCATGCATGTTCTGAAGTTCAGGGCAGAGTCGCTCACAGACTGTGTCAAGGAGACCATGATTTGAGTGTCATCTGCATACGACAGCACCTCAAAACCATAGGATCTCACTACCATAGCAAGTGGGGCCACGTAGATATTAAAAAAGGGTAGGGCTTAAGGAGGATCCCTGGGGCCCCCACATTGCACTGGTTTCGGAGGGGACAGAAAGTTACCTAGCTTCACTCTCTGTTCCCTTTGATGTAAAAAGGAAGTGAGAATACTAAGGGCCTGACCTCCAACTCCTATCTCTCTGAGCCTGCCAACCAGGACCGAGGGAGACAGGGTAACGAAGGGTCCCGTAAGGTCGAGTAGGACCAGAAGGGTGACCTGGTCCCTATCGACCCTCGAGCGGATGTTATTGATAACCACCGTAAGGGCAGATTTAGTGCTGTGGGCTCTTCGAAAGCCATGTTACGAGACATCCAGCAGACCTGAATTATCCAGAAAGGTAGTAAGGTGGTGGTTAAGGTGAGTCTCAAGAATTTTGGCGGGCCGGTAACAAAGAAATCGGTCCGATGTTTTTCAGGACCCCTGGGTCTAGCGAGGGCTTCTTCAAGAGAGGTTTGACAACCACCAGTTTCCAAGCGAGGGGAAAAATTCCCTCCGTAATTGCACGGTTCATCAACTCTAGAAGAGGGGGGATAACCACGTCCCTACAGGCCTTCAGGATTGTGAGCGGACCGGGGTCCAGAGGGGAGCCCGACTTGGTGTTGTGAAGGAGGCGAAAGATCTCATCGAGGGTGAGGGATGGGAAGATGAAAAGACTAGGCCCAGGTTCAGGAGCCAGAGGCCCAGCTACAGAAAGGGAGGGAGGAGGAGAGGGGTCCAACTGCCGATTGAGGCATTTTAGAGCATTATGAATATCGGCAATTTTAGAAAGGAAAAAAGATGAGATTTTATCACAGAGCTCCTGCGTTTCTACTATGGGGTCCCCGTTCTGGGGGGGGGCAGAGAGAGAGTCAATGATCTTAAAAAGGTCTCTGGAGGATTTCAGAGAGGCGGTCAGTTTGACAAAGTGGGCCTTTTTTTCTTTAATAACTGCTAATTTATACTTTTTTTAAAGATATTTATGTTGTATCTTTTCGGCGGGATCAAGATGGGCGTGCCAGAGCCTCTCTTGTTTTCTGCATCCCTGTCTCAGCAGTCTGAGTCTGTCAGAGAACCAGGGTGCGGAAGGGCTCTTTCTAGCAGAGTGTCGTTTCTTGACGGGGGCTAAAATATCTACAGCCTCAGAGATGGTATTAGAGAAGTCCACTACCGCAGAGTTAGTGTCTCCATTTAAAGGGGAGCTTCGTCTAGACAAGAAGGGGGCCAGAGCTTCATTATTAATCTCCCTGAGGTTTCTTCTAAGTTCCCATTTCTTGGGGACCGGTTGGGCAGTGAGATGAGTTTTAAGCTCGAGGGGCACCGCCGGATGATCTGACCAGGCCAAAGGAATGGGGATGCCTGTCTTCAATCTGAGGTCATGTTCTAAGTGGAAATATGAATTCTCTGGAGTAGTTAGGACTTTGCCGAATTGGTGCATTGCACATGGCCTGCTTCAGGTCATCAAATGCCTTTTGGCAGCTTATTGCCCACTGAACTTTCTTAGGCATTCTTTTAGAAGTAAAGTCATTCAGGAGTGTCACAATGGATCCATGCCCCTTGACAAACCTTCTGTAGTACCCAGTCAGGCCCAAGAAAGCTCTGACCTGAGTCTGGGTAGTGGGAGCAACCCAACCAGGATGGTCTGGATTTTGCTCTGCAATGGTTGAACCTGGCCTCCACCTACAAGGTGGCCCAAGTACACAACCTGACTCTGCCCTATCTGGCACTTAGTAGCCTTGATAGTTAGGCCTGCCTTTTGCAGGGCCTCGAAAGCATTTCTCAGGTGGACCAGATGATCCTCCCAGGTGGAACTAAAGACAGCAATATCATCAAGATAGGCTGCACAGTAGTCTTCCAGGCCATTTTAGGACTGTATTCACCAACCATTGAAAAGTGGCAGGTGCATTCTTCCGACCAAAGGGCATTACCACAAATTGTTAGTGCCCACTAGGGGTTAAAATGCTGTTTTTGACTTTGCATCATCAGCTAATCTGATCTGCCAGTAGCCAGCTGTAAGATCAAATGTGCTAAGATACTTGGCTGAGGCCAATGTATCTATGAGCTCATCTGCTCTTGGAATTGGATGGGCATCAGTCCTAGTGACTGCATTGAGACATCTGTAGTCAACACAAAACCTCATCTCTCTCTTACAACCCTAGGTGTGAGGCTTTGGTACCAAGATCACTGGACTAGCCCAAAGCTATCTAAGGGTTCAATAACTCCTAGTTCCAACATTTTCTGGACTTCTGTTCTGATATAGTCCCTGACATGATCAGGTTGCCTGTAAATCTTACTTTTAACAGGCAGACTGTCCCCTGTGTCCACTTCATGAGTGCACCAGGTGGTCTGACTTGGAGTCAGAGAGAACATATGTCTAAACTGACTGAGCACTTGTCTGCAATCAATTTGCTGCTGAACAGTGAGGCTGCCTGCCAAGGCTACACCATCCACTGACCCATTATCAGAGTTCTGTGAGTGCAGGTCAGGGAGAGGGTCAATCTCCTCCACTTGTCCCTCATCAGTAGCCACGAGCAAGCCCATGTCTGCCCTGTCAGCATATGGTTTCAGTCTGCTGACATGAAGTAGGGGTCCTGGGAGTTCCTAAGTCCACCAAATATGTAACCTCTCCCTTCTGTTCAACAATAGTATGGGGTCACTCCACTTGTCTTGGAGATATGCTGGGGCCACAGGCTCCAACACCCACACTTTCTGTCCTGGCTGGTAAACAGTCAGTACAGCCTTTTGGTCATGCCAGGCTTTCTGTAATTCCTGGCTAGCATCAAGGTTTTTAGTTGCCTTTTTTATATACTCAGCCATCCGGGAGCGGAGGCCAAGCACATAGTCCACTATGTCCTGTTTAGGGGGTTTGGGAGGTAACTCCCATCCCTCCTTCACCAGACACAATGGGCCTCTTACAAGATACCCTAACAGACGTTCAAAAAGGCAGTAACAAACCCCCTTCTGAACCACCCTGTATGCAAATAAAAGGCAGGGTAGCAGGATGTCCCTACTTTGCCTGAGCTTTTCGGGAAGACCCTTGATCATACCCTTTAAGGTTTTGTTGAATCTTTAAACCAAACCATTGCATTGTGGGTGATAGGGTGTGGTGAATGTGTAATTCACTCCACACTCCTTCCACATTGCAGTCAAGTAACTGGACATAAAGTTTGCATCTCTGTCAGACACTACTTCCTTAAGGAAACCCACTCTTGAGAAAACTCCCAAGAGGGCTCTTGCCACAACAGGTGCTGTAGTGGTCCTAAGGGGAATTGCCTCTGGGTACCTAGTGGCATGATTGCCTCTGGGTACTTAGTGGCATGGTCCACCAGCACTAGGCTAAACCTGTGCCCAGATGCAGTCTGAGGATCCATTGTTCCAACAATGTCAATCCCCACTCTCTCAAAGGGAACCCCCACCACAGGTAGTGGTATCAGGGGGGGGGCTTTGTTGTGCCACCTGCCTTACCACTGGCTTGACATGTTATACAGGAGCAACAAAACTCCTTTGTTTCTTCATACATGTGGGGCCAGCGAAAGTGAGGGACAATTCTGTCCCAGGTCTTGTTCTGGCCCAGGTGTTCTGCTATAAGAATATCATGGGCTAGTGTCAACAGGAATCGCCTGAACTTCAAAGGTATAACCAACCTCCTGGCTGTACCAGGCTTGGGGTATCTACTCTCTAAATACAGGAGTCCATCATCCCAATAGATTTTATAGGTGCCACTAGCATTCCCAGCAGCCTCAGCAGCAGCTTGCTGTCTGAGGGGTTCAAGAGAAGGGCATCTCAACTGCTCCTGACTCAGATCTGCACTGGAAGGGCCCCCTGTCCCCAAGAACTCAACCTGATCAGGCTCAAGCTCCTCTGGGACAGTTCCTTCTTCAGGAGCACAATCATCTCCTTCAAGAGATTGATCATCACTCTGAGTCAGGGGGGAAGACACTGCTTAACTCTACTGCTCCTTTTCTTGGAAAGCACCTGGTCCATTATTCCAGAATCCAGGGCCTGTTCAGTGTTAGGCTTTTTGACCTGTGACCTAGTCACAGCAAGTACATGTGCGGAGATCCCTTACATTTCTGCATAGCTTCTAAACTCCACTTCAGACCAGGCTGAAGTCTCTAAATCATTGCCTAGCAATCATTCAACAGGGATGTCTGCACTTACCACAACCTTCTTAAGGCTAGTTACCCCTCCTCAGGAGAAATTAACAACTGCTAGGGCATGGTTGGTCCTGACATTGCTAGCATTGGTCACTTGGTAAAGTTCACCAAGTATGATTTGTCCAGGTTCCACAAGGCCTTGTGTTACCATAGTGACACTTGCCCAAGTGTCCCTGTAGGCTAAGGCTCTTTTCCATTTATTAAAGGCTGTTGTCTCTACTTACCCAGATTACTGGGACTCAGAGAGGAGGGCATACCAATGCCTCCATCACAGACTAGCACAGCCTGAGTTGGAACTCTTACTAGGTCAGAGCCCATCTCAGTACCCAGGGTTAACCCTACTACACCCTTTTGCTGAGTACCACCACTTGAAGCTGAAATAGGGGGAACAGTTGCCTTAGGGGCAATGGTGGCTGGAGTTGCATCCTTCTTGGTGTAACCACTTTTCCAATGGCTATTCTGTTTACAGATTGTATACCCTGGTTTCTTTTGGCCTTTTCCTTTCTTGGAAGATTGGGAATCCCCACCATTAGAAGCGTTTTGGGGGCCTTGTGAAGACTTTTGGTCTTTACCCTTCTCCCCACCCTTATTAGGATCTTGCTTCTTCTGGTCACCACCTTGGTTCTATACCTTCTGTTTTACCCTGGTTCTGACCCATTTGTCTGCCTTCTTTCCCAATTGTTGGGGAGAGGTCAGATCAGAGTACACCAGGTGCTGACGCAACAGCTAATTCTGACAGTTATTAAGGATCTGCTCCCTCATGATCAAGTTATGCAATCCTGCATAATCACACACTTTAATGCCCAGTAACCAGCCTTCCAGAGCCTTAGAAGCACAATCTACAAGGTCAACCCAGTCCTGTGTCTGTGCTTTTTGGGTATCTCTGAACGGTATTCTATACTGCTCAGTGGTTAGGCCGAACCCATCTATGAGAGCACTCTTCAGGACTTTGTAATCATCAGCATCCTCTTCTCTGACAGTGAGAAGCTTGTCTCTATCTTTGTCTGCAAAGGAGAGCCACAAGATTGCTTCCCACTGCTCCTGGGGTACCTTCTGTACTTTGCAGGCCCTCTCCAGTGCAGTTGTCCATTTGTGGATGTCATCCCCATTCTGTTAGGGAGGGACAATCTTGTTTAGGTTTCTATGGTCATAAGACCTTTCCCTAACACTAGGGAAGTTGCTGCCACCATGGGACTCTAGTCCCATCGTTTGACTTGCTTTTTCAAACACCATGGACTCCCTTTCTAAGGCAATTTTCTGTCTCCATATCCTCAGCTGAGCTTCTTCCATTCTTACCTGAGGCTCTCTCTTCTCCTGGGAGGTATCCCTCCTATGAGAAAGACAGAGGTCCCTATTGATGTGTCAGAATGATCAGATTCCACTGAAGGTGGTCTGGGTCTTCTAGGCACACCACCATCTCTTCCTTGGGGGACAAAGAAGTGACCCACTGGGCCTCCCTCTCCATCTCCAGTAGGAGCTGGATTGTCCAGATCTAGTTCATTGTCAACCTCCTGGTCAGCATCAGAGTCTGAATCCTGTGGGATTGGACCACTTGAATTTTCCTCATCTGCTGCACCCAATCCACTGCCTACCCTTTCAGGCTCTGAAGCCTTCTTCAGGTCATCTAACAGCAATACCTCTCTGAAGCGTTGGGTTTTGGCACCTTTGCCAGTCTTCAGTTGACTAAGTGTACACAGAGCCCTTAACTCAGAGAAAGGGAATGTGTCATACTTAGATGCTAGTAACATATTGACATCTGGTAGAGACACACTAGGTCCTGCCACTGAAGTCATAACTAATGAGGTGTGGTGTATGCACTACCTACTCTAGTTGGGTACCTTCTGGACTCTCTCGAGTTGTAGAAAGTGAGTGCTTAGGCCCTTGACACACAACTCTAAGTTCAGTAGAAATTACTGTATTTAAGCTTGTATTATATGTACCTCTGGTACCTTTAGTGGTTTTCAAATGATCAAAAACTTGAGATTATCTTGTAAAACAATGGCAAGCTGGAATCCCACACGCTGCACACCAATGTGAGAAGTTGGCCTGGCAAGCCTGGATCGGAGTTGAGAAGAACCTGAAAGCAGAGGGGACAGAGTCTGTGTCACTAGCCAGTGACCAGGAAGGGGAGGAGATGATGCCAACCAATGTCGGGTGATTTTAGGTGAAGAAGGTGAAGCTTGACTCTTCAGCCACAAGGAGCAGGATTCAAGCTGTCCCACAAAAGATGTTGAGTGCTGCAGTATCGGATTACGGATGGGACCCAACAAGCCTTGGCAACAGCAACCCACGCAGAAAGCAGAGATTGGCTTCCCGGCAGATCAGCAAGGTCTGCGAGACTCACCCTTTGGAGGGAAGTCAGGGCACATCTGGAGCAACTAGGAAAGCCCAAAAAACAGAAGAGTTACCTTCGTGAGGACCTACCAGTCAACAGACCAGGGATCGCGAAGGAGCCTCGAGCGGAAGTGCTTGAAGCGGGCTCACGGAACACTTCTAGAGTGTAGTCCCACAATCTTGGGTGCAAATAGTGCTCGGGCTTGGACTACGAGTAGCCCAATGCACAACTTCGGGAAAGCTCAGGAAGTTGATGCACTTGCAAATGTGCACAGTGTCCAGGAGTTCCGGTCACACGTCTCTCTTGATGGCTGCGGGTCTCAGCTTTGCTGGGATCTTTTGTCAGCCTCAGAGATGTCTGGAAGTCCATGTCCTGTGTCGCAAATCTGTCAGGATCCAATGGGAGCCTTGGAAATTCAGAATGGCAAGATGCTTCTTTGGTGCCTGTTTGAACAGGGAAGTCACTCCTTGACCCCAAGGGAGATTTTCCGACTTCTAGTCGAAATAGAATGTTGAAGTTCCAGGACATATGTTGCAGAGAGTCATCCAGGGAAATCTAAATTCCTAAGGACTAGGTTCCTATACTTATGCTAAGTTTAGGGGTTGGACTTATTCTAGGGACCGACCTGTGGGTGGATCCAGAATGGGGGTGGTTACACCCCTTTTCCCTTGTCCAGTTTCGTGCCAGAGCAGGGGTTGAGTGCCCCTGCAACTGGTTTGAACTGGGATATGCGCAGGGACACCAAGTGTGCCCCCAGTACTATCTGAAAAGCATTCACTGAATGCACCCATCCAGCCCCAATACACTAAAGCCAGTCTGGGGAGGTGGTTACACCTCCCTTTGACAGGAAACCTATTGTACAGGCCTCCCCTGCCGGAATTTTGTCCAGCAACAGGAGGTCATACTCATTAAGGGTGAGCGGGAAATCCGTTACGCCCGCGGATTTTGCGGATTTTTGGGAAATCCGCAATCCGCGAATTTTGCGGATTTCCCGCAAAATCCGCAAAAAAAATGCGCGGACGTAACGGGTTCAAAAGTTGAACCCCCACTCATGGAACTATTGAGTTTAAAATTACTTGTTTGAGTTTGAGTTTGAGTTTAAAATTACTTGTAAAGCGCGCATACACCAGCGGTTTCTTGGCACAGGAACCACTAGATAAAATGAAGCAGGTGCTGCTTTATTTTATCTAAGTGCTTCCTGTGCAAGCTAACTTTGTAACTATTTTACAACGGCGCTGGTAGCTTGCTGGCGCCATTGTAAAATAGTTACAGCTCACAGCTCACTCAAGGGACCCCTGCGCCCTTCGGGGCGATTGCATATTAACACACACATGGTCGCTCGAACTAGTTGATGCTCAAATTCAGTGACTCATTCATTAGCTCAAAAACAATTGTGAGCATCGTCGAGGCTGGACAGGTGTGCCTTCTTCCCAAATCTACCTTGGAAAATCAGCTGTGATGCTGGATAGGCTTTGCATCCTTGACTTTCACGAGCGCCATACCCGTGCTGTTCCTGTGACCAGGAGCTTCTTTCTCTTCATCTGCTGAACTGATCTTTCTCTGACCTTTTATACACACAAGATTCACATACCCTACTGGGCACATTGTGTTCGCACGGGTTTCTGCAAGGTCGCGAGCGTTTTGTACAATTTCGCAATTTGCGAAATTGTACAAAACCCCTTGCGAACTTGCAGAAACCCATGCGAACATTAAAAAAAAAAATCTGCGAGGATTCGCGGATTTTGCGGATTTTCGCAATCCGCAAATTCGCAAATCCGCAAATTCGCGGATTGCCAATCCGCAAAATCCGCCCATGCCTAATACTCATATCTGAGGCTGCAGCATCCATTTTGTGATGCTGGAGCTCTTTCAAACTATTACCGGTCAGGTAAGTGTGTTCATGTCTTCTCCCTCTAGAAGGGTGGAATTCTACCCCTGCCACCAGAATTGGCGGGGGTAGGATTCCAAAGTGTTTGACACCAAGCACGACATGTTTCCATGCAGCCATTCCAAAATTAGCACTTACCGTGAGGTTATAATGCACTTATGAGTATATGGTCTGGCTGCATCACAGAACAGCTACAGAGAATATATTCCAAAAGCTGCAGAGGGGTCCTGCTCACAAGGGTAACCCAGTAACCAATCTGGAGTGTACCTAATGTACCTGCAATCAATTTAGAGAGGAAGCAGCTAGGCGGGGGTCCTGGTTAGCAGGGCCCCAGCCAGACTAAAGTCAACAAACAGTGAAACAACAGAAAAAAGTGGGGGTAACTATAGTAAACAGATCCCACTTTCCTGCAGCCGCTTTACTAAGTGTCGTCCAGTAATTGGAGCAAATGAGGCAACCTCCAGCAAAATACTGCCTACGCAGTCAAAAACTGAACAAATTCCTCAGAAAGGAGAGAAAGCAGCGAAGTAAAGAAACGCTGCCTTTCTCTGCAGGAATTTCAGTGGAAGTGCGCAGCGCTATTAAGAAGCGCGCACAAAGGCAGCTGTGAGGAATCTTCAGCCGATACACTAGACTGCCAACTGCACTCACCATAGCGGGTGGCCATCTTGGAATTCCACGTGTCAACTGAGGTGAGCAAATGAAGCATCAAGACTACCTGCCTCACTGGGATTGTTCTACGAATTCTTGGATACAGGCAACAGGGGTTCTTACTACCTGCAAAGTGATTCAAAAATTGTTTCCTAGCACTAATCTGGCCAGTCCTGATAGTATGTAGAGGAAGAGGTGCAGTGACAGTGGTGCATGGATCCCAGAAGTAACCATGCGCATTTCTCTCCCTTATTGCTTGTTTGTGTGTATGTGTGCCTGACAGATTCAGCTTCTTCTCGACATCCCTCTCCCACCTCCTTCCCCTTGTTCTCCTTTTGACCAGGTCAACAACAGCCTAATCTAACTCCTGGCTGCAGGGAGATGCAGCGTGCTGTGTGCCTCACTGTGTTCACATAGGCAGGCAAGGCTGGCACCTTCTGGAGACTGTGTGCACCCTCTACAAGCCTTCCTGCTAGTTGTAAGTCAGAAGCCTCTGACCATATATCTTTCTTGTGAGGGTCCAGTCATGGGGTCAGCAGTGAACCCAATTCCCTGATGCAAGTGCTACGACATATAAAAGCTGCAGTTGAATGTGAGACATTAAGTGTGAGGTTAGGCCCACAAGCTGCTTCAGATGGAGGTGGAATAATCAGTGTCTAGCTGCTGGTACTATTCCGTCCCTGGCTGCCCCTGCCATGCAAGGGCTGGCACTTGGTCTTTCATTTATGAATGAGTGCTGCTGTCATGCTTAAGCTGTTGTTCTTTAACATGAGCTGCATACAGGGGACGCCATTGTCATTATGGGCAGCTTCAGTTTTCATATCTGGTACCAGAGCCATTGATGCTGCCACACTAGGACTGCTGAGGACAGCATAACCAGGTTGCCTTGGTTGGCACGCTTGTTATTTTCGCTGGTATAAAATCTGGTATGCTCCTGTCAGGCTGGGCTTTAGATGTGACTTGCAGTCCCATCATACCTGGTTGGTGGTGTTGTTTATGGGTTACATAAGCTAGTTCTAATGTCCCATATATAACTGCTGCCTTGTATGCATGTACTATTATTGTCATACAAGAACTCTCATTGCTGCAGTTTTGCTCAGCCCGATTCTGCTGCTGTTCACATTACAGTCACTAATATACCAGGACTGCTGCAGCCATGCACTGACTGATCCTGCTGCCATGCACATCACTGCCACTGGAGCTTTCAGACACAGAGCTCTCTTTGAATATATAGACTGGATATGTAATAGCTGACCTGCTGCTCTTGTCCTGCATGTTACTAGAACTAATGCTGGCACAATTCTTCCTGGGACCTAGCCATCTTCAGGGGGTGTGGGTGGGTCAAATTAAAAAACAAGCTGGAAGTCCATGCTTGTTTTAAAAAAAACGTTTTTACAAGGTTCGCAGATCTGCCATGATTTTTGCAGCACAAATGTAAAAAAAATACTTTTTGGCCCCGGTGAGGTCCCACAAGGACCCCACCACCAGACCTAGGGGTTCAATGGAACCCTACTTTGACCTCATAAAGTAGGGACGAGAAAATGGGAGTATCAACAGAAGTGTCCCCTTCTGTATCTTCCGGCTGTGCACTACTAAGATCACTACCACCAGCCCCCTGTAGTTCAACATATGTCTTAGATCGTGGCTTGAATCTTAGATCCTAGCTCAGGATCTTCACTAGAGGCCTGGAAACTGACCACCAAAATTTTTGTTTATCTCTCAAATCTTGGCTATTTTAATCCTTTAATAAATCCTTTCAACTCTTGACTGTACCCTTCCTAGTAGCCAGTGTTTGGCAAAGCGCTACAGGACCTAAGGGTGATACATGCACTCAATAAATACCTACTACTACTACTTCTGATAATGAGTAGAAATTATCACCAGAGTCAATTTACTTCACAGGAGATTTTTTTATTCCGTAAATCCATATCTGTACCTGCATTTGCAGCAGTTATAGCAGTGGTTATTAAACAAACTGATTTTCCCTGAATATTAGGGATATTCCCTCCATTGTCATTATACTTGAAATCCCCTGCAGTGGCTTCCTCCGCGGGTGTTAACAGTAGAGGATTGATATAGACCGCCTTGCTAGCAACATCAAAATCCCCTTATTTTGAGGAATTACAGCGTCCGTGGGTTCTTGTAATGTATTCATCCCTCCGTCTACAGACTCGATTTGAGGGGAATTATCAGTTGTTTTCTTGTCATTGCCACCAGAAAACGACAGGGGAATAGTGTGTTTACCACTAATATCCTTACCCTTATGAATTTTCTCATCAGCAATATCCCCCTTATTACCTTTGTTGCCATGACTTACATGTGTGGAGTTTCTAGAATTCACAGCTCCAGCCCCCGCTCCACCGCCATTAGAGTCAGCCAGGGGGCGAGCTCTCCCATTAGCAGCCTTGGGAGGCATCTCTGGAGAAGCGCAGTGTGTGACTAATAGGCTTCCGTAGAACACTACAGTCACGAGAACACCACGCTGAACGCTCCAGTAGCCTCTTTCAACTCATCGCAACCCGTGCGCTATCACAGTCACTGCGGAGCTCAGAATTCCGGGGAAAACCATTCGGCCTTCATGCCTTGAGTAGGTATGTGTTTCAGAGCTTAAACACCCATTTTCTTTCGCACTGATACACTTCTTTTATCGCACAGTAATGAGGCAGGAGAGCCGAAAATAGCCTCAAAAGAGATCAAAGCTTTGGAAGTATTCCACAAGCATGCCAAACAAAAAATCCAGTCTCCGATACTATCGCAGTGTTCAAATTTCAGCCCACAGAGTTGTTTCTCGCATCATGTCACACCACACCAAACAACGAGTGCGAGACCTTATCTCCAGGGAGGACATCCTTCTGTGTAAGAGCCAGGGAGCCCAGGAGCGATAAGCTCACACGTCCAAGCTCACGGATGCCATCTTGCCTCTCCATGTTGACTGTAATTTCTCTGGCAGAATAATAGTATCTCCTTCGTGTTCTATTTCATCCATAGCTTCCATTTACATTATCAGTTGTTTTTCCAGTTTTAACAGTTCTTCATTGAATGTAGAGCATTCTTTCAGTGTTGGCATAAGGCAAACTATAGACTTTTTGTCTGCAACTTTTTTGTACATTATTTCAGGTGCAATATTTTCATTTGGAAACAAGTTTGTTAGTAGCTGACTGTGTAAAGATACTTTGCCATCTTTTGTCAAGACACCAATTCTAATATCTTGAAGAATGTTTCCATAATGTTCATCTCGTGCTTGCCGCATATTCTTAATAAGTTCTTTATATTCAAAATGGGACCAAATGTTTACATTTCCAATACTTCCCAATGATTTTTTAATGTCTTCATGAAAAAGGTTCTTAAAAACTGGTTGGCCTTTCACAGGAGTAAGTTATAGTAGATTGCTAAATACAATTCGAAATAAAATATCATAATCTGTTTTTTAAATCTGTTGCATTCTTCAATATACAAAGGCAAGCATTACGTTTGAGACCAGGCTTACCTCATCAATTATCAGAAGTTTCATTTTCTTCAGTACTCTTGAAACTTCATAACAAGCTTAACCAGATAGCTTGTGATATTCCAACTTATTTTCATGTTCTACTGGTAACATAAGTAAACAATGTAATGTAATCCCATTGATGTGTGCTGCTCACCCAGTTGGAGCGGTTACAATACAAAATAAATGTGAGTCTGTTGTTTTCTGTAGATAACTGGTCAAACCATTAATCAAGAAACTTTTTCCTGTTCCAGCTTGACCACTGATGTACATAAGAATAGGTTTAAATGATGTACATTGGCAATCTTTCTTTTCATGCAGTAAACCATGTTGTATCTGTTGTGTTATTTGCTGATATATTTCTTTATGTTCAATATTCAGTTGTTCTTCTAACTTTTTCAAATCAATAGTGTCCTTTTGTGCTTGTTGCATTGCCGTTTCCATTTCACTCATTGCTATTGCTGCTTCATTTTCAAGAATGGCTTCTTCTAGTGGATCTTGACTTGGTGGAGAAGAATTCTGACTATCTTGAGAACTACCTCTAGCTATGTCAGCTACAATAGTAATTTCCTGATCGACTTCTTCAATCAACATTTGCAGATAATTTGGAAAAGTGTATATTCAATGCTATCTTTACATGCATTGAAAGAATCTTCATAGCACTCAAAATATCCAAGTAATGACCTTGACACTATAGGAGTTTCTCCTAGGGCTTAGGGGTTATTTTCAACTTTGTTATACTTCTTTCAGTTCAGAATCACCAGGGTTTCCGATGGATCTCCTGAAATGAAAGACAAAACATCAGCTCACATGTTCTAAATAGGATGGACAGTCTGATGTTCCTACACCATCTGCATTTAGCTGCTGTTGTAGGGTTTCAGGTGGCGGAGTCACCAGGGCATCACCATTGTAAACACTACAATACACCTGACTCAAAACAGAATAGGCAGACCTCCAATGTGGTGAAGGACCCTGTCTGTCAAACTTAAAATCAGGCCCTTAGCCTTCAGAATAAAGCCAAAAAAGCATCAACTTCATAGGGCACATGTTTCCTTTTCAGCAACATACAGTTAATAATATATGAGGAGGACCTAGGGCTAGACTATCTTTTTACCTTTTAAAAAGGACAAGTTATACGGGTGGATCTGTTCTCTCAGATATATACACATATGATCTTGTAGCTATGAGTTATAATTGAGTTGTCAAAATTGGAGACAGACGAGTTATGAAATCATGGAAATCATGGAACATGACATACAAGGACACCTGTTATGGCACTTCATCTGGCTCTGTTAGAAGTCTGGGAATGCACAAATCTTGATCACTGTCAGCACCACTCATATGGAATGAGACTTTTTGGTGAAAACTCTGAAATTTACCTCCTTCCTCTACCCACTGACATTAGTTAATATTAGTAATAGGTGTACCCTTGCATTAGACTTCACTACATTCGATAAGTAGAGGAAAGGAAGATACTAAATGAGGACTGGTGTGTTTGAGGGTTCCAGAATTTAACTCGATGTCCAATGTAAGTAAGCAGGTGTTCGGTATGAGGGAAACAGAGTTTACCGTATGGTCAGTTTTTCCTGTTTTGTATAGTGCGAACTAGGCCCAAAGGTATCAGAGTGCTTTACATCAGCAGCAGTTGCGTTACAGACTGACACATTCATCTTTTGCTAGGTACAGGAAGATTACGTGATTTTCCCAGAATCACAAGATGTTGGGCGTCCCTGACAAGGCTCGAGCCCAGTTCCCCAGCTCTGAGGTCGACTGCTCCACCCCTCGGGCCACATCCTCTCCCAACAATAAGGCAGGGGCTTTTAAAGTGAAAATAATAATTGAAAAAGATTAGAATGGAATTGCGGCAAAGGGGATGATATCTATATTATACTTGCTTCTGTGCAAGACTTCCCAAAATGCAGACTAGTCACACATGCAATGTTGCCAGTCCTACTTGTGGTCGTAAATTGCACCGCAGGAATGGAAAACACCGAGAAGAGTCATCTACAAATGCTCAAACAGTATGAAGAGCCTTGAGAAACATTCCATATGATTATCGAATTTGGCAATGCAGTGTTTTTCCTCAGCTTCACAGATGTGCTGGCAGTGGAGCCAGACGATAGGAAACGTCATGCAAGTAAGGTTGCCGAAACACTGCTTGAAGTTTTGGGTTTCCCTTTACTCATGAGTGATTATCTTTGGAATGAGCAAAATTACTTTGGGCATATCGTGTAAAACCACTGGTACTCCAATCTACAATATCTTGAGGCAGTTAAACATGTTTTACATTCTAGAGGTAAAAGATGAACCCGCCATTGACATCTCATTTGTTCCACAGTTATTTTTTAATGCTGGCTCAAGAGACCATGGTTGGTAGCTTGGAGTACTGTCGCACCTCTTTTGAAGAGCAATGGAAATCATGATTGGGCTGCTTGTCTATGAGCCTGTCACCACTCGCACTTCCGTCTAGAAAGGGAATTTTAGATGTATTTAAATGAAAAACGTAGGCAGATGAAACACTAAGAAGCAGATTTACAGCTCATTGCGCAACTTTTGCGTTACTTTTAACATGGGAAAAGTGACGCAAAAGTGGCGCAAGGGGCTAGTAATTCTGCCCCTAACAATGGGCCTTATTTATGAAGGACTTGCGCCGCCGGTGCGTCACTTTTAACATGGGAAAAAGTGACGCATCGGCAGCGCAAGTCCTTCATAAATAAGGCCCAATGTCTCTAGTGGAGATGAAATAATACTGAAAAATAAATTGACCTTGAAAATGGCATGTCATATTAAAGTTACAATTATTCCCGAGATTGAGTGGTTGGAGAGACCGCTGCTTTGGTTAACATAAGATGAGTTCGATAGGTGCTATATTTCCTTTTTTTCACTATGTTAATTAATGGATGTCTGAGAGTCAGTGTTGTCTGTTCCTCTCAAGGATATAATCTAATGACCTTTGCGCTAACATGAATGGCAAACACGTGTAATGCAAATTGTTGTGCATTTCCTGTCTGCTTAGTCAGGTTAACTCAAATTTGAAATTCCTTCAAGTCTGTATTATTTATCAATTTTCAAATAACTATACTGACTCTATCAATATATTCACTAGGATATTAATGTAAATAAAGTTTAAGTTGTTTATAAAGCCAGACGTCACTTTACAGACTAAATAGCACTGCAAAAGACACATCATAAAAATGTTAATTTAAGATAAAAAAATATTATCTCTTCAGCAGCATGCTTTATATTCATGGTATTAGTACGCCATTTCATTGTAATTTGACTTATCCATTAAATAAATCACATATTTATTACTATTCAAAACTCATAGAACCAAGAAGAATCTATTTTAAGGTATGTTGTCCTCCATTAGTAACCTACATTTTGCCTTGACACCAAGTAAGATTAAGAGATGCGCCGTTGATTTATCAGCTAGTCTCTGTGACACATTTAAATTGACTTCACATACTTTTTTCGTATTTGAGAAATGTGGTAAAGTATTTAAATATTTATGATATAATGTTCTAAACACAGTTCGGTGCTATCAAAATCAATTTCCACGTTTGTTGATGGATATGCTAGAACAAGTAATCCAAATAGCTAAACTAAGTAACTTATGAAGCCATATTACAAACATTTTTTTTGTAGTAACACATTTTATTCGGTTTTCCTGGTGCAATTTAGCCCTACAAGTAACTGTAGGAAATAATATGAGTCAGGAGTACCAAAGCATTTAAACAATTGCAATTCCTGCGAAACGTGCAGGTTAAACAACATGAACACAGTGCAGACTGATCTGATTGCATAAAGGTTACATTTGTACAAAGGCAGACTATTACATATTATGGAATGATTCTTTCAGTAGACATTTGTATGAGTGGTGATTTCTGCTAGGGGTCTAAAGATGGGAGGGAATGGGTCTGTCCCACAGTATGTCGCCCAACAGGTCCATATTTTTCTATGTTTCTGGGGGCAGCCACGGGCCTGAAAAACTGCAATCTCGGCACCCATACACATGTCCAGTTCATCCTTCCATTTACTTATAGTCGGGGGAGGATGTTGTTTGTACCTATTTCCACCTATCTCATCAGTGCTGTGCAGGAAAAAAGGTATCGGGTCTAATGGGAGCTCTCATGAGAGTATGTTGCTTAGACAAGATAACGTCTTCTTCCAGAATGGCTGCAGCGCAGTATATATATATATTTGAGCTTGTAAAGCGCACTGCTACCCGTCCATAGGTCTCCTGGCGCTGTATAACTCTGGGGAACCCGTCCTTGCTTTCCCTGTGGGATGGTCCCTGCTGGGAGTCCCCAAGGTGGAGCCAGGCATACCCGGAATTGATGGGGCCGTTGTGGAGATTAGGCAAGCTAATGCCCAGAGTTGCCGAGTGGAACCCCTGATGAGAGTAAGCACCGAAGCGAGAATTATCGAGTCCGCTGACCCAGGTCCACGACCCTGCCGCGTCGGGAATTGAACCCTGGCCCCGGGCCGACTTCTGCTCTCGGGTCTGCCGCCTCTAACCAGTGAGCCACACCACTCCACTCCAGTACAGCTCCAGACTTTGTGTAAAAAATGTCCCTTCCTCCCTCTCACATTTTAAGCAGATAGGGGACTTGATAACTCCCATTTTCCAGAGTTGGGATCATGTTTAGTATAAGCGGAGTATATAATTAAATTGTATGAGGCGATAGCTTAGGGACACAGCAGCACCCCGAGGGCAGGCTATGGCTTCCGCCCAGTTATCATCCATCAAGTCAGGACTGTAATCTTGCCATGCTCTATTAGTCTTGTTGACTGTTGTTTGTGTATGCATCGTCAAAGTTTGATATATTTGCCGGATGTTATATGACCCCAAGTCCCCCGTCAGTAGGCAACCTTCCAGAGGATGGAATTCCGGTAGGGTCTCTTGAGTATGAATCAGGGGGCCCAAAACATGGAGTAATTGGAGATATTTATAAAATTGGGTCCTATGTAGTTGAAATTCCTCTCGTAGCCATTGAAAGGATTTCCATGTTGTGCCCTACATTATCTCCATGTCACAGAGGAGTTGACTGGGTCAAGTGCCTGCGCCACCCCATCTGCCTCACCGTGTACCGCCAAAGCTGAATTACAGTTCTGCTAGGTTCCTGGGGCTATACAGAAGCTGAAGAAGGGGAACTCCCTCCATTGCGGCAAGCTCTAGCGCAAAAGCCAGGTCGGCTGGGGAATTATACCACCATTCAACCATTATTAGCAGGTGAGAGGCAACATAGTAAGTGTACATATCTGCTGCTGAAATACCCCCACAGTACGTGGATTGTGCGCGTGTGTGCAGCGCCACCCGGATCACCCCTCCATTGCAGAGAAACGTATTGAGTATGGCATTGACTTGTGCAAACCAGGATTGTGGTATATTGTGAGGGAAATTTTGTAATCAATAGAGAATTCTAGGCAGAGAGACCATCTTAAAGATGGTGGACTGCCCATATAATGAGAGTGGAAGGGAGGAGCATATTGTTGTTTCATTGTTTAGACTCGTATTGCTACATGGCACGACACGACACATAGGCGACACGAAGATGCCCAAATATTTAAAAACCCCAGTCGTGTGTGATAGCTGCTTTGCCCAGGTGCCCCGCCCCTGGTTTACACATACTGGAAAAAACACGGATTTAGCAGGATTAGTGTGAAGATCTGTAGTTCCTCAAACACTCTGAGGATTTGCAGGAGACGTGGATCCTAGAACCACGGGTGAGTCAAAAAGAAAAGGACGTCATCTACATATAACGCAATGTGATCCGATCTCGACTGAGACCATTCAAATCCACAGAGTACCAGGTCACTCTGAACCCATGCTGCCAAGGGTTCAACTGCTAAGGTGCATAACAGCGGGGACAGGGGGCAACCCTGCCTCGTACCCCTATAGATAGGGAAGAGGTCCGAGCGATGTTGTACTATTCGAACTGAGGCTGTTAAATTAGTGTAGAACAAACAGACCTATGCTATACACCGGGTGCCAAAAGTAACTGCTTTTAGTAATTGGAAGAGATATACTAAGCTAAGAGAATCAAATGCTTTGTCAATGACAGCTAATAGTATAACCGCTGGGCACATTAGCTCTGGGGCCATTGCAATGTCATTATGCACCCTTCGGATGTTTTGACGGGTAGCCCGGTAAGGCATAAAGCCTGATTGGTCTGGGTGAACTAAGTCTGATGCACAAGTTGGTAGGCAATCTGGCAGTACCTTCCTTAAAAGTTTGGGCTCAAAGTAATTAAGGGAGGTAGGGCGGTATGAGGAGGGCTCTTCCAGATGGCTACACAGTTAGAGGAATAAAACAATCTCCTCGTGACGCCAATCTCGGGGTAGTATACTCCATTCTTGGGCATACTGTATTGCCGCCAGCAAATGTGGGCCCAGTGTGCGCTTGTGTGGTCTCAGGAACAATATATGGAATTTATCGGGTCTGGGGGCCCGCCCTGGATGCATGGCTTTCAAGGCCTCGCTCAACTCATCTATTGTCATCCCGCCTCCCAGCTGCTCCTCCCTCCCACTGGGCCATATATGGCAGAGTGCACGCGGTGGTGAGCAGTGACCTCTGACCCTCTGGGTCGGTCACCCCACGCACCGTGCACACTCCCCGTGAGTGAGCCCAGGCTGCCCCGTTCCCACCAAGTGCCGCCGCTGCCGCAGCTGTGCTCCCGGTCCTCGAGCCGGTACTGCATCTGCCCTGTTTGCGCTGCGTGTCAAACCCCTGTGTAAATTGTAATTTCTGCAAAGTTTGCTGCTTTTTTTTCCTCCGTGTAAATTCTGCTCCTGCTTCTGTTATTCTCTCCTCCTCTGGTTGCCCCTTGTTGTTGTACCCAGCCCCTGCCACGTCATCCCCCTGTGTAAATTGTAATTTCTGCTAACTTTGCTGCTTTTTTCCTCCGTGTATCTTCGGCCTTTGCTGTCTGTTAATCTCGCTTCCGCTGTTTGCCCCTTGTTGTTGTGCCCAGCCCCTGCCGTGTTTCCTGCCACCTCCCCGCTCCCCGCCGCTGCCCCCCTGCAACCCCGCCCCCTTCCCTTGGTCGCCCTTCCCATTCGCCGCCCCGCTTCCGCCTCCCAGCTGCTTCTCCCTCACTCCGCCCCCCCCACTCTCCACATATGGCAGAGTGGCAAACACGCAGCGGGCGCGCCCTAAACGCGCAAAGGCACGCCAAAGGTAAGCCCGTCTGCGCCCGTCCGCGCATGGACCGCGCCTAGCACCCGAACCCCTGGCCCCCGCCCCCCGCAGACACCAGCCCACCAGCCGGACCTACAACGCCACCGAACTCAACGCACTCAACGCCGGCCGGATCCCGGGATGCTACCGAGCCACCCCGAGACGCACCCACGGACCCTTCAGCTGCCACTCCTGCAAGTTCACCTGCATCCAGACCTGCACTGCACCAGAACCCACTAAGCCGACCACCAGCAACAACCACCTGAAGTGCATCCTGCTCAACACGCGCTCCGTCCACAGACACGCCGTGGAACTCTGGAACCTCCTCGACACCACATCTCCAGACATCGCCTTCCTCACGGAAACCGGGATGAACGCCTCCTCAGCACCCGACATCGCCATCGCCATCCCGGACGGATACAAGATCACCCGGAGGGACCCCGGCAATCAGACCGGAGGAGGCATCGCCATCATCCACAGGAACACCATCCGCATCACGACCAACACCGACGACACCCTCACAACCGCCGAACACCTGCACTTCGAGATCCACACCGACCCCAAGACCACCCTCAGAGGCACCCTCATCTACAGACCCCCGGGACCACGCACACAATTCAGCGAAGACATCGCCGACTTCATCAGCCCGCACGCCCTCCCCTCCGCTGACTACATCCTCCTCGGGTACCTCAACTTCTACCTGGAGAACATCAATGACCGCAACACCACCTCCCTGATGGACAACCTCGCCAACCTCGGACTCAAGCAGCTGGTGACCACCCCCACCCACCACGCCGGACACACACTCGACCCCGTCTTCTCCTCCAGCAAGGACATCGCCTTCAGCCAGACCACCGGACTCCACTGGACGGACCACAGCTGCGTCCACTTCAGCTTCAGAAAGAACACGATCCAACACCACCAGCAACCGGTTGCACGCAGAAGCTGGAACAAGATCACAGCCGACCAGCTCGCCGCATCCCTGAGCCAAGACCCCCCTGCCAGCTCAGCGAACCCTAGCCAGGCCGCCAACAACCTCACGAAGTGGATCAGCAACTGCGCAGACGACCTCGCCCCTCTGAGGACCCCGCCTAGCAGACCCAGCAGCAAGAAAGCACCTTGGTTCACCAACGAACTCAAGAGCTCCAAGAAGAACTGCTGAGCCCTCGAGAGAGCCTGGCGCAGAGACCCAACACCAGACAACATCACCACCCTCAAGTTCGCCACTAGAAAACACCACCAACTGATCCACACCACCAAGAAAACCGCATTCAAGGAACGACTGGACAACATCGCACACAACAGCAAGGAACTCTTCAACATCATCAAAGAGCTCTCCAACGCCAGCGCCGGAAACAACAACATCACCCCATCACAAGACCTCTGCAACTCCCTCGCCTCCTACTTCCACAACAAGATCGCAGACATACACAACAGCTTCATCACACAGCCAACGCACCCCACGACCGCACCTGCACCCCCCACCACCACCCTCAGCGCCTGGACCCCGATCAACACCGAAGAACTCCATCCACTCCGGATCTCCAACCGACCCCTACCCTCACCACGTCTTCAACAAGGCTGACGCTGTCATTGCACCCCACCTGCGGGACATCATCAACACCTCCTTTGACACCGCTACCTTCCCGAAGAGCTGGAAGCACGCCGAACTCAGCGATCTACTGAAGAAACCATCAGCGGACCCCACCGAACTCAAAAACTACCGCCCCATCTCGCTCCTCCCGTTTCCGGACAAAGTCATCGAGAAGACCGCCAACAAGCAGCTGGCCGCCTTCCTCGAGATGAACGGATCACTCAACCTCTCGCAGTCTGGCTTCCGGGCCAACCACAGCACCAAGACCGCCCTCATCGCAGCCACCGATGACATCCGAGCCCTGCTCGACAACGGGGAAACTGCGGCCCTCATCCTCCTGGACCTCTCCGCGGCATTCGACACTGTCTGCCACCGCACCCTAGTGCAGCGCCTCAGCAACGTTGGAATCCAAGCGAAGGCACTAGATTGGATCATCTCCTTCCTCGCCGGAAGGACACAGAGAGTCCGCCTCCCTCTGATCAGATCCGAGGCCACCTAAGTCATCTGCGGTGTACCACAAGGATCATCACTCAGCCCCACCCTCTTCAATGTCTACATGCACCCCCTCGCAGCCATCGCACGCAAGCACAACCTCAACATCATCTCTTACGCCGACGACACCCAGCTGATCCTCTCCATCACCAACGACCCCGCCACCGCCAGAGCCAATCTACACGAAGGGGTGACAAACGTAGCCAAGTGGATGATGAACAGCCGCCTGAAACTGAACTCAGACAAGACGGAAGCTCTCATCCTGGGCTCCTCACCCTCCGCCTGGGACGACTCCTGGTGGCCCCCCGCCCTGGGCAACGAACCCAAACATACAGACCACGCATGTAACCTGGGCTTCATCCTGGACTCCTCCCTCTCCATGACCAGACAAGTCAACGCCGTCTCCTCGTCGTGCTTCAACATCCTGCGCATGCTACGTAAGATCTTCCGGTGGATCCCCACCGAGACCAGGAAGACGGTCACTCAGGCCCTCGTCACCAGCCGACTGGACTACGGCAACTCCCTCTACGCCGGAACCACTGCCAAACTTCAGAAGAGACTCCAGTGGATCCAGAATGCCTCAGCAAGACTCATCCTCGACATCCCCCGACACAGCCACATTTCTGGACACCTGAGAGACCTGCACTGGCTTCCGTCAACAAGAGAATCACCTTCCGTCTCCTCACCCACGCACACAAAGCCCTACACAACCGAGGCCCAAGATACCTCAGCAGCCGCCTCAACTTCTACATTCCCACACGCCAGCTTCGAACAACCAGCCACGCCCTCGCCGCCATCCCCCGCATCCGAAGAGCCACCACAGGAGGAAGGTCCTTCTCCTACCCGCCAAGACTTGGAACTCCCTCCCGACCCACCTCCGCCTGACCCAAGACCACCTCGCCTTCAGGAAGCAGCTCAAGACCTGACTGTTCGAGCAGTAGCGGACCCCCCCTCCCCAAGCACCTTGAGACCCTCCGGGTCAAAACTTTTTTGAATACATTTTCTCTGTATTTTTGTGTGTGGGTAAGCTGCTGATGTGAGTTGAATTTTGATCTCTGTCTAGTAAGGGAACACCCCCTTTTCATGTTTCTCCCATTTGTTCTCGCCCTGGCGGGTTGTTTCCCTTTTGTAGTATCTCCTTAGACACAGGGCCCCTCTTCTGTTCTTTAAGAGATAGTTGTGAGAACCTATGAATGTATGTGCGAGGTGTAAAAGTGATCTAGTCAGTACTGAGAACCATGCACTGCAGACATAAAGGTATAACTTCGTTCGGCAGGGTAGAAGCTAAGAGATTCAGTTTGGAAGGACCCGGTGGTGGTGAGTTGTGCTGTCTATCTACAGGGGCCATGGTGTTGTTCCAGTCCCCACCCAGGATGGTCAGGTAATCCGAAAGTTTCCCTCAGGGCCTGGAGATCCTGTCGACAAAGGCAGTCCCTAGTGGGGGTGTGCATACATACTACCTATGATGACATACTCACTATATAATGCACCCATGGCAATAACGTATCAAACCCCTGGTTCCACTCAGTGTTTTGTGTGCCCGAAAGGGACTCTTCGTTTCATCAGAATGGCTGCCCCTGGGACCCCCTGGTGAACCCTGCGTGGTATATAGTATGGTACCAAAATCTGTCCAGGCAAGGGGTTTTGGTGCCAAGAAGGTGGGTCTCATGTAAAAGTAGAATATCAGCTTCATCTCTCTTGGCCTGGCATAGGACCATGCCCTGTTTTCATTTTATTGTGCAAACCCGTGACATTTCAAGAAACCACTATAAGGTCCCCGAGAGGGACTGTGCCCGTCTGTGCATCACCCTGTATCTGTGCGATCACTGTGAGTAAAGCATCAGGATTTAGATAATGAGTCTGCACGTATAAAAACAATGAAACTGTCCCCATGAACAACAACCCATCATTCCCTCAGTATCCCCCTCCCCCCACCCGATACTGCCATGAACTAGGAGTATCTGTCACGGCCTAGGACACGATGTGAGGTCTTGTGTGAACAAGACCTGACAGTGTGCTGTTGAGGGGAAAGCAACTAATAAGCGTGATATACTGAAACGAAATCTAACTAACTAAAAGCAATATGAACTAGGGATGGTGGGCAAATACAGTTCCATATGCCTAGTTGTTTCTAGCATATTCCATAATTTGACTGATTGTTTACTAAGCTCCCCACCTCTCCTTTTCTCATTGTGTGATCCATCCATTCCTTCTTGGCCATGGCTTTTGTGTGACTTGTGATGCTCATGGGGTTATTAAAAATATCTTGTCTCCCTATCAGTTCGAGTTGTGTTTGGATACTACCTGCCTTGTCTAACTTCAAGCAATCTTTGCTTACTGCTTTGGTTAGTACTGTTTTCATGCAATCCCAAACTGAGACCCATAACATACGTGGGGTTACCAAAAACAGGTCTCATACATAGTCAAGACTCAGTTCTCTATGACAGATGGATGCTGGTACAGATCTAGGTAGACCTAACAGTGTACCTTCAAATTTGTTGTCATCTGTATATATGTTGAGCAGTACATCCATGAGGGAGGATCCTAATATTTTGCAAGTGTAAACAGCACCCACGTTTTGTTCAAATCTGGAGGGTCTGCCCGGCCCAGATGTTTCTAGTTGCATTCCCAAGGTACATAAATGTAATGTATTAAGAGCTGTTTTCATCAATCATTGTCTGGGAGAAGAAATGAGCTCCCTGACAGATAACACAGGAGTGGAGAGGATGTGGCACATTCATCAGAGCTGCTTACTTGAGAGCTGAGGATCCCGGTTTGAGTCTCGATGGTGCCGTGCAACATCCTGTGATTCTGTGCAAATCACTTAATCTCTCCAGGCGATACATTATGATATAAATATGCTGCAATGGTAAAAGGCAAAACTTTATGGAAATATAGTTCCACCAAAGTGGATGCTAACGTTATTCTGGTGGCGGGAAATAGATAAAAGAAACAGACGAGGAACAAGCATTTGTAGATGCAGGAAAATATGCTACAGCCAATAGAAATGGAGGAAAAGTAAGAGTCACGCACAGAATCCAAAGGGAAGCAAGGAAAGATAGAAGGATGTGAGTCCCTTTTAAGTTTATATTAAAAACAGTAGACTTATAAATCTGTACAGGCAAAACCTTAAAACAGCATCTGAAGCCAGTGGTCCCCGACCAAAGAGTTTCCAACTGTAGACCCAGATGAGGCTTTGCTAAGGGAAACCAAGTGATTCCCCCAAATTAAAATGTAGCAGTAAAATCATACAATGGCAGAATTTAGGACGAATTTATGATTCTGCTTACTTGTAAGTGACTTTTTAAAACATTGACTTTCAGAAATAACTGGTTGAACATATATGCTATCTGATTCTGTACGGTATCTGTAAATTAAATAGAAACTTTACTGTACCATTGTGTATGGTGTATATATACTGTTTGTTTTGATTCTTTTTTCCTGCTGAGTGTAACATTTTTATGGCCTGTTTAGATGTTTCTTAACGTATGATATAATCAATTTCGAGGGCACCAGATGAAAAATGAAAGGCAGTTGAAAGTAAAATTCAAGAAACTTGCTAAACACAATTTGTAAAATGATAAGAAATGTGAAATTATATATGCAGATTTTTTTCAACTGCCTGTATTTCTCTTCGTGAAATTTGTGAAAATGTGTTGAAAAGCTCTCAAATTGACCCCGTTTTCTTGAAAAGGGTGAACTCCTGTGGCGGTGAAGGCTTGTCTGTCACTCCGTTGAAGAACTGGAAGATCTAATTATTGCTCCTCTCGCACATCTGAATACTTTTAGCCATTTTTTGGTGGACATTCAACTGTAAAATGTAGCTTTCATCTGTTGAAGAAAGAATAGCGTGCTCACTTTGCTCAATTGATTCCAAGATCTACCCACACTATGTTTAAAGTTTATCACTTGCCACTGCACAATTACTAGTTCTAGTTTTTCTGTGAAATATTTCCCACTTAACAATTCTGCCCCGTTTTTCAAAAGAAAATAGGCTCCTGCTAGATAATATCTATTCCTCATTGCATTACCATTTGTGTGACAATATATTTATTCTTCCACAACAGTGTAATCAAAGATATAGCAATTGATAAAGTGATCCAATTTCTACAAATCAAACAACAATTGGCAGAAGAAATGTAGCAGACAAATGCATAAAATGTGTATATTATGGGGCATATTTACAAGTTCCTATCGCCACAGGAATGTCCCTTTTTACGATGTTCCTGTGGCGATAGGAACTTCGCCTTATTTACAAGGTGTTGTTAAGACACTTAATGGGCCTTGATGTCGCCTTGTCCATAAGGTACCCTTTCACGCTATTGTTGCAGCGTGAAGCTTACTACATTTTTCTCTTTACATTAGACTAAACTTTGAATCATCAGGCCTATTTCATCCTGTTTCATGAACACACAGAATTATTAACTGTCTACCTGAATACCGTAAACCATGGTCCTCCAATGGACCTTTTATTGAGCTAACAGGAACGAGAATACTTTGAGAACGGTAAGTAATTATTCTATGAGGATCTGGAATTAAATAATTGTTATCAACAAACCTATTTCATAGCTTTTCTCCAACACTGATACAAACAACTTGACAGGAAATGTGTCTAAAAGAATGAGACAGAATCGATAAAGATAGCTCATGAAAAAAATGTATCTAAAACCTCGGTTTGGATGGACAGAACAAGAATTTGCATTTTGAATCAGATTTATTGACAATATCACCCGCATTAAAAAGACAGCTGGAAGTTAGTCTGTTGAGAGTAACAAAATGAGTTTCGAGATTCAGTTACCAATCAAACAAAAATAAGCATGGCTGGTCGATTCTGTTCGCCTTCTAAAAGATCTGGCCAAGTCTGAACAGCAGCATCTCATGCCGCAGAAGGAGTCAGCTAACCCATCAGCTGAAGGGGTATTTCCTGGCCAACTTTACCAGCTGGCAAAGTACAGGTTCCAGGGTCGCAGTTGAGAATAGTTCAGTTTATTTCAGGACTTTGCTACTAACATCGGTGGGAATAGCATAAGGGAGTCAATAGGAATCAAAAGTCAGTCCGCAGCATACCATGCAGGGAAAATGGAAAATGGCAGCCAGCCGCCATTCCTCCTCTGAAGGGGCAGTTATAACTCAAAAAGCTCCTTGTTTACACCCCTTAATGTATCAATTTCATCAGCTCATGGGGCTCTCATTGGTCACTCACCGTGGGCTGTTTATGGGGGGGTTCCGTGAATCACAAAAATCTTCATACATATGGCCCTAAGTAATCGTTTTGCGAATTTCATTGGTTTCATTAAATTCAATTGTATTACACTTCCGTCACTTCCACAAAAGTAGATGGAACTTTACTTTGCTCACAGTCCATCCGTTCCCAAGCACCTGTCCCTGGACTTGTAATAAAATTGTTACATTTCTATTGAGTATATTTCTGAGCAAGAAATGAGTCCATTGTTGAGCAATACATAAAAGATGCTTCGTATGATTTTATATTTGCGCAGTACAGGAATAGCATTTGAGGCCAACATGAAAACTGCCTGAATCACTACAGTTCAACATTATCATTAAGCAAACATTTCCTAAGGCATTTCAAAAGTGTGCTTTTATTTCAGTTCTTAGTTTTCTTTAAGAACTTCCATATTAAGAACTTTTAAAATATTCATCATAAGCATCACTTGCATGTTGCCATTTTAAAAACAAATTTTTAACGTGTCCCACTGAGATGCATGTATTTTTGGATAAATGTTACAGAAACTCAAGTTTGCACTATGTCAAATCTTTCTAAATAAGCAACTCTCATTACAATATTCTCATAATGCAGGTATATATATTTTCATATTTTGATGCAAATAAAAGTTTTTATCACAAAATGTTCAATGTTAAAATATATTGTATTGTCTCTTCGGACATAACAGTTATGGAGAAGCACTACATAAATTCATGGGCTGTTATGACCTTGAAATTATGGACTACTTGAAAGATGTAAATGGTCAAACCATTACGACTTATAAAAACCGGCACTCTAGCTCTGTTATTGACCATGTGATTGTTTCCTCTGATATTATCTCGTGCTATGCCCCCCCCCCCCCCAGAATTGAAGAATCTACATTAAGTGACCACAATTACATCATCCTGGACACAACTTTCTTTGATAGTATCTTGGTTAAAGTAGGGATCACAATCACAAATGTTGAGCCACACAGACCTTACGGAGTCAGATTAAGATGGGCAGGGGACAAGGCCCATGACCTAATCAGTTCTATAGTGAAGGATAGCTTGGCAGATATTATTTTCTTTCTTGAAAATGGTTCTGATTTTGAGAAGATTTTAACCTCTTTCCTTGGCATTAATAATTCTATTGATGCCAGGTTCACTAAACACAATATTGGCCAGCGTAGGAATGAACCAGGTTGGTTCAATCATTTATGTACCATCTCTTTATCTAAACTTAAACAGGCTTTTGCAAAAAAGCCAAAGGACACCGCTTCAATTATTAAATTAAGAGCGGACTACAAACTTGCACTGAAACAGAGGAAGAGTGATTTACAGCAGCTGGCCTGGGACTCCCTTAATCAAGCAGCAAAGTTATACAATAGTACTCTGTTTTGGGTGACGGTCAGTTCTCCATTTCTTAAAGACAAAAAGATACCAGAGTTGACCTCTAATGTCCCGAGTGAAGGGTGGGTTGCTCACTTCTCTAACATCTTTGATACCAATGGAAGTGTAGACACCGACCCTAGCAGGTGGGTTGTTTTACCGTTGGATATAACAGCTTGTGAGGTCAAACTTGGCCTACATGCAAGTAAGGGGGGCAAAGCCCAAGGCCCTGACGGGGTGCCAATTGATGTATACAAGGCAGCACCTGAGATGTGGGGACCTCTCCTGGCTAATGTTTTTAATGCAGCTGTGTGTACTGAGGCTCCCCAAACCTGGGGAGAATCTATCATTGTCCCGATTTATAAAAAAAAGCAGCAGGTCAGATGTGAAGAATTATCACCCCATTTCTCTTCTTGACTCCTCAGTTAAGATCATGAGTAGAGTCATGCTTGTCAGGTTAGAGGAATGGGTCGAGCAAGAGGGCATACTGGCTGATAGCCAGTATGGCATTAGGAAGGGCAGGGCTACACTCGACCAGTGCATCAATCTTGATTTGCTGATCAGGAAATATACTGAAGCAAAACCC
Organism: Lissotriton vulgaris; assembly: GCF_964263255.1. Taxonomy (NCBI): domain Eukaryota; kingdom Metazoa; phylum Chordata; class Amphibia; order Caudata; family Salamandridae; genus Lissotriton; species Lissotriton vulgaris. The sequence continues at coordinate 37,956,433 of NC_141690.1, forward strand.
GGCTAACTTTACCTCTGCTTTGCTGACTTAAGCAGCACCTTCGACATGGTAGACCATTCTATCTTATGGCCAACTTTGTTACAGTTGGGGGCTCCAGAAGGTATATTCTTCTTCCTTGCCAGGTTGTATGGGAACCTACAAACATGTGTGCGCTTTGGCACCAAAGGTGAATGCACCCCAAAATGTGGTGTTAAAATAAGGGATTAAGCAGGGCTGTGTATTGGCCCCCCTTCTTTTTATATTATTTATTAATGGAATCGATGCCATTCTGAAAAAGATTAACGCAGATGCCCCCCTGATCAACGGGGTCACTGTACCGGTGTTATTATACGCCGATGCCGCTGTTTTATTATCTACATCCCCCCTGGGACTACAACGTCTGATTGATAGTTCTTATACCTTTATTCAGGATAGGAAACTACTAATCAACAAGGGGAAAACACACACTATGACCTGTGGGGTTAAAAGCAAATTCTCCAATGCCTTTTTTATCGATAGCGAAAAGGTGCAGCAGATAGATAAATTTTGCTACCTTGGTATCACCTTCTCCAAAGACAGGAAATGGACCGAAGAATTTAATAATATTCGGAATAAAATGGCCAAATATTCCTTTGGTGTTTTTAGATTTGCTGCTAAAGTTGGGGACCGACGAACCAGGGATATGCTTAGGATCTATCAAGCGGGATGTGTTTCCATTGTATTATATTGGGCGGGTGTATGGGGCCACAGTTGCGATAATAACTTGCAAATAGAGGAAAATTCCTTCTTAAAAAAGCTTCTGTGTCTACCAACTTCGGCTCCAACTGAGTTAATCCATCGGGAACCTGATATAAACTATTTGATAGACCTGTTATCCCTAAGGGTGCACAGACATAATATCGACTCCAAAATATCGTTTGGACAGAATATCGAGTTTTAAATATCGTTTGGACAAAATATCGACTAGACAGAATATCGACAGCCAAAATATCGTTTCTAAGGTAAGTGAAGTAATATCGACTGTAAATAATATAGACAGTGAAAATATCCAAGTATATAATCTAGATAGTAAAAAATATAGTTTTTAAAATAATATTTAATTATTTATAGTGTTTTTATGTTATAATATGTGTGAAAAGTGTCATTTTATTTTATAATTATTTTTAATTAATGATTTTTTTAATTATTGTGTAATTTTATTCTGTAGCGGGTTGTGGGTTTATAGGGGAATAGGGTGGGAAGTAATTTAATTATAATTAATTAAATATGTAAATTCATTAATTGGTAGTAATAATTAATTAATTGGTAATTAAATAATATATGTTAATTATTTAAAATTTAATTGGTAATTAATTTAATTTAATTGATTAATTGCTAATTATGTTAAATTAAAGGGGTATTTTTAGGGTTCAGGGTCAGTTTTTAGTTTTTGGGTAAAGGGGTATTTTTAGGGTTCAGGGTCAGTTTTCAGTTTTTGGGTAAAGGAGTATTTTTAGGGTTCAGCGTCAGTTTTTAGTTTTTGGGTAAAGGGGTATTTTTAGGGTTCAGGGTCACTTTTTAGTTTTTGGGTAAAGGGGTATTTTTAGGGTTCAGGGTCAGTTTTTAGTTTTTGGGTAAAGGGGTATTTTTAGGGTTCAGGGTCAGTTTTTAATTTTTGGGTAAAGGGGTATTTTTAGGGTTCAGGGTCAGTTTTTAGTTTTTGGGTAAAGGGGTATTTTTAGGGTTCAGGGTCAGTTTTTAGTTTTTGGGTAAAGGGGTATTTTTAGGGTTTAGGGTCAGTTTTCAGTTTTTGGGTAAAGGGGTATTTTTAGGGTTCAGGGTCAGTTTTTAGTTTTTGGGTAAAGGGGTATTTTTAGGGTTCAGGGTAATTTTGGGGTTTTTGGGGTACATATACAATATTGCCTATTATTTAATTAAATTTTGTTACTATATATATATATGTTTTAAGAAATATGATTAAAAAAAAATTATTTTTTTACTTTCATTAATTATTTAATTATTAAAAGTTATATTAAGTATTGTTAATTATATTTTAGTAATTAATTTTTTATATTAATGTAATTAAACATTGTTTTTAGTAAAGTCGATATTTTTTACAACGATATTTTTGTAAACGATATTTTGTACTCGATATTTTTGTACTTACCTGTTTGTACATACAAACTCGATATTTTGGTTGTAGATATTTTTTCCTCGATATTTTGGGTAGTCGATATTTTGGTAGTCGATATTATTTCAGTGATCCATCCCTAAGGCCACTTACGATCTGGCGTTCAATTTGGCTTAAGGCGGAAAAATCTTTTAATAGGTCTATCATCGAGGATTGCTTGTCATTGGATAAACACCTTAAGATACCTTGGGTAAAATATGTTGTTGGTTGCTTTTCCGAGATATTTAACTTGAATATTTTGCTTGATCCAAGTGCAGCATCTAGGATACCCAAAGCTAAACTGAAAAGTAATTTCTTGGCTTTTAGAGCAAGGAAGCAGGCATCAGCCTATGGTACCTTGACCACTGTCGTGCTCTACACCTGATATAGCATGGTAGAAGGTTTTCCTTTGTATTTAACCATGGTGACTAGGCCATCACATAAGTTTGTCCTTACCAGACTTAGATTTGGTTTGGCACACCATCTGGTGGCTCTCCCGACCCTCAAGAAACACCCGTTGGGGCCATGCATGTGTGATGGCGTTTCTACTCAGAGCACTTTGCACTTTCTACTGTTTTGTAAACTGTACTCAAATTTACGTACTGCATTTCTGAAACCGATGTTTATAAAATATGGTGTACGTACAGTTAACCAGGCAGTGATTTTAATCTTTAATCTGGAATCGGCCGATATCTGTTTTTATACAGCCACGTTTTTAAATTACTGTGTTAATGCCAGGAAAAGTATGTGCTTTAAATGAATTATGTCTGTAACATTGTCTGTAAACCTTTTTTTTTTAAAAAAAATTGATGTATTTGTTATTATCATGTTTTATTCTTGTGCTTTTATGGTAATTTTACATGTGCCGAATAAAGCTTCATGAATTGAATTGTATTGTCTCTCAACACGTATATGTGGTTATATGCAGTTCTAATTTTTTCTCTCACCCACTGATTTTTCCACTGACCCATATTTACAAGGGTGACATCAATATTGGTCTGCACAAAAATTGAGAACGGGGTAAACTGGTCTTAACATGGTGAAATGAGGAGAAATGCTCAAGTTCTCCTTGTTTTTGCTATTTCTATGTGTGCTGCATTGTGCAGCACACATAGAAACAGCAACACACCATAAATGATTGTTTATGTGCAGGAAGGTGTCCCTTCCTACCCATAAACAATCATTAAAAAATTGAAGATTTGCAACTTGTATGTGTGCGGCACAATGCAGCATACATAGGAGTTAGAAATTGCTACCTTCCTAAACATAAACAAAGGTGTCCTTTAACACAGGTGCCCCTTCCTCCACATAAACAATCAAACCCCTCAACGTAGGCACCCTTGCACTATGGTGCAAGGGTGCCTACATTGGCACTAGGCTGCAGAAGGGGAAATGCAGGGGGTACCGTATCTTTGTAAATATTGTGCATCCCTGCGTTTTCAGAATGACAGGGCGTGGCGTTACTAAGTTTTGCGTAATGCATCACTCCATCATTCTGTACTACATATGGCCCTATGTGTATAGAACAGTGTTTAGCGTTCTTTAATAAATTGCTAATTGTGTGTGACTTATTTTTCTCCAAGTAGCTTCGATGTTGCCTATAAGTCCTCTGAAGGAATAGTGATATTTCTGTCATACAAAGTGATGATGTTTCATTTTTGTTTTACAGAAGAGAATACTTCAAACTGTTTTCATTTCAGAGCGAACCAATGCGAACTAAAGTAGGTAGTCAATGCAATAAACAACATTCAGGGTACCATCAAGTCACAGGATGTAAACACAATTTTCGAGAAGACTTCTAACGTAGAATGGACTTTTTCTCGGATTGCAGATTGCTTGAAAACATTACTGGTGATTTAAGACAGCTAGGGGTATGCAACAAAAGGTACCAATCTGCAACACTGTAAATGTCATGATAACATATTTCCCTGATGGAAATGGCACAGAGAGGGGCCTGTGATTGACAAGATGTACTTTGTGCAATAGCTTCCTGGAGATTTTGCAACAGTCGTAGTAATCACAGAAAAGACACACAAGATTACATTAAGGCCTGACTGTTAGAGAAAAATAGTTACATTCTGCTATATTTTGGCAAGATTTTAAAGTATTTACATCATTTTTATTTGAGTTTTCTGAGACAGCCGTAAGTGTTGACATTAAAGAAATAAATGCTGCCTTGCATTCTGCATAGCAAAAAACAACAGAAGTAAACTCATAGATCAGGTTGAGATTTGGGTAAGGAATTGTAAAGAAATAACAATGTCTCAGAAGTAGGTACAACACATTACAACGAAAAAGAAATAAGGAGACTCGTAGTTTGTTATAAAAAAAAGTGCTCAAGGCATGAGATATTTTGAAAAAGAAAGCAATAGTTGTAGAAAAAATGAACAACAGTTGTATTAGCACTGTAAGCAATGATTGCATGGGCAACCAGAAGGTGAATGGCGCAGGTGGCAAGTGAAAAAAACAGCAAGGGCGGAGTGTGAAAAATGTGACAGATATCTATAAGGTATTTATGGTTCACAAAAGGTTATTTACAAAGAATAATATTTTTTAGACATTTTATGAAGGAGCCATAGTTGAGAAAGACGCCTCAAATTGTTCTGGTACGTTGACTGCGTTTTGATCCTAATCAATTGGGATCATCATCAGGACCAGGTGGCCTTTTGAAGGTTCTATACTTGGGAGAAAAAAGGGAGAAATGAGATGGGCACACTTAGGGGGGAAGTAAGGAGCGCGGCAGTCGCGGTGCAGCGAGGAGTACCTGAGGGAAGTGCTGAGGAATTAATGGTGGTGGGGCTGTGGGGCTTGCCCTGAACCAGTGGTGACTGGGTCCACGGAGAGGGGTCCTGTGGGGCAAGAGGTGCATTAGCATGAGAAATTAGGCCTAAAGAGAACTGGAGGCAATTACAGGAGTCAAAATGAGGCCTTACCAAAGGTGATATGCAGGGTAAGTCAATGCGCAAGAGGCCAGCCGGGAGGTGGAGTCCGGATGGAGGGTGCTACTACTGGTCGGATTCATGAAAGAGTCGTTTCCGGTCTGAGGAGATCCGGAGTGGTTAAAACTCTAGAAAAGAACAGGCGTGTGAGTAAACGGGTGGCAATGGCAGCAGGCTAGAGTCACCATGCAAGTGGCAGCACAGCTCTTATCTTACCCGGAGAGGCAGTGCAAGCCAAGAATGAGCCTGGAGACAGGGTTGGAGCCCCGATCCGCTGTCAGTGGGCTGGGAAGGGGCCGTCTGGTATGCCTGTCCTGTGTCATGGAAACAAGTGGGAGAAATCAGGAACAGGCATGCAAGTGGCAGACTAGGTATGGGCAATGCACGGTAAATTCCACTTGGCAGGCTTACCGGAAGGCTGGGAGGTCGTAGAATTGCTTCGGATGAATCTGCGAGGTTGCTTGGAGTGGCGATCTCAATGGGCCACCAGGATCGTGATCAGCTAGTGTAGCAGGGATTCTGCTCCTATACAGAACTGTGCATAGAGACTTAGAACCTCAGTGAATTAGGGTGTGCCAAAACTTACCTTGGTATCCAAAATCCCCTACCAGACTAGCAATCAGTGTCGCATTGGTTCTTACCGACCCCCAATGTTTAGACAACCCAGAACATGGACTTAGTACACCTCAGGTAACATGGAACACATGAACACTCTTTCGTTATACTAACATATCAATCCAGAACGAGGAGTAAATGAGGACACGTGCAAGATTGAAATATTTATTTCTAATGCAGTGTTTTCAAGGGCAGTATTTTGGCTAATACAAGCAAACATATTATAAGGAACAAGGTTAGCAGCATAGTTACTATTCCATAAAATCCACAGAGAGAAAGCATGTTAAAATGCTAAAGGGAAAAGGTCTAAATAGAGCCTCAGTTTACCCTCCCTTGCTAGTATATTATATTATATATACAGAAGGTCTCCTTGGGTTCAGAAGGGCGGGCCCATACCTTTGGTCTTAGCAGAAATGGATCAAATCATCTCCTGCACCAACTCTCTGCATGCAAATATTATCAAGTGTGTAACTCATGCTCTGTGCAGTACATTAATAATCGTGCCTAAAACCCAAAGTAGTACAAAAAGGGGTGGTGATGGACGGAGCATCTGAACCAATCAAACACTCACACCCAGTCAAAAGATCTGGGTGTAATCCATCACCGTTCTTTAGCCCACTCTGCCACCCAAGTTCAGACATGGCCATATGCAAATCAGTCTGACCCTGTGCCTCATGGGAACAGTCCAGCCCGAACTGCCAAGCCATGCCTTCCCTGGACCGGAAATAAGCTTCAGAGGACCGGTTTCTGGCATTTCAGCCGTCTTCAGCCCCCTTGCTTGAATCCAGTAGCAAAGTGAGCACGGGACTCACGTCTGAGCAAACCCTACAAACTTGTGGCAAGAAAACGGTACAAAAGGGGGTGTGATGGACGATGCATCTGAACCAATCAAACACTCACACCCAGTCAAAAGATCTGGGTTTAATCCATTACCGTTCTTAAGCCCACTCTGCCACCCCAGTTCAGACATGGCCATATACAAATCAGTATGACCCTGTGCCTCATGGGAACAGTCCAGCCTGAACTGCCAAGCCATGCCTTCCCTGGACCGAAAACAAGCTTCCAAGGACCGGTTTCTGGCATTTCAGCCGTCTTCTGCCCGGCTTGCTTGAATCCAGTGGCAAAGTGAGCAAGTGACTTATGTCTGAGCATACCCTACCAACTTGTGGCGACAAAGTGGTACAAAAGGGGGTGGTGATGGACGGAGCATCTGAACCAATCAAACGCTCACACCCATTCAAAAGATCTGGGTTTAATCCATCACCGTTCTTTTGCCCACTCTGCCACCCCAGTTCAGACATGGCCATGTGCAAATCAGTCTGACCCTGTGCCTCATGGGAACAGTCTAGCCCGAACTGCCAAGCCATGTCTTCTGGGGTGAGTGTTTGTATTGTCAAGGCTGATTTGCATATAGCCATTGTCTGACCTAGGGTGGTGTGGAGTGAAAAAAAACGATGGATTTAGGCCCAGATCTTCGTACTGGGGTAAATGTAAGACATCGTTCTGCATTCTGTCCATCTACTGGGTTTTTTGCAATTCCCATGAGGCACAGGGTCAGACTGATTTGCATATGGCCATGTCTGAACTGGGGTGGCGGAGTGAGCTAAAGAACAGTGATGGATTAAACCCAGATCAGTTGACTGGGGGTGAGTGTTTGTATTGTCAACGCTCCGTCCATCATCACCTTTGGTTTTTCTTTGTTCCCCCTAAGTTGGCAGGGTATGCTCAGACGTGAGTCCCTTGCTCACTTTGCCACTAGAGTCAAGCAAGCCCGGCTGAAGACTGCTGTAATGCCAGAAACCGGTCCTGGGAAGCTTGATTCCGGTCCAGGGAAGACATGGCTTGGCAGTTCGGGCAGGACTGTTCCCATGAGGCACAGGGTCAGACTGATTTGCATATGGCCATGTCTGAACTGGGGTGGCGGAGTGAGCTAAAGAATGGTGATGGATTAAACCCGGATCAGTTGACTGGGGGTGAGTGCTTGTATTGTCAACGCTCCGTCCATCATCACCTTTGGTTTTTCTAAAACCCAAAGTTGGCCACAGCTGCATATGTATTATGTCTAGCCAGTGCGCTAATCAAAACTGAACAACAAGCACTGTGTTGAAATAACCTTGAAGGCCTTGACACTCACTGTAAAGACATAGCTTACCAAGCAAGGCTAATATTATAAGCAAACATAATATTCTCGTGTGCTGCAAAATATTCAACTAGGCGAAAAGCTTTAATAACAAAATGTGTTGTGTGCAGAGGCTGCAGAAAAGGAAAATGGCGTTTAAACTTCTAATAAGCTCATGCTAACATAACACAGTGCAAAGTTAAAACCAAACCACATGACTCTAGCAGGAGTCGGAGAAACCACTAACCTCCGGCTGTATATGAAGAGGTGTTCAGAGACCCAATAGCAGCGTGGACGTTAGGGGGAGTGTCAAGTATGTAATTACGCGAGTGGGCGGGCATTAAGTATGACAGCACTGTTGTCAGGGGGACAGCCGAATGCTGGTATTCCAATAACTGGGGGGAAAAGTGGTTACAACATGAAGGCGTACAGGAGGACATGGCTCAGAGCCAAAAGCAGGAAAAGCTGAAGCGCGGGAGACTGCGGCAGCATTACAGTGAGTTAATTTCCTTTTATTATTTATTTGTACCCAAAACCTCTCCACCTCCGCCCTCCCCCCTACCTCCTCTGACCCAGTTCAACCCCCCCCCCCCACACTTTGGCAGGGGACAGACTGTTATTGAACAGGGGAGTATTTAAGTGAAAGCCAATGTAGAGGTGGAGAGTCAGAGAGCAATTCAGAGAATGTGGGGTAGGATGTGAAAGAAGACATACATGGAATATGGACTAAGAGCAAGAAAACCCATGCACTCCCATGGAGTACTAAAAGAAAAAGAAGAAAGTAGTTCACTCAATGTAAACAGTGGAAGAATACAAGTCATCCAATTAGATCATGGTAAAAAGAAATCTTCCAAGGACACGACAATCAAAGAAATGGAAGGAAAAGCATTGCATAAGAAGAAGGGGTATGAGACAGATGAAAAAGGCTTGCAATCATGACCAAGGAGCTGACCCAAAACCAACAATATGTATATTATAACATATTGAAGAGAGCAGGCTATTTACAACAACAGAAAGATAAAGCAGGGTGTAGGTGAGACCGAAAATGTTTTAGACCCCATGTCACTGTATATACATATATTCCTACTTTATCTAACAGAGAGATATTCTTGTCCTGAGACTAGTCTCCAATCTGACACAGTACGTTTTTTAAGTTGCCCGGAAAATCAAAACATTTGCTATCTCTACAGCAAAATATAAATACAAGTGACCTGTTCAATTCAGATCCATTTATTTGATGCCTAAAGCCTTAAAAAGAAATCAGTGCATGTATGTCATGCCAACTCTCTGGCTTCCTTTTCATCTCCTTTCGTTAGCATTTAGGCTCTACAGGAACAAATGACACAGTTCAATTTGACAGTAAAGCAACATTTAAAAGAAGCTCAGTTGGCCATTCTGCTGCAAAAATAGAAAGGAAGGGCACCAACTATTTCAGACTTAGGACCTCATGATACACATATGATTTCTGCAAAGGTTTGAAAAGTTGGACATTCACTTTAAGTTGTACATGTCCTGGCAGTGAACAATGTGTTTTTCACTACTGCAACACATTCATCTCCCATAGGATAGCCTTGGGTTGCCTTATTTGACATAATGAGTTTTAACCTTTGTTTGGTAGCAGGTAGAAATATCATGTGTGGTGTCTGGTAAATTGTACGTTAAAATCCTATTTAATGGGAAACATTGGATTTTAAGTCGCAATTACATTTGGTGCATGCAGCCTGTTTACTGTTCACATGATATGGTGTAGTTGGCCTTTGTGTATTCCTCCCAGACAGCCACATAATAGAGGGTCTCAGTGTTGGCAGGATTGGTGAGATTGACCAACCTGTCTTGATGTTAGGGGCAACTATGTTACCTATCACAATTGCACTTCATAGAAACTGCCTCGGATCTCACACAAATAATAATAATAATAATAATAAAGAGCTTATAGAGCGCTCAGTAACGCCATCTCGGCGTGTCCCCGCGCTAAGAGCTACTAACGATCACCATAAAGAGCCTATGTCCCTACACAGTGTATAGTTGTGTTTTGAGCTTAGCCCTAAACAGCGCTTCACTGCTCTCCAGTCTCAGAGCAGGAGGAAGTTTGTTCCAGTGTTGAGCTGCTTGGAACGCAAAAGATCGTCCACCCATTCTGGCCTTCCTTATCCTGGGAACTGTCAGCAGCCCGGAACCAAACAACAAAGGACTTCACACCAGCCTATTGTGCCTGCAGAGAGACTGGGAGCAAGGCCGGGAGGCTGGAAATTCAAGACACGTCTGTAGGGCATGACTTCCGAAGTTTCCTCTACTTCAAAGTGGGCACCAAGTATAAAAAAGGGGCCCTCAGATACACTCTTCAGTACACCCCTGGACCTGTGGATACTACAGGAGAACAACTACCTTGCTGCATATGTCCTGTCCTTCTGCCTGATGCCTGTCCTGATGTTGGAGAAGGAAGTCTAGACCTGCAACTTTCATTCCAGGGTACCTGAGTGACTCCAAGAGCAAGTACGATATTTGGTGTTTGAGGGAGGGCAGACAACACCACTTTTTAATTTGTTTTTTTCTTGCTGGATGGCCTGCAGTTTGTACTGCGGAATGTAGGACAGATCGACATGGGGATTAGGGATAAGAGTTAAAGGTCAATTTACCTACTGGGCAGAAGCCTGGACTTATATTCCCTCCTTTTCATTATGCTTTCATTCGGATTAGTGATTATAGTATGGTGTTTTAATGTAAAGGGCCTATCCTGTTGCAGACTTTAATGTTTTATTGTATTTTTCACATTCTCACTGCTGCTTTGCTAGAAATATATAAGGTGTCAGTGGATGTTCTTGAATTGATGCCAAATGTAGGTTATTTTATTGCCTACATTTGCATGTTGGTGGCTGGAGGGGTGACTTTAAATTTTCAGGCCCATGAACCCAACCATTTAACTTTGTTCCATGGCACCTTCTTTCCCATGTGCTTACTGACCATTTTGTGTCTGTGTGAGATGATTGAGTAATGTGTATTTTCTGTGACTTTTAGGATTTTTTCATGGGGTAACCATTGAATAGGGCCGTTTATGTTCGGGGTGTTTTAGAGTTTTACTTTGAGCCACTACTGTTGGAGCACATGCCCTTGAATTGGCCCAAAAGCAAAAGGAACAAATGATTGATGGAAAGCTGAACTATGAAAACATTTACCCAGTAACAAAGATCTGGGTTTAATCCAATGTTCTTTTGCTCACCACCCATTCCAGTTTGGAACCAGCTGTATGCAAATCAGTCTTGACCCTGCTCCTCATGGGACCAGTCCAGCCCGAACTGCCAAGCCAGGTCCTCCTTGGACCGGAAACAAGCATCCGGGAACCGGTTTCGGTCATCACCCCTCATCAGCCAAGCTAGCTTGAATCCAGTGGTTCGGTGAGCACAGAACCCATATGTGGGAATACCCTTCCCACAACAATGGATTTAGGCCTAGGTCTCTGTACTGGCATGAATTTTTGACATTGTTCAACATTCTGTCCATCAATTGTTCTTCTTGGATTTGTCACCCTTACTGTGACGGCTATGACCAGACGTGGGACTCGTGCGCTCCATGCCAATTTTAGACACCCACTTTCTGTCTCAAATGTCTCCCTTGGCTCTGACGAGATTCCAGATATGTTTAGTTGAGGTAGATTTTAACTGTTGTTTTTTAACAAGTGACTGGTCTAACAAAAGATAGTATGACTAAGTCTGACTTCTTATCCTTCTTATGTTTTTTATTGTCTGTAGGTACACACGAGGCCAGAAGAATGACATCTGGGCATTAGCTAACATAGGAGTCAGGAGACCTTTTTCTATGTGCTACTTTTTATGGGGTGCCGAACAAGAAGTTAAGAAGATGGCACCAATAAAAGAGACTCCTCCAAAGAATGTGACCTGATGAACTTCAAGAATTCGTCTTTTTTTCAACATGATCAGCACAACATATTTGCAGAAGGAAGATGTTGGAAGACAACCCCAAGTCAGCAATGGCACCACCACCACCAACACAAAAAAGACATGTTTCTTAGGGCCAGATGTAGGTAATCCAATTTTACCGACTCTAAAATACTGAATTATACCGATTCAGTATTTTTGATTCGGAAAATGGGTTGCAGGTAAAAAATCAGTAAAAAATACCGAATTGTTAAAAATCGGATATTCAGAATCAGTAATTACAGATTCAGAAAATACCGAATCGGTAAATAACGAATCAGTAACACCCATTCAACCCTATGGGCCTCCAGAGCTTTAACCTTTGTTTGGTAGCAGGTAGAAATATCATTTGTGTTGTCTGATAATTTGTACTCTAAAATCCTATTTAATGGGAAACATTGGGTTTTAAGTAGGAAACATGAAAATGCAACTTTTAGAAACTTCTTGTCCTAAACATTTGATGCATGCAGCCTGTTTGCTGCTTCACATGATGTGGTGTAGTTGGCCTTTGTGTATTCCTTCCAGACAGCCACATAATAGAGGGTCTCAGTGTTGGCAGGATTGGTGATATTGGCCACCCTGTCTTGATGTTAGGGGCAAATATGTTACCTATCACACCTGCATTTCATAGGAACTGCCTGAAATCTCACACAACGGACTTCACACCAGCCTATTGTGCCTGCAGAGAGACTGGAGGAATGAATGGGAATTACTAAATCGGTATTTACCGATTCGGTAAATACCGAATCGGAAATACAATATACACGCAATTGAGCCTGTCAACTAATCAGGAACACCCACCACACCCCACAACAAAGCTACAGAGGAACCAACCAATCAAATGCAGCTAACCCACCCCACTACCAGGAAGTGGCCACACCCATGCAGGTGCAGAGCAACTGAACAGCATTGAGAGCAGTGAGACATTGAGGAACAGGCTGCCCAGAGCTTACCTAAGCTCCACAATGGAGTCACAGGATGCCCAGAAGGATGGAGCTGAGCGCAAGAGGAAACTCAAATTTAGCACAGCTGAACTGCAGGTGCTGGTGGAGGAGGTGGTGAGACACCACACCCAGCTCTTTGGCAAGCAGTCTCTGCATGTTGCAGAGTCTGTGAAAAGGAGCACCTGGATGGGGATGCAGTCCAAGGTGAATGCCATCGGGGTCACAACCAGGGACATTAATGACCTGAAAAAAAGGTGGTATGATCTGCGGATCATAACAAAAAAAAAGCTGGCAGCCCAGAGAAAAGAAGCTGGTGCCACAGGAGGAGGAAGGAACGGTGCACGTGCACTTACAGAACGGGAGCTGATGGTGGAGTCCACCCTGGAGCCAGAGAGTGTCCATGGGATAGGGGATGCTGACAGCTCAGCCAAAGCTACAAGAAAACAAGGTATGGACATAAATCCCCACCCCTTTCCCTGTCCCCCTTCCCCAATGTGGTTGTGTGCATCACACTTCAGTACAGTTTTTAGGATATACCTGCAATGCATCATGGGAGACGTAGTCATAGAAACATACATCAATACATTCATCACAGAAAACAGCAAGGCATGCCACACACTACATCCAGAAGCAGTTGAGGACTATGCAATTGTATGACATGAATGTGATTTAATAATGACACACAGGTGTACATCACCACTGAGCCAATGTTCATATCTGTCCTAAGGAGAGTCATTGCGCAGTACAGCGCAGGAAAGGGCACCAGCAATGGAGCAGAGTGAGGATGCAGCCAAAGGTGCAGGTCAAAGCACTATACTACCACCCACACACACAGTGCAGGCAGCAAAAAAACCTGAGCGACCCACAACACCACAGCCTCTGTCACCTCTGCTGTTTGACTCACAAAAGTTGAAACTACCAGCACTGTCACCCACACCAAAGTCAGAGTCATCTGTACTGGTAAGGCCAAGGAGGCATGATGTCCCCCCTCTCAGGATTCTGGAGACATATGATGAGGATGATGGGGAAGGTGAGAGTAGACACACACAACTCCTCTCGAGGCAGACAAGTGCATCTGGAGCTGTGCATACCAGTGTCAGAGGCCGGAGGGTACGGGAGAGAGGCGATGGCCAGGATGGAGAGGTGGTCTTCTGTGGTCTAGAGGCCACCATAGTCAAAGTCCAGCGCCTGCAAGCAAAGGGCATATTAGCTGTACAGAGACAGGTGTGCAATTTGAATAACAGGATGGGCAACATAGACCGGGGAATTGGCTCCAAGGCACAGAGCATGCAGTCCAGGGCAGAGGGAATGAGGGACATGCCACAGTGTGTGATGGATCTCTGTGACAGATTATACTCTGACCACACAGAGAGTCGCCGGGATCGACAGTGCATGCGCCAACAGACAAAGGCCATGAACCGGCTTGCCACAGCAATATCCCTGCTATGTCGGCGCTCTGTCACCATGCAAGATGGCATTGTGCACTGCTGCACGGATTTCTCGCGGGGATGGGGAGAGTTACCTCGGCCATGGAGCTACTACTCACAAACGGGCAGCCACTGCTGGGGACATAGGTATCGGGTACACTGAAGACTCTACCAGCAGGAGTAGCTGTAGCACACCTGTTCCTGACATTCGAAGGAGCAGCAGGCGCCAACCTGCTGACCCAGGCTCCACTGCCACTGTTACCACCCAGCCTTGTGCATCCCGCACTGTTGTGTGTGGGCGCAAACAATGAGGATGCCCACAACCCACAGGACATGTCACGGTGAGGCAACCTGTGACCACCCAGTGGGCTTCTCAGACATTGAGGTACTATGGTGTGCTATCAGTAAATTGCCGTAGTACCAATTAAACTACGTCATTCAAATGTAAAGCCTACCTGTGTCTCCTTACTTACTTAGAAATAGCTGCGTTTGATCTCTGCCCGTCTCAGTCTCCCATCTGTGGCTTGCGCTGCTCCTGCTGCATATGGCTCCGGCTGTTCAGTTCCATCATCAATGTCCTCATGATATGTCATTTACACTTCTGTGCCTTTCTTGGTGGCAAGGTTGTGCAGCATGGCACAAATCGCAATGATCATACAGCAGATGATAGGAGTGTACTGCTGTGCACCTCCACTCTTGGGGAGGCAGTGGAACCTGCTTTTTAGAAGTTTAAATGTGTGCTCTACAACGCTGCATGTTGCTCTGTGTGCCACCGCCTCTCACTCCTGGTAGATGGATTAAGGTAGAGGGTGAGCACAAAGGACCGCACAGCATAAGCGCTATCGCCTAGGTGGAAAAGAGAGTGCCATTAGTTACATACTCATTGTACATTCATCTGCAGTAACTATCAGGGTGAGTCACAGTTAGTTACCTAGCAGGTATCCTTATCCAAAATCTCCAGCAGCAAGACATGTGTAGATCCCACTGTTCTGGAATATGTAGGAGTCGTGGGTGCTCCCAGGGAATTTAGCCACAATGTCTGTTATGATGTTGCCAGCGTTGCATATCACCTGCACGTTGATTGAGTGTGTTGACTTCCAGTTCCTGTATATGCATTCTGTGGCTGCAGGTGGGCAGATTGGGATGTGGGTGCCATCTATACAGCCTATGACGTGAGGGAAGTGTGCAGGTTAATAGAAATCAATTTTGGTCTTCACCAGTTCCACATGTGTTTCAGGAAAACTAATGTAATGATGCATTCTCTGCATCATGGCCTCCAGGAACTTCCTGAAGAAACGGGACAGGCAGCTCTGAGACACCCCACCTACCGCAGCAATCACACTCTTGTAACTCCCAGATGCAAGCAGGTGTATGCTACATAGCACCTGCACATGGGGTTGGATGGCCTGTGCCCTTGGTGTTGGGTGCTCTGGAAGTGGATGCAGGTCCCTGATCAAGTCCAGGATGGTGTGGAGGTGAAGCCTGTACCTTTGCAATATCTCTTGCTCAGTGAGTTGGAAAAGCGTAATCCTCTGCCTGTAGTCTTGCTCCTCCCTTCTCCAGACCCTCTCTCCTGCTGCCTGTAGCCGTAGCCGCCATGCAATGACGTACAAGGCTGCCATTCTGGTCAAACTGTTGCATTTTGGGTCCTTTTTTTATAGCCTACACCTAGTTACCACCTGCTTTCACTCCATGGTAAATACCGTCTCCTAAATACCGAATTTCATAGAATTCAGTATTTTTTAGCTTTCCTACATCTCCATGGTCATTTTTTACCATTTCTTATTTACCAGTTCGGTTAGTAAGAATTCGGTAAATTAGAATTCTGTAAATAGGAATTTGATAAATAAGAAATCGGTAATTTCCGATTCGGAAACATACCGACTCGTATTTACCGAATAGGTATTTTTTTGCCTCCTACATCTCAATAAGCCAATTCCGGTCGGTAATGGCCAAAATTCAGTATTTTTGGCCATTACCGACCGGTATTTGCCTACCTACATCTGGCCCTTGGTGCTTTAGCCACTGCTGAGACCAGTGACTCTGAAATGGAACTCTTCAAGCAAAGTGGAAATAACTCAACAAGAACCTGATCTTTCTGTGGTGAGAGCAGAGCAAGATGTTCTGACTGCTATAACAAAAGACACAGCATGTTCATTATCCAAGGATTATAGGGATCTCACCCTCATATTCCCCAAGACACCTTTCAGATAGCAATGACATGGTGTGGATTCAAAAATCCATGGATGGCAATTTGAAGTTTTCAGAGAGTCTAGATGGCAATAGAAAATACGAGCCAATTAGTATTTATGTTGAGAGTGGCTCTGTAGCACTGCAGAAGATTTATGTTCAGTCTGCTCCTTTATCAAACCACTTGCTTCTGTCTTCGCAATATTAAAGAAGAAACAACACTAACAACTAGCACCATAGATTCTGTCTGGACTAAATAAAAGCAAATACCATCTATCACTATACATCCATCTGGATTTGGCTTGATAAGGGAGCACTTTTCCCCGGTTTGTGACTTCTTTCTACTTTGGCCAAATGAGGTTCCATTGCTGGAAGCCAGGTGGCATTATGGTACTGAGGCCCAGCTGTCCAACATGAAAGTCCAACATCCAACCCTGTAGGAATAACCCCTAAATGAGAGGGCTGTTAGTGCGAGAGATGAGACTGTACAGATGTAGAGTGGTGTTGTTGGTGATTTCGAAGGTGTCACTTTCATGAGAATAATTAGCCCTGACCAGTGTAATGTATACTCATCAAAAAATAACCTCTGTTGGTCAGAAGGAAAAGGGGAAATCTGAGGTTACCACAAAGTTTCCAAGCATTCTACCTGGATGGAGGCCACTTGGTGTAAGATTGTTACAGAAAAACATAATACACTATCAAGTTTAAGTTCTTCAAGCATGCACTTTGTGCGTTTATACATTGGAAACTGGCCAAAATGTTAATGCTGTGCCGCCTCTCTTTTTCATGAGTGGGAGGAGAGGAGTTTATGGAATTCATCAATTAATCAGGATTTATAAAGCAAGGCTAATCATCCAACAGGGTATTCATGCACTTGCAGGGCCTGGAGGCTTATTCGAACAGCCAGGTCTTGATAGACATTCTGAATTCTGGAAGTGAGGTGATGATATGGAGGTTGTTCCAGGCCTTTGCTGTGATATGAGACAAGAGGCGTCCTTCCCTTCTGCTTCGGGTGCGTATGTCAAGTGAAAGGGAGGGAAATTGTAATCTTCTGGATGGTTGGTGGGTGTTCAGGGGGTAGTTAATGTATGCAGGTCCTTGGTTGTGTAGAGCCTTGTGTGTGTAGGTCAGCAGCTTGAATTGGCATCTCTTCTGTATGGGGAGCCAGTACAGTTGCCTGAGGTGGGGTGTGATGTAGGTTTGTTGGGGAAGGCAGAGGATGATTTTGTCTATGGTGTTCTGTATGGTCTGAAGTCTCTAGGATGTGTGTGGCGATTCCCTCGTAGAGTGCATTGCCATGGTCCAGTTAACAGGTATTAAGGGACTGCGTCACGATGCGTCTTGCTTGTAGGGGTAGCCAGTTGAAGATCCTACATAGCATGTGTAGAGTGAGAAAGTAGGTGTAGGAGATGGTGTTGATCTGTTATTTCATGGTGAGATTGCTGTCAGTTATGATATTGAGGTTTCTGGCATGGTCAGAGGGAGTGGGTACGGGTCCTAGCTCTGATGAGCACCAGAACTTGTTCCATGTGTTGCAGCTGTTGCCAAATACCAGTACTTCCGACTTGACTGTGTTCAGCTGCAGGCATTTTTTTAATCATCCAGTCATGCAGCTGTGGAAGATGGTTCTGGTGGTGGTGGTCAGGTCACTGGTGAGTGAGAGGATGAGCTGGGTGTCATCTGCCTAGGAAATTATTTTGAGACTGTGGGACCGTCCTGAGCCTCGGCGAAGCGGTCGCTCCCCTCGCTGCTCCCTGCACATCAGCCTGCTTCTGCTGGTATCGTTAAAACCTCGCTGTGCACACTCTGCTCTCTGTAACGCCTATTAGCAGACTTGGTTAACACTGCTATTTGTTTGATAACTGTAGCGCCGTACCCCATCTCGTCCTGAGCTCTTTGGATCACTGCCATTTTGTGTGTTTACTTGTTGTTGTTGTTTAGCCTCGCCTATCAGCCCCGCACCCGCCTCCCGGCTGCTCCTCCCTCCCACAGAGATTAAAGCCCCACACTGCCGGAAATAGCGCTGTGACCGTCCTGAGCCTCGGCGAAGCGGTCGCTCCCCTCGCTGCTCCCTGCACATCAGCCTGCTTCTGCTGGTATCGTTAAAACCTCGCTGTGCACGCTCTGGTCTCTGTAGCGCCTATTAGCAGACTTGGTTAACACTGCTATTTGTTTGATAACTGTAGCGCCGTACCCCATCTCGTCCTGCGCTCTTTGGATCACTGCCATTTTGTGTGTTTACTTGTTGTTGTTTAGCCTCGCCTATCAGCCCCGCACCCGCCTCCCGGCTGCTCCTCCCTCGCCCCTCCCCCCTCCACTATCCATATATGACAGATGCTTTTACGCGCAGTGTCCACGCGCAGCGGTCCCGCCCCAGTTGCGCCGAAGGTGAGCCAAAGGTAAGCCCATCTACGCCCGTCCGCGCCAAGCCCGCGCCCAGCGCCAGACCCCCTAGCCCCCGTACCACCCACCCCACCCGCATTACATACGACACCTCCACCCTCTTAGCCCTAAACCCCAGCCGACTCCCCAACTGCGCCCAAGCCGCTCCTGGACACACCCATGGATCCTTCACATGCAACTCCTGCAAGTATGACGGCACCAAGACCAACTCCACATCCACGAACACCAAACAGAGATCTGGCACCAACCACCTAAAATGTATCCTGCTCAACACCCGCTCGGTCCACAGACACGCCATCGACCTTTGGAATCTACTAGACACCATCTCTCCGGACGTCGCCTTCCTAACAGAAACATGGATGAATGCCTCCTCAGCCCCAGACATCACCTTTGCCAACCCCGAAGGCTACAAGATCATCCGTAAGGACCGCACCAAGCAAACAGGAGGAGGCATTGCCATCGTCCATAAGAATTCCATCCGCATCTCAACCAGCTCAGACGTCAACCTCGCTAGCGCCGAACACCTTCACTTTCAGATCCACACCGACCCCAAGATCACACTCAGAGGCACCCTCCTCTACAGGCCACCAGGACCCCGTGCACAATTCAGTGAAGACATCACTGACTTTATCACCCCACACGCCCTCCCCTCCGAGGACTACATTCTACTGGGAGACCTAAATTTTCACCTGGAAAAGAGCAACGACAGCAACGCCACCACCCTTCTGGACAATCTCGCCAACCTTGGACTCAAACAACTTGTTAACACCCCCACTCACTACGTAGGTCACACACTCGACCCCATCTTCACCTCCAGCAAACATATCTCCTTCAGTCACACCACAGTTCTCCATTGGACGGACCACAGCTGCGTTCACTTTGTCTACAAAAAGACCATAACCCACAACCATCCTCAACTTACTCTGCGAAGAAACTGGAACAAAATCACCATCGACCAGATCTCCTCATCGCTTCTTCAAAACCCCCCTGCCCACTCTTCGAACCCCAACCAAGCAGCCATTAACCTCACTCAATGGCTAACCAACAGGGCCGACAACCTAGCACCTTTGAAAAAACGTCAAATCAAACTAGGCAGCAAAAACGCTCCCTGGTTCAACGATGATCATAAGAAATCCAAGAAACTCTGTCGCTCCCTTGAGAAGTCCTGGAAAAAAGACCCAAACACCAGCACTAAGGACGCCTTCAAAAACGCCACCCGCACACACCACCAACTGATCCGGACTGCCAATAAAGCTGCACTTAAAGACCGACTAGACAACAACGCCCACAACAGCAAGGAATTATTCAACATCGTCAAAGAATTTACCAACCCCTCAGCCAACTCCAACGACATCACTCCCTCTCAAACCCTTTGCGACTCCCTAGCCTCGTTCTTCCACAACAAAATCGCAGACATCCACAACAGCTTCGACAACCAACCCGGAGACAACCCTCCCAACCTTCTGCCGTACCTTCACACCCCTTGAACATCCTTAATGACTGGAACCCTATCTCCACTGAGGACACCATCCGCCTGATGAACTCCATTCATTCAGGATCCCCCACAGACCCATGCCCTCACCATATCTTCAACAAAGCAGACTCCATCATAGCACCACACCTCCGAGACATCATCAACTGCTCCCTCAACTCCGCCACCTTCCCGGAAAGCTGGAAACACACCGAACTCAGCGCCCTTCTGAAAAAACCCACAGCTGACCCCACTGAACTCAAAAACTACCGCCCCATCTCGCTCCTACCATTCCCGGCCAAAGTCATCGAGAAAGCTGTCAACAACCAGCTCGCCGCCTTCCTCGAAACCAACAAATCCCTCGACTCCTCACAGTCCGGCTTCCGAGCAAAACACAGCACTGAGACCGCACTCATCGCAGCAACAGACGACATTCGAACTCTACTGGACAATGGAGACACAGTCGCCCTCATCCTCCTTGACCTCTCCGCAGCCTTCGACACAGTCTGTCATAGCACCCTCCTACAACGCCTCAGAAACATCGGAATCCAAGGAAAAGCACTGGAATGGATCACCTCGTTCCTTACCGGAAGAACTCAGAGAGTCCGCCTTCCACCATTCAAGTCAGAGGCCACTGAAGTCATTTGCGGCGTGCCACAAGGATCTTCACTCAGCCCCACCCTCTTCAACGTATACATGAGCCCCCTCGCGACCATCGCACGCCAACACAACCTCAACATCATCTCCTACGCTGATGACACTCAACTGATCCTCTCACTCACCAAAGACCCGAACACCGCCAAAACCAACCTACATGAAGAAATGAAAGAAGTAGCCGAGTGGATGAAGCACAGCCGTCTGAAACTGAACTCAGACAAAACAGAAGTCCTTATCTTAGGTACCTCCCCCTCCGCCTGGGATGACTCTTGGTGGCCAGAGGCCCTTGGAAAAGCACCCATCCCGACGGACCACGCACGGAACCTGGGCGTCATCCTGGACTCCTCACTCTCAATGAACAGACAAGTCAACGCTGTTTCATCATCTTGCTTCAACATTCTTCGCATGCTCAAAAACATTTCGCTGGATCCCCACCGAAACTAGAAAAACGGTCACCCACGCACTGGTCACGAGCCGCCTGGACTACAGTAACACCCTATACGCCGGTACCACCGCAAAACTTCAGAAAAAACTCCAACGCATCCAGAACGCATCAGCCAGACTCATACTAGACATCCCGCGTAAAGACCACATCTCTAGTCACCTGAAAAACCTCCACTGGCTCCCCGTCAATAAGAGGATAACATTCCGCCTCCTAACCCACGCACTCAAAGCACTTTACGAACTTGGACCCGAATGCCTCAACACACGACTTTCCTTCTACACCCCCTCCCGCCAGCTACGCTCCTCCAACCAAGCCCTTGCTGCTGTACCTCGCATCAACAAAACCTCCATGGGAGGAAGATCCTTCTCCTACCTGGCAGCTAAAACCTGGAACTCACTTCCCATTCACCTTCGCCTCACTCAGAACCACCTAGCATTCAGAAAGCAACTTAAAACTTGGATATTCGACAAGTAATTCCCCACCCTTCTTCAAGCGCCTTGAGAACCTCTGGGTATGTAGCGCGCTATATAAATTATTTGACTTGACTTGATTTGATGATGTTTGCCAGCAGAGTCATATATGCATTGAAGTGCATAGGGGTGAGTGATGTTCCCCGGGTGAACACCGTATGTGATCTTCTTGAGTTTAGACATGAAAGGTTGGAGGTGGATCCTCTGGTTTCATCCAGTTAAGAAGGTAGTGATCTATTTGAGTTCATCCAGTTGGATGTCGTTGTAGTGGAGACTTTTGATGAGCATGTGGTGGGATAACATGTTGAAGGCTGTCCGGAGGTCGAGGAGTCTCAAAGCTGCTATTTCTCCTCTGTTGAGGATGGTTTGAATGTCGTCAGTGGCAGCAATCAGGGTGGTTTTGGTGGTGTGATTGATGTGGAAGCCGAATTGGGAGTCGTTGAGTGGCTGGTTCTGCTCCTGGTGAGTCATGAGGTGTGTAGATTGTTTATGATCTTTTCCAGTACCACTGCTGGGAGTGGGGGTAGGTAGTTTGGCCAGTCAATATTTAATTTGCTTGGGGCGGTGGAGAGGTTTTTGAGTAATGGTTTGACTTCAGCCTGTTTCCAGGCATCAGGAAATGTTGCAATAGTGATAGAGGTGTTGAGAAGGGTGGTAAATTCCTGGCCATTACTTCAATTTCATAGGTTGAAAATGAGGTGCAGGCACCGGTCTGTGGGAGATTCCGACTGGATGGATTTCATGATGGAGGTGGTCTCCAGGGTAGGGAGGATGTTTCATGTGGTCAGTGTGTGGTTCATTTTGGTTATGGTAATGGCGTATGTGTCGAGGACTTCCGTGGGTTGGGGTTCTAAGTGTTTTAGGAAAGCCCACGGTCTAAAACTAAAGATTCCAAGCAGACCTATTTTTCAAATGTAGCTGTGCCACAGCTGTACCATTAAGTGCTGTATTGCTTGCTAGTGCAATGAAGCAGAGTTCTAAGCAGCTCAAGCTACAGACTAACATCCAAACTCCCTGATTCCTTCCTTCTACATCAGAATTCACTAATACACTGATAATAAGCAATTCTATTTAAACTCTCACCACTCCAGACAACCTTGCCACAAACATTTCCAGCATCAAATGCAGACCTGAATTTCTATTATTCGTCAAGCAAAGAAGCAGGAACCCTGATTCAATTACATGAACATGGTTGGCTTTGAACCCCAAAGTGCACTGAATGTCTGGTTATTTGGATTTACCCTGACCAACAACATCTCCCTCAAGGAAAACATTGCAAAAATCACAACAGTCTTGTACACCCTTATTTTGTGAAGAAAGAGAAACAATTTCTTAAAGAAAGCGATTTCATTACTGTTTCCCAAGCCCTCAGACTATTGTATTTAAATGTCAGTATTGGCCTGTTCCATGGTGTCCCCAGGTCTATATTGTCCCTCATTTGAGACATCCTTCACACTTCAGCATGCCTCATTTAGCATCTGAGGACAGATGATCATAGTACCCCCATTCCGATGAAACTCCATTAGAATGTCTTGATGTCCCATTTTTAAAACTAGCCCTCATGTACAAAGCAATCAAGGTGAGTGCCACTGCTAGTCTTACACGCAAGCTCTCTATCCCTGGTTGCTCTCTGCACACTTGCAGTGAGGTTACCATCAGAATGGACATTGTAAAAAAGGAATTACATAACACAGAAGGCATTTCCTATCCAAACACCCATCTAGAACAACACCCCACAACCAGCAGGTTGCCCTAATGCTGCTCCAGCTTATAAAAGAGTTGAAGATGTACCTCTTTAAAAAAACACTATGCTGCAATCAGGCTTGTGTAAAATTATAATTATGAGGGAATAATTGGAGTACTTTTGGTAATTTTGCGTTACTATTGTACTATTGTGATGAATAATTACTGCAAATTATGAAACAGTGCCTGCTCCTGTTATTGTTAGCACCTTGGGGAAAAAAGCCCTACCCAAGAGCACAGGAACTTAGTGCAAGCAGCTGCTGGCTGCGACTGCTTCTGTTCTGTTGCATTAACTGCTATTAGAGTATAATGCTCCTCTGGTCCATTTTGGATGCAAAGGTGTATTTTTCACTGAGAAAATACAATTAAACCTAGAGTTACACTCCTCACATAATTAAGCATATTCATGCATAATTGTGATGTAATTTAGCCTACATCAAATTGCGCCCGTTATGCTCCTTTATTATCACAATGCACTAACAGTACACTGCTGCTCCCAGAATCCAGCTTCTTATTCTATCAATCATTGATTGTATGCTTGGACTTCACCTTGTACAGTGCACCACTTCTTTTTCTTTAGGTTTCTTCTATACAAATACCACATACATATATGCATACAGACTACGTGTGAATCATTGCTTTTGAGGCATTTATCTAAATGCAAATGCTGCAATTTCCTCAATGGAGAAGGCAAACGCACCTGTCAACTTCCTGGAAGAGTTTAATATCAAAATGTATGAATGGGTTTGTTCAAAAGCTCTCAGCATTGGATTTGTTGCCACTGACAATAGTAGTATTATTGCCACAATCATGGCATATGGAGGGTATGTATGTATACATGTTATATTTTGCACATTACATCAACTTAGTTGTGGGGGACTCCCTCAAAAAAGTAGCCCACATAATACTCGTTACCTATCCCAGTATTCATCTACATTTTAATCCACCCTTCAAGCCGGAAGCAGTTGAGGACCATTCAACATGATAATAACCTCCCTTTAAAAGACCACATGTAGGAGGTCACAACCTATCGCAACTCCACCTTTTTCATGATACAGCATCTGTTTGACCAACTGCCAAAGCAATGCCGATGGAAATTGACAAATATAGTCTAGTAAAATGCATGAAATATTTGCTGGTGTCTTTTAAGACTTTAATGTGTGAGTGAAAAGGACTGCACCACAAGCCTTCGCACTTGCAGCAGAACCATTGGCATTAGGAGGAAGAAATATACGCCAATGTAAATAAAGACGCTGCTGCTTTGATCAAAGGCTTAATCCTTTGTCTCAACACAAATCTGTCGGTAACAAGAGATTTTGTCCTTTACATTTGTGCTACTATAGGGGATAAATGGTACAAACCTGGGTTACCAATTGAAAATTGTTTTTCAGTGCTGGACGTTTCCTTTTAAAGAATTGGGAGTATCAAGAATGTTACTGAATTGGAAGAGAAAAGATTACAATTTCAAGGAAAAAAATGTGAAGTGCTATCTCAACCAACATCTAAAAGCCTTGTGGTGGATCCAGGTCCTGAATCCTATCAAAAGCAGGGGTACTTAAATCAAATAAGTGGATAACGCAGTTGGTATGCTCTAGTCAATCATGCAATGTCAAAGGAGTAGCTATATTATTTAAAAAAAAATCAGCAAATGCAAAAATAGTGGATAGAGGGGGTAGATGGGTTATAGTCAACATTAAAATCGACAAATTAGGATTCACATTGGTAGGATACCAAGGCCCTAATGTGGACGACCCATCCCCCCACCATGAGCTATACAGGCACCTCTTAGATGCCAAGTATAACATCATCATGGCATGAGACTTTAATATCTTGATAAATCCTGTCCTTGATAGATCAACTACTAAACAAACAATGAATGCCCCCAAAATGAAAAAGAGCAAACAGCAGCAAGAATTTAGGTCTATTAGATATATGGAGATTTAATGCCGGTACTAGACATGAATTTACGTATCGGAACAAGAAGTACTCACATGCTTCAAGAATTATTTTTTTTGGGTGATAAAAAACTAAGAAAATACAATCTTACAGCTACTCATCAACCTGAACATTTGTCTGATCACGCAGCAGTGAGGTTAGAAGTTCCTATGGAAAAATAACAGGCTGAATACAGATGGAGATTAGATAGAACACTGTGGGGAAACAGGAGGTGGTTGATAAACGATGTGACAGAATGTTTTGATATAAATCGAGAGTCTGCAGCATCACACATTGAATGGTATATTGTATCTTCAGGGGAGGGTTATAAGTTATGCAGCCATCAATCAAAATGAAGGGAAAAGAGAGTTGAAGGAGTAGGAGGATAAAATTGAGAAAGCACAGAAAAGTTTCCTTGCCCCGTCATAATACTACTTTAAGAATTGAGCTTCAGGGTGAGCTAAATGAGGCTAAAAAACACCTAGCAGAGTATCTGGAAAGAAGGATCAGGGAGCAATGGGACGCCAGTAAAATAGCTCATTATGAGTATGGGGAAGGATGTGGGAAACTCCTTTACTGCAAGGCAAAGCAAGATCAACTAAGAATCTAGATCAAAAAGGTGCAGAATGCTGCATCCAAAGAACTATGTGAGGAGAATTCTAGCATAGGCAAGGCGTTCAGTAACTTCTTTCAAGATTTGTATACAGAGGATACAATAGGATCTCAGCTAGAATTAAATCAGTGGTTGAATCAGGACCCCTTACCTAAGATAAATGCTAATCAGAAAACTATATTAAACCAAAAAATCACAACTTTAGAGATAGAAAATTCTATTGCCCTCTTAAAGAAAGGGAAGCCGTCAGGACGAGATGGCATTCCACACGAACTGTATAAAATACTAAAAGAAGTTTTGGTCCCACATCTATATAAATTAATGAATAGCATTTATTTACGTCCATCATGCTTCTCTCCCTGAGTCATGGAAAGAGGCAGTCATAACTTTAATTCTGAAACCTACAAAAGATCCCTTGAAATGTGATTCTTATAAATCAATCTCTTTATTAAACAGTGATTAAAACATCTTTACACAAATTCTAGATACAAGGCTAAAGTTGGCACTGGGTAACATTATACACCAGAATCAAAAGTGTTTTATGAAGCATAGACAACTGAAGGACTTATCACATGAACTGGTCACAGCAATTGATTTAGCCACCACAACAAAATCCCCCCTAACTATTATAATGATTGACGAGGCTAAAGCTTTCGATTGAGTAAGCTGGCTGTATCTATATAATGTCATAGAGCAAAAGGAATTAGGTACCAACTTCTTAAATGCCATAAGATCAATATACAAAGCACCTACAGCAAGGATGGTGGTAAATGGTTCTCTTTCACCTAAGATTATTATAGAGCGTGGGACTTGACAGGGCTGCCCCCTGTCACCTCTGCTTTTTAACTTGCTTGTAGAACCCCTTGCCAGGAGAATTAGACTAGAAAATGGAATTCCCCCTTAGATATCTGGATTGGGTGATAAAGACAGCACTATACCCCGATGATTTGATTTTTAATGCACCAAGTCCAGAGGCATCATTACCCCTTGTAATGGGAATGATGGAAGTCTTTGGGAAAATCTCTGGCTATCTAGTAAATAAGGATAAAACCGAGACTATGACTTGGAATGGCTCAATAAATTCTCCATCAGGAAAGTCAGAGATTAGATATCTGGCTGTTAAAATAATCAAAGATTTTGGATAAACAAGCTCCCTTTAATTTCAGGAGAATTCAACCAGAAACCAAGAAATTACTAGAGTCATGGATGCACCTGCCTTTTTCAATTCTGGGTAGAGTAGATCCAATTAAGATGATGATCCTCCCTAAATTCACCTTTATTTTTAACACATTACCATTACAATTCAAAACTGAATGATTTCAGAAACTGCAAAGTGATTTGAGCAGTTTCATATGGAATAATAAGGCTGTGAGAATAGCGTGGAAAACACTGAGTAAAAAGAAAATGGATGGGGGGATCGCCCTGCCAAATTTTAAACTATATCATTGGGCTTTCTTTTTTTAGCACTAGACATCTCCTCATGGACAATACATAAAATATTCCCCTCATTTACTGGTCTTAAGAAAGAATCAACCGGATAAAGGAAATTCCCTTTTATTTAAATATCGACATTATTACTAGCAGCCTGTAAGGTATGGGTGCAAGTAAAGTGAATCTTGGGAATACTATACTACAGTTGTGAGGCTCTGGAGCTCTACCTTTATTAACAGCGTGTCTGGTAAAATGGGGGGAGCTATTTGAACAAAGCACTCTGATACCATGGAACACACTTGCATCAAGAACAAACTTTACCCTATCAAGATTCAAATACTTTCAACTGACTAGATCGGCCCAAAACGAATTGCAAAGCAGGTTTGAGACAGAATGGGAGGGAGAGTTTGTTAAAAGTATCTAAATGGTACTGGAAGTTGGTGGAAGCAGAGGATAACACTTCGCAGATATTCATGTTTATGGCAAGTATCAACTGCTATAATTTGGTCCACTGACAGACCTGCACCTTTGAGAAGAAAGTGTCGTTTTACTCTATACAGAGCTGATTGTTCTCCGAAGAAACTGTCCAAGATTGGTGGAAATAAGAGAAGGCAGTGTCCCAAATGCATGCTGGAAAATGCGAACGATGTTCACTCGCTATGGCAATGTCGGGTAATCCAAATCTTCTGGCAAGAGGTGGGTGAGTTTGCTTTTAGAACACTTGGGGCCAAACTACAGGTAAGCCTTGAACTTGTTATATTTGGAATTATACCCAAAGGGGATAAAAATTATATGGTAAAAAAAACCATAGCACATCTGTTATTTGTATTGATGATTACGGCACGTTGAGAAATTTGCACGAAATCGGTAGCTCAGGCTGCACCGTCATTAGGAGAGTGGCTTTTATATGTAAGGAACACCTGCCGGGCAGACTGTGTTAAGGGATCAGTTAAAAGGAAACTGGTGTGGTGCCCAATTTGGACGATGTTGTCAGAAAGTATCTAAAGAGGATTCTACTACTTGGGGAATATATTTGAGATGCTACCCATTTAGTCTAATGATTAAGTCATATTTAAACTATGCTGGAGAATGGTCATGCCGGATATATCTCCAGATATATAGTTGAATAAAAAGGCCATACAGATCTTTTGGAAGAAGCTTGATGGTTTGTTTGCCCCAGTGAGATTGCTTATAGCTTCAGATCTTGGGACAATGCCATGTATGAGGGTAAAAAAAAACAATCTTAATGGAGGCCAGTGTTTGCGCAACAAACAATTCAGAGTAGGATGGAGGGGGCTTGTGTATGGATTTGAACAACAGAGGGTAGCGAGGAAGTGGATAGGGCATCAAGCTAACTATTTAGGGCAGGCAGGAAGGGCAGTAGCTGAACAATAGCCACAAATGGCTGTAGTGAGGGAGCAGGGTCATGGATTGGACAATGGATGGCAAGGAGGGGGGGCAACAGTAGCAAGATTGGGTGGAGACAGTACAGTGTCAGGCCAGGCCCTGTGTTTAACCCCCCCATTGTGCATATCGATGGACATCTAACTTATTCTCTAACTTAATCTAATACAAATTTGAAATTCAGTGAAAAAACAAAGATTACAGGTCTCTGGGGCCGATTCACAGAACTAACTTAAGACAACATCCTAAACTTACTACTTTTGGTATTCACAGAAGTTAGGATTTTGTCTTAAGACAAACTTAAGAGAGACTTAAGACAGACTTAAGACAAAATCCTAACTTAAGTCTGTCTTAAGTCTGTCTTAAGACAAACTTAAGACAAAATCCTAACTGCTGTGAATACCAAAAGTAGTAAGTTTAGGATTTTGTCTTAAGTTAGTTCTTTGAATCGGGCCCATAGTTACTATAAGTTATGCCCCAACATTACACTACTTATGATCTCACATATTAGATCACTCATGACATGATCAGTGACATTACTCATGATAATACTGATGACATCATGCAGTGATTGTTAGTGCTTTCTAAATGTGTATGAGTTTTTATCATATACTAAGGTACTACAAAATTACCGCATATGCCCAGATATACAAATTTGTTTTCCTATAATATCTCAAAAATTACTGAATGGATTTACACCCCAAAAAAAGTTTTATCTCCGGAACAGAAGTTACCTTTTTCCCAAATGTTGTGTAAGTCTGTCCGGAGGTTCGGGGCTGTACGAGTGTCAAAGACTAAAAATTCCCTTGTCACCCTAAACCCGAACAAATCCCTTGCCACCCAAAGACACATACCCACCCTAAACCCTAAATATTTCCTTGCCTCCCAAAAGCCCATACTGATGCTAAACTCTAAAAACTGTGTGCCACCCTAACCCAAAACAAATCCCTTATCACTCAGAAACCCATACCTACCCTAACAGTAAAAAATCCTTACCACCCAAAACCTCGAACAATTCATGTGTCACCCAAAAACCCATCCCCACCCTAAACCCATACAAAATGTACTTGCCACCCAAAACCTATACCCACACTATACCCTAAAAGATACCATACCACCCAAAAACCCATCACCACAAAAACCCCCAAAAATGCCTTTGCCAACGAAACAACTCATACCCAACCTAAACCCAAAAACATACCTTATCGCCCAAAACACACACCTACCCTAAACCCTAAAAAATCCCTTTTTACCCAAAACCCCATACCCACCCAAAACCATAAATCTCACCTTGCCCCAAACAATACACACTCACCCTAAACCTTAAAAAATCATTTGCCACATAAAAACCCATAGCCACCATAAACCCTAACAAATCCCTTGCCACCAAAAAACCCACACTCACCCTAAACCTGAAAATGTCATTTTCTCCCAAAGACCAACACTTACTCTAAACCCCTAAAACGTCCTCACCTGCCAAAAACCTATATCCACCCTAACCCTAAAAATTCCCTTGCCACCCAAAAACCTATATTCATCATAAACCTTAAAAAATCCTGTGCCACCCAAAAACCCATACAACCTCTAAATTCTAAAATAATCATTATTACCCAAAACACCACACCCACTCTTAACTCTACAGTTGTTCTTACCACCAAAAAGCCATGCCCACCCTAAATTCTAAAACATCCCTTACCACAGAAATTCCCATACCCACCCTAAATCCTAAATATTGCCTTATCACCCTAAAACCCATACTAACCCTAAAAAATCCTCTGCCACCCAAAAACCCATACAAATACTGCCGTGAGGGAAACGACCCACTACCTTTCATCGTCGCCGCCATGAGGGGAACAGCTATAAACAGGAAACACCAGGATTACACTTCGCTGAGAGGTGATGCCAGCGTCTGACCGGGATTTCCCTCATTAGTGCTCCCGCCCCACGCAACGCAGGATGCGCTTTACTGGGGGCATTTCTCACTGGCCGTGAGGAAATCGGCGTGAGCTCCTTTCAGCCCCAGATACTGCAGTGAGGGAAACGGCCCGCTACTTTTCTTCGTCGCCGCCATGAGGGGAATGGCTATCAACAGAAAACACTAGGACTACACTTCCCAGCATACCGGGCAGCGCTGAGAGGTGACGCCAGCATCTGAACGGGATTTCCCTCATTAGCGCTCCCACCCCACGCAACGCTGCATGCGCGCGGGCGAAGACCGGGCCAAGGGCAGGCCCGTCCAAGCCCGTCACAGCCAGGAAGAACCAGGGAAGGGCCACCCACCTTACGCCCGTTATTGGCTTCCGGTTTGTACCGCACCGTACAGATTACCAAACCGTGATCGCTTCGAATGGTACTGTTCTCCATAAATTATATAAGAAGTTTGTAGCTACCACATTGCTTTTTGGGCCGTACTATTATGGGCAAGAGGAAAGCCACGGAGGTGACGGGGGGGCCAGGAGTTAACTCAATGCAAGGCTCCAGAAAAGCCAAGAAGGTTAAGAAAAATATTAAGAAGAGCTCTAAAATTGATATTCTGGTTATGGACCGTATAGAAAGTTTAGTTAATGATTGTGAAAGCTTATTAACTGATTCACAAATTATTGCATTGCATACAGATAACCCTGCTGAATCCTCACAGTCTACACACATACACATACTCGAGATGTTTCGAAAGTTCCCTGTCCCGAGCAACCAACAGTCTTGCTCCGATACGAGTCTGTCTTCTCAGAGACTACCCCAGCCCTTGGACCACCATAGGCGAGCCACTTGGAGCCTACTGTTGTAGTGTGCTCCAATCGGTTTGTGGCCTTGGCAGATGATTCGGTCACCCACAACAACTTGGTAGCACACTGGTTAATGGAAGTCCCGAATGGCACTCAACCTGAGGAGGAATCTGATCTAGGCAATAGGACCTTGCTTCTTATATCAATCATAAACTTGCTAACAGCGGAGGTGAGGGATTTAAAAACCCTAGTTATAGATTTAAAAGCTTCATTAGAAGTGCTAACACCACAACAATCCCCTCGAAATAATCTCTCTGCCTTGCAGTCTACAAACCCATGGACAAAAAACTCTACACAAACAGGTAGATCATGCCCTACACCTAGCCAACCATCACCTACTATTCCAACCCAAAGGGTGGGGCCTCCTAAGGGTCCCGTAACAACAGCTCAGTGTAGAAAGCAAGTTAGCGTCCGATCCGCTTCACCTCTTCCTACACCTCAGATACACTTAAAAAATACAGCAGTGCTAGCCGCACCTCCTGATGGACGCCCATGTCGCCCTACGCAGACAGTTTACATGGTTAATGTCCCTAAGGTGGTAGGTCGGGAATATGGGGACTCATTATGCAACAAGGTCACACACTGGATTAGACACGTTAGGGGCTGCCGTTCACTAATAAGGGAGGACATTATAAAGGCAATAAGGCACTCCCATCCAGTGCAGCGATTTGACACTATTGAGATCACATTGACATCCCCACATTAGGCCGAGGGGCTATTGGCTCTGGAGTACAGGACCTGTCCCCCAGGTACTTCAGGTATACAATTTAGACGCTCACCTATAACTAGCAATGCGATTATGAGGGACAAAGTCACCGAGCTTTCTAGAGGGTCCAAATTAAACAGCAATGATTGACTGATGGGAACTCACTGTCCCCCAATTGCTTACGCTGGAGATCCTGTTCCATCACCCCAGTCTAGCGTCTTTGCCACTACTATTATCACACAATAATCAGGAAGGACTTTCCCATTCTCTCCCGTACTATTCTCCCCCGAAGGTCTTAGATGTTGGACAGGCAGCCACAAGCCTATGCACTGTAAATCCGCCTGTAGATTCCAACTGTGCCCAGAGTGATCTACTTAAGGAGCAAGGGTACTTGAAACCAGATAGCGCAAGCTTGAAGGTTTTTTGCTGGAATATAGCTGGTCTTTTTAGGAAACTATCCCTCTCGGATTGGAATACCTTCATTGAAGATTACTCCAAGTGTATCTTTCAAGAGACATGGAGCCAGGTTATTCTCCATAAAGTAGGTTTTGTGTCCTATTATGTCCCAGCAGTCCCGACGCAAACAGGGAAAGGGCGCCCCTCTGGTGGGTTAATAATATGGATTAGCATATCTTTAGTAAGCATGGGCAAAATTTGCGAATTCGTGTTCTGCAAATTTGCGTATTTCCCAGCGAAATCGCAAAATTTCCAGCAAAATTGCGGATTTATTTGCGATTTGCCCTGGATTACTTTCTGCCGGCTAATCCCTTAAGTGCTCCCTCAATGGGTAAATGTATAGTGCTTTTACTTCACTGCAGCTGCGTAAAGGGTGCAGCTGCGTAAAGGGCCAGAAGATGTGTCTCCAGTGACCATGTGTGCCTGTAACACAGGCACAGGCACACATGGTCACTAGAGACACATCTTCTGGCCCTTTACACAGCTGCAGTGTAGTAAAAGCACTATGGGGCAGATTTACAAGCCAATTGCGCCTCTTTTGCGCCGCAGTTTCGTCACTTTTGTGACACAGCGGCAGCACAAAAGATGCGCCATGGTGCTGGGTATTAATAATGTGACGCTTCTGAGAGATATGTCACGTTGTAAAGCCCTGCGCCATCAGGAGGTGTTCCGGCGCAGGGGAGGGCATTCCTGCGCAGGAACGCCTCATAAAAGTGGCTAAGTGAAATCTACAAGATTTAGGCCAATGCTGCGTCAAAACCCTGCGCCTGCTTGAAGCAGGCGCAAGGCTTGACGCAGCATTGTGGAGATAGGGCCCCCCAGAGCATTGCTGGAGTTGCGTCGCGCTTGCGACTCAGCTCCAGAAATGCGCTGCTTTTACGGCACAGATGCGTGACACATCGGTGCCGTTTTTGCCACATGGTGCGCCGCATTGTAAATGCGGCGCACCATCGGTGGCGGAGCTGCGGTGCACAATAACTGGCGCATCCCTGGGGATGCGCCAGTTATTGTAAATCTGCCCCTATACATTTAGCCAATGAGGGAGCACTTACTGATTAGACAGTAGAAAGTACTCCAGTTGAGTAGAGGTACTGCACAAAACGGTGGCATCTTCGTGGACAAACACGCAGGGCGGGATTCATTCTGCCCCCTGTTAGACTCGTTTTTCGTGCCCTTCTGCCCTCTGTTAGACTCGTTTTTCCCTTGTTTTTCTGCCCTTCTGCCCTCTGTCAGACTCGTTTTTTGTGCCCTTCTGCCCTCTGTTAGACTCGGTTTTGTGCCTTTCTGCCCCCTGTTAGACTCGTTTTTTGTGCCCTTCTGCCCTCTGTTAGACTCGTTTTTCCCTTGTTTTTCTGCCCTTCTGCCCTCTGTTAGACTCGTTTTTTGTGCCCTTCTGCCCTCTGTTAGACTCGTTTTTCCCTTGTTTTTCTGCCCTTTGTTAGACTGCTTTTTGTGCCTTTCTGCCCTCTGCATCACCACATCATCACTCAGCGCTACCCCAACATAACTCAGCACCACCACATTTTCTCTCAGCACCATCACATTATCACTCAGTACCACCACAGCACCACTCAGCACCACCACAGCATCACTCAGCACCACCACAGAATCACTCAGCACCACCACAGCACCACTCAGCACCACTACAGCACCACTCAGTGCCACCACAGCATCACTCAGCACCACCACATTATCACTCAGCACCACCACATCACCACTCAGCACCACCACAGCATCACTCAGCACCACCATAGCATCACTCAGCACCACCACAGCATCACTCAGCATCACCACAGCAACACTCAGCGTCACCACAGCATCACTCAGCGCCACTACAGCATCACTCAGCGCCACCACAGCATCACTCAGCACCACCACATTATCACTCAGCACCACCACAGTACCACTCAGTACCACCACAGCATCACTCAGCACCACTACAGCACCACTCAGCGCCACCCCAGCATCAATCTGCGCAACCATTCAACAACAACTGGTTCAAATATGTTCTCTCAATGTTTCAAGCTTTATTACAAATGTCACAAAAAGATGTTAATATTTCACTTCTGTTTTTGGATTTTCGTCACAATAAAATACACTGAACATAATCTTCACAAAAGTTATTTACAAAAGTTTAAGCTATTGCCATTATAAATTAAAATCACTTTTATTTAAGTTCTAATTATTTAAAAAAATTAAAAGCCATTGTAATTTGTAATATCAATACATCTAAGTCACGTAAATACAAAACATGTTGCATTACAAATGCTATAGGTGTCACATTTGCGAAAGTTATAACTATTGGCATTGTAAATGACAAAGCTATTAATTTAGCTATTTTCAAAACCAACACATAAATAAAAAAAATGGTCATTTACAAGACCAATAGCTCAAACCTTCCTAATGCGAGACCTATTGCATTGCAAATGCTTGTTTATATATCTGTCAGTGCTTCCTGTTGAGGTTTAATTTTCGTGATAGGTGCCTCATTGCCTACTTGTAACTATTCTCTGACCCTGCTTCAAGGGTCAGAGCAGGGTCAGAGAATAGTTGCAAGTAGGCAACGAGACTCCAGGAAGCACTTACAGGCTTACAGCAGCAGGTGCCCAAGTTGAAGTTAATTTCTTTGTAACCCCTTTGTAAAAGGTTACAAAAAAATAGCTTCAACTTTTGCACCTGCTGCTGTAACCCTGTAAGTGCTTGGCTGAAAATTCATCCCGCTCGCGGATTCCCGGATTTTACCGCGATTTCGCAAGATTCGCGGATCGCGAAATCGTGTAAAATCCGCAAATTCAGCGAGCGGAACGAATTTTCAGCCCATGCTTAATCTTTAGATTGTTCAATGAAACAGGTCCATTTTATTTCCCCTGACCTATTACAATTATGAGGGAGAACAAAAGGAGGCAGAATTTTGGAAATTTTTTATATTTACGTTCGTGGCACAAAGGGAGAAGCAGAATCGCCAATAGTTACATCTGAAGCTGAGCTCTCCAACTGTCTCGGTGACTCGCACATCCTGGTAGCGGGAGAATTTAATTGCACTTTTGACCCTCTCGCTGCTGAGGATGTGCTTGACATAAAGGAGGATGATGCAAGGCGGGCCATACCAGTGTTGAGCATTCCACCAATAAAAAGATGGACCAAACTGGCTGTACAGTTGAATTCCCTAGACGTTGAGTATGGGCTAGGAGCAATCAATGGCAGGTCAGTGTCCGATTCAAAAGGGGCGCAGACCTATAATAGGGTGGGCAGCTCCTCGCGAATCGATTACATCTTCTTGAACTTCAAACTGTGGCAGCACTTAAAAGACATGGCAATAATACCAACAGTAGACGACGACCACAACCCATTGTCCCTGTCTCTGCAATCTACATGGCTGCCCAATTGTGTTAATTATGGCCCAGGACACCCAAGTCAAACAAGGGGAGTGATTCCATCTAATTGTAACAGGTTTTTGAAATGGAATAGAATTCTCCTGGACGACAAAAAACTAGGTGACATCAGTAAAACTGTGGCAGAGTCTTTAGGAGGATTGAGAGAGGCCTCCACAGACCCCGACTCCATAGACAAAATTCCTCAGATCTACGAAAAAACTATCAGCACTCTGAGGAGCTTTTTTTGTACAACCACTAGATCAGGCCCTCGCCCAGTGTGCGAGAAGCCGAAGGGCAAAGGCAAATGGTATACGAAGGGATGCAGGTGAAAAAAAACAGCCCTGGTTGTGGCAGTTAAAAGTAAATCCCTTCCTAGGATCCAGCTAGCAAGGAAGGAATACAAGAAGGTTGTGACCGATGCCAAAAAAGAGTGGGAAGAACAGCATTGGCAAGACATAAAAACAGCTAGTCTAGAGAAGGATGCCAGCTGATTTTGGAACCTCATCGGATCTAGGACACGATCTGGTAGTGAATCAATTACATGTAACATCCCAAGCCATATTTGGCATGATCATTTCTCAAAACTTTATTCCTTTATTCCTCTACTGAGGATGCTTCGTGGGAAGGTTCTTTAATTGATCCTGGATCAAGTAGGGGGGACCAAATCAGCTATCCTTTTTCGGAAATGGAAGTGGAAGCCGCCTTTCGGCGCATAGTTCCAGCAAAGGCGGCAGGCCCAGATGGCATCCCTGGCGATCTCCTTCGGGCAGACCTCAAGGAATGGGTGAAAATTATTACCATTCTAATCAATGACATCGATAAAGGTTCCCCAGTCCCAGATTCCTGGAAGGGAGCAGAGGTCATCCCTATCTATAAAAAGGGCGCTAGGGACAACCCTGCTAACTATTGCCCAATAAGCCTGATCGACTCAGTCCAAAAGGTTGTTGGGAGGGTGGTGTTGGAGAGGATCTTGGAATGATCTGATGAAAACAGGATCCTCTCCGACTACCAGGCAGGTTTCAGGGCGGGCACAGGGACAATTGAGCAGGCATTCAGGCTAATCCTTCTTTACTGGAAGGTAGTACTGATAGGCAAGGGCAGTCTTTACCTCGCATTTATAGATCTAAAGACTGCCTTTGACCTGGTCCCTCGGGGGCATCTATGGCAGGTACTGGCTGAACAGACGGTCCCAAGAACATCTTAAATCTCCTGATGTGTCTTCATGAGGGTAAATATGCCCAAGTAAGATGGGGCCCTCAAGGACAGAAAACTGACAGAATATCGGTGAACAGGGGTGTCCGTCAGGGCTGCATTCTAGCTCCCACCCTGTTCTCATTATAGGTGAACGGGGTGGTTGAGCATTTACAGCAAATTCCATCTGACTTGGCCAGACTGCGACCCCTACTGTTGTGGGCCCACCTATGGCGGACCCCTGAATTGGTGGGGTATGCAGCAGGGCTTAATGAATTAAAGAGCATGGATGGATGGCATAGGATCAAATGGTTAAGGGATTTGAAAACACTGCTGTATGACCTTGGTCTTAAAGAAGTGTGGACAAACAGAACCGCTCCTCCAAAAGCAGAACTCAAGAGAGGCTATTGGTCAGGGGTTCACACTAGGGGCCTTCTTGATCTAAAATCTGGCAGATTATCTGAGGAGTTCATGCAACATAAAAGTTCCTCCTGCTACGAACAATATCTAGATGTCATCCAAAAACCCTATGTCTGAGCTTTGTTCTTTGTATTCAGGGTTGGCTCGCTTCCCACTCGTGACATGACAGCCCAATGGAAGGCCCCCTATCAGACACCAGCCACCTGCCCGAACAGCAAGGCAAATCTAGAATCAATAACACACATCATGTTCGTATGCCCAGCCTACAGAGCACCAAGGGAACGTTGGCTCAAGCCACTCTGTAGGGAGTTGGGTACTCGCAGTCACCTTGCAGCGTTATGCATTTTAAGATCTGATGCACGAGCACTGTATGCATGTTGTTTGACCAAATTCCTGAGCTGGGCATGGAACATCCGAATGAGATCATTGAAAGCTATTCGATAATTATCGATGCTGCTATGAGTTATCTGCACTTTAGAAACTGTACCTTTTTCTATTCCATGCCCTATGAGTCATTTGCACTTTAGTAATTGTACCTATTTTTATTGTACATAATATAAACAACTTTTTAGTGTTATTTTTAATCATTTTTTATCATATGTACAATGGTAAACTTCGCTTATTCAGTCATTAAGAATGTATTTACTGTATGAGAACATGTTTGTGCTCTTAATTACATATCTTTTTTAACTTGTATACTGAAGCTTTTAAGATATGTTTTTTTATTGAAATAAAGCTAATATGACCGACTGACTGACAATTACCACCCAAAACCCACACCCACCCTAAAACTTAAAAAATCCCCTACCAACTCAAAGTCATACCCACCCTAAACCTTAAAATCCCCTTGCCTCCACAAACGCCCACACCCACTCTAAACCCTACAAAATCGCATTCCACCGAAAAATCCATACCCACCCTAAACCCTAATTTCTATCTATATATTTCACTGAAAAAACTAAAGGTTAGAGGGACATAATAGGTAGTCTGATATTTCACCTGTTGCTGTATGTTAGACTGAGTGGGTGTAGCCATTATAGTTAGCTGAGCTAACTATAATTTGCGCCCCAACAATGCACTGTTTATGACCTCACAGTGAATGTATGGGTGAGTGACTGGTTGTGTGAATGTGTGTATCTGTCTATTGATGTCTTAGTGGGTGTATGAGTACGACAGTGGGTACATAATTGGCTATGTGAGTGATTGATTGTCTTATTACGTCTATGGTTGTCTGAGTGTCTGTGCTTGTGGGTGAGGAGGTATGTGACTGCTTGTATGGATCAGTGAGTGGATGCGTCAGTGGCTGTATGGGGTATTGTTAAGTGTGTGAGACATGTTATGGGTGACTGAGTGTCTGTATGACTGTGTCAGGACTCTGGCACTTTACCACTGCTGATCTGTGCTAAAGTGCATATACTTTCTCTGTAAATTGTGAATATGGATTGGTGTTTACATGATTGGCTTATCTGAGTTACTACTAAGTCCCTAGTACAGTGCACTATGTGTGCCCAGGGCTGTAAGTCAAATGCCGAAACTGGGCCAGCAGAATTGAACTACCCACTCAAGCAGCTTTGAATAGTGTTCTCAGACCTGCCATTGCAGTGTTTGTGTGCAGTCTTTACTGCCATGTCAACCTGGCAAGTTCACCCACTCGCCAGGCCTTAACCTTCCCCTTCCTTACATCTGAGCAACCCCTAAGGTAAGCCCAAAGTAGCCACATGGGCCAGCAGGTTGCCGTGTATGTGAAAGGTACGAAATGTACTGAGGTGTGTGAATACAGTGTAATTTGCTTTTCACTAGAGAAAGACTATCTGTCCCATAGGATAGAAAGGGAGTTTATTTCTAACATCTTATAAATATAACTTCGCATTGGGAAAAGATTGAGTTTGATATGCCTGAACTCAGAATATAAAAATGCATCTTTTAGCAAAGATGATTTTTATATTGTGTGTTTGAAAATACCACTTTTAGAAAGTGGGTATTTTCTTGCCTAGCCTTACTGTGTGCCTCTGCTGGTTTGTGCATTGACTGTCTGGCTTTGGAGTGACAAGCTGGTGATGTGCATTCTCCAAGACAGCCACTGGTGTTTTGATGTGTTTCCTGCCTTTCCTGATTTCATCAGGGCTGGGCTGAATAGACCTGGGCTGCATTCAGAGTAGGGGGAGGAGTTCTCACTAGCACCTGAATAGGCCTGGTCTGCATTTTGAGTGGTGGGAGAAGATTTCCCTTGCACCTGAATAGGCCCAGTCTGCCATGCACAATGCTGCTGCTCCTGCTCCTGCCAGGCAGCTGCACCAGAGAGGGCAGAACTGGTTTTGGCTGGGCAAAGAGCTTCTCTACCACCAGTGAACAAAGGAATTTGTGCTATAAAAGTAGGGCCCAGACCCCTGGTGAACTAAGGAACTTGCCCGGAAGAAGAACCGGCTGCAGTGATCACTCCTGTCTTGGGCAGGGAAAGGACTGGACTGTATACAGCAAAATTTAACCCGATACTCCTGAAATTTGAGTTATAAATGTGTGACCTTCTTAAGTTAGAACCATTAGGACAGAGGTCCACTGTATCACAGTCACCAAATACAAAACAGCCGACACACCTTTCGTCACATCCTGTGACTTCCTCAAGGCTTTAAAAACAGTAATATTGGCATATATAAACTATTATTTCCAACCTTTCATGTTATCACATTTCTTAGAAACACAAGACCAATGGACTTGTAGATAAAAAATTCATAGTGAAGGAAGAAGACACAAGAGATCCGTGCAACAAGAAGTAAGATTGTTTGATTTAAAGAAAGAGACAGCATTTCCCGCAGTGTTAATGGTTTGTTTCATTCTGCAGAAAAGAGAAAACAAGATTCTAAGAAATGGCCCAGAACCACAAAATGTGATTGTGTATCCAAGATGAGGATGAAAGATATCACCCGATTTGTGAATGTATTTCAGAAAGTGGATACTTAGTAATGAAGAGCATATCTCAAAACTGACCTCTAAAAGAAAATGTATGGTTGCGCTGTTGGAAGACCATAGTTCGCCAATGAATGTGCGTGATGTATATATCACTTCAGAATCCAAGTATGCTCTGAAGGCTATAATGAGAACATAATACGTTAACAGACTCCCAGAATTTGGCATCTGGATGTATTTAATCTCTACAGTATACACTTACTTTAAGATTTGCCCGTGAAGATTCACTAGAATGCCAGTAATAGCCAAGATGCTAATTTTTGGGCAGCTCCTGATGGACTCTTATAGGCCCCTAATAGACAGCAGGAGAAAAAGGAATTGAGCCGTTGTTGTATTATATTTTGATATTTAGCCTGTATTGCACAACCCCAACCCTCAAAGGCTAGGTAGCAGCAAAAATGTACGTCTTAAAAAATGGAAATGCACACAATTCTGAAAGAAGCTGTGTTTCCAATACACCCGGCTAGTTGAACAGACTATTGTAAGCCCCTAAGAGAATCCAAAGATGCAGTTGCATAGTGTGTATCATTTAAAAAATATAATTTGGAATTTATTATCTGGATGTATTTTATCGCTACAGGATCCACTTACTTTAAAATTTGCCCGTGGAGATTCGCTAATGTACGGGTGATAATCAAGGCTATCATAAGCCCCTACAAAAATCCCAAAATACAGTCACTTAGTGTCCATAAAGAATAAAATATCACAATAAGATGTTATATACTCCTTTGATGTAAAGTATGTAGGGTACCTTTCCTCACTACAGCGAAGAAGCCGTGGTCAAAGAAGAAATCCTAAGTGAAATTCCATGCTCAAAAGCGTACTAAAAATTAAATTGTCGACTAGCAAAATTTGAAATGCAAAGTAATCGAAGTGTACCCCCTCTATGAAGTTACACTAAAAGGAGTTGTGGTGATAGCACAAACACAGTGCACCTGTATTTAGATCCAAAGTGTGCTAATCTCAGTATCTCTACTTAAATTAATCATCGTTTTCACGGCACACCCCACTGTAGTGAGCCACCCGCCCGCCACAATATTTTGTATCACAGTCGACTCCCTGGGCCAGGGCTTGGACTGGGGAGTATTTAATAAAGGGTGACGTCAGCACACTTGGCTGATGGCACGGACAGAGTACAAGTGTGTATGTCCCTTATTGCTGCGCTGCCATTAGTAGTTAGGGCTCCCCCGCGCATTCCCTAGCAGACGGTTGTAGCCCTGACCGTACCCCCCAGGGAAGTCCCTCTGATTACATCCTCCCGGGTACACCCTAGCTCTGTTGTTTTTTGGGATACAACATTGGCGATGAGGGTGGGATCGTGCCCCGCAGGCGGCCACGTGTATGGTGCGTAGGCTGGCCCTTGCTTGCAGTCGGACTAGGGAATGTGGCCTGTTGAAGCAAGACATAAACCCAAAGTATCGGGTTCTTAGACCTGGCTTGAAACTGTGGCTCCTGGCCAATATGGTCAGAAAAGAGCCTGAAAGAAGGAAAAATGTATTTCTTGAGTCCCCTCACTCACCAGGGTTTCCCCACATGATGGCATGCTTCATCATTGGGGCCATCCCAGCTCTCTACGAACTGGGACGTGCTGCGACTTGCGGAGTTAAGTAGGAGCACTTTATTGTGGAAGACTATATGTGGTGCAATGTGTGGTGGAGTGGGTGTTTGTGTTTAAAAGTACCGTGCTAGTGGGCCTCAACTACTTTATTGCAGCACCTAGGTAGGTATGTTTAAAAATGGGGTTGACACTGTGTACCAATCTATAATGAGAAGGGAATCAGTGTGTGGTCGACATGTTCCGAGCTTCCCCTAGCTCTTCTCAGGGCCACACAGAGACCAGCCCTGTGTTTGCCACTCCTGTACGAACCTTAATAGGAAAGTAGAAATAAGGAAAATATGGTAAACGCTGCTACTAATAAAGGCATGCATTGAAATACTTAAGATTGCTAGTTCTCTAGTGAAAAATAAAGAAAAAGCGTTAGAATTAACCCCCTTCCTTTGAGTGGGGGTACACAATTATACTTCCATGCTGCACTCATATATGGGTGGTTTGCTCCATATTGTTGCGTGCAAACTTCCGAGGCGCGAGTGATTGTGCCTAAAAGAATCTTAAAAACAAGCAAGTGGATGTGTGGCGTGAATTCACACATAGAAACAACACAGGACTTGTCATGGCAGTACAAACACACACACTGTTGCACACCCACAAACAAATATGAATAGTGGTTCTTAAATCATTACTTGTTAAGACCGCATGAGTGCTTACAACTGGCCGCCATCAGGTGGCAAGGGTGGCGGCCATGTTGGGTTGGATAGTGGAACTCTGCCATGGATGTACTGTTCAAACAACTTGTAAATATGGAGAAAATTTCTAAATTTTCAAGTCAATTATGGGAGAATTGTTTGGAAATAAAATCCGCCACTCGTGGTTGTCTAGAGTACTATGTACTAAACAAAGTTGGAGAGCAAAGGGATTTTATCCACCTTGGTGGACGGAAGGGTACTCCCGATCCCCAGGTTAGGTAACTGTATAACAAAATAAGGAGTACCACCAAAGATGAGGCTAGAAACCGATATCGGTGGGATGAGACTCTAATGTAGAAAAAGAAGAAGTCCTTCTTTGTTTTTAAGGAACCCCTCACTCACCGACCTGGTCGGTGACATGCTTCATCATCGGGGCCACCTTGACAGCCGAGTGCCGTCAAGGTGTGCTGCAACACCTGAGATACAGTGGAGCGGGTATGTGAGTGATGAATGTAAAGAAAAAAAGTCAGTGAGTTAAAAATTGTCCTGGTATGACTTATCCAAAGATTATTTATTCTAAGACTACTGGACAATGCTAAAAATAGTGTATGTCGATACAATGAAGGCTTAATTAGGACCAAATGTATCTGTGATATGTGTTAGGTCTACATGTTTCAAACCAACAAGGGGATTTACCGGTTTTTCTTCGGGACCAAAAAATAAAAAATAAAAAGGAATTGGGTGGTCAGGGTACACTAACACCCTGCCATACCTGCAACCCTTTTTGGACCCAAATAACAATTTGCTATGAGGGTGAAAAAAATGTAACCCAGAAGTGGTTACATTAAAATGCAGAAAACCTGTGAAGAAAGAGAGGATCATAAGTCATCAAAACTGGTTACATGCCTGCAACGTAGTGAAGTGACGTAGTCCGCTCTATCTGTGAATCATCCCACATTAATTTAATGCGAATTATCCATAGTGTGGTGAATCAGCATTATTTATCAGTGGAAGTTTAGATTCTAACAAAGCACACATATCAATGTAAGTGTGAAGGTGAACACGCATATATATTTTTTATAGCCAGTTTTTTACAAGCTAGATAGTGCGTGCCTAAGTCATATCCATATATTAATAGTGCCAGGGATTACCGAAGTGATAATAGTTCAACTTGATCCAAAGTTACATACAATACAAAACAGACTACACACTAGACACATAATGCCAAAGTTTAAAAGCGCTCACTCCTCAATGGGGGAATGTTGGC
Source organism: Lissotriton vulgaris (assembly GCF_964263255.1). Classification (NCBI taxonomy): domain Eukaryota; kingdom Metazoa; phylum Chordata; class Amphibia; order Caudata; family Salamandridae; genus Lissotriton; species Lissotriton vulgaris. The sequence continues at coordinate 38,000,704 of NC_141690.1, forward strand.
TGCACAGGGATTGAGGGGAGAGGTCACAAAGCTCGAAACATATTCTGTAAATTTAAAGAGAGGGGAACAAATCAGTTTGAAGTCCGGCAGAATATACTGCAGTGTACTCCTTCTGCTCGAATAAAAAGGAAAGGAAACAGACGCGTTTCCTATTGTTACAATCATCCTCTACTTACAGTTACTGATGTTCAACATCGACCATCAACCTATGCCGCCCCTCCCCGCACCCGTGAGGAAGCGAAGGCAGCGCCGAAGGTAAAGGCGGCCGCCATTGGGGGCGGGGTGGGCGTGGTTAACGTTGCGTGTTGACGTCACGTAGCCACGTGATCGTAATACGGAAGCCCGTTTGGGAAGAGGAGGGTTGCCATAGGAACGTGGGTAAATAAACCTCCGTTCCACTTGAAACTACGGGCAAATCATTATGGATGTTACAATAAACCATGCAAGGAGTGTTTACAGAAGGGAAAGGGGCGAGCCTCAAAGGTTTCCACATTATTATGAAGGACTGCTCGATCGATAGGGATCTTGGCAACAAAATGGAATTGGAGTGTTTTCAGAAGGGAATGGGGCGAACCCCAAGGGTTTACTCATTACAATAGAGGAAACCTCCATAAATTCGGGGCTTGGCAATAAACTGGAATGAGTCTAAGTGAAGGGTTGTATTAAAACTAATGGACAAAAGGGATGTGTCCGAAGCAAAATACAAAACCCACTAGATTATGTGCAGCAGTATCATAGCATGAAGGGATTGTTTTTCATAATCTCGCTGGGCAAACAAACAGTCAATGAGGGCTGGGTGGGATGTTCAGGAAAGTACATTTGCCCAGGGTATATTGTCATTCAGACCATGTTTGTGGGTGGATAGTCTATATACCCATCTCTGCTCCTTCTCATATAGGCGTTTCTGTATGTTTGGTCCCGGAGTCACTTGCTCAATGATAGTCCAAAACATATCATTCGGTGTGTGGCCTTTCTCAAGAAAATGGTCAGTCAGTCGGGTTGCATTTTTCTTGCAGCGTATGGTGCTGCGATGTTCGCATATCCTTTGTTTGACCTTTCGAGTTGTCATCCCGATGTACCGTTTCTTACAAGTGCATTCGATCAAGTATACTACATTTTCACTGTTGCAGTTAGTATGTGAAATTTGCCTCCAGGTCTTCCCAATTTCTAGATCCAGAGTTTTTGTATTCCTGGTCAAGTGGCACACACGGCAATCTCCGCAGCGATAATGACCGGTTACATCCGGTAGACCCCAACTTTTGGTAATGGATGGTGTGGTAGGAGCCATCTTTGTTTTTGGTCTGGTGTTGACAAGAGTGTCTTTTAAGCTCTGTGACTTCTTGAAAGAGAACAAAGGTTTTTCCCAGTGTAGATTGCCAGTGTTTATGATATTCCAATGTTTATTTATACTTCTGGTCACCAGGTTTGATATTGAGTTGAACGTAGTCACACATGTTAGAGGTACTTCCTCATTGGTTCTGGTCTTTTCTTCAAGGAGTGCATCTCTGGGCTGGTTTCTGGCCCTCTTTTGGCATTTTTTCACTATCTTGTTAGGATATCCACGGTTCCCTAATTTTACAGATAGGTCCTCCGCTTGTTTCTTATATTCAGACAGTTTGCTGCAGTTTCTGCGCAGTCTTAAAAATTGCCCATAGGGTAGATTCTCTCTTAGCGGTCGAGGATGGAAACTTTCGAACCTTAAGAGATTGTTTTTTGAGGTCGGTTTGTAGTGAGTTCTTGTCTCCAGATGATTGCCTTCTTTGCTGATTACTACGTTGAGAAAAACAATTTCCTCTTTGTCGTAGCAATTCGTGAACCTGAGGTTGTTGTCACAGGTGTTTATCCAGGCGATGAATTGATCAAGGAGTTCAGTCGGTCCTTGCCAAATGGCAAGGACGTCATCAATGTAACGTCTCCAAAACGTCAAATTTTTGCGATATGGATTTGTGTTGTTCAGAACAAATTTGCTTTCGAAGTCATAAACGTACATAACAGCTATGCTGGGGGCAAAAACGCTGCCCATTGAAGTGCCCCCGGTCTGTAAAAACAGTGTTCCTTCAAATTCGAAGTAATTGCGGTTCAGGGCCAAAGTGGCACATTCCAAAATGAAGGCCCTGGGAGTGTGAAAAGGCCAGTCTGCATTCTCTAGGGTATAGCCCAGGACTCGGATGGTATCGTCCTGGGGTATGCTTGTGTACAAGCTCTCAATATCGAAACTTAGTTTCACAGTATTTTCATCAACCTCTACATTCTGTAACAGATTCAGTAGGCTCTTTGTATCTTGCAGATAAGTAGTTGATTTTTGAACAATAGTCTTAAGGAAAAAATCACAGAACCTAGAGAGAGGTTCTAGTAAGGAGCCAATGCCAGAAACATTTGGACGTCCTGGGGGGGGGGTAACCTACCCTTATGCATCTTAGGTAAGATGTAAAAATAGGGGATTTTTCCTTCAGTAGTACATAAATAATCCGCTTCTTGTTTGGATATTGCCCCATTGGACTCTGCAATTTCAACTAATTGACAGATTTCAGCTTTCAAATCACTCGTGGGATCAGTGTTTAAAATTTGATAGTTCCTTGTGTCGCTAAGGAGTCGGACACATTCCTCGCGATAGGCAGTCATATCCATAACTACCAGTCCACCACCTTTGTCAGCTGGTTTTATTATAGTGGTTTCACAAGTGCGTAGTTCTTTTAAGGCTGTCTTTTCTGCATTGCTTAGGTTTTGGAAATGGGAGGATGCCTGCATCTTTTCCACATCATTATAGACAGCTTGTTCAAAAGCCATTATGCCACCTCCACACACCACCCCAGTTGAACTAATGGCTTTTGAACAAGCTGACAAAGGTGGTGGACTGGTAGTTATGGATATGACTGCCTACCGCGAGGAATGTGTCCGACTCCTTAGCGACACAAGGAACTATCAAATTTTAAACACTGATCCCACGAGTGATTTGAAAGCTGAAATCTGTCAATTAGTTGAAATTGCAGAGTCCAATGGGGCAATATCCAAACAAGAAGCGGATTATTTATGTACTACTGAAGGAAAAATCCCCTATTTTTACATCTTACCTAAGATGCATAAGGGTAGGTTACCCCCCCCCCCCAGGACGTCCAATTGTTTCTGGCATTGGCTCCTTACTAAAACCTCTCTCTAGGTTCTGTGATTTTTTCCTTAAGACTATTGTTCAAAAATCAACTACTTATCTGGAAGATACAAAGAGCCTACTGAATCTGTTACAGAATGTAGAGGTTGATGAAAATACTGTGTTACTAAGTTTCGATATTGAGAGCTTGTACACAAGCATACCCCAGGACGATACTATCCGAGTCCTGGGCTATACCCTAGAGAATGCAGACTGGCCTTTTCACACTCCCAGGGCCTTCATTTTGGAATGTGCCACTTTGGCCCTGAAACGCAATTACTTCGAATTTGAAGGAACACTGTTTTTACAGACCGGGGGCACTTTAATGGGCAGCGTTTTTGCCCCCAGCATAGCTGGTATGTACGTTTATGACTTCGAAAGCAAATTTGTTCTGAACAACACAAATCCATATCGCAAAAATTTGACGTTTTGGAGACGATACATTGATGACGTCCTTGCCATTTGGCAAGGACCGACTGAACTCCTTGATCAATTCATCGCCTGGATAAACACCTGTGACAACAACCTCAGGTTCACGAATTGCTACGACAAAGAGGAAATTGTTTTTCTCGACGTAGTAATCAGCAAAGAAGGCAATCATCTGGAGACAAGAACTCACTACAAACCGACCTCAAAAAACAATCTCTTAAGGTTCAAAAGTTTCCATCCTCGACCGCTAAGAGAGAATCTACCATATGGGCAAGTTTTAAGACTGCGCAGAAACTGCAGCAAACTGTCTGAATATAAGAAACAAGCGGAGGACCTATCTGTAAAATTAGGGAACCGTGGATATCCTAACAAGATAGTGAAAAAATGCCAAAAGAGGGCCAGAAACCAGCCCAGAGATGCACTCCTTGAAGAAAAGACCAGAACCAATGAGGAAGTACCTCTAACATGTGTGACTACGTTCAACTCAATATCAAACCTGGTGACCAGAAGTATAAATAAACATTGGAATATCATAAACACTGGCAATCTACACTGGTAAAAACCTTTGTTCTCTTTCAAGAAGTCACAGAGCTTAAAAGACACTCTTGTCAACACCAGACCAAAAACAAAGATGGCTCCTACCACACCATCCATTACCAAAAGTTGGGGTCTACCGGATGTAACCGGTCATTATCGCTGCGGAGATTGCAGTGTGTGCCACTTGACCAGGAATACAAAAACTCTGGATCTAGAAATTGGGAAGACCTGGAGGCAAATTTCACATACTAACTGCAACAGTGAAAATGTAGTATACTTGATCGAATGCACTTGTAAGAAACGGTACATCGGGATGACAACTCGAAAGGTCAAACAAAGGATATGCGAACATCGCAGCACCATACGCTGCAAGAAAAATGCAACCCGACTGACTGACCATTTTCTTGAGAAAGGCCACACACCGAATGATATGTTTTGGACTATCATTGAGCAAGTGACTCTGGGACCAAACATACAGAAACGCCTATATGAGAAGGAGCAGAGATGGGTATATAGACTATCCACCCACAAACATGGTCTGAATGACAATATACCCTGGGCAAATGTACTTTCCTGAACATCCCACCCAGCCCTCATTGACTGTTTGTTTGCCCAGCGAGATTATGAAAAACAATCCCTTCATGATATGATACTGCTGCACATAATCTAGTGGGTTTTGTATTTTGCTTCGGACACATCCCTTTTGTCCATCAGTTTTAATACAACCCTTCACTTAGACTCATTCCAGTTTATTGCCAAGCCCCGAATTTATTGAGGTTTCCTCTATTATAATGAGTAAACCCTTGGGGTTCGCCCCATTCCCTTCTGAAAACACTCCAATTCCATTTTGTTGCCAAGATCCCTATTGATCGAGCAGTCCTTCATAATAATGTGGAAACCTTTGAGGCTCGCCCCTTTCCCTTCTGTAAACACTCCTTGCATGGTTTATTGTAACATCCATAATGATTTGCCCGTAGTTTCAAGTGGAACGGAGGTTTATTTACCCACGTTCCTATGGCAACCCTCCTCTTCCCAAACGGGCTTCCGTATTACGATCACGTGGCTACGTGACGTCAACACGCAACGTTAACCACGCCCACCCCGCCCCCAATGGCGGCCGCCTTTACCTTCGGCGCTGCCTTCGCTTCCTCACGGGTGCGCGGAGGGGCGGCATAGGTTGATGGTCGATGTTGAACATCAGAAACTGTAAGTAGAGGATGATTGTAACAATAGGAAACGCGTCCGTTTCCTTTCCTTTTTATTCGAGCAGAAGGAGGACACTGCAGTATATTCTGCCGGACTTCGAACTGATTTGTTCCCCTCTCTTTAAATTTACAGAATATGTTTCGAGCTTTGTGACCTCTCCCCTCAATCCCCGTGCAGCCAACATTCCCCCATTGAGGAGTGAGCGCTTTTAAACTTTGGCATTATGTGTCTAGTGTGTCGTCTGTTTTGTATTGTATGTAACTTTGGATCAATTTGAACTATTATCACGTCGGTAATCCCTGGCACTATTAATATATGGATATGACTTAGGCACGCACTATCTAGCTTGTAAAAAACTGGCTATAAAAAATATATATGCGTGTTCACCTTCACACTTACATTGATATGTGTGCTTTGTTAGAATCTAAACTTCCACTGAGAAATAATGCTGATTCACCACACTATGGATAATTCGCATTAAATGAATGTGGGATGATTCACAGATAGAGCGGACTACGTCACTTCACTACGTTGCAGGCATGTAACCAGTTTTGATGACTTATGATCCTCTCTTTCTTCACAGGTTTTCTGCATTTTAATGTAACCACTTCTGGGTTACAAATTGTTATTTGGGTCCAAAAAGGGTTGCAGGTATGGCAGGGTGTTAGTGTACCCTGACCACCCAATTCCTTTTTATTTTTTGGTCCTGAAGAAAAACCGGTAAATCCCCTTGTTGGTTTGAAACATGTAGACCTAACACATATCACAGATACATTTGGTCCTAATTAAGCCTTCATTGTATCGACATACACTATTTTTAGCATTGTCCAGTAGTCTTAGAATAAATAATCTTTGGATAAGTCATACCCGGACAATTTTTAACTCACTGACTTTTTTTCTTTACATTCATCACTCACATACCCGCTCCACTGTATCTCAGGTGTTGCAGCACACCTTGACGGCACTCGGCTGTCAAGGTGGCCCCGATGATGAAGCATGTCACCGACCAGGTCGGTGAGTGAGGGGTTCCTTAAAAACAAAGAAGGACTTCTTCTTTTTCTACATTAGAGTCTCATCCCACCGATATCGGTTTCTAGCCTCATCTTTGGTGGTACTCCTTATTTTGTTATACAGTTGTCTAGAGTACTAGACAGTGTTTTTATCATTACAGGCAGTCATTATAGGGAAAGGCCGCGACCTCCTGGATTGACAGGGGGTCAATGGGTCAATCATTTGGGGAATATTACTCTGACCTTTATCAAAGTTTTTTATAAATCATTGGTGAAAGTAGTTATGTTCACAATAGAGAATAATACTCTAAACTTTATCAAAAACCAAAGTCTGTTAATAGAACGTTGAAATTAGTTATATTTACAATAGGTAGGGAAAGTTGGTAGAAAAAAGAAGTTCACAAATAAAACGAGGTTCAGTATCTTAGGGAATGGGAATCTCTCATAGTATGTTTTTTAAGCACTACTCAATTGGGAAGTGTACCTAGCCACAAAAGTATGTCAAGCACATTACATACACAAGTAGAGAGTCTATTTCAGCCCAGATCACTGAATGTGGCCTGTTCATAGGTTGTATCACCGAGGATAGTACCTAACCCTGAGTAGTTTAAGGACAGAAAGTGCCCCAAAGTATATCATCATTAAGTCCATGTGTATCAGCGTTGCTCTCGTTCATGTAGTTTCCTTTCTAGGTTTTCTTTGTTGTTAATATGTTCTAACACAACCCATCTTAGATCGTTGGGTGTATGTTGTTTATCAATGAAGTGGCTTTTCATTGTCGTGGTGGCACATTTGCATCATATGTTGCTTCTGTGTCAGAACCTTGTCATTCCTACATAGTGTAGGTTACATGTACAGGTGATCAGGTATATCTGTAGTGTTGCAATTTGTAAACTGGCATAGTTCCCAAGTGGTGTTGTTGTTTAGGGAAACTGTCTTTGTAGCTGTGGTTGTGGTTGTGGATGACAAACGCTGCAGTTACTGCAGGGGTAGTGGTCTGCTGGTAGTGAATGCAGCCTGAGGGTGCTATTCTCTTTTGTGTTTGTGGATCAGGGCCATGTATGTACCAGATGGTTCTTCTGATTCATGCCACGTCTCTGGCTGACCATGGGTGTGGCTATGTCAAGTACCCCACTGTTAAGTGTCTTCCAATGTTTTTCCACTATTTTAGTGACTTGGTCAGACGCCTTGCTCAAGGTGGTTATGCATATGGCTCTCTTGGTTTCAGATTTTTTTGTTACTTTGGGTTCAAGTAGGGTTTCTCTGTTGTTATTGGCCACCTTCTTTTTTGCCTTAGAAACCAGATGTTTAGGGTAATTCTGAGTCAAGAGTTTTTCACTCAGTTGTTTGGCCTGTGTGTTGTAATCCTGTTTGTCAGTACAGTTCCTTCTGAGACAGAGGAATTGTTCGAAGGGGAGGTTTTGTTTAAGGTGGATGGGGTGGAAACTGTCATATATCAAAAGACAGTTCCTTGCAGTAGGTTCAAAATGTGTGGTGGTAGCTAACGTGCCTTGTCTTGCCCAGATGTTGAGGTCTAGAAATACTAAGTGTGACATGCTCATTTGGTGTGTACATTTCAGATAGCTGTCTTTTGTGTTTAGCCATAGGAGGAAGTTGTTGGCTTCTTCCTCAGTGGCATGCCTGTTGAAACCGGACTGCCGTAGAGACATCCATTTCCTGCCTGCCTCAGCGGTGTGGTGTGTAGCGCCCAGCAGGAATGCCTGATTCACCAGGGAGGGTGGTTGCCTCGAGTGGAGGGGCGGCCGGAGGAGAGCCGAGTCGCACAACTGCAAAGTCCATCCCAGAGTTCAGTCAGCTTGCCGACCTCTCAACGGCGGCTCCATGCTGGAAGAAGTGGTTGGGGCTGTTGGAGAACTACTTTGTTGCCACCCGAGAAATGGACAATGCAGTGGAGAGGTATGTTAATGGTCGGCAATGAGCTTTATGACCTATTCCAGGACCTGCCAGATAAGGGAGGAAGTGACGACTATGAAGAGGCGGTCAAGGCCCTGTACCACCATTTTGACCCACAAGTAAACCTCGATTTTGAACATTTTAATTTGAGACAAGCGGAAGAGCTGGCTGATGAATCAATCAACATGTTCTTAGCGAGTCTGCGGAGGTTGGCCAGCATGTGTGTGGGGGTCGATCGAGCCTTTGAGACGAGGGCCCAGCTGATCGCAGTGTACAGGTCAATAGAACTGCGTACGTTAATATTACACCTGCCCGGGATCACAGTGGACGAGATACTCGTACTAGGAAGGTCACATTAGGTAGCGGATGCGTGCGCTGGCGAGGTGGAGGCGGCGTTGGTGAGGAAGCCGACTGGAGTGCAGCCGGTGTTCCCATGCCTATCAAGGAAGAGAGGGTCGAGGCACTTAAGAGATCTGATGGACGTATGGCTGGAGCCAGGGCCAAGCAGGAAGGGAGGTGTCCAATAGGTGAGTGTCGGAACTGAGGCATGGGGGCGCATGCTCCAAGAGTGTGCACGGCCCAAGGGAGACAGTGCCTCAAATGCAATAAGTATGGACATTTCGTAAAAGTGTGCCAGGGTGGGACGCAACAAGGGGGAAATAAGCCTCCAGGACTGAAGTTCAGGAAGTCGACTAAGGCCATGCAGGAGGAAGAGGATGGGATCAGCCGCGAGCAGACATCGTCGACCACTGAGGATGAGGAGGATAATGTGTTAGTCATTTCACAAGTCAGGGGGGTGAATACCCCCAAGTGCCCCCCACCCACGTGCCATATGCGGATCGTGGAGTAGTGCGTGAGGGCGCTGATTAACACCGGGATGTCTGTAAACATCCTGAAAACAGCACAATACAGGAAGCTTCATCCTAGGCCGCGTTTGATGCAGACGAATACCAGAATTCTCACGTATGGGGGAAGCACTCCAATTCCACTACAGAGCGTCATCGACACAAAAGTGTAAAAGGACAGGGTCACTGCCACCCGATTTTATGTCACCTGCGATTAGGCCGGCTTGTTACTAAGCTGCCACACGGCCGAGAATTTGGGACTAGTGATGTTTGCAAAGCAGATAAACCAGTCACAGGTGGACAGAATTTTTGAAGAATTCCCGTAACTGTTCAAGGGGCTGGGTTGGCTAAAGGAAGTTGAGTTCCAGCTTCACACCAATGAGTCTGTCAAGCCCTTAGCGCTCAATCACCTCAGGGTGACCTTCCATCTAAGACCAGTGGTAGAAGCTGAGTTTGACTGGTTGGAGCTAGATGGGGTGGTTGAGAAGGTGTCCGGTCCCACGCCGTGGGTTTTGCCGCTGGTGATAGCACCCAAGCCGAAGCAACCTGGGGCCATCAGGTTGTGCATTAATATGAGGTTGCCAAACAAGGCTATCCACCAAGAGAGACACATCACACCGACCATTGATGAAATTGTGACTGATTTGAATGGGGCCCAATGGTTCTCGGAAGTGGATTTGAACCCTGGATACCACCAGTTGGTGCTGGCGGAAGAGAGCCGATACATCACCACTTTTTCCACACAAGTGGGACTCCGCTGTTTCAAAAGACTGAGCTTTGGGGTGTCATCGGCGGCTGAGGTGTTCCAGGAGGCAGTGCAGGAAGTGCTGTCGGGCCTTGTGGGAGTCATCAATGTCAGTGATTCTGATTTTCTCGAAATCACTGGAGGAACACCATGGGAGATTGAGGGCCACTTTGGAGTGGTTAGTGAAGCAAGGCCTAACTCTCCACCAAAATAAGTGTGAGTTCTATACCAAGGAGATGAGTTCTTTGCACATCGGTTTTCAGCCCAGGGGCTACAGGTGGACCTGGCAAAGGTGGAAGATATCCAGACGGCTGCCATCCCTCAGGCACCGTCAGAAGTGAGGAGCTTCTTAGGGATGGTCAACTACTGTGGCTGTTTCATTCCTCGGTTGGTGACTATATCAGAACCTCTAAGACAACTCACTCAGAAGGACAGAGTGTGGCAGTTGACTGAGAAGGAGACGCAAGCATTTGCCGATGTGAAGGACGCGCTGCTGAGGGGGGCGACGGTGTCCTATTTTCAGCCAGAAGCGGCCACAGAGGTGATTGTGGATGTGAGCCCCATGGGACTGGGGGCGATGCTGTTACAGAGGAATGAGCGGGATGAATGCGTGTCCATTGCGTATGCCAGCCGAGCGCTAAGCACCGTAGAGACATGCTATGCACAGATCAAGAGGGATGCATTGGCCATCAGGTGGGCGTGTCAACATTTTCACATCTACCTGTGTGGACACACGTTTACGGTGGTGACAGACCACAAACCGCTGGTGCTCCTCTTTGCAGGAACGATGAGGAAGGGGCCTCCGCGAATTGAGAGATTGGCGTTGAAAATTCAGCAATACCGGTTCAAGGTAGTGTACCACCCTGGGGCAAGCAACCCTGCTGACTTTTCGCGACACCCCCTGGCGCCGAAAGGAGTCAAGGGATCAGAGTTGGATGAAAGAGCCAAAGTCTTTGCGAGGCAACTACTGGAGGAGCCCAAGCTCTGCCGCTAGAAGACATCAGGAAGACATCGCTACAAGAAGAGTGTTTACAGGAGGTGGCCCGCACGCTATGTGACCATCAGTGGAAGTGGCTCCTCAGTGGCAATAACCTCAGGTTGGCTGATGATAAAGAGTACTGGGAGAGCATTTGGAGGTGTCGAGATGAGCTGAGTGTGGCGGGGGACGGCATAATCTTGAGAGGCTCATGCTGTCCTACGAGACTGGACAGTGGATCTGGCGCACCAGGGACACTAGGGGGTTGAGAAATTCAAAGGTCGCCTGCAGACCGTGGGGTTCCCCAGTGTGGATCGGCTAGTGGAGGACAAAGTACGAAGTGCCATGCATGTTTAATAACGGGGGCCGACCTGCCAGAAGTGCCAATCCTGACGGAGTGTTCGAGCGCCTCACCCTGGGAGATGGTGAGTTTGGACCGTGGGAGTTTTCCAGATGGCAGGCAAATGATGGTGTTGGTGGACAACCATTCCAAATTCCCCGTAGTGTAAGTAGTTGCATCCATGGCTTTTGAATGTATACAGCCAGCTCTAGAAAAGACCTTTGCCCTGCTGGGACTGCCCGAGGAGATCCAAACAGACAATGGGACGCCCTTCCAAGGACAGAAATTTTGGGAATTCCTGGACCAGCATCGCATACGGCATCGGAAAATAATGCCACTGTGGCCACAAGCAAACAGAGATGTAGAGAGATTCATGAGGACATTCAACAAAGCCCTGAGGATTGGGGGAGCTCCAGGGAGCCATCTGGAGACCTGCCTGCATCAGTTTTTTGAGGGCCGACCGGCAAACGCCTCACTACACGACCAAATGTGCACCCCACGACCTGCTGTTGAAAAGAACTCTGCGTAATTTGATACCCAACAGTGAAGTATGGACTTCTGCAATTTTGGTTGTCGAGCGATCTCAGGCTCGCCACCAGAGTACGAGTCAGTAAGAGAAGGAAAGCTCGGCCGGCAGACATCCAGGTAGGAGACTAGGTGGTGGGAAAAGATCAACACCCAGGGTCCAAATTAAGCACACTGTTTGAGTGTGACCTGTAAAAGGTGGTGAAGATAAAAGGTACTCTGGTGGTTGCGGAAAAGGTACATCAACGTATAGCCCGGAACATATTGTGGTTCAAGAAGGCCTCTGGTCCGTGGGAGGTGGCTGTGGAGCCCGACAGTGTGGGAGAAAGGAGATGCTGAGGTGCCAAGAGAAGGAAGCTCATCAGTCAGTAATACTCCTGAAAGATCAAGAGTGGGGGTCGAACACCAGGAGCCTGACAAGAGTCATGACAGCAACCTCACCAGTGTCGGGCACGAAGATCGGAGTAGGCACCATCATTATGAGTTGTACAACAACCCCACGGTGAGCACTATGTTGCAAGACTTTGTGCATTAAGGGCTCCGGAAGGAACATCAACCAAGTTCTGTGCTGTTGGGACTGGTGGAGGGGGCGGCTCCCCTGTCTGTTGACCGAGTGACATTGCAAGTGTTCTGTTGGTTCCAAGTTCATAGGATGGATGGGATGTAGTGAGCCACCCGGCCGCTACTATATTTTGTATCACAGTCAACTCCCTGGGCCAGGCTTGGAAAGGAGAGTATTTAATAAAGGGTGATGTCAGCACACGTGGCTGACCGCACAGACAGAGTACCAGTGTGGACCTCCCTTATTGCTGCACTACCGTTAGTAGTTAGGGCTCCCCCCGCAATCCCTAGCAGACGGTTGTAGCCCTAAACGCACCCCCTAGGGAAGTCCCTCCGATGCACCCTCCCGGGTATACCCTAGCTCTGGTGTTTCTGGGACACAACACCCACCATTGTCTACAATACTAGCATGTACAAATGCTTAAGCGATACTGTTAATGGCAAAAGACATAAAGTATACCGAAACAGACGACTACAAGAATGCATATGTTTCTCAAGAGCCCACAATATTCCCCTGCACTCCCCTCTGTTTGAAACAAACCGTCCGTAGTCATGAGCTCCTACCATTCCGCACAGAGTGATGGGAATACACATACACTATTTAAATGCATAACAGACCCAGAATCAGAAATGAGCCGAAAGGAAATGGAAAGAGTCCCCCTTAAAAGGTCAAACTCAATTTTATAATCTATGTGTTCAAAGTTGCCTCCTGCATTATTCTTTATTAATAAAAAAAAAGGGATAGTAACGAAACATATTGAAGATATTTAAGCTATTTGGGAGCAAGTGATAATGTGGTCTCATTGTGAGTCACATTGAACTGCAGTTCCCTGACAGCTCATATGTTGGCAGACAGTAAATGGTGTCTTTAGTATATTATCCGGTGCCAAAGCACGAGGCACAGTATATAATGTATTCCAATGTGTGACGTATTAAAGGAGGAATTATCCATACATGTTAGCATAAGTATTTTGACAAGTTGTATGAAATAGCACCCAGTGTGAGAGATAGGATAGAACAGAGTCATTGAGAGACCCAATGAACGTACCCAAACATATGTAGTCAGAAATTCATATGCAGTGCACAGAAAAGTTGCAGAACTAAACACTTTTTCTCGAAATATAACATGTAGGTGCCCATATATCCAAAGATTCTTAACAACAAACCTACAGCATCCGAACAAGTCGAAAAGCTGAACTATTTGTCTAGAAATGTTACACATAGGTGCCAAGTTATCCAAAGATTCTCCATAACAAAAACACTTGTCATATATCACATCTTTTTCAGATCATTGTATAAAATAAGACTTTGTTAACAACACATACATAGTCATATGCCAGATTCCACAATAATCTTTTTCTTCAAGTCAGGGTGGATAACCACTCAAATATAACATAAGAAACAAGGTAGAGAACATAGTTGTGTGTATCTGCATGTGTATCTACTTAATGATCAAGATGTTCTTTGGATCAAATTGTTCATGCAGAGAAGCATCTAATACCACCACTCTGTGTGTCAATCAGAAAGAAACACATGTAGCTCTTTCATCATCATGCTGTTAGAGTTTTCTTTAAAGGCTTGAAGTATACCTTGCCTCCTGTTGGAAGTCTCAGTGATAGAAAAGACTCAAAAGATTACTAATGAGATTCAAGAGGAACCTTTGACAAGGAAAAGAGCTGGAGAAACTGAGAAGTACTGCCCCTTTGCTGTGTGCTGTCTGGGATTGGCTTGCATTGGATGTTTTTTTTTAAGTTTCAGAGATACAAAGACTTCACCCCCAGATCCCCTGAACTCCCCTACTGAGAGTTCTGACCTGCCAGGAGGTGCATGTTGCTGTTCTGAGCTACTGGAGGTTGTTCCTGTTGTTGGGAGTTGGAAAAGTAACACATCAAAGAGAAGCGTGACGCATCCGCTCTTGTTTCTGATGCATCACCGGCAAAACCGATGCAGCGCAAGCCCGCGGCTGAAGAAATCAACTCATTGCTGTTGTCACTGCCACATCCGGAACCAAGGCATCTCCGATCGTTATGACCTGCACCGGCGCAGCAAGTTGACATCAACACTGGAGTCGCAGTAAGAGACCAATGCATCACCTCCCCTTCAGTAGAAACTGATGGATCACCTCCCCTGCTTAGCAGTAAGGAGCCAATGCATCACTTCCCCTGGAGTAAGGAACTTATGCATCACCTTCCCTGTGCGTAAGGAACTGACGCACCACCTTCCCTGTGGGAGTTTTTGTTTATGATTTTGATGCATCTAAGATACTTTTTGTTGAAAGTGTTGCATCTATAATTGCTATGGACAGAACTGTTTCTACCTTTTAAAAGTCATATTTTTATTACTGCATTGTGGATTGTTGTTGTTGTTGTCTTGTTTGGTTTAGATAAAGAATTGCCTATTTTTCTAAACGGGTGTGGTCCCCATTTGTTGTGTTTTCAATGTAAAATTGTCTGCATGCACAAATGCTTTCCACACTGCCTCTCAGATAAGCCTGTCTGCTCGAGCCTAGCTACCAAGGGGATGAACAGGGGTTATTTTAGAAGTGTATTCCCGTTACCCTGACTAGGAAGAAGGGTCCCTACTTGGACATAGATGTAAACCATTGCCAACTAGGGACATCCATTTCTAACACATGGTTTATGAGTAACTGTATGCATGAGTGTTGGAAAACGAGGTAGCATCTGTGAAGCCTGCACAAATAACATGACACCTTTGTCCTTCACCAGGAACCAAACACCCTAGGAGAGCACCTGACTCTCAGAGGGTAGCGTTGCAGAGCAGTCTGAGGCTTACTCAAGGGAGGTGGTGTGGGCTAGTAATTGCCATTTGCAGGTGCACAAAAATAACACTCAATAACTGATTGTCCAGTCTATACTTTGCTTTATAAAAATAAGATTACATTTATTAAACACACACACCATTCAATACTATGCACCAATTCACAAATATACATAAGCTGATGGAATTACTTTGTGACATTGCATAACATCTACACCCCTTCCGCTGGGGGGCGGGGTCTAGTACCACCACTCCCATGTATGCCCATCATCTTGCCCCCAATGCAATTAGTTGAACATAACCTGGAGCAAGGGCCCTGCGCACTGGCACCATCCCAGTGGCGCCCCTACCATTACCTCAACAAGCATTAAACAGGATACACCTGCCTTGGTGACACATGACCCTGACTGAGCGTCTCCGACTGACCATACGGTATGCACCTCTACATCATAAGGGCTAACAGTCTGGGGTCTTCACCTAAGCGCAGTAGCAGAATACATGTTTGCGCACACTTTAGAATGACAGTACTCAGCACATTTGGATATCATTCAAAATGCATTGCAATTACAGCACCTAAAGGCATCACAGATGATCACAGGATTAAGTTGTAAATACTGTCAGACACCCTAGCAAGAGTGTCTAGCCACTTAAATTCACTTGGCTTAGGACTCCACCTTAATCATGTACTTCACATTAAACCCATGAACTCTAGTCCCTCTAAAGGAAATAACCACCAGTAAAAGCATTTTTGGTGCAATTACACGTCTTCACCTGCAGGGGATACCTTCTTCCAGACACCCCCACTCAGCCCTTCACTCCTTGAGGCAATTATGCTAACACCCTCAGCTGAAGAACAATAGTTCCAGCCCAGAAAGTGATAATTGTGGGCTGAGCCCTTGAGGGGCTATTCCTTTGAAACACTTAGGAAACTTAGGGTGACGTTTCTCTTTGTGCAGGGGGGAAACTGCACTTCTCCAGCACCTTTTCACCATTGAGGGGGACCCCCCTCCTCTGGGGGGCCACCAAGGATCAAAACGTCTGGCTTCCAAATGCCTGACAAGGCATTATGGGGCGATTGTACTCCTTTTTGTGAATATGTGATGAGCGGCTCTCCCGCTGCGCTGGGGAGAGCCGCGCTGACCTGCTGGCAGCTTCGCCACATCTTCATACTTTGTTGGGTGGGCCCGGACCCCCAAGGTACGTCCATCTGCGGCTCCGCTGGGTGATGGAGGCCCCGTCCCACCCAGGCCCCTGCCACTCTCTTTCTTCCCGCGGGGTCCCGGATCCACCCCAGCCCCCACGCCATTTGCAGAGGTGAGGGCAGCCGGGGGAGCCCACCCCCGGCTACCCCTGCCTGCTCCCTTCCGGCCCGCACCCTTGTGTGCAACCGTGGGAGCCAGCTGGTCTATTCGGGTCTGCCCGCTCCGGCGGGCATATGCGGCGGCGGCTTACAGGCTGGCGGCTCTTTGGGGGGAGTGCGACAGCACTCCCACCACCTCCTCATCACTCCAGGGCCCGGGGATTGGGTCCCGGGCCCCTCCTCTTCACAGGGGGGGGTGCCGCTCTTCTCTTCATCGGGGCCCGGGGATGGGGTCCCAGGCCCCTGGGCACATCTTCGCGGGGGCGCATTTGCGCCCCCGGCTTTACTTCTGCGAGGCCCAGGGATGGGGTCCCGGGCCCCTCCTCCTCCTCACGGGAAGCACGCCGGCGCTCCCCGTCTTCGGCGGGTCACTTCGGGGCCTGGTGATGGGGTCCCGGGACCCTGGACAGCTTCGCAGGGGGGGCGCGATGGGGCTCCTCCGCCTCCATCTTTGGTGGGGGCCAGGGTGCGACGGCGCTCCCCCACCTCCATCTTCGGTGGGGGCCAGGGTGGCCCCATGCAGGGCAACTTCACGGGGAGCGCAACGGCGCTCCCGAGCTTCCCTTCTCTGTGGGGGCAGACACAGGGACCTGACCCACCCCGGGGGCATCGCTGAGACCGGCGCCGGTCTTCTTAGGGGTCAAAGGTCACCTATCTTCCGGGGCAATATCTCAGCCCCTGGGGGTCTGATCTGCCCCATTTATGCATCTTCTCGCTCCTGGTGGCGTCCCCAGCCACTGGGAGCACTGTCCTTTGTCCTCCATGTCTCCATGAGGGTGCATTTTGCAGGTTGCGGTCTTCACTGGCTCATTGTGCCTCTCTTCTCCCTGCGCATAGGTCTCTCCTTCTGCGCACCGGTCCTGGGCTCTCCTTCTGGCGCTGTTAGGGGCCTGGGGGGCAGTCAGGGGTGTCCTCCTTCCAACTGCCTATTGCACCAGACTCCAGCACCTTTTGCCTCAGCAGATCACACCCAGAGAGAGCTTCTCTTCCTGTGCAAGTACTTTTCAAAAGTTCAGTAGGGGGCTGGCAGGAAGTCTCTGTGTGTCCCATCAAACAGCGACACTTCACTTCCCTGCCCCTGCTCCCTCCTTCTTGTCCGTCCTCTGGGTTTGGTCAAAATGGCGTCGTCCAGTGTCTCTGGCCACATGGCCTCTGAAACCCGACTCCTTCCCCCTCACAGCCTTCCCGTGGTTAAGCTTGGTGCCTGGCACCCAGCGACAGCAGCTGATGGATTGGCTTGTAGCTCCACCTATCTTTTCTCCATGGAGGGAAGATCTTTGCTCTGCGAAGAACGGTTTTTAATCTAACCTGCCAGGGCCAGACCCGAGCCAGGGACTCATAGAAATATGACATTTCTGGACGACCCAAAAGCAGTACTAATAAGACTTTGGACTCTGCAGAATACTCATTTTCACATCCGCTACACTGGACTTTAGTGCGTGTCTGGAATTTGTAGGCCTTGTGGAAGTCATTTTAGCCATGGGCCCCAAATCCCCATAGGAGAATAATGAAGTGATAACACAGTAAAACACACTGACTTTCCCTGGCATGTTCCTTTCCAGGGTATAACGCCTATTCAATGTCACCACCCAATTCTGCATAAGTCCTGCCACACCATTCACTCTGTAGCTGCTCCTGGACTGCTCACGCTAGGAATATCCCCTACACTGCCTCTAAACGTGTGCACACGCATGTACACCTGTCTCTGCATGTAACCAGCATGGTATCCCATACTCAAGCTGCTGGGCAGCGGCCTAGTCAAGCCAGGGGTACACCAGTAACATTTCCATGCAGTCCCCTTCATTATGAGTTCACTGTGGGTGAGTCCCAGATTATGACACTCCCCCACAGTAAAAGCTTAACAATTAGGTGCTCAAAAAGTGAGAAATCCAGGCAGCCCCTAGTGTCAGAACCACCTTCTAACAACGAATGAGTGAATGTGAGAGTGGCTATATAGATGAGTGCATTCTTAGGTCAGGGACAGTACAGCTGAATGAGTATGTGTTATTGTTTGTGTGAGTAAGTAAGTGAGTAGGTAAGTGGGCGGTTGTGTAACTAGGTGAGTAAGTTGCTGTATGGTTGACTGTATGGGTGAGTGTCAAAGTGTGTGAGTAGTTCTATGGGTGACTCACTCAGTGTGTGGCTGTATGAGTGGATATGTCAATGGCCATATTATTGAGTGAGTGTATCTGTGAGTTGCAGTATGGGTGAATGAGTGAATTTGTATATAGATCAATGAATCAGTGAGTGGGTGTGTAAGTACTGGTAGGGCTCTGTGAATGGGTTTGTGAATGGTTGTTTTGGGAGCAGCAGTGGGTGTACAGAATATTCTATAGGGGTGTGAGTAGGTGTGTCAAAGATGCTGTGGATGATGTCATCACTGATGTCATTTGAGATGTCATCAGTGATGTCATCAGAGATGCCACTGACCATGTCATGAGTGATGTAATATGTGAGGTCAGAAGCAGTGCATTTCTGGGGAGTTATAGTTAGCTCAGCTACATATAATGGCTGAATTTCTCTGGTTCAGTTTGCCGAGTGGTGAAGGAAAGGGGTCTGGCCTCCTAACAGCTCTCAGGAATTCTAATGCATAGGATTTACAGGAGGTACCAGGAGAGTCTTTGGCCCCCAATATCCCCCTGGAGTAAAGTGGACTTCATCCCCCAACCAGTAGGGCACCAGGAGTGGTGGACAAAGGGGGCATGTCCTCCGAAAATCCCTTAGCAATCCCACTGTGCAAGACTTACTGGAAGTAACAGGAGGCATAGTTGGCCCCCAAGGACGTACTTCTATTACCTCCAGTAAGTACCATGCAGCAGGATTGCTGAGTTCTGATAGCATGCCCTTTGTCCACTACTCTGCAAAGGCACTACCTGGCATCCTCTTGGTTGGTGGAGGAAGTCTACTCCGCTGCTGGTGGTCCTTAGGGGCCAAATAGCCTACCTGTTGCCTCCAGTAAGCCACACACAGTGGGATTGCTGAGAGGTGGACGCAGGGCATGCCCCCTTTCTCTTCCACTCTGCAAACGTGCCTTCTGGTGCGCTTTTGGTTGGGACATGACATCTCCTTGCCTCCTGAGGGTCCCTGGGGGACAACTACACCTCCTGTTACCTTTATTAAGCCCCACACAATGCTAGATTGCTGAGAGGTGGTCAGAGGCCACACTCCCCCCTTTCTCCACCACTCTGCAAATGCACATCTGCTTGGGGGATAAAGTCCACATTAGTCCTAAAGTCCTCAGGACACAGGGGAACCTTATCTCCCTACCAGCAGTGCACGAATAGGTGCGTTTGCAGAGTGGTGTAAAAAGGGGCATGGCCTCTGACCACCTCTCAGCTATCACACTGTGTGGGGCTTACTGGAGACAGAATGTAATGGAGGAGTAGCGCACAGCCTATTTATCAATAATACAGGTTTTCAGTTAGTTTCAAAACGTTGGAGGGTGCTGCCTAGGTAACGTCTCTTGTCAAAGGCATCCACGATAATACTTCACAAGTCGTGCTTCTAATGATCCATTAGTAACATCCCTTAACGCACGCCTCTCTTTCTCCTGAGGTTCGACTCAGGATTCCTTACTGTGGTGAATGATTGAAAGACTCTTGGTTTCTTTGAATTATTGAGTTCTTGTTTATTTTATTCATTGAATTCATGAAATGATCTATTCATTTTATTGTTGAATGTCTCATAACTCTCTTGCAGACATCATCATTTGAAATAAGTCCAATGTATTTCGGACGTTAACGCCCTTCATCAGAGACCATGTGCTAAAAAAAGAGACAGTAACAATATATTCAATACTATTCGAATAATAAACATGACATCAACATAAATTGTACTGTTGTGTTATAATGTGAAAACATGCGGTCGTGGCGACGTGATGTTAAACAGTGCTACAAGTGAAAAACCCTTTAGTGTTCAAAACACGTGGGAGCGGTAAAAAATTAAAGCGGTAAAAAATGAATGTGAATGAGTCGTTGCACTTACATGTCATATGGCGATTAGAAAAAGCGAATCATTCGTAGGAATTTGTTCAGCAAGCTGCGGGAAAAACGTTAAAGGGAATGATTACCGTAGTCAGCTTGCTTCATGAGCATTTTAAATACCAATATAGTTTAGCGCTTACTGTTAAGACGCCACGCGTCTCTTCTCTGTAAAGCTGTTGGGTTGAATTCCAAAGTTCGCGGGTTTCTCTGGTCAAAGCTAACAGCAACCAGTAATCTAACACGTGGGTTATAAAATCGGCATGGGCGTGTAAGGCGTATCGTGATTGGTGGGAAGTCCGATCATATGACTTACAAAAACGAGGATGCGACAATGTTAAAGTGAAAGCTTGTGCATAGCAAAATGTATTCAATAAAGTTTCACAGTGCAAAAAATGTGCAGAATTAAAGTGTACAATGGATTATAAATACATGGGTATGGATAAATATGTGCATAATGTCATGTTCATCGTGGAGAATGATAAGTTACCTTACATCGTGAAACATCAAGGGCCAAGGTGAAAAAAGGCCGTAGCCTAACAGTTAAATATCATATTCATTGTGATATGTGCAAGTTACTGACTTATAAATAACATGAAAATTCAATCCGGTCGTTGAGACCAAATGGTTTACTTGAGTTCAGTAAATGGATCCAACAATTCTCTCTTTGTAACAATTGTTTGTTGTTGTCCCGACCTTCCTTCTTTTCGATGGTTTCTAAGATCAAGAACTGTAGTTGTGACACATTGTGGTGTTCTTCTGTAAAATGTACAGCTACAGATGATTTCGTGTTGTGAGCCCTTATGTTCGATTTGTGCTCATTGATTCTTGATTTAATCTTGTGTTCCGTTTTGGCAATGTATACCTTCCCACACAGGCATTTTAGCATATATATTACATTTGCGGTGTCACACGTCACATTTACTCACAGTCTGATGTTGTGTCCTTTCATCGGGTGGGTTATATTGTTGCATCTAATGATGTTGTTGCAATTTCCACAATGTAGACATGGTCTGGTTCCACGGTGTGTCATAGGTGATTCTGTTTTTGTTTTCAGTAATTCTCCTACATTTTTCCCCCTTGTACAAGCAAAAATGGGAGGGTTATCAAAAATCGAGTGAAAATCTGGTTCTGCCTTCAGGATTCCCCAATGGTTCCTAATAATCTTCTTGAAACTTATGCTCGCAGTCGAGAATTTTGATACTATGTTTGTTCTGGTATCTTGTCTTTTCTTGCGAAGTTTAAGTAGATCACATCTCTGTATCTGGTCTACTTTTCGTTTTGCTTGATTGATTATCATGTCGGGGTAGCCTCTGTCGGCAAATCTGTTACCCATTTTTTTGATCTTTAGAGTGGCTTTCTCAGGATCCGAGGTAATTCTCTTAGCTCTTAGCTTACTGGAGACAACAGGTGGGCTAGTTGGCCCCTAAGGAACCTCAGCAGTGCTGAGGACTTCATTCCCCAACCAAGAGCAAGCCAGGAGGCATGTTTGCAGAGTACTGGAAAAAGGGGGCTGGCCTCTGGTTAGTTGTCCAGCTTTTTATTTTAGGAAGGGTGGCTGTGTGGCCCCCCTTCCCATGAAACAATTGGGCCCTGGGGACCCCATCTCCCAGGGCCTTACACTTTTATTGTATTTATAGTTAAATATAATGGTGGGGGGGCGTGCAGTCCCCTCTTGATGCCATCTTTGGCCCTATGGACCATCCACTAGGGCCTGGACATTTTTTTATTTAAATAAAAAAGGCAGGGACCCCCCCTACTGGCTATTTTCCGGCGCATAGACCCCTTCCCCTGGGGTTTGGCCAACTCGTTGGGGAACACAGGGAGCCTCAAGGCCCCTGAAGCCCCTGCAAGGTTCCTGCAAGGTCCCTGCCTCCTGCAGGAGCCAGCATTGCTTTTGGGCAGAAGGAGCAGCAAACATACAGCTCCCTCTGCCCAAAAGCAATTCTACTTCAATGTTCTCAGGTTCGTGAAGTGAAGCAGAGTTTGGTATGGCATGGTGAGACTCTGCTCCTGCCATACCATAGCAAACTGCAATGTCCTGGGGTTGGGCACCCTGGGACATTGCTGGAGACGGCTCTAGGGGATGGTGGTGCCCAGGGCCTTCACAGCTCCATGAGGGGGGCTCCATGACTCCCTTGCAACAATATTTAAATCCCCAGGGAGGAGGCAGTCCCTGGGGCTGTGTGGAGAGGCTCAAGCGTGATTGATTGGTTCTCTGAGTACCTGTATGGGTATATGAATGTCTGTGTGGTTCAGTGAGGGGTTATGTGACTGCCTACATGGGTGAGTGATTGGTTGAGTCAGTAGCTGTATGGGTTAGTGAGTGCATCTATGAGGGGCTGTATGGGTGACAGAGAGTGTGTATGGATGTGTTGGTGAGAGAATGGCTGTGTCAGTGGTATATCGTGAGTAACTGCATATGTGAAAGAAAGTAAAGGTGAGTGTTGGATGACATGTGTGACTTTATGTATGATTGAGTGATTGTGAGATTGGCTGTATGCGTGAGTGTGTGCTTGAATCACTAACTGTATAGGTGAGTGAGCATGTGTTAGTATCTGTATGAGTATGTAACTGTATAACTGTATAGGTGAGTAAGTGTGATTGATTATAAGGGGGAGTGAGCTGCTGTATGAGTTGCTGTATGTTAGACTGAGTGGATGTATGTGTAGACTTATTAATCAGTGAGTGGGTGTATACATACTGGTATGGGTGGGTCAATGATTTTGAGAATGGTACAGTGGAAGTTAGAGTGGGTGCATGAACAGTTATATTGAGGTGTGAGTGGGTGCATCAGAGATTCTGTGGATGATATCATCAGTGATGTCAACAGTGATGTCACTGACCATGTCATGAGATATGTAATATGTGAGCTCATAAGCAGTGCATTGCGGGGGCATAAGTTATAGTTAGATCACTAATTATAACAGCTGAATTTCTCAGGTTTTGTATGAGTGACACCTGCGCCTAACTATAACGTCTCTATAACCTTTGTTTTTTTTCAGTGAATTTCTAAGGTTTTTTAATTTAATTTCCTAACTATAACGTCCTTGTAACCTTTGATTGTTCAGTGAATTTCTAAGGTTTTTTTAATGTTAGTTCCTAACTATAACATCCCTTTAATCTTTGTGTTTTTCAGTGAATTTCTATGGCTTCTTAACACATCGTTACGTTTGCAGATTGATGGATAATGAGGGCTTGGCCTCTGACCAGCTCTCAGGAATCCCACTGTGTAGGACTTACAGGAGGTACCAAGAGGACTTCTTGGCCCCCAAGGTCCCTCAGGAGTAAGTTGGACTTCATCCCCCAACCAGTGGTGCACCACACACCATATTTGGAGAGTGGTGAAGAAAATGTGAGTGGCCTCTGAAGACCTCTTAGCAATCCTGATGTGTGGGACTAACTGGAGATAACAGGAGAGGTAGTTGGCCCCCAACAATGTCTTCCTCCAAAATTCTAGAAAGCAATGTGACTATAAGGAGGTAGATACCCTTAGATCTTGGATCCTAGCGGGGATGGTTGCTTGTAGTCACACATACTCCAAAGCCAGACACCCATATGGCACCTGGATCTTCCCGACAACAGGACTCAGAGGATCCTTCAATAATTTTGAAGGCTCCCCAGTAACCGTGAGTTGTGCGGTTTTTATGTCACAGGTCATGGTGCACCTTAGGGTGTGCATACTGCTGTGACACTTGGTCCCGGAAGAAAGCCTTGTTACGGGCGTTAGGAGGCTGAAACATGAAGACATCACTTCATTATCACTTTGGGATGTGACTGGTCAATTTATCCAGTTTTTAAAACACTAACCTCACTACATTTTTTACTCTTGCCGTACTTCTTCACTATTAAATACTATAGGACAAGTAAAGGCAATTTTAACCTTGTTTGCACCATCAATCCTTGAACCTCCGCAAACATATTTTAAAAACCCGCTCCGCTGTAGTCAGGCGTCGTAGCACATCAGAGAGGCACTTGGCCTCTCTGGTGGGAACCCAATGATGAAGCATGTCTCCAAATAAGTTGGTGAGTGAGGGTTCTTTTATAAACAAGAGTGACTCCTCTTGCAAGCTCTTCATTCATTTCGGTTTCACTCTTCTGTTGTTTATTTGCAATCTCCGCTAACCACCCATCTTAATAAACATCACCAGTCTTTATATGTGGCAGGTTCTGTCCTTTAACCCCTTCAAAGCGGGGCAAATCCCCTGCTGTGCTGGGGGGCAGGGGGCATTCACAGCGCCCCGGTGCTCATGACGAGCTCAGCTCATCATGAGCCACAGTTCTTGTGTGCTCATGACGAGCTGAGCTCGTCTCGGCCACACCCGTTTTCATAGAACGTTCAGCACAGCAGGGGAATTATCGCCCGCGTGCGAGCCTTCTGACGGCACAGGAGCACATTGGAGGGGTTAAAGACGTAGGGATGCAAACCTACCATTCTGCCAATGGAAATGCAGAAATGGGGATCTGCTGGCCTGCAGTTGGAAGACAATCTGAAGAATTTACAAACACAATTGATGCCTTTGTACTATTAGTTAGGTGGGGTTCAGTGAGTCATAATAAATGTACATCCATCACAGAGCAAAAATAATCGCACAAACGGCTTTTCTGATGCCACCCAAGATTAGTACATCGGTTCCAATATGATAGAAAGGTAATGTTTTGCATTTTCTGACATTTTTATGGATGCACAGAGCAGCATTTCGCTATGTACACTGCAATATCCTAGACTGTAAAATGACATATTAATGGAGCATACTTTTTTGACTAATATTTGCAAAATAACTCGAAGTGATATTTCAAGGCTAAGTTGATATACCTTGATTAGTGGAAGTTTCTAATTTATTAAAAATAACATCGCTTTATCATAGCCTGATTTCACATAGCGTCATTGTTGCCTTGTGTTTGTGTGCCTGAGGAACGATCGTAGCAATCATTCGATCTCTGGCTAAATTCTTAAACAAGTGTCTTTGCCGAGGTCAATGCACCATAATAGAAAATATTCTTTACTCAGACCAAGTGCAGTGGCATCCTCAGGAGAATGTCACCCCGCCTGCTTAGCAAGCTTCACTGAAAGAGAAACTGCTTCTTACAGTGGTGTAGGGAGCATCCTCCAGAGGTACAATTAAAGAATCGTTGTTCAATCAGTTGGATTGTAATTCTCTTTGGGACCCACAAAAATCTTCGAGTGCTGAAGCAATTCAAACTAAGCTTCATTCATAAGTCTGTGTTTTTTCCTGAAAGTGGGGCTCTGAAATACGGCTTGTTTGCACAGGTTCTGTCAGCGGAAAGATAAAACAATCTGATGTTTTTCTTAAATTGACAGGTTTTTGCTTCATGCATAGCAAAAAAAAGTCTCTTGCGCAACATTTTAAAGACAATCATTTATGTATGAATCTATTTTAACCAGTGCCAATTTTCTCACATTATTGGCATGTCACAGGGCTAAAATTCACAACATAAAGTAAGTAAAATAGGGGAATCAACTCACCTCGTCTGACATTTTCACTGTCAAAGACTTATCTATCTAAAACTATTTTAGTTTGTTTTGGGTTTAGTAAAGAGTAAGGAAGGCATATTCCCTGTTATAGTAAAGATATCTTTTTGATGTATTTAACATTACTTTTTTCTATCCAGGACAATTAGATGTTTGATCTCTGGTCTTTGTGACTTCTTAACTGCTCCCAAATTCAAAGGAATTGTTCTTAAAAATTAAAAATGATTTTGCAATTGAATTGGCACCCATAATTCTTTGCGAAATCTTAAGTAATGTAGCTCCAGATGAGGGAAGATGCGCACAAGCCTAATTTTAAATATTATTTTGCAGAATTGTTTAATTAAATCTGGAGCAAAAAGTGGAACACGTTTTTAAAGACAGCCATGTTGCAGGGCAGGCCTGTACTTGGAAAGAAAACGAAAATTCACCTTTTGCAAGTAAAATGCCAGATTTACAATTGCTTACTGTCTAATTCTAAATAATGAAATGTTAGTGTTAGACCTGCCAGCCTTAGAGGTATCTTTGATAAATGCTTTTGCTGGTTGCCTCATCATTTTGCTGATTTGTTTTTGTGGGTCTTAAGACTCTGAGCATTTTACCACAGCCAACCAGTGTTAATTGGATGTGTTTTTCCCCAAAAACATGGTTTGCTTGACTATCCCCAATGGATATTTATTTATCAAGAAGTCCTTAGCACAGTCCACTACGTGTGCACAGGGCCTATAAATTACATTATACCAGTGGGCATGCATCGTTGATTGTGCCACCTACAAAATTAGCACTTTGAACATGTCTCAGATATGTCACTGCAGAGCCTGTGAGGGCATTTGTATTGCCATGTCTACTTTGCATTTAAAAGCCCTTGTCAAACCTCAAACTCCCCTTTTATTATATATAAGTAACCATTAACATAGGCCCAAGGTAGCAAATATGGTATAAATAGAAAGTAGGACATACACTTTTACATTTTCATTTCCTGGTAGTGAAAATTACCCAAATTCTTTTTTCACTACTGTGAGGTCTGCCTATCTCATAGGTTCACATTGAGAAATCCATATTCACTTATACACTGTGAATCCTGATTGAGAAGGAATAGCTCTGTCATGTTTCTTATCATTGGAATAGTAATGATAAATCCTCTTTGCTGAATGCATTGTCACTATTTTGGAAATTCCACTTTTAGAAAGATGGCATTTCTCTGCTCTTAGCTCAATGTGCCTGCAGCCTGCTTCTAATGAACATCCAGGAGGGTGACAGCTGGACTTGTGCATTCCCTCTAGGCAGCCACGCACAAAGTATTGTTTGGTTAGGCATGACTGAGTAGCCATCTACATCATAATTGGTCATCCTGGGAAGGATGGGAGGGAGGAACTGACACGTACACCTGCATAGTCAGTGTCCCCACAAACTGCTGCGTGTTCCCCTGTAGTGAATCAGGAGCCGGAGCTGGGAGGGAGGACCTCTGTGTAATATAAAGCCCCTCTTTGAAGTCACCTTCACTTCAAAGGCACAACAGGGAATCTGTACTGGGACCCTGACTCCACCAAATCATACGCTCCTGGACCTGTGAAGAAATTCTAGTAGAAGGAGGGTCTGCTGTGCTGCTACAAGGACTGCCAAATTGCTGGACTACTGCCTTGGGAGAACTGCTTTTCTGTTGCCCTGCTACTTGCTACTCTGCCATATTGAGGAAGAACTGGACTCTTACTTGAACCAAAAATGATCTTCAAGGGCATGCTGGCGTGCCTCTTCTTTAACCCGTTAACCGCAACGGTAATTCCGCCGCGGTGCGGGCATTTTTGTGCGCGGGTGGAATGCCGTCAGCCAATGGGCGACGGCAGCACTGAGGAGGTAGTTCTGCCGTCGGCCATTGGCCGACGGCAGAAGGGAAATGGTTAAAGACTCAGGGATTTCAAAGGCTTACCCCTTACTCTAGTGCCTGGTCCACTGGAAGTGGATCCAGGTGCTTGCTCCAGTGGAACCAATGCATCTTCTGCTGCATGAGCAAAATTGAGGCATCACTGCTGTTGCGGGAACAGAACCGCCACATCGCACTTGGAACCAGCACATCACCATCGGAACAGATGCATTGGAACTAGTGCATCACCACTGCTGCGATGAGAGATGATCGACACATCCCATTGACTGCATATAGAAACCCAGCACCTCAACTTTAGATCCAATGCATCTCCATCCAGTGCTTCATCTTCAGAACCAACGCATCTTGAACCCGGAGCTTCATCTTCAGAACCGGCACATCACCATTGTGCATGGAGAAAATTGACACGTCACCTCAACTGCGGTATTGACACCAAAACAATCCCCAACTGCACTTCGCTTCTCCCTGTTGTGACCAGGATCAAGGTACTTTTAATCTACTGAGAGTTGACCACCTGGCAAGCTTCAAAGTTATCTCTGAAAAATTAACTTCCTCCCCTGCCGTTCCTCCCCCACCATAACTATCAGTTAACTGATTCAATGACATTTCTTTACTTTGAATGGAAGGGTTCTCAAGCCTAAAGCAACACTGACCCTAATCGGACACGGAAATATGTGTCCGAAGTTATGAACGTTGTTTTCTTTTTAGGTCCTTAATACTAGCTGTGGATAAAGATGGGTGAGAAAGAGCGATAAATATAGCAACACATAGATCTGTCACACAGCATAATATACTGCACTATGCATTTATTGTAAGGCACATGTGCGGAATAATTATGGCGCCATTCTGTACTAGTGACTAAGTGGGCAAAGTCAAGAACATTAGGTAAGTTATGCTGATGACATACAACTCATACTCTCTCTCTCGGACAGAACCTCCAACACTAAGAACAAGTTCACTGCCTTCATGACTAAAGTCAACACCTGTCACCGATTGTTTCAAGCGCAACACCAAAAAGACAGAAGTAGTGATCTTCAGAAAAAACACTTCTTTTTGGACACCATCATGTGGCCAGTTCACCTTGGACTTCCACACAAGAAATCTCAGGATCATAATTGACAACAAGCTGGACATGTCCACACAAGTTAACGCAGTCACAGGGTTCTACTTCCTCATCCTGAGAATGCTGGTGAAGAACATCAAATGGCTCCAAAGCAACATCAGAAAAAAAGCCCCTGTGCCCTCGTCACAAGAGAGCTGCACCATGGGGAATCCCTTGTTTGCTCAAATTATCAAGAAACTCACAAGAAGTCTACAAACCATCCAGAACACGGCAGTCAGACTCATCCTCAACCTCACCACAGGAATCAAACAAGACTACACCTTAGGGTTTCCACCTGCTTCCAATTTACAATCACAGGTGGCTCAAACCCAACACACCTACATTCAAAGCACATGGGCTTGGTCTACCTGTAAAGTTGCATTTACTTCCATAAACCCTCCAGGCACATTTTTTCAGCCGCAAACTAAACCGCACAGATCCCATGCATACACAGAAGAAGAGTCAGAGGTCAAGCCTTCTCATCCATTGTTCTTAATTCGTTGAGCGACCTCCCAATACACATTAGAGCCTCTACCTCTTTTTCTGAATTGAGCAAGAAGGTGAAGACCTAGCTCTTATGATAACCCCTCTCCCACCCACCGAGGTGAGTTTCTTATGCCTGCTCAGAGCCAGAATGCCCTTGTGGTGATAGTGTGCTCCACAAATACACATAACATGACACATTTTGAAGGTGATGACTGCAGAAGACACACAGTCCCATCAACTTGGAAAAAAGTGGTATACCAGTAGTAAATACATAATCATTTTATTTATAAGAATGTGAGTTATGAGAAATCTTTTCACAGATTCAGCCCACCATTTGATTTCCAAGGTGACTGCCCCTCATTTTTATAGACTTTGAGTATACAGAGATACGTTATAGGACTACAAGAGGACTGGGGCAAGCAACTAAGCTTGACCAATACAATTGCAACTTCTGTAACTAGATTTTACTTGTTTGTCTCTCTCAGCAATTTTGTCCATGAAGTATGAGTCTACCTCAATCCTGTGAAAAAGAAAAATCTTGTCTTATAGAGCATTGCCTGGTTTTTAACCTCCAACCTTCCAACCATGGCCTGGTGAAAATTTTGGACATGAAGGATATTTCAAAGGTAAAACATTTGATTAAGAGGAAAGAAAAACATTTCCCTGGCTTTCCTTCATCACCAATTTTATCTAAGACAAGCGTTCAAATCAGTAAGGTCACTTTCAATCGGAAACCTACGAGTGAGAATGTGGAGTGCGGCAGGGTTGTACACTGAGCCCTACAATACTTAACATTTATGTTAAACCTCTTTCAAAGATCATTTGTATTCATCGTTTTACTATGATATCATTTGCAGACAACACTTAAATTGTCATTTCCATGTCAACAGACACCAAATTCACCTTCAAGATAATAATTATATGCTTTAAACAGGTGGCCAGCTGTATGACTGCTTGCTGTCTCAAGTTGAATGGGGACAAATCGGAGGTGATAGGCAACAGACTGTTGCTCTGGGAGCAACTTACATGGACATCTTGTCTGGGAGAATCCCTTACTTCTGAGGTGAAGAACCTGAGGGTCACCCTGGGCAAAGATTTGGCAATGATCTCACAGGCTAAGAAGTTGACAGGCATCTAATTTGGCATGCTGAGATCTCTTAGAAAGACGTTAGGGTCTCTTCCGATGGGAGTATCATAGGACAGTGATTCTAGGCTTGATCTTGTCATACTCTGACTAGGGAAACTCATTGTACCTCAGCAGTTCAGCTTATGTCAATCAATCGATCAATCAATTGCGGCATTTATACAGTGCACAACATACCTGTGAGGGTCTCAAGGCGCTAGGGGGGCTGGAGCTGCTACTTTTCGAAGAGCCAGGTCTTGAGGAATCTCCAGAAGGTTAGGAGGTCTTTTGTCTGCCGCAGGCGGTTGGGGAGGGTGTTTCATGTCTTGGTGGCGGAGTGGGAGAATGATCTGCTGCCGGCGGTTACTCTTCAGGTGCGGGGGATGGTGGCTAGGGCATGGTCTGCGGAGCTGAGCTGGCGGGTGAGGGTGTAGAGGCTGAATCGGCTGTTGAGGTACGCTGGTCCGGTGTTGTTGAGAGCCTTGTGTGCGTGGGTGAGGAGTTTGAAGGTTACCCTTCTCCTCACCTGTTGACCTCATCTGTGCAGCACCTAACCTTGCTTTGCTTACAGATGCATTCCCGTAGGCAGGCACTACCGCATGGTCAAAAATGTGATGTGTCCCATTCCACCCCTCACATCAGTATTCTGCCCCCAGGCCAAGGACAACTCTGCCCTTAACAACAGCAACTAACAGAGGCCACTGAGAGTTGTCAGTGTCACTAACCAGGTCCCAGGCCATCCAAGATTCTCTGTCCTTTGTAGTTTCTCTGAGTGGGGAGCACCATTTTTCCAATCTCCTTCTCACTAGTCACTGTACGGTAGCCTGAGACTAGCTGCCAAGTCTATGGTCTGTACCCTGAGGCTGAACAGGGGTCAGAGGTGAGTCCTTCCTCTCCCTCCATCTGGGCTTCTATACTCTCCGTTGGGAGTGGTACATTCAAATGTCTGAGCTTTCAGGGTGCTCTCTGTGGCTGCTCCTATCAGCCCCCCTGACACCGGTGACAACTCATTCCCCAGAAGGCAGTGTATGGGCATCTAGGGACTAACTTTGACCCTCCCCTGTGCCACTTTCCCACCCCACTCCAGGGATACCTGGATCATGGGGGTAGAAAAGGAGGTGCCTCTGGGCCTGGGCTATCCTGTACACCTGACCAGTGTACTGCTCTGGGCAAACAAGCCTTTTCACTACTATGGTCTAGCTGGCCATGTTTTCCCACAGAGCAGTGACTAGGACCCCATTAACCTATACCTTATGAAGATGAGGGCCCCACCATCGGGGATCACCAGACTGTTTTCCGAGTCTATCTCCCAATTAAAAGAGACTTGGGCATGCTTTACTACTTGCCCCTGGGTGCTACCTCCCCCTAATGCCACATGTGCCTCTCCTGTGGAGCTCGGACCAGAGGGTTAGTTCTTGGAACAGACCAGGTTCCCCTGCCTATGCCACTACTTAGAGCAATCAAAGCAACAAGGCTTGGAATAGGGTGCCTTCGGCCTCCACCCAGCAGAATGGCCCCTCTATTCTTAAGAGGGGCATGGGAACCCCTTCCACCTCACACACTAGAATAGAACCTGTCTGGGTCACTATATACCTCACACTCACTCTGTTGGGGGGATCTCCCAGTAACCTTCTTAGACACTCCGTAGTTACCCAGAGGTATGCCTCCTTTGTAAGCCCCCTGTGGCCATTAAGCTTCCAGTCAACCAGGTGTTAGATACGCTCTGGAGAACAGTGACTGAACACATGCTCTCTGGCAATTCGTTTGTACAGCCCTTCAAAAGTGTTTACCTCACTTACCCTTCCCCAAGCCATCCAGTGCCCTGGAAAAGTAGCCTACATAATCCACCCAGGATTTCTTTGTAACGCTTGGACGGTCCCTGAACTTGTAATGGTACCTCTCAGGGGTCAGATCAAACTTAGCAACAAGTATGACTGTCAGGAGGACATACAAGCACACTTTTTCAGGTCACCCACCTTAATTGTGAAAAGCGTGCCCCTCCCCATATGTGCATGTGTTTCCAGAAGCCACTCCCTCAGTACTCCTCTGGACCCTTGCATATCACCAAGGCTACCTTATATTTAGAAAACAATCCAGTTATGTTGTTTTCTACAACATAATTGGGCACCATGTCTGAAGGTATGTGCACCCTAACCTGTCCAGTGGACACTTGGGTAACACTGCCACCATTTCTGCAGGATTCTGAGGCTTGTTTCAGCTTCAGGTCCAGCTCCTTGAGACTCAATTCATTAACCCATAACAGTTTCTATTCCTCCAGAGCTAGTCGTTTCTCCTTCAGAGTTAGTGCTCTCTCTGCTTTTGCCATCAATGTTTGTGCAGCCAGTTCAAACTGGGCCAGTTGCAGTTGGTACTACTCTTCAGCTCTCCTGCCACTCTGGTCCTTAAGATGTAGGGCCCGGGAACACACTGTTTTCTGTGCTGGGCCCAGGAGGGGATCTCACTCCTAGGGGTCTCCCACTCTTTTCTGTTTCTGAGGCCAAGGACAAAATAATCTCCTCTCTCTATCTGGCCCTAGCTAAGTTGCAAAGCAGTCCTTCTCAGCCTCTATTTCCTCTTCCTCCCCATCTAGTGTATCCTCCTCAGCAGCATCCTGAGTTCTACCAGGCTCTAAGGGCTATTTGATACCCAGCCTTTGGATAGCCCTTTGGGAGTTTCAGTGCCCTTTCTCAATAATATGAGACAGAAGTCAAATTTAGAAAATGGAAACAGATATGGCCAATTAAGGACAATTTAAAAAAGGTCCACTCATGTATCAAATTATTTATCTGGTACTTTTTGTGTAATCACTGCATGGTAATGCTCAAACACAAGTCCTCATCCACATTACTGGACACAAAATGTTAGAAATTTGGTGGTTAGTTGGCTGGGCTGTGAACCTTGCCAAGCAACAGCCACAATCCTTTGCCAGGTGAACCACGAAAAGTCACTTAATTAGCATGTGCTTAACCCTAGATAGATTGGTATAAAAAACAGTCATGCTTAACTTAGAGGCTATCTGTAAATTATTTATGCAGCAAACAATTTGTAATAAAGTGAAGACACAAAGCAAGACAAATCCCAAACCAATTTATAAACTTAGAGTAAATTGTAACAAATAATTTTACAATGAAAAGACAAAACTTCAATCAGTAGAACTGGAGTTATGAATTTTTAAGAATATTCCAGGGAAAATAGCACCAAAGAGCACAATGCACCAACTATAGATATCTGGTCGCACTGGACTGGCTCAGTCACAAGCTCAGGCCGATTGCTTTGGAATGCAGCTTGACTACAGTCACTAGGTTAGGCCCTTTGAAGATTTGCCTTCTCAAATCAGTGCCTAGAGTCACGTTGGGATTGCAGGGGGCTGAAAAAAACAGGGAGAGCATTGCAGGAGGTTGCCAGAGTAGCACAAAGAGGTGTCACTTTTAATCTTAGTAAATGATTTCCTCCAAGGAGGATCCCCCCCGGACTCTTTCCACTCAGCTGTTGTAGTTGGTATTTTAAAAAAGGGAAAGGACAGGGAGAATATAAACTTGTACCGACCCATAAGTCTACTAAACACAGACTATAACATTTTTACTAAGCTTTTAGCAAACCCATTGAATAAAATAGTGGGAAGTCTGGTAGCTAATGATCAGTGCGGTTTTATTGCAGGCAGACACCTCCATAGAAATACAAAGTTTGTATTGGAGGCACTAGATTTTTTTTAAACTAATAAAGTGAAGGCCCAAATATGGTTCCTAGACGCGGAGAAAGCCATTGATCTAGTGTCCTGGGACTGCTTATTTGCTATTTTACACAATTTTAATTTCCCGAATGTTTTTATTTCTCTTTTAAAACAACTATATTTGAACTCTAGGGCACAGATTATCATCAATAATTCTAACATTGGGACATGCAAGGTCACTAGAGGTACCCGACAAGGCTGTCCCCTGTCGCCAATATTATTTGCATTATTTATTGAACCTCTGGCGATTGCAATTAGGAATACACGAACTAATACAGCCCCTGTAGATGGTATGACTAATATAAAATATACACCGATGATATTGCCCTGTTTTAAGATACTAACCCCTTAAGTCAAGCGAAAATCTAAATTTTTTTTTCTGATTTTCAAAAACTAGGGGGTTATAAAATTAATGTTAACAAGACGGAAATTATTTTATTAAACTGCACTGTAGACACTTTAATACCAGAATTTAGGCAATCTTATAACCCAATGCCGAAGAGATATCTAGAAATATTTATATCGGACAATGTAGACGACTTGTTCTCACTCAATTATTCACCGCTGCTAAAAAAGGTTGAGTCCCTTTTAGAACGCTGGAACTTATTACCCCTGTCCATAATGGGACGAGCATCATTGATACGAATGTCGATCTTACCTCTTTTTAAT
Source organism: Lissotriton vulgaris (assembly GCF_964263255.1). NCBI lineage: Eukaryota > Metazoa > Chordata > Amphibia > Caudata > Salamandridae > Lissotriton > Lissotriton vulgaris. Next base: position 38,035,538 of record NC_141690.1, read on the forward strand.
TTTCTATTTATTGCAGCACCCTGCGTTATTCAGGTCTCCTTCTTTAAAAAAATGCATTCCGTAATATCTTCATTTCTCCGGGCCAAAAAGACTTCTAGGCTCGCACTTAGCACTTTATATCTTCCATTTGCACAAGGAGGGTTATCCCTCCCAAATATAAGAGAATATTATTTTGCGTCTTTTGCACACCATAGCTTTAGGTTTTTCTTTTTAGACACGAACGAGGCAGACAATTTTTTTATGAAGAAGATGTTGCCAGAAGTAAAAATAATTGATCCGATTAGAGTCACTAAAGACCCAAAGAAAATCTGTTACAGGTCCCTTCAGTGGATTTTTAGACAGAAAACCCAGTTTTTGAAATTCCACTCTATTCCTAGAATAAGTAACACAACGGATTTGAACATCTTTAACTTAGGGGAAGAGGGATGTATGGACAGTAAAATAATAAACCTCTTGAAAGAAAATGGCTTTGAGAAAATTGATGACTTCATGGCCGGTAATAGGTGGAAGTCATGGGATCAAATAGCCAGTCAGGTGAGCCTTTCTCATTCCATTCTGAAATGGTCTTTTCTTATCATAAATCCAATACTCAGGGAGCTGGATATAGGAAATCTTTATTTTAAGGAAACTATCTCTACAGCACTGAATAACAAAACTCAAAAAAAGATGAGTATTTGGATTAAAATTCTAAAAGAGGACAAGGAGCAGTAATCTTCTAGTAAGATTATCGAGAGTTGGAAAAAAAGGGAGTATATTGAAATCAATCAACAAATTTGGGATAAAATAAATAAATTCATATAAAACAATCTTCTGCGGCGCTAATTTTAAGTGCATGCAATTTTATAATAAATGGCTGATTTACAGAACCCCCTCTTACCTCCATAATATCTTCCCCCTAGTGGCCGACAAATGTTTCCGATGTGAGGAAAAAGGGAATTGGAAACATATTGTCTGAGAATGTCCTAAAATTCAACCACTCTGGAAAGAAATTGAAAAATACCTCTCCTTTGAGCTTAAAGCTCCTATAATATTCGATGATCTAGTCCCTGTTCTAGGTTGTTCAGCGATCAACACCCAATATGACAAATTTCTTTTCATAGCTTCTCTAATAGCTAAATCGCTTATAATACAGTCCTGGAAAACCAACCAAGTACCGACCTTTCAGGCATGGAAGGCTAAATTATTACGAATCCAGGGCAGGGAAAGAAAATATGCGCTTAGATCAGGGGCGCTCAAAAAATATGAAAAGTATTGGAGTGTGTTTGAATTGTAAAAGATACCTTCACAATCACCAGTCTGCCTATATGCACTTTTATGCACCTTTGCACTTTATAATTACTCGTTGCACTTTATAATCATGTTATGGACACCCGATTGTCGATTACTTGTTTATATTCATATGCCATGTGCTGTACTAAAGCTTTTTACAAATGTAATCTGTAATGCTGATCTTGTCTGTAATGCTGATCTTGTCTTTATGAACTCTCAATAAAAAAAATGTATAAAAAAAAAAAACTGCTGCGCATTGCTAGAAAGTTGCATTATCAGTCCAGGCAAGTGGCCAATGCTGTAGCATGAAGGATTTGGGTAATGGAGCTTCACTTTGTATAGTGGTGCGAGAGCCGAGGTCTCGGTACAAACAAGCTCGATTGTGGTTGCAAAGAGTCCAAAAGTAAGCCTGGGCAGAGTTAGCAGAGTTCAGCGGAACTCAGCGAAGTGCAAAAGAAACTCTAACGTGCTATGCGGAGATACACAAGCGGCAGAGGCATTAGATAAATGCTATTTCATGTGACTTTTAGTGTCAAGTGCTTGTCCGCACTGCCCAATCATCACAAACAACACCATGCACAGCTAAGCAGGCCCTACTTACTTTCTGCCGCGCTAGTAGGTTTTTACTCGAGCAGCAGCTTTCTCAACGCAAATCGACCATTTCTCAATGTTGCAGTCAAGAGTGTATGCTTCCACTCACAATGAGAAATCTGACCGACCGCGTTGAGAAATCGTGCCGGGAGGTGGATTATCCATCCTCGCGCTCGCCAACTTGAAATTGGTGATCGATGACGTTATCAAGCAAGTGAGGAAAAAAACTCCACTCCACTCCACGGAGCTGAGTTTTCCGGAACTCCGCAAGCTCCTAGTAACGTGGCGTGTGGAAAACTCCACAAACTCTGCGAGCAGACTTACCCAAATGCTTGACTACAGTTCTCAGATCCACACCAAGGATCCAAGACCTGAGGTGCACCACTTTGGGCTCAGGTACGCACTTCAGCCAGGTCCAGGTGCTAGTGCAGGATGTTGGGAAGCATTTTTTCTCCCTGAGGCTCAGAGCAGGAGGCCATTAGACTAGCCCTTGCAATTAATGGAATCCCCTGTAACCATGTTTGGTGTTGCAAGTTGTCTTGTCACATCTATTAGAACTAGGAGGATCAGACAGGTAGCACAACAAGAGATGGAAAACTAGTTAACATAATTTTATCTACAGTGATTAGCTGACCTTTATGATGAAATTGTTTTTTAACTGTTTTTAATGGAATTCTATGTTTTGATACTATTTTTTAAAAGAAACAATATTTGTATAGCATACTTTTATGATTTTTATTAATCGAATAAAGTGGTTTTGACTTGACTTGACTAGCCCTTGCAGTCACTCTGGTTGGCCTGGGTTCAAGATGAAGTTGCAAATCCAGTTTTTTATCCCTTTCAATAGCAACAGGATAGATAGGCAACAATTCAACCAGGCAGCAGCACATCAGCTGTCCAGCAGACTGGCAGTCCTCTCAGCAGCACAACAATCATTCTTCCTGACAGAGTATACACAGGTCCAGAACTGTACTGAAGAGTTGGTATTGTTATGTCTTTTAGCATAGTCATATCTCACTTAGATACTGATAGGAGCATCTATTGGGAATCTTTAAGCACATACCACAAAGCTATTCGCACTGCAAGGAAAACCCATATAACATCTCTTATCTCTGAAGCAGATAATTCTCCCAGGGTTTTGTACCAAATATTACAGTCCTTTGTCAAACCAACAGCTAGCGAAAGTCCTGACATTTCATCTCAAAAGCTTTGTGATGAGATATCCCAATTCTTCTCTAACAAGATAGATCTGATCTATACGAAATCATGCACTCTAACAAAATCATGACTTGTGAGGCAGATTTTGCTTCATATGAAATAGAGAGTAACCATAATGACCATTCTTTGGATATTTTCCCCCTATAACTTCTAAGGAGCTGTCAGCACTCACCATTCAAATTAAAAGTGGTAGTCCTAATGATACCATCCCTGCCAGACTTATGCCCTCTCTGATGGAGGTATTAGGCCCCACTATGGAAAAACTCATTAATCTTTCTCTTGGAACAGGCACTGTCCCAAGACAATGGAAACAGGCGTTAGTCAGGCCTATTAGAAAAAATGCCGCTATTCCATGGACTGAACTAACAAACCTTAGGCCCATCTCTCTGCTTCCTTTCTTGGGTAAGCTGACTGAAAAACATGTAAATCAACATCTTTCACAGTATGTGGAAAACAATGGAGGCCTTGACTATTCCCAATCTGGGTTTAGGCCGAAACACAGCACGGAATCTGCCCTCTTGTCTGTCACCGATGACTTACATATGCTTCAAGACAAAGGCTACTCCGTGATTCTAGTGTTACTAGATCTGTCGGCAGCGTTCGACACCGTGTCACACAACATCCTTATTGACCGGTTGTCGAACGTAGGAGTTAAGAACAGAGCCCTTGATTGGATAAGGAGTTTTCTAACTGAGCGCACCCAGACTGTCACCATGGGTGCTCACCGCTCAGCAGAGGTGGAGATTTCAAAAGGGGTGCCACAGGGCTCCTGTTTGAGCCCAACACTCTTTAACATTTATGTGGCTCCCCTGGCAAGAGTGATGCGAAGATTTGGTTTCATCCCCGTATCCTACGCGGACGACACGCAGCTCCTCTTCCCTTTTGAAACTCTCACCACTGAAATAAAAAACTCCTTTTCTGCTGGTATGAAGGCCGTTGCACAGTGGATGTCCACTAACTACCTGCAGTGCAACGTTAGCAAAACAGAACTCATGCTATTTGGCGAAGCCAAGCTTCTATGGGCTCCAGATTGGTGGCCTTCTGATCTTGGTGTGGTCCCAGAACCCAAACAGGTCGTGAAAAACCTGGGGATCCGCCTCGATCAGGATTTGTCATTAAAGCAACACACTAACACTGTTGCAGGTTCATGCTTTCATGTCATCAGCATGCTACGAAAAATTTTCCCTCTGTTGCCTGACACGTTTAGGAAGACCTTAGTGCAAACCCTGGTTCTAAGTCGTATTGACTACTGTAATGGCCTGCTCCTATCTGCCAACGAGGGAGTATTGGCCAGACTTCAGGTAGTCCAGAACACAGCGGCGCGCCTAGTTCTGAATGCCCCTCCAAGAACAGCATCCAAACCTCTTTTACAAAAACTCCATTGGCTCTCCATACGACAGCGAGTAAAATTTAAAATCTGTTGTATAATACATAAAAACATAAATGGACAGGGCCCTACCTACCTGCAACAGAAATTTATTCCCTACATCCCGTCTAGGTCACTTAGATCCAGCACAAGCCACCTACTGGTGGTTCCTCGTGTCAAAAAGACCAGACACGGAGGCAGAGCACTGTCCGTAGCAGGACCCAATCTATGGAATCGACTCCCCTTAAATCTCAGGCTCTGCACCTCTCACATACAGTTTAGAAAACTCCTCAAAACTGTCTTATTTAAAAATGAGATCTAATCCCTATTAGTGTTCTTTTCTGTATTTGTTGACTGGCCCAAAAGCGCAGAGATACTCCTGATGGAGTCGATTCCAGCGCTATATAAGCTTGTAAATAAATAAATAAATAAATAAATAGTCTCATCCATGAATACCACATTTTACATACATTATCCCATTCACATGACTATAACGATTCTAAACAGGTGACCTTTTACCTAAGAGTTTGCTCCAGTCTTTTCAACACCAGCAACACCGGTCTCGCAATCTTCTTTCTGAATCCCTGTACCTGAAGTACATAAACATGTCCCTCGGCAAAGCAGATTTATTTTGTATAAGGGTCACCACTTTTTTCATCCTTGGCCAACAGCCAGCTGTGCATGATCACACTTGTTTAGAAAAGCATTGGTGATTTTTCAAAACATCCATGGTTGTTTTAAAAACATTTTGATTCAAGAAAAAACCCCAGATTGACCACTCTAGGATAAAAGACCCTCACCCCCCCTACAAATTAGTGGAGAATTCCTTCCTTGCTGAGACGGTGGTCCTAAATTACGAATTTCCGATAAGCAGCAGACTGACACCCTTGTGGGTTGTCATCCTTGATGCAGAGACGTGGTCCTTCATTCCCAACCATCAGGTGAGGGGGCTGGTTCTTCCCTTGGGGTTTCTTGGCTACAGATTCACATAGCTATACGCATATACACCTACACATCCAGGTTAGACTAGGTACATTTTATCAAATTACTTAGGGCACGCTTTTTAGGAATATGCAAGTGCTACTGTTTTTATCTGAAATGTTTCTGTTCATCTTATTAACACTATGGTAGAAATGTATCTACTATGCACTATATTGGTACTAGCAATCTCTTTTGTATGTTTTTTTCTCCTGATTGACGCAGCAAATATGTTTTACACAAGGCTGTCGCTGGAGCAATAAATACTTATTGAAACGTCCTAATCGCCATCCTGTGTATTTTCTGAGAGATAGCAAGCATGAGTGTCTGAGCAACATGTACTGTACTGTTTTCCACGATCCCTGAGGCATTAGGGTTGTCATGTTCAGTGGTTGCCAGAGGCTACCTACACCACTGTAGAATACCGGGGGCTGGTAGTGGAACTGTAGAGCTAGCTAGTCTAACGGCTGACATATCCTGTGGGGGTGTGCGGAAGAGGTTGGGTCACCAAGCTCTCAGTTTAGGTCATCCGAAACACGCAGGCCAAAGGGGATTACTAGGAACTACACAACAGTATCTAAGTTCCTTCAGTTATACCCTGGTTCTGGAAGGTGAGTGAAGCTTCTAACCAGTGGCTCTGAAGTGCATGAAATGTTCTGCTTCCCCTGCCTTGGCTCCAAGCTGGCTGCAGTAACAATATGGGTTGTAAGGCCCTTTGTGTGAAGGCAGAGCACAGGCTATTTAATTGCAGTTGGTTGTGCTCAGCTCTGCCCCCTCATCCTGCCAGCAGATGGCCCATTCAGGCACACTTAATCCCTCTATTTTTGTTGCTGTCTGGGAGGAATTCACAAAGTTTAACTGTCAGTTACACCCAGTCATGTGACCCAAGACTACAGACGCAAAGTGGCAAAGGGCAGGAAAATGGCAACTTTCTGAAAGTTACATTTCTAGAATAGTGGTCCAAAACCCAACTTTACCAATAAATAGGGCTGTTCATCATAATTCTAAAGACATCGCGCATGGAGTAGCTTCCTACTCCTAATTAGAAATTACAGCCTATTAAATGAAATAAGGAATCTCCAAAGTTATCCTATGAGAGGGGTAAGTCTTAAAGTTTTGAAAAACAAATGTAGGAGTTACCACTATGTGAACATGTAAAACCTAAAAGTACATGGCCAACCTTGTAATTGCACAGCACCCTACCTCTGAGTAACCTAAGGCCTACCACAGGGATGACATTTATGTAACAGAAGGTCATTTAAGGCTTGGCAAAGGAGTTTAAATGGCAAGTCAACATGGCAGTTTAAAACTGCATTTAGACTTTAATGGCAGACTTGGATCATGTTTTAAAGTACTTCTTAAGAAGGTAGCACAATAAGTGCTGCACGCCCACTGGTAGCATTCAATTTAGAGGACCTATGTATATAGTGTACCACTCTAAAAAGGGACTTATAAGTATATGAAATATGTCAGTTTGGTGTGTGCCAAATAAACCAGAGAGCATAGGCACTTTAGGACTGGTTAGCAGTGGCAATGTGCACAGAACACTACGGCAAACAAAGACTAATCCTGCAAAAATGTAGAGGGAAAATGGCAAAAGACTGCGGCTGACCATGTAGATGTAGAGCGGGCCAAGTCCAGCAATCCAAAAAGCTGAGCACTTAATTTTGTGAAGTAAAGTGATTTTAACCTAAAATTCCTAATGAATATGAGTCAAGAAACTATTGAATAGCTGGATGTAAAAACACTACTACAAGAGACTAAAGAAACTTATGATTAAAAGATTCCAGGAGCATGGGTATCCACTATGACCAGTAAACAGTGTGTTAAATAGAGAGTCTAAAATTAAAACACAAAGGGGGTCATTCTCATGTTGGTAGTACAGCATCCAATGGCTAATCGGATGCGTTCGACTGCCATCTGTAGCCGCGGTCCGACCAACACATTTAATCACAGGTGGAGGGATTGTCCATTGCTTTCCAATGGGCTTAAGTAGCCCTTTGGACCATTGTAGGGTCAGTAATCTCTATAATAGGGGCAGTGCCTTATCAGGTACCACCGTAGGGATAACAATGTCCCTTTTTGCCTGCCCTTCCAAGGCGATTTGCCTACCATGAAAAGGATAGTAAAAACGGACTTTAGAGGTCCCTAGCAGACCATCTGCTATGGGGACTGGGGGCACCCATGGTGCCCCCTTAAACATCCCTGGCATGGCGCCTGCCAAATAGTGCAGGAATGTTTTCAAAGTGTATATTTTCTACTGCAGCTTGTGCTGCAGCCCACAGCAAAGCCACAATAGAATATATATACTTTGCCCAACCCCGTGGGCATGGGGACTGCCGAGTCCTTGTCGGGGGGTCCCTGTTTCACTACAGTGCTGATAGGATGAGAGTCCAGCGGCATTGTAATGATGGATGGCCAAAATCTTTTCTAGGTCAGTCTAAAAAATAAAAATTATAACATAACAGTGAGATTCATCACTGCCTTCTCCCAATAATCAAAAATAGTCTCACATATTTTTCATAAACCTTGGAACCTATTAGGAACAACAGTGTGGTTGGTAATATCATTTCCCGAAAATCTAGGATTACCTATAGAAGATCACAAAATTTCAGAGATATTTTGATTTCGAGTCACCTACATAAGCTCAAAGACATAGGGAATCAGAATTCTTTGGTTAACACAAAAAGCCCTTTTCCAGGAACCCAATGTAAAGCATTAAAAATGAGTGATACAATACAGGAATACTGTTCCTTATAAGAAAGAAAAATAATACCACAGAATATGTATCTTGCAATTCTGATTACACGATCTATAGATTATCTTGTCCCGGTGATTTAAGGTGCATAGGAAGTATGCTACATTATTAAAGAATTTTTTTTTTAGAACAAATGCAAGCAATTCAAAATATAGATAGAGAATAGCCAGGTGATTTATGTTTTCTCGCTTTTCATGATTGTAGGAATTATGTGTTGAAATTCTGTGGCTTCGACAGAATATTAAGGCGTACAAGCGGAGAGTAAAAAATGTAAGAACGTTGGAGTATACCTATATTTTATAACTGTCATAACACATATTTTGAATAATATAACATAATGACCTCTGAGTGTAGACACTTGTTCTCTGTTTATGTTTTCACCCATTTCTTTTATCTTTCATTGTTTTTGCACTTTCACGCATGTATACAACTATCTTTAAGAGGGCAGATCGTGATGAATATGTAGCCCAGAAGGGCATTATGTGTAGCAGTTTATTTTGCCTATGATGAATTCTGTGTACTATAATTCCTAAAGGTACACGATAGGTGAATAATGCAATCATGTAGTGTTAATTGCTGCAAATGTATTTAAGTAGTGTATTGGCAACCATTCTGAAATATGTGTAACCTTTAAAGATTACAGCATTTCTAATTGGAAGTAGTAATGTATAACTATCTAGGCATGTCTTTAATGTGTGTAACAAAGCCAGCCAAAGTAAACAGCGTTCTCTTTCATTGCATATTGCACCTTTTAGAGACCCAGCAGTCCTGTGGTACTAAGGATCTGATTGGCTGGACCAGAGGCATGGGAGGGTTGGTCGCCCATGGAGGATTGGGCTCAGGACCTGGCAGCAGAATTTGTCTTGTGCCCAACTCTCCATTCCACATGGACAAGGCATGTGAGTGGCTGTGGATGACCTTAAGGCTAGTGTCTGGCCAGGCCTTCCACCCAACCCCACAGGCGAGAATGCAATTGCAGGATGTAGACTTAAGCGATGTGTAGGAGGGGTTGGGCTCAGGGCTTGGCCCATGGGCACGCCCAGCTACAAACCACCTGCAGTCACCAATTCCAGCACGCACCCCCACTCCACAAGTATCTATATAGTACAGCAGTACTCTTATGGTATCCCAAAGAAGTGTCCTCTTCATGGTACCATGGGACTGTGCAAGCTTCAGCCAATGAAAGTAGCCCAGGTCTGTGGTACAACTCCCACAGGAGTGCCACAGTACTTCATGGAATGGTCATGAGGGGTGCTGTGGGAGTGCCTAGGTGTCTGTGATTTGATAAACATTTAGCATTTTTTGGCCCCTGCAGTGTCCCTCTGGAATGCTGGGGGGGAAAGGGTTTACTTCCCTGTCCCCTTATATGTTTTGTAACTACTTCAGGAAGTGGAGAGCGTGTCTCCATGTACCTCAATGGTGGCCGCAACAATTTTCTTCAAGTTGCGGCCACCCAATCAGATTATTCAGTCTCAATGAACAAGTACAGGTTCAGTGGGACAAAAAGAAAGATTACAGAAAATGTTCAATCAGAAACATTTATTTATTAAATTTACAGAACTCCTGCAGGAACAACCATCCAGTTATATCTATTTCTTTTAACCCTTTCATTCCCAAACTAGTATCTTTCGAAATGCAAATTCCTTGAATACTGCTGAAACTATTTACCATAGGTCATGAAAACCATGCTTTCTTCATACATTTCTAGCTTTCTGACAAATTTGATGCAATTGTGCTTTGTCCCATTTCTGTCTGCAGTGCTTATCAATATTTACTTAGGGATTTAACATGTGGAAAAGAGATTTGGGACCCAAACATTTCTCAGCACCCCATGTGACTGACCACCCACCTCCAAATAAACTTTTTTTGGCAAGTTTGTGAAGATTCATCACAGAAATTAGCGAGAAAGAAACTTCCTATGGAAGCTCTGACCTAATTATAACTAAACAGTGGCAACCCCAACACAATTATATCATGTATTTATTGTTTTTCAGTCTATTGAGAACGATTTGGCACATCTAGGCCGGAGAGAGCAATTATGTGTTTTTGTTGGGGATAAATTGCCAATATTTAAAATGTAAAGCAAGGTTCATTCCATAAAATAATGCAGTAATTGTTAGAAATTGGGTTTCGGGTTAGCTAGGGTATGCACCTAAGCCAGACAAAACCCACCACTCTAGTCAGGGTAGGGGAGCTTGGGACCAAAGGGATCCCCTGCTCAATCCCATGGTAGCTTGGCAGAGCAGTTAGGCTTGTACCAGAGTCAATGAGTGAAGCATGTTTTCAACACACACTCACACACCCATGTACACACACACACACACACCAGTGACACACTAGATACACAACAAAACAAGACTCCACACAAGGTTATATAAACATATCTTTTGTATTGTACATAAGACTCATTAAACCACACTCACATAATCAATTTGCCATAGGCAATTGTCAGAACACAGGTAGATCTTATCTTATCTTATAAGTTACTTTATTTGGTATACAACTATACCTTAAAAGTACAATAAAGTTAAAAGACAACAAAGATTAGGGCCTAATTCAGAATACATGTACAAACGGTTCAGAAATATTAACAATTATCTATAAAATTCATCTTTAAACTTATATAAATTAACCTCAATTGTAATGAAACATCGGGGATTTATGAACAATTACATTTAAAATCTGTCGGGATTGGGCCACTAGTGTATAATTCAAGCATGTTCGGGGGGCGGACTCACCTCCCACATAATTCATTATTTAAAACAGCATAAGTACTAATGCGTGGGAGTTAACATCAAGTACAATCACCCATCACCTTTTGTGTTTCTAAGTCTCGCAGCCATTCATAAAAAGTTGACAGTACAACAAACTGTTAAAACCTCTGCGGACAATTTTAGAAACAATAGGGCCACCTTTGCCTGTTTGAACCTAGCATTCTTTTGGATGCGTTTTAAAAATAACTTCCTGGGGTGCGCATAGTAGGGGCACAACAAAACAAAATGAAGCGTGTCCTGCAGAGACTGTTGGTCGCAGCCGCACAGACCCCTCAACTCTATGGATGTTATGTGCCCCACGGGATCCCCCAGAATATGATGAAGTAGGTTCAACCTGAACCGAGTCATTAAACATCTGTCCTGTGCGTTATAAAAATAGGACAGATAAGGTACCATGCCCATACAGGATGTGGCCAAAAGGTAGGCTCTCACCGATGGTTTAGTCAGCTCCTTGTCTTCCCTGTTGGAGGCCATTTTCTTTAAAAATTCCGACTTAATGAGGGCCTTGTCCTGGGATAACAGTTTTGTCGGATGGTTAAAATAATCAGCGTAGCCCAGGCCTGACAGAGTCTCCCTCACAAATTTAAGCCAAGGGATATTCCGCCCATGCTCCTGGGCAATACAATCCATTATTAACTCCTGACTTAATACAGCTTCAGGGTTTGTCCATATTTTAATCCAACAGGTTAGGAGTTTCAGTTGGATCCTGTCTCTGATGTAAGTGAGACCCAGTTCCTCATTGATGGTATAGGAAGGTGTACTCTGGGGGACTCTAAGTAGCCGCTGCAGGTATTTATTTTCTTCAATTTGGATATTCTGTGGATCAATGAAGCTCCAAACCTCACTTCCATATAGAATTTTGGCATTACATATGGAGCTATACAGTTTCAGTATATGTTCCGGTGACCAGCGACCCAGCCTATATGCAAAGTTCATAATTGCCCCGGCAGAACTGATTAATGTTCTGCATTTATCATCTGTCAGGGTTTTAAAATGTAAACAGCTATAAAATAGAATTCCGAAGTAGGAGAATGCCTGCACTTTTTCCAAGCAATGGGTACCAATCCTATAAATAAAGTTCCTGCTTGGTCTTTTTCCCATTTCCATTATGTATGATTTGGAAAGGTTGGCAGACAGATCCAAGCTCTCCATAAAATTGACAAAACCGTCTAAAGGTGCTGTAGACCTCGCTCAGTGCATGTCAGAAGCACTGCGTCATCCACGTAAAGCAAGACGGGGATCCCTCTTCTTCCTATCCTTAGACAGTCCACCCCTAAAGCTCTAAGCGCCAGGTCTAAACCATTAATGTATAAAGTAAATAAAAAAGGTGTCCGGATACAGCCCTGTCTCACACCCCTGGAACATGGGAAGGAATCAGTGGTATTACCCTCCTCATTGTATGTGACCTGGTCTGAGGAGTGCTGGTGCAAGGCTCTTAAAATATTAACCAGACCTGTGTAGACACCAGAGGGCCCCCAGTAACTTCCATAGTTTCTTTTCGATTAACCCGATCAGAGGCTGTCGTAAGGTCCATGAATACCAAGTACACCGTCTCATTGCTAGCGGCGGTGTACTTGGCTACCAGGAGATATAAGTTAAGGCATTAATCTGAGGTTGCGTGGCCAGGCCTAAACCCATACTGGGTATCAAAGATTGTGTCATGGTCATCCATACAATCCATTAGCCGATTAAGAATGGCCCTCCCTAGAACTTTCACTGTTACATCAATAAGAGAGATAGACCTGTAACATTGTGGGTTATCCCTTTTGCCCTTTTTAAAAATTGGCACTATTGTCGCTGTGGACCAGGATGCTGGCACACCTGATTCCACTGCTGCATTTATAATTCTAGTTAGTTTGGGTGCCCAAAGTTCTACCTGACTCATTGAAAGATCTGGGGGGATCCCATCAGTGCCCGGGGCCTTATTCAGTGTCTGGCCCTCAATGCCCGCTTTTATCTCTCCCAATGAAAAAGATGTCAGGGATAAGCTCGAATTTCCTTCCTCTACTATTGTTGCTGGGTTGCTAATACTACCGAGATTGTAGAGGCCTTGAAAATGCTCCAACCAGGACTCTGGCAAAACGTGACATACAAGCTTGGGTTTATTTGTATCCTGAAAGCAGGGATCATTTATAACTTTCAAGAAGGCAGTTGAGTCCTTTGACTTGGCCGCTTCTCTTAGATTCTCCCATGCCTGATGCTGTAATGATATTTTGCCATGTTTAAGTGCCTGTTTATACCGCGCCCTACATGTGGACACCATTGTCTTATCTTTAGGGACAGTGTTTAAAGCTGACTTCAATTCCCTGAAGGCAGTAGAACATTGCCGGTCAAACCACCTAGGGGTATCCTGTTCCTTTCTTGGCGTTCTACACCTGAGCGGGCCATCGATACATTGGGCGACACCTTCAAATGCTATAATTACGTCTGCCCCCTTCCACTGTTGGGTCTAGGCACTTCCAAACCTGCTGTTTGTTCTCTGAAAGTAAAGCCCCATTAAAGGTTTTGCCATTGATATTAGCCCATCTCAGTCTCCTTCCCTGGTCAGTGGCTGAAATTATGCCGCAGAGCTGTTTTCGGCGTGAGTGCTTGGCCGGGTTAGGGTCCCCCATGGACAAAACCAGGGGGTTGCGGTAACTAAAAACACTGGGTTCTACTGTAAAACTTGTAATCCAACACTTTAACATGTTGAGAACAAAGATAAAATCAATGAGAGTGCCCCTTCCCCTGCCTTTAAAAATAGGGTGCATTAGATTGTCCTCATCCACTCTAATCAGATCCGTGGTGTGTGTGAGGGCGTATATGCCCAGGAACTTACTTAGCTCGCTTCACTCCCTGGTATGTTCCATGTGCAAGCCCTCTTCCAGTGTGCAAGAGGACCAGTCCTCCTTACTGGTGATCAGGTGGGGGCACAGGTGGCAGTTAAAGTCTCCCAAAAACACCAACTGCACGCTCGATGCCCCAAGCCCTTCTATTCCTGCCAACCTTTGTTCCAACTTGAGCAATCTTGTTAAGGTCTGTCCCACTGTAATGGCATTATAGAAGTTAATAAAGATAAATTTTAGACCCTTATTCTGGTACCGGGTCCCCTGCATACAGTGTGAGTCCCAGCCTAGGTCCTCTCATCTCCCCTGGAGCCTCAGATCTATGTAAGTAATCAAGCCACCCTTAGCTCGTCCTGAAGTGGACTTACTTGCAGGGACAAAATACATTTTATAGTCTTCCAGTGCTATTGCACTGCAGCTTACCTCCCACGCACGTATCCTGCAGGCAAATAATATGGAATCTCTTTATGTAAGCAAGCCAGTCATGATTTTTTAATTTACTGGAAAATCCTGCTATGTTCCAGGAGATTATATTGATGTTTCACTGCCTTACGGCGAACGGGGTTTCGGAAGTATGCATGCTTGAGAGTACAAGAGGTACGCCGGGGTTCACCACTAGGGTCCTCACTTCCGATGGAGAGGGTGGGTACATTAGACTTTAGCATGGCAGTCCCTCCATTGACTCCATTAGGAGACACACTCTCCTGCGCAGGTCGTGCCCTGGTGGTGGTCCCCCAATCAGTCAATCCAGTTCACTTAGGGCAGAGACACTATGGAGTGGAGTATACCGATGCATTAGCGGGACTAACCGACCCTCCCAGTCTGGTCTGGCTGGGTGTCGTCTGGGATTGTCGCAATTCTTTAGATGCATCAAGTCCTGTAGAAAAAAATAAGAAGGAGCATTCTGATGCTTGCGCCACCCCCCTCTGATACGACCCCTCCCGTTGGTTGGCAAGGAGTTCTCTTGCCAGCTCTGGCCATGAAGATGTGCCTGTAATATGTGATGTTAAAACCTACATTGTTGACCAGCCAGTGGGCCGCCTTATTTATCAGGGTACCCAGAGTTTCTTCACTCTCATCGCTACATGCAGGGATCCCTGTCAGAACCACAGTGTAGGGGCTTGATGCTGGTGGTAAGCTAAGTACCAGGAGGCACTGGGTATTCCGTGCACGATCTGCTATTGATGGCCCTATATCATTGGGGATAGTAGGTCTACCCTCAGGGGTTCTGGGGGCTACAATGGTGTTAGGTCTATGTTCTGGCCTTTCCTCCCTTGTCTGCCCATTGTCTCCACTAGTGCTTGATGGTTCTGGGGCATTACCTGTACTAGTTCCCTCCCTTTGGCCCTTATTTACAGCCTCCTTTCTTCCATCGGGCGGATCGCACTCGTGGTTAGCCCCCCTATTCTTTCTTTAGTGTGGACTGACTTGGGGCGAGTGGCAATCTCTAAGTCACCTGCCCCATTGGACCTTAGCCCCCTGATCGTGGAGGATGCGGGGCTACCCTGTGCAAGTAGCAGAGAAAACTTCCCCTCTATCGCATTCAGTCTCTTGTACAGGGGCCCCAGCTGGGTAGTTAACATTATTTCCAGCCTGGACCACTGTACTTTGTCCTCTCCCTGATTCGTCTCTGCATCCCTGCAATTTTGACACTGAGAAGAGACTACGGGCCCCCTGATTTCGGCATATGATGCCCCCCTCTTGATCGATTACCTGGGGCCTCGGGGTCAACTAAGGAAGGGGCCGTGGTTAGTGTACCCATAGCTTTCAAGGCCTTTTTTGATCAGGTGACCACCTCCCCATAGTCCCTTGGGGTAATTCCTGTTCCTAACACGTCTATAGATGTCACATTCTCACCTTCCCCTCCCCCTACCAGGTCAGGTTTTTAAGGAAATATGACCTGAGGGGCCCTCCGTCTCTTCTGTAAAAATCTGTGTCTGACACCGGTCAACATTGATTAACTCGGTAACTTGTGATGACAGACCCCCCTCCTGTGACAATGGAGTGGTATGAATTACCACCTTTGTGGTGTTACCGGTTATCATGTTAAATTGGCCTGGGGGGATCCCCACATTGGGAGATTTGCACCTAGCTAAAGAGTTCATGGAGGATCGCGTATGTTCTATAATCGTATCCAGCGAGAGCCTCTTCTCTGTTAACTAGATTTCATGGATTAAAAGGGACTCCGCCTTTGATAGAAAAGCGTCAAGGGTCCCCTTTATCCCCCCCACCCCACCACCGAACTTGTGGCCTTACGCTTGCTCATCCTGAGAAATAGGTGTTTATGGTTATCTTGGTCAGGATGTTACAAAAAGGTCCAGATATCAACAACAATGATCAGCACCTTGTGGCTAGCAGAGTTCTAGAATGTCTCGGTCCCCTATACCCTGGGATGTCCTGGGTCCTTAAAGTCAGGGGATGGCTCTTTAGCCGCCTCCTGGCGCTAGGTGGTATAGTGCAGGGCGGCAAGCTGATAGTGTCAGGCCAGTCCACCAATCTTCTTCCCGATGTCTTTCAATCTGGCAATGCACTGAGGCTCCCAAATGGGAAAATTAAGGGGGGTGGCCCAGCCCGGCCACTTCCAGCCCCTGACGGGCGCAGACGGGCCCGCCATTGGCCTGGGCTTCGCCCGGGCACGCCCGCACGCATCCCGCGCTGCGGGAGCCCTCGCGCGATTTTAAAGCACCTCCCGGTGCTTTGGTGGTGACGTTCTGCTAGGCGAGAGAGAGGACCCATGGAGGACACTGGGCAATGTGGTCCTCGACCCCCTGTTCACCCGAGCAGATGTAGCAGTGGCATCCACAGCGCAGCCCACCCCGGGACCATCCCAGGCCGCAACGGAAGCGGGAGCAGAAAACCGGTAAGGCAAGTCTTAAACCAGGGTTGTATGAGGTACCCACGCTGTGTGAGCCCTTGCGTGATTTTAAAGCGCCTCCCGATGCTTTGGTCGTGACGTGCGGCTAGGCGAGAGGGAGGACCCATGGAGGACACTGGTCAATGTGGTCCTCAACCCCCTGCCCACGGGCGCAGATGTGCCAGCGGCGTCCACGGTGCAGCCCACCCTGGGACTGTTTCAGGCAGCACCAGGAGCGGGAGCAGAAAACCGGTAAGGCAAGTCTCAAACCAGGGTTGAATGAGGGACCCACGCTGCAGGAGCCCTCTGTGATTTTAAAGCGCCTCCTGATGCTTTGGTGGTGATGCACTGCTACGCGCCGAGGGAGGACCATCGGAGGACACTGGGCAATGTTGTCCTCGACCCCCTGTTCACGGGCGCAGATGTGGCAGTGGCGTTTACAGGTAGATTATATAAATCCCTTTGCCATAATCCATACATCAACATGCCAACTAGGCAATTGCTGTAACACATGTAGCTTATATAATCAATTTGCAATAAATCACCTCACATCATCACTGTGCACATTATGCCACTTCTGAAATTATTAGTTCTTGATATCTGGCTACTATAAGATAAAAATATGACAATGCTGCATATATCCTGGCATCAAAATGCCGTAGTAAAGTTTAAGAGCACAGGGAGGAACACCTACCTCCCCATACTGGCACCATCTTGGTATATCAATAACAGTCCCTGATTCTTCAGGGGGCACAGTGTTTCTGCGCTTCTTCTTAGACATTGCATGGAATCCTAAAAACAGCCTGAGAATGATCCGGACCTCCTCTGAAGATCGCCCCATGACCTGCTAGCAGATTTTGTATGTAAAGAGCCCCCCAAAGTATTGGCCATGATGGGGACCAGACATGCCCTGCTGCCATCAACATGAGGGCCACCCTAGGTGCCTCTCACAGGTAATGCTCAACAAGCAGCTGCCCGCTACCACGTGGTGTAGATGGTAAGCTCCAAGTCAAGCCAAGCCCATCCTCACTCTACGATCACCCTAAGCAGAACGGCTCTGCCGTAGATTTCTTCTTTAGCCTGAGTCACACATCTACAAGGCTCACTGCAGACTACCAGCTGCCACCCGTGGGGCTCTCCCTGCTGCCTCAGGGAGAAGAGGCCTTGCTCTTTGCTTTGGTACGTTGCCCAGCTGCTTCCGGCCATGATGTTAGACTCCGGTAGGCCGCGTAGGATGCTGTTCAACGCCGGTGACTCTTCCTCACTAGAGAGCCAATGGGTCTTCCTCATGCTGCCTGGACAGGGGGGTTTCTCGCCCCAGAGATTCAGACAGGCAGTACTTCTGCTTTGGCCAGTTGCTGGGTGATGCCTGGAATTTTTGCGGCGCTCGATTCGTGGGTGGCGGCTGCTCCTGGCTTTCCCTCCTCTCTTGAGCTCATGTCGCCATGGATGGAGGCTCAGCCAAGAACTCGGGTCTGTGTCGGTGACAGCTGCCATTAATGTTGCAAGTACGCGGGCCTTTTGCAATTAAGGGCCCAGGTGATCCATTTTGCCCCAGCACACTGGGAACTTCTAGTAAAGTGAATGCTCCCCGCAGTATCCAATAGGCACAATCTTCCAGGCGCAAGGTCTGTTTTTAGGCTGGAAAATACAGCGCTGACCAGCCCTTGTTTAAACATTTGGTGAAAGAAATTTGCAGTCCTTTCTCCTCCTCCTGACAGGAGCAGCAACTGCAGACTGTCCCACCCTGACCTCACACAATTCAGGGCCAGCGCTCCTCACAGAGCTCTTCTGCTTCCCCACCAAGTAGATTAGTTTTAGACCCAACAAGGATCTTTCCTGTACTCTTTTGAATCCCTGAGACTTCCAACAGGAGGCCAGCACACACAAGCCCTTGGAGATTCTTCACAAGCAGGATACCACCACAGGGGAAAAAGTCAGTCCTTTTCCTCCACCGCAGACATAAGCAGCAACTGCAGACCAACCCGCCCCTCACACAGACAATGCAGCGCTCCTCACACAGTCCATCTGCTTTTCTTCTTGGTAGGGTCCTCTTGTTCCTTAAAGCAATCTAATGTCCTGAGGTTTTAGGTGTAGTACCTATAACCCATGTTGTCATTGTTCTTTTTGTGGCAAGGGTCTCTGAGCCCAGACCAAACCACTCCTGTCCTCCCTGGTGCAGCATGACTACAGGGGGCGGTGACAGAATTGTGAAAAAGGAGACATATCCTATTGAAGTGCAAGCAAAACTCATCTCACCACTCTCAATGCAGACCAGGTCTATTCAGCCCTGTTATGAGTCACACAGGCAAGGCAGGGCACATTGCAAGCCCCCCATTGACTGTCTCGAGTGAACGCACAACCATAGGTCCTCCACTCAAACACCAGATGCTGAATACACAAACAGCCAGGGGCACAGAGAATGGGAAAGCAAGAAAATGTGCACTTCCTAAAAGTGGCATTTTCAAACACAGAATTTAAAAACCACCTTTAACAAAAGGTGTGTTAATACTTTCTGAGTTCAGAGAGCTTAAACTAATTTTTTCCAGCTTGTCCCTATAGAAAGCTAAACATGTAAAATGTTATAGCACAGCCCCACCTGTACCCCTAGAGGACAGATAGGCTTTCATTAGTGTAAAACGAAATACACAGTATTTCACTATGAGGACATGTCACACACACCAACAATACTTGTCCTACCTTTCACATACACTGCACCCTGCCCATGGGGGTAATTTGGGATTATCTTAGGGGTGCTTTAGATGTAAGGAAAGGGAAGGTTTGGGCCTGGATAGTGGGTGCTCTTGCTAGGACAACATGGCTGTTTAGAACTGCGCGTACAGACACTACGGTGGTAGGTCTGAGACACTTTTACAGGGCTTCTCGTGTGTGTGGAACAACCAGTGCTGCAAGCCCAAATGTATTGTCTGATTTACAGGCCCTGGCACACACTGTGAACTTTACTATGGACTTACCAGTAGATCAAATATGCCAATCATGGATAACCAATCATTGTTACAATGTATACAGAGGGCATAGGGACTTTAGAACTGATCATAGTGGTAAAGTGCCCAGAATCCTATAGCCAACAGTCACCAATTGTTTTTACTCAAAAATAGGTTTTATTTAAAAGAGTTTGTGACCCTGTTTGCAGGGACTAAATTTCACAAGAGTTGAACTTTGCTTTATTTTAAAAGCTAACCTTTATTAATTCTTAAATTAGATAAATCAAAAAAACTGTAGAGTCATACCCCATGATGACTCATAGGAAAAGTAAAAGTAAAATGGTTCTTCATGCTGAGCACAAAATACGTTTTGAATATCAAGCAAGTTTATTCTACAACCATGCAAATTAAATGGAATCAGAATTTTTGTATGCAATATTCATACTCTTCTCATAGAAACAAAGCTGTCATACGCTATTTACATCTCGATGTTTTCAGCATTTTTTAATCGCTCTTTCTTTTATGTTACAAA
The DNA here is from genome assembly GCF_964263255.1 of Lissotriton vulgaris. Taxonomy (NCBI): domain Eukaryota; kingdom Metazoa; phylum Chordata; class Amphibia; order Caudata; family Salamandridae; genus Lissotriton; species Lissotriton vulgaris. The sequence continues at coordinate 38,055,648 of NC_141690.1, forward strand.
ACCCTAGAGGGGAGTAATTAATCACTCATTTTAATCATGTTGTTAATTATGGAATAAAACCTCTTAAGACACTTTCAATGTTCCATGCATTTTAAATCCAAGGTTTTGATTGCTTTCACAGCTACAGTGCACCAGAAAAATGATTTGGCAACCTCATGAAGATCCCCTTGCAGCGAAATATTCCTTTGTGCTATGCGACAATCAATGCACTCGCACATATATCTTAAAGTATTTTAGGTCACATTTCATCTAACATTTAATACAATAGCTAACCTCTCTTTAGATGACGTGATTGTAAAGTATGCTGTTGATACCGTGCACTTTCAGACTCCTCATCATTGATGAAGGACAAGATATCACCTGAAACGCACCTTAAAAGAATGTCTAGATGAAATGCATATTTAAAAACAGGAAACATAATCCATATTTGGAGAAAAGAATGATATGCCGATTGATTGCATTGACGAGTAAATATACCATTCCGGTTCTGCAACAATCTTCTAGAAAATAGTCAACTTCCAGGCATTTCACATGAATCCTTGCACTTATGTCCCGGTGCACTGTGTACCACCACTGCGGTATATTCACCTGCATCCTGGAAGCTAGTGAGAGGGGTTGGTGGGCTCTTGGATTACCTAGCAAAGCACAAAAGACCATGTGATGCATTCCAATCATTACTGTTTTCTGAATTGTGTTCCAGCAGGGCGCTGGTGTCAGAAGTTAAAGATAGCAGAGATGGCAATGGATAACCTCATCTCCAGACAGACTTGGCAGGCCATCAGGGGAAACATGGACGTGCTCTGCTAGTAAATGTACCTTATCCAAGACATAAACTGAGATATGAAATTCGCTACGCTAAATTTAGACCTTACCTTGGCTTCCAAATTTAGCACTTAAGGGGCCAGATGTAGGTAGCCAAATACCGGTCGGTAACGGCCGAAAGTCGGTAATTTCGGCAGTTACCGACCGGTATTTGGAATTTGAGATGTAGGAGGCAAAATTTTTCCCATTTGGTAAATATGAGTCGGTAATCTACCGAATCAGTATGTACCGAAGCCCTATTTACCGTTTTCTTATTTACCGAATGGGTAAATAAGAAATGGTAAAAAATGTCCATCGAGATGTAGGAAACCCAAAAAATACCGAATTCCATGAAATTCGGTATTTGAGAGTCGGTAATCAGGATTTACCTACATCTGGCCCATGGTCGTTTATTTGCCTGCTGAAAGTTGTTGAGGGGAATAAACACTCCAAGATTATACTCACAATGTAGTCATGTTTAAAGGATCACAGACTCCGAATTCCAATGTATGGATTTTATTATAAGGTCAAAATTAATAGAATATACACACATCGAAGAATCAATGAATATAGGTACATAGAAATGAATACAGAGCCGAACCTACTCATATAATTATTTCGGCACAAAAGGCAGAAAGTGACAAATTCAAGAAGTAAAATACAACACAGGATGGAGGCTGAATCTAGTTCCTTGTTCATTAGGAAGGAAAGCATGAATTATTTTTCCCTACACTACTCTCATCAATGTTCCTGACTGAATACACTAACTTCTTCCTAAAGGTGTCAGCACATGTAGACTTCCTTAGAAGTACTCACGTCAAATGGGTCAAGATAGCTCAAGGCTATGGAGCTCGCTCTTAAAATGCTTCTTCTCCTCCGAAAATCTAGAAGTCTGATTTTCTGTCCCTGCGCATCATATAAAAAGACACAATTCACCCCCCTCCGAAATGTATGACATGACAAATTATTTCACTTGCAAGGTTTCGCAGTAGCTCTCCATTTCTTCTTTAATTAAATCTTCTTGTCTTCTAGTGGCCAACAGGTTCAGATAGGCGAGGCACGGAAGATTTCCTCCCCTCTCGCTTCTCAGACTCTCCAGTTCCAGTTATCTCCTTAAACTAAACTAAATATAATGAGGTTGAATTCCTGTACCTGTAATGGGGCGAGGGCATACTGTTCTGGCAAACAAAAGAGATACATTTAATTATTTCTTCAGCAACCAGGGCTTTCGAAACTGTCAACAACTTATAATTCTAGGCCTACTTTGCGGGCAACTTTAACACACACGATTACATTTATATGAATATAATGTCATCCTGCACAAATGAATACAGAAATGATGGCGTCTCTAATACATGTAAATTCTATCTAAAGGTGCACATTACATTTCTTGTTTAAGATGTGTTCCCATGCATCCATCATGGATTCTGATTCATGTCCACATTTACCAACACTGGTCGACCTGAGAATGCGTCAAAATGCTACGCCTCCCCAGGGGGGGGCGTAACGAGGAGAAGTATGTTTATTTATTTGTTCCTCTTTCTATGTGTACTGCATTCTGCAGCATACATAAAAAGAGGAAAATTCCTCAGGGGATTTTTTTTTATCCTCCTTACAAAGTAGTCACCCTTGCACTGTGCCAGTGCTAGGCAGCCAAAAAAGCACCAGCAGATGTAAAGGGCAAAATGCTTCATATTATGTTAAATATGGTGCATTCCTACCCATTCCACTTCACTGTTGCTTACTCCACTGAGTTAAAGCTACATGAATATTAGCCCCTATGTGTTTGAATGTTCTTTTTGTATAGTTACACATCCGTTGCAATGCAATGCAAATGGAATAAAATGTGGATTTGGTGTTAATCACTAAGCAACTAAATTATAGCTATTTTATTAGCTTTAGGAAACCTTCAACAATTTACCGTTAACCCTTATACTCTTTTGCAGATATTTGCATCTAGAGGATACCCCACTAAAATATATGATTGAGACTGAAACTAGGAGCTGTCGTGTTGCAGAAGAACCTCTGCAATAAATAAATGAACTCAGACTTCTATGACAGACATATTAATGCTTAGTGAGATATTTATTGGACTGTACCAAAATGCAGTGCATTACACCAGATATATGAAGAAACTCAGGGCTATGCAAAGTGGCCTTGCTTGGCTCCATAAGTCTCATCTTTTATTTGCTCTGCTCTTGCACCACGTTCCATGGTGCAAGAGCAATGCAGCTAAGCTCATAAACATGGCCATTTGATTTTCCCAAGATTATTGAAATATGTAAACATATCTACATAGCAAGTGAATTAGGGCCAGATGTATGAAGCTGAAATGGGTTCACAAAGGCCGAAATTTGCAGAATTTTCAGCGTTTGCGAACTCATTTGAGCAAAATGGTATGTATGCAGCAAATTTCAGTGCAAAATAAGGAATCGCAAAATTGCGATTCCTTATTTTGCAATTGCATTTCAGGAATCTCAATATTTGCGATTTCTTAAATGTAATGTATGTATTCAAATTGGTGGTAATTTGCGAATTTCTTGAAAAATGCCAATTTTTGCATTTTTCAAAGTGCCATGTGATGCACATACATGCCCTTAGGGCATACATGTGCCCCACATGTGCACCCATGCTTATTTCAGGGGTGCAACAGGGTATTCTTTGGACACCCCTGCACCCTTGAAATGATTCTCAATTTGCGAATAGCAAATTGCGAATCGCAAATTGAGAAAAATTTCACATTCATTCCTGTGGGCCTCCTGGCCGATAGAAATGAATGGGAAATTATTCCTTAATTGAGATAAGCAATTTGCTAATCGCAATTAAGGAATTTTAAGAAATCCCTAAAAAATTGCAAATTTCTACATACATACCATTTTGCAGTTCTCAAATTGCGATTCCTTAAAAATCACTATTTGAGAATCGCAAAAGTGTATCTTGATACATCTGGCCCCTTATGACTTAAGTTGTCTTACCGGCATTATACACTAAGGTTTTTTTGGCACTCAGACCGCAGAGGAGGTGCCCTAACACCTAAAGTTATGTAATAAGGCAAACAGTTGATTATGCAGAATTGTCCCATGATTTAAATGGTCCAGTCATCACAGGCCAAAACGCAACGGCTGGCAATGCAGTAACACCTTTTATTTACAGTGAATACAAGTGCTAAGAGTGGTATATAAAGTTCTAGATAGCAAGCAATTAATAATTGTCACAATAATGTTTGCTGCCAGTTTCTTTGTGAAAAAAACTTCTCAAAACAATGTGTATGAGCTGGTAGCCACCCAGATCAATATACCAGACTTGGCCCCCTTCAGATTAAGGACCTCGTGTCTTATCAGCAATAGTGCTTTTTCTTGGATGTTTTCTTTTTGTAACACTTGCTATAGGACACTTAACATTATTTACAAACTGAAGGCGCCTAGAAAGGGGAAAATATGTTGGCCGGCTAACGGCAGGTCACGGGTGCACCGGAGGTGTGTGGCCTGAAATAATGTTGCAGAGTTTGTAGCGATTCGAGTGATGCAAATTGTGGAGCTTTAAAGCAGAGAAAACGCTGATGATAGTGTAGGTTTGGTAACTCTGTGGATGTAAAACCTACGACTGAAGTGGTGCGGTGCGGCGGCGGGGAATCCTGTAACCGCATTTGGAGATTTGAAGCTGGAAGGGGGAGTGGAAACATGCGCAGAGCAGCAGTGGGTCAGAGCGGCGCTGGAGTTACGCTGGGGGCATCAAGCGGCTGCTAAGGATCTGTTTCAAGGAAGCGGATGAGGAAGCGGACGAGAAGGTGACAGGGTGAGTGAGGTTGGAAACGAGGGAGACACCAGTAGTTTGGAGGACCAGCTCGGGGGTTTGAGGTAATGGAACTTCCACAGTTTGTTTCACGATCTGCTAAGGAGCCGGGAGCAAGGGTGGTGAAAAGCTCTAAGGAGGTAGCGGAGAGAAGTGGGAAGGGAAAAAAAACGCTAGTACTCCCAAAGCAAGCAGGGGGAGACTTAAAGGTGTCTCCAGATGTACATTGAGGAGTGAGGTGAGAAGGGGAGCAGCAGAGTGTCCTGAACTGTGGAACTTTTCAACTGAATGTGAGAAGTTATGAGGAGTAAAAAACAAGGTGGTAAAGGTGAAGAGTATTTTGTCTAGTAAAGATCTTGCAGGTCAATACAAATTGGAAAAAAGAGAGCTTTTGGAGTGTGAGGCGAAAGTGACCCTGTCTCTTAGGAGGTATTTCAAAGTGCTACCAAACACCCTGGTATTAAGGGATAGCATTATGATAAAAGCAGTGGAACCCCAACAGAAAAACTAAAAGGAGGGTGGGCAAGTTGCAGGTGTGGTGAACCTCGGGGACTGGTCAGCGCATCTGAGTCCTAATCGCTTTCAAGTGCTAGCCACTGACATGGGGGAGCTTGGGGTGACGTCTGTGGATGTGGCGTCCTCAAATGATCAAGAGGGAAATGTAGGGAGGAAAATTACGATGAGGAGGGTAACTCTCTAAACACTGAAGAGGGACAGACTGAGTCGCAAACAGAGATGCAAACAGACATGAGGGTAAACATGGAGAGTGGGACCTCCTCTATAGGTATGTTGTTTACGGCCCTTACTACCCTGATTCGCGAAATGTGAGATCGTTTTGAAATATCGGAACTGAACCCGAAGGACAATCGGTCTGCTTGTGAATTGGTCGAGAAAAAGAATGATGATTTGAACGGGAGGACACTCGCATTGGAAGCAGAGGTTAGAGATCTTAGAGACGAAGTACAGGTTAACAGGAAGGAGATTGAGGGGCATAAGGCTAAGGAGAGAGATCATGAAGACAGAGTGGAAACATTAGAGAACTACCAAAGGAGAAATTATTTTAAACTCCTAAAACTACCTTAGGGTAAAGAGGGAGGAGATATTAAAGGATTTGTGATACAGTTGCAAAGAAGAGAGCTCCAGCTGGAAGAAACAGAAGAAGACATAGCCCGAGACAATAAGAGGATACATAGAGACCCCTTTAGGTAAAATACGAACAAAACAAAACCTAGGCTTAATCTAATAAATGTTCTTACTTATACTTTGAAAGAAAAGATTTTTGGCCAAGACTCTGAAGAAAAAAGTACTTGAAGTAGACGGTGTAAAGAATTGAGCCACTAAGGAATGTAGGTGCTTCAGTCCAACTAAAGTTTCCAGCCCTTCTCAAAGTGACGCTAAATAAAATAAATCACTCTTTTTGCTTTGTTGAAGAAGAAGATACGTTTATTGATCAGGTAGATTTAGGGAAGGAGCATGTAAATGAATAGGAGGATATATGGATACTACTTTCTTTTTTTTTTTTTGCTAGCCACACACCAAGGGGGACACTCATAGGGCATATTGCCATGGACAGTTGGTTTGAGTTTTCCAGTATGCATGGATTTTTCTGGGAGGGGGTTTGGGGAAAATAAAAAAAAACAAGAATCATTTACCTCCGATGTTTTGTTTTACGTCACAGGACATGGGTGTTGAGTGTGGAAGTTTAGAGGATGACGGGGAATAGTAGTAAAGAGCTGAAAGTTTTGTATTGGAATGTTAATGAACTGCAGGTAAGGGGTAGGAGAGATAGAATAATGCAATATTTGAAGGATTGTTCGGCACAAATTATTATTTTACAAGAGACACACTTGACGGAAGAGGGTAGGGAGATTTTTAATGCACAGGGATGGTTTGCATATGCAATGTATGCGAGACAGACAGCAGTTGCTAAGGGGGTAGCAGTATTAGTAAAGCATAGTATGAATATTTCGATAGAAGGAAATGTCTCAAGTATTTCAGGAAGATGGCTAAATGTTAAGGTGAAGATTTATGGGTGGAATATTATATTGGTAGGATATTATGGTCATAACCAGGATGAAACTGGTCCTTTAGAGAAATAGCAAATGCATTGCTTGGTTGTATTGGCCAGATTATTATGGCAGAAGATTTCAATATAGTGTTGGACCATAAATTAGATAGATCTTTAAATAGCGGAGCAGCAGTCAACCCCAAGATATCGGATAGAGTATGTTTAATGATGCAGCAGTGGGGTTTGTGCGATACATGGAGATGTAAGGTAGGCTCAAAAAAGGGTTTTAAATATTATAATAAAAAATATAAACACAAGTCCCAAATAGATTCTTTTTTAGTGGATCGTGCAATTAAGGATGATGTTGTAGAGGATGAACATATTGGGGTAACCTTTCAGACTATTCAGCCATCCTATTGTGTGTGAGGGTATGGGAGAGAACAACAATTTCAAGATGGAGGCTGTATCGTACGATTTTGTGTGAGTCTGAGACGATTGACATGTTAAAGGAGGAAACCAAGGAATTTTGGGGGGAAAATCAGGGTTCAGCCAAGATAGGGATTGTTTGAGATGCTTATAAGGCATTTTTAAGAGGTAGGCTTGGCACTTTAACTGCAGGAAAAAGAATAATATATTATAAAAACGTTTTGGAGTTAGAAGAACACATTTGGAAATTGGAAGCAGATATAGTAAGAGCAGGATATTGGGAAAGCTGAGAGAAGGAGAGAGAGGAAATAATAAATGTGAAAGTACGTCTGTCTGGCAATTTAAGGGAAAGAGTCAAGGAGAAGTGTGAAGCCAGCCATTTGGCACATTTCGAATATGGGGAGGGTTGTAGCAAACTACTAGCCTGGAAGGCGAAAATTTAGCAGGTCAGAAATCTGTTTGAAATAATTAGTCAGGAAGGGATAGAGGCGGTTATAAGTGATGGTAGTGGAATAACTCTAGCCTTTCAGGAGTATTTTGGAAAGGAATGTAAGGAAGACTTGGTTGTTACGGAGAGGGATGTGCTAACCTGGTTAGATGACATGGAACCGTTATCAGAAGATAATATGAGGACACTTAATAGGGAGTTCTCTGTTGAGGAATTGGAAGAGGCTATTAGGTAAGGAAAGAAGGGGAAGGTGCCTGGGCCGGATGACCTTCCAGTAGATAGGTACAAAGTACTGGCTAGTGAGTTAACACCTATATTGAGACAGCTTTTTAATGCAGCTTTCTTGTTTGATTTTGAGTTACCGGAGTCTTGGAAAGAGGCAAATATAACGCTAATCCTAAAACTTGGCAAGTCATCAAAAAATGTAGAATCGTATAGGCCTATCTCCCTTTTAAATGCCGACTACAAGCTCTTTGCGAAAGTGATAGCAGTGAGGTTAAATATGGCAATGCCTAAATTAGTACATGAAGATCAGAAGGGATTTATCAAAGGCAGAACTCTGAAGCAGTTGACATACTCTCTGATAGGATCTATTAATATGGCTATGGCCTACAATCTCCCCTTGGCAGTAAGAGCATTAGATGCTGCTAAGGCATTTGATCACGTAATTGGGTATACCTGCAGACACTGGTGAAGCGCCTCAATTTGGGCATTAATTTTTGTAATATATTAAAAGCAATATATAAGGATCCAAATGCCCGAGTGTTAGTTAATGGAGTGTTGACACAACCAGTCCAGCTTAAGAGGCAGGGGTGCCCTTTGTCCCCACTTTTGTTTGATCTTTATATCGAACCTATGGCTAGAAAAATTAGGAGTAGTCAGGGTATACTGCCTTTTGAATTTCATGGCTGGAATAAACAGATTGGGCTTTATTCTGATGATATTCTGGATTTTACAACAAATTTACAGCAATTAATTGGGTGTCTATTGGGTCTAACAAATGACTTTGGGAAAATCTCGGGATATGGCATCAACAAGCACAAAACGGAAATTATGGCCTGGAATATGGAAATAGAGGGGTTGCAATGTAAAAAAGAAATAAGATATTTGGGGGTCAGGTTTACACAGAATATTGCAGATCTTACTAAGGTGAATGTTGATAAAGTTAAGAAGGAGGTTAATATGACTTTAAGAGGATGAATGCATCTCCCACTCACATTATATGGGTGAGTAAATGTTGTCAAAATGATTGTTCTGCCAAAAATAACCTTTTTATTTGAAACAATCCCCGTAACTTTTCAGAAAAAGTGGTTTATAAAATTACAAGCCGAAATTAGCTCATTTATTTTGGCGTCAAAAGGACCGCGACTCTCTTAGAAAAATTGAAACGGAGATTGATTAAGGGGGGCTTAGCACTGCCTGACTATTTTATTATTGGGAATTCCTCTTGAAGAATGGAAGGATGTTATTTGATAACCAGACAAACACAGAGATAGGTAGGATGTTTAAAGAAATGTTGAGAGAAGAGGAGGGAGCAGAATTGGGATTTATGTTTAAATTTGCACATTTGAGATATTTTAAGAAAGTTAGATTAAAGGTGCTGAAATCTATGGCTGAAGCATTGTATAGAATTAGATGAATTTTAATAATTCCGTACTTTAGTGGGTCATCCCCAATTTGGGATGCGCCAGGTTCTCCATCGTGGACTAAGGCTCTCTTAGCTCAACCACTCAAGGAGGAAGGTATTTTAAGATGGAAGCAGCTGTTCCCAGATCGACCTTTAGTTTTGTTGGTCTGGTGGGAGCCGGAGTTGGGTTTAGAGTGCTCAAGATTTAAATTCCTACAGATCCAGAGTTGGCACATGGCATCGGGCAAAGAAATAGGATGTTGAAATGAATTGGAGTATAAGCTTCTGTCCAGTTACGTGTTTAAAAAGAAAATTGCACTTTGGTACTAGTTGCTGCTTGAGATGGAGGACGGTGCTTTCACGTTACCTGAAGATCTGTGGAGGAGATGCTTGCCAGAGACTGCGCTGGAAAACCAATGGCAAGTATCTATATCTATTCTTTATAAAACAATTAAACCTGCATATCTCAGGAGTAATCATTTGTTCACCATGCATAGGGCCTATTGGACCCCACGAAGGCTGTCAGAATTTGGGTCAGGAGATGTGGTGGCATTCCCTAAGTGTGGTAATCCAAACGAAGATGATATCCACATGTTGATACATTGCCCGAAGATTCAATCATTTTGGGAGGCCGTGAGTAACTGTCTGAGTAATATCCTGAAAGTGAAGATCAAGGTAAGCATTGAGCTGATAATATTTGGGAAATTAGATCTGCAAGGTGGTGTTACTAAAGATGGTGTAAAGATACTATTTTATGCTATACTCTTGGTGCGCAGAGAGATTTGCAAACTCTGGGTATCTTCTGCTTCCCTAATGGAATGTGGCTGGCTGCAATCAATGAAACACATTGCTAAATTGGATACTCGGATCAGACGAGAAAGAGATATGAATTTTGCTCTTCCTTCCTGTCTTGGTGTAGTTAAACTTTGGGATATTTTAATATGGTTCAATGATTAGGTTGTCCATTTGCCTCTGCTAGTTTTAGTCTTTTCTGTGCAAGCAGAGGGACTTGGGGATTGGTTGATGGTTAAATAGAGGTTGAGGTCTCCCTGTAGGAATATGAGGGCGTTTTGGTGTTAGGTCTCACTCTGTGCTATCTTGCCATCCCTGTCCAGAATATCTGAGGTACGAAACTCAGGCTTGATTACGTTAGAAGAGGAATGAAAATAAGGCAAATGAGGACATACAAATATATATATATATTTTTTTTTTAACTGCAGGCGCCTACCAACCTATGTTTAAAGGTTACTTATTGAGTTTAATAACCTGATAAGTTAGTTGTTTACTTTATATTTGTAAACCTATAACTTTGTGGTGTACATATTTGTATTGTATTGTGTTCTTGCTTATGTAACAGTGAGACATTTTGCGTTTATGACATAGCAGTAAGTTTATAGTGAGTTTGCATATATGTCAATGAAGGGGGCAAGTGTAGGCTGAAAGTTTCAATTTGGAATAAGAGAAATTGGCCCAACATGGACTGCAATACAAGCAATTCATCATATGTTATAAAATTCATATCTAACCTTTAATAGGCCTTGTTTGACAGTCAACCTTCAAGAGGTAGCTTGTGTTCTCTGAAAGAGAGAATTAATATTGACAAAGTCTTAATAATAAAAATAATAATAATAATAATGATAATAATAATAATAATAATAATAATAATAATATTAATAATAATAATAATAATAATAATAACAACACGTTATTGGATTTGATACACAAACCATAACATTATATAACTAACAGTTATTATAAGAATCACAGAAATACATTTGACTAAGATGTCCGAAATACAATATCATTACTAAGAAACCATGATCTACTATGTATCACCAGGGAATTAAAACTCATTAATGTACTCAATCCCCCCTTGTTGTCCGCAACTTTAAAGCAGCTCTTAAAAAATTTGCCACACAATAAATAGTAAAAACATCAGTGGATAAAACAACAAGGCTACCCGTGCCTGCCTAAATCTAGCTTTTCTTAGCAGGCCTTTTAAAAACAGTTTACTGGGGAAGGCATAGTACGGGCAGAGTAAAACATACTGAAGTGTGTCCTGAGGAGACTTACTGTCGCAACCGCAGGGCCCCCTCTCCTCTGGATTTATAATAAAACCTGCAGGTACTGCCAATAAGTGATGGATATAATTTAATCTAAAGCGGGAGACCAAAAAGCCATCATTGGCACTTGTCATTAATGTTAAGTAAGGTTCTATGCCCTGTGATGTTTTAACTAATATGTGATCTCTCACTGAGTGTTTCCCCAGTTCGACTGTTTCATGCTGCGCCAAAGCAAATGCTCAATATAGTGTTTTGATGTTACTTATGTCTTTTGACTTTATTGTGTCTGGTTTGTCAAATGGGTCTGTACGACCTAAGTTAACAAATGAATCCCTGACATATTTCAGCCATGGAATTTTTTGCGCATGCTCCAAGGAGAGACATTCACGCACTACCATCCTTTTCAGAGCCACCTGGTCCTTAGTCCAGATCTTCAACCAACTTACTAGGGGCTTTACACCCACACTGTCTGAGATGTACCTCACCCCCAACTCCTCGTGTGCACAGTATGCTGGTGTGCTATGTGGGACTTTCAGCATACGTCTTATGTATGTATTCTCTTCACTTTATGTCGGTAGGTTTAACAAATTCCCACACCTCACCACCATACAGGACTTTGGCACAACAGATGGAATTATACACATTTAAAATCACAGCTGGGGTCAACACCCCAGCCTCTGGGCATATTTTGCAATTGAACCCGTGGATCTATTTAAGGTCAGACAATTTTCCTCTATTAGGTGTTTAAAATTAAGATGGTTATCAAAAAAGACACCCAGATAGGCAAAGGCTGGGACTTTACCCAAGGTGTATGAGCCTACGGGTTAATTATATTTTTACTAGGCTTCTTGCCATCTCCATCACATATGATTTTTCTAAATTAGAGGACATGTCCAAATCATTCATGAATTTCACGAATCCATCTATTAGAAGCTGAAAGGTATGTGGGGTGCAGGCCTAAAGCACAGCGTCATCTGCGTACAGCAGCACCGGAACTGTTCTGTCCCCTATTCTGTGTATGTCAGCCTCTATCTTCCGCAGGGTGGCATCGAGCCCATTAATATATATAGTAAACAAGAATGGCTCTAGGATACATCCTTGTCTCAGCCCACTAGAACACTTAAATGACTCTGTGACTTTTCCCCTCCTTCGTGTATCTTACAGCTGCTGTTGTGTTGGAATGCAGTGACTGAAGGATGTTTATCAAAGCTGCATCCACCCCAATCAAATAAAGTGTTATTATTATTATTATTATTATTATTATTATTATTATTATTATTATTATTATTATTATTATTAGTATTATTAATATTATTATTATTAGTATTATTATTAGTATTATTATTATGAAGTATTGACAAAGTCAGTATTTTTAAATCCATTTACCATAAAACGTCATTTGAATCAAGTCAAGCCAGCAGACTTAGCTGAATATCGGTTAAAACGTTTGTTTTCTGCTCTCCATGTTCCTAGGGACTCTTGCATAGGGTTAGTTATGAGAAATGTTCTGGGATGTATTATGGTGGGCTTGATTAAATGGATGCCACGCTCCCCTCTTTGACATGTTTTCTGATCCATAAAAATTGAAGATATTCTACATTTATCACATACAAATATCTCACATGAGAAAGAATGCAAATACACCACTTTTGTAAATTGTTAATTCAGCTTCTCCTAGAAGTAAAAAACACACTTGTCAGGAAGTAAGATATTAGCCATTATAAACACAGTCCTACTTTAGCTATTGATAAAAAGGTTAGTTCACCTCTAATCCGAATTTTTGGTCTTCTGATTTCAAACTTTTCAGTAATAACGGTCGCTTCCTGGACCTCCACCACGTCAATATCTTCGATTTCATTCATGTTAATGCACCCGGCATTCTTTCTCACAGAAACTTAAGTGCATATCATCAACAAATTGCGATAAATTATCGCTAAGCCCTGTTAGAGTTTTTTTTTATTGCTGGTGAAGTCCTGTTTTTAACGCCACGCTAGCGTCATATTATCAACGCGCCGCTACCCAGCGATAGCTAGCAATCTGGTATTAATGGATGGCTATAAATCCAGAGCAGTACAAAAATGGGGTTGGTCCGAGTTGGAGAGTTTCAAAAGGCTTGTAGAAAGCCAGTTATTTGGTTGGACACACAATCAACAACTTCATTATAGTTTACTTTAAAGTATATTCTCCATAAATTTAGACAATTTATTTCAAGATTCATTGGCATTTATTTAAGCAAAGTTTCAATCAAATTGCAGCCAATAGTTCATTTTGAGGACATAGCAAACATGTAATTGTAAACTCATTACATTCATAAATTCAAAAACGTGCTCTCGGTGAGAAGGGGAGGGGTGAGTGAAGTGAAGGGACACGGTAAAGGTGTAGTGACATTTTTATGGCATCATTTTACAGTTGAAAAGCCTTTACACTCAAATCAGTAAGCAAAGGTTCCCAATGTTCATCACACATAGAAGGCGAGACACAATCGCTTATTTGAGTCCTATGGTGTGAGGTAAGAAAAAGCGTAGTTCTACGTTTCGACCCCCGGTTACGCTAAAGGGTTGCTTTCAGCCTCATGTTGGGGTCTTCATCAGGAAAGGGGGAGAGCCTAGGGGGCAAGGTAAGAACTCAATTTAGTAACTATCAGTGATTGTGCGTTTTAAAATTCGTGACATTGGGGATGTGGTGGTACCTACATCAGAAGACGGTCGGCATCTGTACCGTCTTAAGCGGGGCCCTGGCACAGCTCCCGAATTTTTCTGAAATAAATTAACACTAGGCGTCAAGGTGCTAGTTTATGAAAAACTGCCAAGGGGTGGGCGGTCAAGCAGGACGGGACTTACTTTTCAACTGTACTTGTTGGCATAGTACCGGAATACGCTGTGGGATCGTTCCACACGCCCGGGGACATCAAGTGCTCCTTGGCTGTGGGAACAGAAAAGTAACGCATTGAGGTTAGAGGGGCGGGGGCACAGATGTTAGGCATTTGCCGCGAGAGGGATTAGTTTTTGGGTCTGCAGCCAAGCAGGAAAGGTTGAGGCTTTACCTTGAGACGGGACCGCAGTGGGTCGATTCCCATTCCAGCGGCGAGCTGCATCCGAGTGGTTACTCGCGGTGCAGTCGCTGGATGCCGGTAAAGGGAGAAGGGGCTCGTCTCAACTGACCAATCAGAGCGTGGAGAGGGCGGATCCGTTCCAAAGCTTAAGGGAGCGTCTAATCTGAATTCAGTTGGAAGTAATTGCAGCAAGGGGGAATCTAAAAACACCTTAAATCGTGTGTATGCATGGAAGGCCGTAGGCATTGAACAATAGACATTTCATTGTGACACATTGCACGTCCTAAACAGTAACATGTAGTATATCAATGTAACTCAATAACAAGGAATTTATAAGCACCTTATAGCAATGCAAATGTCGATGATCAGAAATCATTCATAATGAGTTGAGTGTGGAAGTTTAGAGGATGACGGGGAATAGTAGTAAAGAGCTGAAAGTTTTGTATTGGAATGTTAATGAACTGCAGGTAAGGGGTAGGAGAGATAGAATAATGCAATATTTGAAGGATTGTTCGGCACAAATTATTATTTTACAAGAGACACACTTGACGGAAGAGGGTAGGGAGATTTTTAATGCACAGGGATGGTTTGCATATGCAATGTATGCGAGACAGACAGCAGTTGCTAAGGGGGTAGCAGTATTAGTAAAGCATAGTATGAATATTTCGATAGAAGGAAATGTCTCAAGTATTTCAGGAAGATGGCTAAATGTTAAGGTGAAGATTTATGGGTGGAATATTATATTGGTAGGATATTATGGTCATAACCAGGATGAAACTGGTCCTTTAGAGAAATAGCAAATGCATTGCTTGGTTGTATTGGCCAGATTATTATGGCAGAAGATTTCAATATAGTGTTGGACCATAAATTAGATAGATCTTTAAATAGCGGAGCAGCAGTCAACCCCAAGATATCGGATAGAGTATGTTTAATGATGCAGCAGTGGGGTTTGTGCGATACATGGAGATGTAAGGTAGGCTCAAAAAAGGGTTTTAAATATTATAATAAAAAATATAAACACAAGTCCCAAATAGATTCTTTTTTAGTGGATCGTGCAATTAAGGATGATGTTGTAGAGGATGAACATATTGGGGTAACCTTTCAGACTATTCAGCCATCCTATTGTGTGTGAGGGTCTGGGAGAGAACAACAATTTCAAGATGGAGGCTGTATCGTACGATTTTGTGTGAGTCTGAGACGATTGACATGTTAAAGGAGGAAACCAAGGAATTTTGGGGGGAAAATCAGGGTTCAGCCAAGATAGGGATTGTTTGAGATGCTTATAAGGCATTTTTAAGAGGTAGGCTTGGCACTTTAACTGCAGGAAAAAGAATAATATATTATAAAAACGTTTTGGAGTTAGAAGAACACATTTGGAAATTGGAAGCAGATATAGTAAGAGCAGGATATTGGGAAAGCTGAGAGAAGGAGAGAGAGGAAATAATAAATTTGAAAGTACGTCTGTCTGGCAATTTAAGGGAAAGAGTCAAGGAGAAGTGTGAAGCCAGCCATTTGGCACATTTCGAATATGGGGAGGGTTGTAGCAAACTACTAGCCTGGAAGGCGAAAATTTAGCAGGTCAGAAATCTGTTTGAAATAATTAGTCAGGAAGGGATAGAGGCGGTTATAAGTGATGGTAGTGGAATAACTCTAGCCTTTCAGGAGTATTTTGGAAAGGAATGTAAGGAAGACTTGGTTGTTACGGAGAGGGATGTGCTAACCTGGTTAGATGACATGGAACCGTTATCAGAAGATAATATGAGGACACTTAATAGGGAGTTCTCTGTTGAGGAATTGGAAGAGGCTATTAGGTAAGGAAAGAAGGGGAAGGTGCCTGGGCCGGATGACCTTCCAGTAGATAGGTACAAAGTACTGGCTAGTGAGTTAACACCTATATTGAGACAGCTTTTTAATGCAGCTTTCTTGTTTGATTTTGAGTTACCGGAGTCTTGGAAAGAGGCAAATATAACGCTAATCCTAAAACTTGGCAAGTCATCAAAAAATGTAGAATCGTATAGGCCTATCTCCCTTTTAAATGCCGACTACAAGCTCTTTGCGAAAGTGATAGCAGTGAGGTTAAATATGGCAATGCCTAAATTAGTACATGAAGATCAGAAGGGATTTATCAAAGGCAGAACTCTGAAGGAGTTGACATACTCTCTGATAGGATCTATTAATATGGCTATGGCCTACAATCTCCCCTTGGCAGTAAGAGCATTAGATGCTGCTAAGGCATTTGATCACGTAATTGGGTATACCTGCAGACACTGGTGAAGCGCCTCAATTTGGGCATTAATTTTTGTAATATATTAAAAGCAATATATAAGGATCCAAATGCCCGAGTGTTAGTTAATGGAGTGTTGACACAACCAGTCCAGCTTAAGAGGCAGGGGTGCCCTTTGTCCCCACTTTTGTTTGATCTTTATATCGAACCTATGGCTAGAAAAATTAGGAGTAGTCAGGGTATACTGCCTTTTGAATTTCATGGCTGGAATAAACAGATTGGGCTTTATTCTGATGATATTCTGGATTTTACAACAAATTTACAGCAATTAATGGGGTGTCTATTGGGTCTAACAAATGACTTTGGGAAAATCTCGGGATATGGCATCAACAAGCACAAAACGGAAATTATGGCCTGGAATATGGAAATAGAGGGGTTGCAATGTAAAAAAGAAATAAGATATTTGGGGGTCAGGTTTACACAGAATATTGCAGATCTTACTAAGGTGAATGTTGATAAAGTTAAGAAGGAGGTTAATATGACTTTAAGAGGATGAATGCATCTCCCACTCACATTATATGGGTGAGTAAATTTTGTCAAAATGATTGTTCTGCCAAAAATAACCTTTTTATTTGAAACAATCCCCGTAACTTTTCAGAAAAAGTGGTTTATAAAATTACAAGCCGAAATTAGCTCATTTATTTTGGCGTCAAAAGGACCGCGACTCTCTTAGAAAAATTGAAACGGAGATTGATTAAGGGGGGCTTAGCACTGCCTGACTATTTTATTATTGGGAATTCCTCTTGAAGAATGGAAGGATGTTATTTGATAACCAGACAAACACAGAGATAGGTAGGATGTTTAAAGAAATGTTGAGAGAAGAGGAGGGAGCAGAATTGGGATTTATGTTTAAATTTGCACATTTGAGATATTTTAAGAAAGTTAGATTAAAGGTGCTGAAATCTATGGCTGAAGCATTGTATAGAATTAGATGAATTTTAATAATTCCGTACTTTAGTGGGTCATCCCCAATTTGGGATGCGCCAGGTTCTCCATCGTGGACTAAGGCTCTCTTAGCTCAACCACTCAAGGAGGAAGGTATTTTAAGATGGAAGCAGCTGTTCCCAGATCGACCTTTAGTTTTGTTGGTCTGGTGGGAGCCGGAGTTGGGTTTAGAGTGCTCAAGATTTAAATTCCTACAGATCCAGAGTTGGCACATGGCATCGGGCAAAGAAATAGGATGTTGAAATGAATTGGAGTATAAGCTTCTGTCCAGTTACGTGTTTAAAAAGAAAATTGCACTTTGGTACTAGTTGCTGCTTGAGATGGAGGACGGTGCTTTCACGTTACCTGAAGATCTGTGGAGGAGATGCTTGCCAGAGACTGCGCTGGAAAACCAATGGCAAGTATCTATATCTATTCTTTATAAAACAATTAAACCTGCATATCTCAGGAGTAATCATTTGTTCACCATGCATAGGGCCTATTGGACCCCACGAAGGCTGTCAGAATTTGGGTCAGGAGATGTGGTGGCATTCCCTAAGTGTGGTAATCCAAACGAAGATGATATCCACATGTTGATACATTGCCCGAAGATTCAATCATTTTGGGAGGCCGTGAGTAACTGTCTGAGTAATATCCTGAAAGTGAAGATCAAGGTAAGCATTGAGCTGATAATATTTGGGAAATTAGATCTGCAAGGTGGTGTTACTAAAGATGGTGTAAAGATACTATTTTATGCTATACTCTTGGTGCGCAGAGAGATTTGCAAACTCTGGGTATCTTCTGCTTCCCTAATGGAATGTGGCTGGCTGCAATCAATGAAACACATTGCTAAATTGGATACTCGGATCAGACGAGAAAGAGATATGAATTTTGGTCTTCCTTCCTGTCTTGGTGTAGTTAAACTTTGGGATATTTTAATATGGTTCAATGATTAGGTTGTCCATTTGCCTCTGCTAGTTTTAGTCTTTTCTGTGCAAGCAGAGGGACTTGGGGATTGGTTGATGGTTAAATAGAGGTTGAGGTCTCCCTGTAGGAATATGAGGGCGTTTTGGTGTTAGGTCTCACTCTGTGCTATCTTGCCATCCCTGTCCAGAATATCTGAGGTACGAAACTCAGGCTTGATTACGTTAGAAGAGGAATGAAAATAAGGCAAATGAGGACATACAAATATATATATATATATATTTTTTAACTGCAGGCGCCTACCAACCTATGTTTAAAGGTTACTTATTGAGTTTAATAACCTGATAAGTTAGTTGTTTACTTTATATTTGTAAACCTATAACTTTGTGGTGTACATATTTGTATTGTATTGTGTTCTTGCTTATGTAACAGTGAGACATTTTGCGTTTATGACATAGCAGTAAGTTTATAGTGAGTTTGCATATATGTCAATGAAGGGGGCAAGTGTAGGCTGAAAGTTTCAATTTGGAATAAGAGAAATTGGCCCAACATGGACTGCAATACAAGCAATTCATCATATGTTATAAAATTCATATCTAACCTTTAATAGGCCTTGTTTGACAGTCAACCTTCAAGAGGTAGCTTGTGTTCTCTGAAAGAGAGAATTAATATTGACAAAGTCTTAATAATAAAAATAATAATAATAATAATGATAATAATAATAATAATAATAATAATAATAATATTAATAATAATAATAATAATAATAATAATAATAATAACAACACGTTATTGGATTTGATACACAAACCATAACATTATATAACTAACAGTTATTATAAGAATCACAGAAATACATTTGACTAAGATGTCCGAAATACAATATCATTACTAAGAAACCATGATCTACTATGTATCACCAGGGAATTAAAACTCATTAATGTACTCAATCCCCCCTTGTTGTCCGCAACTTTAAAGCAGCTCTTAAAAAATTTGCCACACAATAAATAGTAAAAACATCAGTGGATAAAACAACAAGGCTACCCGTGCCTGCCTAAATCTAGCTTTTCTTAGCAGGCCTTTTAAAAACAGTTTACTGGGGAAGGCATAGTACGGGCAGAGTAAAACATACTGAAGTGTGTCCTGAGGAGACTTACTGTCGCAACCGCAGGGCCCCCTCTCCTCTGGATTTATAATAAAACCTGCAGGTACTGCCAATAAGTGATGGATATAATTTAATCTAAAGCGGGAGACCAAAAAGCCATCATTGGCACTTGTCATTAATGTTAAGTAAGGTTCTATGCCCTGTGATGTTTTAACTAATATGTGATCTCTCACTGAGTGTTTCCCCAGTTCGACTGTTTCATGCTGCGCCAAAGCAAATGCTCAATATAGTGTTTTGATGTTACTTATGTCTTTTGACTTTATTGTGTCTGGTTTGTCAAATGGGTCTGTACGACCTAAGTTAACAAATGAATCCCTGACATATTTCAGCCATGGAATTTTTTGCGCATGCTCCAAGGAGAGACATTCACGCACTACCATCCTTTTCAGAGCCACCTGGTCCTTAGTCCAGATCTTCAACCAACTTACTAGGGGCTTTACACCCACACTGTCTGAGATGTACCTCACCCCCAACTCCTCGTGTGCACAGTATGCTGGTGTGCTATGTGGGACTTTCAGCATACGTCTTATGTATGTATTCTCTTCACTTTATGTCGGTAGGTTTAACAAATTCCCACACCTCACCACCATACAGGACTTTGGCACAACAGATGGAATTATACACATTTAAAATCACAGCTGGGGTCAACACCCCAGCCTCTGGGCATATTTTGCAATTGAACCCGTGGATCTATTTAAGGTCAGACAATTTTCCTCTATTAGGTGTTTAAAATTAAGATGGTTATCAAAAAAGACACCCAGATAGGCAAAGGCTGGGACTTTACCCAAGGTGTATGAGCCTACGGGTTAATTATATTTTTACTAGGCTTCTTGCCATCTCCATCACATATGATTTTTCTAAATTAGAGGACATGTCCAAATCATTCATGAATTTCACGAATCCATCTATTAGAAGCTGAAAGGTATGTGGGGTGGAGGCCTAAAGCACAGCGTCATCTGCGTACAGCAGCACCGGAACTGTTCTGTCCCCTATTCTGTGTATGTCAGCCTCTATCTTCCGCAGGGTGGCATCGAGCCCATTAATATATATAGTAAACAAGAATGGCTCTAGGATACATCCTTGTCTCAGCCCACTAGAACACTTAAATGACTCTGTGACTTTTCCCCTCCTTCGTGTATCTTACAGCTGCTGTTGTGTTGGAATGCAGTGACTGAAGGATGTTTATCAAAGCTGCATCCACCCCAATCAAATAAAGTGTTATTATTATTATTATTATTATTATTATTATTATTATTATTATTATTATTATTATTAGTATTATTAATATTATTATTATTAGTATTATTATTAGTATTATTATTATGAAGTATTGACAAAGTCAGTATTTTTAAATCCATTTACCATAAAACGTCATTTGAATCAAGTCAAGCCAGCAGACTTAGCTGAATATCGGTTAAAACGTTTGTTTTCTGCTCTCCATGTTCCTAGGGACTCTTGCATAGGGTTAGTTATGAGAAATGTTCTGGGATGTATTATGGTGGGCTTGATTAAATGGATGCCACGCTCCCCTCTTTGACATGTTTTCTGATCCATAAAAATTGAAGATATTCTACATTTATCACATACAAATATCTCACATGAGAAAGAATGCAAATACACCACTTTTGTAAATTGTTAATTCAGCTTCTCCTAGAAGTAAAAAACACACTTGTCAGGAAGTAAGATATTAGCCATTATAAACACAGTCCTACTTTAGCTATTGATAAAAAGGTTAGTTCACCTCTAATCCGAATTTTTGGTCTTCTGATTTCAAACTTTTCAGTAATAACGGTCGCTTCCTGGACCTCCACCACGTCAATATCTTCGATTTCATTCATGTTAATGCACCCGGCATTCTTTCTCACAGAAACTTAAGTGCATATCATCAACAAATTGCGATAAATTATCGCTAAGCCCTGTTAGAGTTTATTTTATTGCTGGTGAAGTCCTGTTTTTAACGCCACGCTAGCGTCATATTATCAACGCGCCGCTACCCAGCGATAGCTAGCAATCTGGTATTAATGGATGGCTATAAATCCAGAGCAGTACAAAAATGGGGTTGGTCCGAGTTGGAGAGTTTCAAAAGGCTTGTAGAAAGCCAGTTATTTGGTTGGACACACAATCAACAACTTCATTATAGTTTACTTTAAAGTATATTCTCCATAAATTTAGACAATTTATTTCAAGATTCATTGGCATTTATTTAAGCAAAGTTTCAATCAAATTGCAGCCAATAGTTCATTTTGAGGACATAGCAAACATGTAATTGTAAACTCATTACATTCATAAATTCAAAAACGTGCTCTCGGTGAGAAGGGGAGGGGTGAGTGAAGTGAAGGGGACACGGTAAAGGTGTAGTGACATTTTTATGGCATCATTTTACAGTTGAAAAGCCTTTACACTCAAATCAGTAAGCAAAGGTTCCCAATGTTCATCACACATAGAAGGCGAGACACAATCGCTTATTTGAGTCCTATGGTGTGAGGTAAGAAAAAGCGTAGTTCTACGTTTCGACCCCCGGTTACGCTAAAGGGTTGCTTTCAGCCTCATGTTGGGGTCTTCATCAGGAAAGGGGGAGAGCCTAGGGGGCAAGGTAAGAACTCAATTTAGTAACTATCAGTGATTGTGCGTTTTAAAATTCGTGACATTGGGGATGTGGTGGTACCTACATCAGAAGACGGTCGGCATCTGTACCGTCTTAAGCGGGGCCCTGGCACAGCTCCCGAATTTTTCTGAAATAAATTAACACTAGGCGTCAAGGTGCTAGTTTATGAAAAACTGCCAAGGGGTGGGCGGTCAAGCAGGACGGGACTTACTTTTCAACTGTACTTGTTGGCATAGTACCGGAATAGGCTGTGGGATCGTTCCACACGCCCGGGGACATCAAGTGCTCCTTGGCTGTGGGAACAGAAAAGTAACGCATTGAGGTTAGAGGGGCGCGGGCACAGATGTTAGGCATTTGCCGCGAGAGGGATTAGTTTTTGGGTCTGCAGCCAAGCAGGAAAGGTTGAGGCTTTACCTTGAGACGGGACCGCAGTGGGTCGATTCCCATTCCAGCGGCGAGCTGCATCCGAGTGGTTACTCGCGGTGCAGTCGCTGGATGCCGGTAAAGGGAGAAGGGGCTCGTCTCAACTGACCAATCAGAGCGTGGAGAGGGCGGATCCGTTCCAAAGCTTAAGGGAGCGTCTAATCTGAATTCAGTTGGAAGTAATTGCAGCAAGGGGGAATCTAAAAACACCTTAAATCGTGTGTATGCATGGAAGGCCGTAGGCATTGAACAATAGACATTTCATTGTGACACATTGCACGTCCTAAACAGTAACATGTAGTATATCAATGTAACTCAATAACAAGGAATTTATAAGCACCTTATAGCAATGCAAATGTCGATGATCAGAAATCATTCATAATGTCACAAATAGTTTAGAAGCACTTACGTACGGATGCTAAAAGGACAGTGATACATTTGGAAACACCTTGACATCAGAAATGGCAGTTATAAGGGATCATTCATAAGTACATCAAAACTAAAAAGCACGCCTATGTATGGATGGTCATAGCAGCAGACCTGGAGTAATTTGGAAAGCCAGACATTACATTGTGACAAATTGCATGTCAATAACAATGTATATCCCATACTCAAATTAGACACAGAAGGGCGATTACTGTAAGGGAGAGGGCTCTATGGTGACACCCATTGTTCATTCTGGACATAAGCCGGCCATTTGGGAGAAATTTGCGTCAAGTTCATTTAGGCCTCTCCTTATGGTTTGAAATTTCTGCATCCATTTGCATTCCTTGGTGTTAAGGATAGAGGTCAAGTTGCCTCCCCGTGGTCCCAGACAGACTTTCTCTATCACTAACCAGCGTAGTGATTCTGGTGTATGGTTTCTTTCTTGAAAATGTTCCACCAGAGGGGCCCCGGTTGTGGAGCACCGGATTCTGCTGCAGTGCTGAAATATACGATTTTTGACTTTCTGTATAGTTTGACCTATATACATCAGGTCGCAGGGGCATAAAATTGCATAGATCACCCCACTGGAGTTGCAATTGGTCAGGGACTTAAGATTGATAGTGAAATCGTTATATTGTATTTGTTTGGTCTCCCAGCACATCGGACATGCTTTGCAGGAGGTACATTTAAAATGTCCAACAATTTCAGGTTATTTCCATAGGCTCTGGATCGTAGGTGTCTGTGGAGTTTCAAGCAATGAACATTGGGAACCTTTGCTTACTGATTTGAGTGTAAAGGCTTTTCAACTGTAAAATGATGCCATAAAAATGTCACTACACCTTTACCGTGTCCCCTTCACTTCACTCACCCCTCCCCTTCTCACCGAGAGCACGTTTTTGAATTTATGAATGTAATGAGTTTACAATTACATGTTTGCTATGTCCTCAAAATGAACTATTGGCTGCAATTTGATTGAAACTTTGCTTGAATAAATGCCAATGAATCTTGAAATAAATTGTCTAAATTTATGGAGAATATACTTTAAAGTAAACTATAATGAAGTTGTTGATTGTGTGTCCAACCAAATAACTGGCTTTCTACAAGCCTTTTGAAACTCTCCAACTCGGACCAACCCCATTTTTGTACTGCTTCACGGACCCAGGTCCTGAGTTCTTAAGGGCCTACCCCTTTTTGTACTTATAAATCCAGAGCGCCGGTGATAAAAATAAAACGCTAACGCTAGAAAAGTCGCATTGGGCCAATTATCTCCAAAAACGACCCGCAAATTGCTTTTAGGCCTGCATTTTGCAGGCTGGAAGAGTAAAAATGCACCATAAAAGGCCTCCCACCTGGAAAAAAAACACAAAAAACAAAATGGAGAACACGGCAGAGAGCAGGAGAGACATTGAGGATGCTGGGACCAGTGCTGAGCCAACAACCAACACCCCAGCAAGCCAGGAGGAGTAGAGAGAGTGCCAGGGGAAAGCCAAGAGGAAGAGGAACCCCAGGTTCAGCCACCAAGAAAATCAGGTCCTGTGTGCCCTGGTGGCTGAACATCAGCGGGAGCTGTTCATCAGAAGGACAGTGCCATTGTCAAGGAAAATAGACATTTGGGAAGACATCATGGCAAAGGTAAATGCTGTGGGAACGAGCAAGCGGAGGACAATGGGCGAGGTTAAGAAGCGCTGGAATGACAGCAAGAAGAATGTTAAGGAGAAGATAGCAGCCAACCGGAAGGCAGTAATGGCAACTGGAGGTGGTAGTCCAGGGCCCCTGCTGGAGCTGGATGAGCAGGAGGAAGGGTGGACAAAGTCATCACTGAGGAAACAGTGGTTGGAGTACTGGGTCGGGACACTGCTGAATGTGAGCAGACACAGCCACAGGGTGAGTACAAACAATGGAGTGGGTGAACAGGGGTGGATGGGCACAAATGGACACATGTACAATGTATAGCATTGCAGACCCACAATTACTGTGGTTCCGGTCCCAGATAGCCCTGTGCATGGTGGCATGGACACACATCACCTCATCCAACCTAAACATTGCAAGACACATATTGACGGACACACTGACATTGAAATGTGCTCTGAAAAGTCGGCAAAACACAGTCCAGGTATACCATCAGACCACTAAATAAGTGCGACATCACATAACTAGATGCCACATCACATAGAGACGCTGCATGCCGCCCAAAAGCACCCTTTGCACCATCACAATCCATATCTAATTCATCTTCACAAGGCCACATCTTTCATGTGCTAAAATTAGTATGCTGTGTAAATGTGACTGATCACGTGCACAAGTAAGCATGCCAACAACAAGCTCAGCACACCTGCAACATTGTACATGTGTGTGGCACATGTGCAAGGTTGTGTTTAGCCCTCTAAGTCACCCTTGATGGCCACCCACAACCTTGCACACGAGCGAGACATATGTGCAATGTCGCAGGTGTGCTGAGCTTGTTGTTGGCATGCTTACTCGTGCACGTGATCAGTCACATTCACACCGAATACTCATTTTGGCACATGGGAGATGTGGCCTTGTGAAGAAGATTTGGATATGTGTGGTGATGATGCAAGGGGGACATTGTGAAAACCCCATGTATTGCCAACTAAAATACCCCCTTGTCTGTACATGCTATGCAGTATGGTATACAGCAAGATGAGAAAGCAATGAGTGAGTCTGCACACCGGCAACACATTCAATGCCCTCCGTTGCAAAATGCAGTGCATGGCGGACCTCAAAATCCTTTCAGTCATTCTAAGTCTAATTACCTGCATTCACCTGTATTCCAGTACATAATATCCACCACCCTCCCCCTCCACACGTCAACGCCTGGCATGTAATATTTCCTCTTGCAAATGAAAAATTCTTTAGGTCTGACAAAGCAAGATCATGACATCTACCAATATCACCAACCTAGTCCCTCCCCCCTCACTATGATGCACAAGTGTACAAGCATAGGAAACTTGGCCCATTACTATGACATTTCGCCTCCACTACTTTGAAGATGAAGAACCATGTAGAAAGTGGAATAACAACCAATATGCAAAGCAGACCATATAAACAAACATCAGCATCACAAATAAATCCATCAAGAAGTCTATTTCACCCTTACACCTCACCCCAGGCATGTCACAACCCATGTTACTCTATACTCAATTCAATCCATCAACAGTGCGTAATCTGTGGTCCCCAGAAGGTAAACAACAAAAACCCATTAGACAGGCTGCAGCTTTACATTCACTCATCACGCATATCTCCAATGGGGTCGAATGGTCACATTAACTTGCTATGAAGGCTCTACCCTGTTCCCAGCTCTCCTGGCCGGTAGTGAGACAAAATATCGAAATTTAAATATCGATATACAGTAATATCGATGTTTTAATTTCGATGGTATAGAATATTGATGTCCAGAATATCGACAGACAGAATATTGTTTTTATGGTATGTATGTTACTAATATCGAAATTTAATAATATCGAAATTATGTTTAGTGTTTTGTATTTCATTATGTTGTTTATATGTTTGTTAAATATGTTATTAAATGTATGTTTGAAAATTAGTAATTTTGTTTACATTTTTGCGTTTTAGTATCAGAGCGGGTTTGTGGGTTTATAGGGGAATAGGGTGGGAAGTAATTTAATAATAATTAATTAATTATTAAATATTTTATAATATTTTTAAATAATAATTAATTGGTAATTAATTAATAATAAATAGTTAATTAAATTAATTAGAGTTAATGTGCTAATATAATAAATTTGTGTTATTGTTAATTAATAATTAATTGGTAATTAATTTATATTAATTAGTTAATTACATTATTAGAGTTAATGTGCAAATAAATAGAATTATTTGTTATTGGTAATTAATAATTAATTGATAATTAATTAATATTAATTAGTTAAGTACAATAATTGGAGTTAATGTGCTAATATATGTATTTTTTTAAATTGTTAATTAATAATTAATTAGTAATTAAATAATATTAATTATTTAATTGAGTTAATTAGTAATTTTTATTCCTACGCTATCCAACGCTTTCCCTACTGTTGCACCCTCTGGAGTAGGAATAGTAATTTTTACCCCTACGCTATCCAACCTTTTCCCTACTGTTGCACCCTCTGGAGTAGGAATAGTAATTTTTACCCCTACGCTATCCAACGCTTTCCCTACTGTTGCACCCTCTGGAGTGGGAATAGTAATTTTTACCCCTACGCTATCCAACGCTTTCCCTACTGTTGCACCCTCTGGAGTGGGAATAGTAATTTTTACCCCTACGCTATCCAACGTTTTCCGTACTGTTACACCCTCTGGAGTAGGAATAGTAATTTAAACCCCTACGCTATCCAACGCTTTCCCTACTGTTGCACCTTCTGGTGTGGGAATAGTAATTTTTACCCCTACGCTATCCAACGCTTTCCCTACTGTTGCACCCTCTGGAGTGCGAATAGTAATTTAAACACCTATGCTATCCAACGCTTTCCCTACTGTTGCTCCCTCTGGAGTGGGAATAGTAATTTTTACCCCTACGCTATCCAACGCTTTCCCTACTGTTGCACCCTCTGGAGTGGGAATAGTAATTTTTACCCCTACGCTGTCCAACCTTTTCCCTACTGTTGCACCCTCTGGAGTAGGAATAGTAATTTTTACTCCTACGCTATTCAACGCTTTCTCTACTGTTGCACCCTCTAGTGTGGGAATAGTAATTTTTACCCCTATGCTATCCAACGCTTTCCCTACTGTTCCACCCTCTGGAGTGATAATAGTAATTTTTACCCTTACGCTATCCGACCTTTCCCCTACTGTTGCACCCTCTGGAGTATGAATAGTCATTTTTACCCCTACGCTATCCAACCTTTTTCCTACTGTTGCACCCTCTGGAGTAGGAATTGTAATTTTTACCCCTACGCTATCCAACGCTTTCCCTACTGTTGCACCCTCTGGAGTGGGAATAGTAATTTTTACCCCCACGCTATCCAACCTTTTCCCTACTGTTGCACCCTCTGGAGTAGGAATAGTAATTTTTTCCCCTATGCTATCCAACGCTTTCCCTACTGTTGCACCCTCTGGAGTGGGAATAGTAATGTAAACCCCTACGCTATCCAACGCTTTTACTACTGTTGCAATATGTGTAGTAAGTATACATATTAATTTAGATATAAATCTCACAAATGCCCTGAAGCAAGGATGCCCACGCAGTCAGGAGCTTTTCAAACTGCATTTATTTTCGAAACCGGCATTATTTCTGCAAATGCAAAGTCTCTTACGCGTTTCAGAGCGCGATGGCTCCTTCGTCAGAGGGTGACGCTGAATGAACTGCAGAACTCGTCAGGGCGCCATTTGAGCTGCATGCTAATTAATTGCCATGTGGGTCTCACAGGTGAGTTGTCTTCAAAGCATGCTGGGACCCGTAGTTTTCTCTCCCGTGTGGGTGCCGTTCAACTGCAGTGTCTTTTCCTTCAATTGTTAAAATCCAAAGTGGGCTGCAGTAAAAAGTCAGTTTCCTTTCAATTAGCCTGTCTGCGCCTCGTGGTCCGATGATTCAAACCTTTGGCCCCATATTAAGTTCACGGTGGGGCATCCTTCTCGGCCAGGCTGCCGAGTAAATATAAATCTCACAAATGCCCTGAAGCAATATTAATTTAGATGTACACTTTTTAATTTATTTTAAATGTATATGTATTAGTTAATAATTTTTAAATATGTTTTAATGTTTTAATGTAATAATAGTAAAATTATATGTATTTTTAAATTATTTTTACATTAGTATTAATACATTAAAAAAACGATATATTTAATTTCGATATTTTTCTACTACGATATTTATTTTCCGATATTTTTGTACTTACCTTTATGAAGATATAACTCCGATATTTTTTCTGTCGATATTTTTCTGTTGATATTTTGGTATGTAGATATTCTGTCTGTCGATAATATGTCAGACATTCCTCCTGGCCCAGTGTTGATGTCACTCTCACTGTCTTGGTCTACCAATAGTCGAGCCAAATCTTCCCATGCCCTAGCCGCCTCAAGTGATCCCCTGCTCACCGTACCCTTGACCAGTAGTAGCCTAACTATCCCATCACACTCTGCCCATTTGGCGAACTCTCTCTTCTATCGATCTAAACTCGTGGCCCCACTCGCCCCCCAGTGCATCATAATTTCTATCATGGCCACTACCAATCCTAAAACTCGCTGCAATACTAGTCTGAGCTGTGTGTGGGAAGCAATGCAACATACAAGCCCCCAACGCCAGATCTACCTCCCTATCCATCACCACCTTCAATAGTGCCATCAATCTGGTCGAATAAGTAGCCAAAAGTGGTCACCACACTTATCATGCGAGGAAAGTTTGCCACTCTCCCCGATATCTAGGGCATTCGTCTGAGTCAGTGTTGAAACATGCATTGACTCTCCGCCGTCACAATGTAATACATACAAAAGATCCCATTGAAAGCGGGCGTTCCTGGTGCTACTCCACGGTTACTCTACAATGTCAGCCCAAGCCCTTTTCTGTATCTCTCTCCCTACATCTCCCTTCCATTGTCTATTAAGTGTGTCCAAAGCGGGCAGTTTCCCAAAAGCCATGCATGTACAGGCATGGGAGTGCCTCAAACTTCCCCTCTGCTGTCAATATGTCTTTGCACCCCAAAGACATCTCATTCCTGCTTGTTCTCCATTACAATGAGCACAAATAGTCACAGTGATTGTTGCATGGAGTATGTTGTCCCCCCTCTGAAATAAAATTTCTCATGCAGAGTACAGAAGGTCACTGCTGAGTATCGACGCACAAAAAGGCCACACACACTGCACATGTGGGCCCAAATTTGCGGATAATGGATGTGGACACTGTCTGCTTAGACATCAACAAAAAATGCAATGCATGCTACACACAAAGGACTCTTTTTTAGGGAGAGGCCCTCTGAACCAGAGAACCAGCTGGAAAGGAGTGACCTGGACAGACCAAGAATGACAGGTCCACACCAGGAGCATGACAGGAACCAAACCAGGGACAAGCACGACAACCTCACCGTCAACTTAACAGACCAAACCACAACTATGGAACAGACAAATATCCTCTATAAAGGACTGGGCTATGTCCCCACACCTACATTGGACACTTTCAAACTCCAATGTGAAATGGCTGAATTCTGCCGTAAACTTAAACTGAAAGCCTTTTTTCACGATCAAGAAGATTAGACTGATGGAGATACCACATTACGCTGCAAATCAAAATTCAGCCCTATGAATCATCAGATTCCAATCGAAATATTCACTTTCAAACTGGCGGCGAGGAAGGAAATAGACGACCTGAACAATCAGGCAATTCAATCCGTCAGAAACATTAGGAATGCAGAACAAAGAGCACTTGCTGAACTGTGGGTAAATGATAACATTGTGATCAAGCCCACGGATAAAGACGGAGGCATTGTCCTACTCGGCAAAGAGGGATACGATTTCCAGTGCACAGAACTACTCTCTGACCAGAAATTCTACAGGAGGATCACAACCGACCCAACAGAACGGTTACAGAGAACAATCGCACTCATGGTGGATGAAGCAGAAGTCAATGATTGGATTTCTAAAAATGAGGCTGAATTCCTCCAAACTACAACGCCCAGAATACCATACTTATATTCACTTCCAAAGACTCAAAAAGATCGGATGCCACCACCAGGGAGACCAATCGTCTCAGGAATAGGCTTGGTCCTAGAACCGTTATCTCAGTTTGCGGACCAATACCTAAAACCAATGGTCCAGAACACCCTAACATACCTAAAGGACACCAGAGACTTATTGAACCTTCTAACAGAAAAAAACATACTCAGAGGAGAACATGTTACTCGTAGGACTTGACGTAGAGAGCCTTTACACAAGTCTCCCTCAATAGAAAACCCTAGACACTTTGGAAAGACTGCTCTTTAACATACAGTGGGATTTCAAGACCGCAAGGCATTTTGTCTTAGAATGTTGCAGGCTTGCCCTGACTGAAAATTACTTTGAATACAATAACATCATGTACCTGCAATGCCACAGGACTTCCATGGGCAGCACATTTGCCCCAAGCGTGGCAGGGCTCTATGTAAGTGATTTTGAAGAGACCCATATGGAAAACATTGTGAATCCCTACCAACTGAGGATCCTGTTTTGGAAGTGCTATATCAACGATATCATCGTGATATGGAAAGGTGACAGAACAAGCTTGGAAGAATTTCATAGTTGGTTGAACACCAGAGATGAGTGGCTTAAATTTACCTATACAACAAAAGTCTGGATTTCCTAGACATAACTATCTATGCTGAGAATGGAACCTTACAGACTAAAACCTTTTTTAAGCCAACAGAAAAGAACAGTCTGCTCTCCTACAAGTGCTTTCACCCCGTCCTTTAAGGGACAACCTCCCTTACAGCCTATTTTTGCATCTTAGACGCAATTGTAGCAAAATGCATGACTACAAGAGACAAGCGCAGGACCAATGTACCAAACTAAGACTCCGAGAATACCCGGAGAGGACCATTAACAAATGCAAAAGAGGGCTATAAATCAACCCAGAGAAAGCCTTCTAGACACAACCCCTAGGGTACCAGAAAAAGACTTAATTACTCATGTAACCACCTACAATGCAGCATCGAACAAGGTGAAGAAAATAATAAACACAAATTGGAGAATCCTCACATTAGGAGCACTTACCTGATCTAAACCAAGGTTCGGTAATAAAAGAACGAGAAACCTCAAAGACATTCTGGTACATACCAGACCACCACCACCAAAACAAGGCGACTGAACAACTCAACTATGGAACAATCCTCCAGTAGTGGGACATTACTCATGTGGCTACTGTTCTGTAAGCAATTTGACCACAGCATCGAAAATCTTACAACTCCTCCCAGACTTTAAATGAACTATAAGGTATCACACAAATTACAACACCACGCATGCAATCTACATGATCACCTACCCTTGCAGTTTACGCTACATTGGAATGACCTGTCACAAAGTAAATCGGAGGATAGTAGAACACAGGAGCATGGTAAAATGCCAAAGAAACATGACGAAAAATGAGTAATCACTACGTAGAGGCCTAACACACAATAAATGACTTGAAATAGGTCATCCTGGAAACCTTGTCCACAAAAAAACACAATGCAGAGAAGGTCCTACTTGAGAAAGAATAAAGATGGGTCCACCTCTTACGAACTAGGACCGTGGGCTCAATGACAATATACCTTGGTTGAGCCTTAACCATTGAAGAGACTCTTTCAGATTTAAATACTAACACCCATGCAATACAAGCCAGCTTGACAGTGCTGAGCCACCTCTGACCTCTAGTTTAATGTTGGTTGTCCTAGAACCCCTAAATTCAGTTTAATGACTGCTTATAATATCCTAATGTTACCCAATGTCAGCTGAATGAGTAGGCCATGATTTGTATCCGTACCATAACAAATTGACACCTTAAACTTCTCTAAAATATTTCCCCACTTTATTATAGTGGATAAAAATAAGGAGTTAATATTTGGAACTTTTTAAAAAAAAACCTTGTCTTATCTCCGATTTGGTAGCGTAGTCTTTTTTCTATTACAATCGTGAGTACTTCAAAAGAACAGCAAGGAACCACCAAGTTGAACCGGGCACTGAGATGCAGAGCCAGCACAAGTTGTGCAACCTCCACACAATAGATAGAACCAGCATCACCGAGTGAAGACTACACGCAACCGTAGCGTATTACTCTGTCTAAATTGTAACTGTCTTGGATGTGTGTTGTTTCCTCAGCAGGAACCAACCTCCAGGGCTGCCCGATGATGCACAAATCTTTAAACTTATAAGGTACGTGTGATTGGAGTGTAGTATGTAGAGGTGTACTATTTGCACATGATGTAAGTGCTAACATGATTGTCACAAGCCTTTAGCCATCATACATTTGCCCATACGAGCTGGACCTTATAAAACCTTGTTACTTAAGGCATAATTTAGAATCTGTATCGCTCGAACCACGCACCCAGGGAGCAATGGGGCAATTTTTAATGGTACACGATAAACAGAAACAAGCTGAGCCTATTAGGAATGTCAATAGCAAGTGGTGCTCTAGCCACGCAGATATATGCGCAGCACCAAGGATACACAATTGCTACAATCTATAGATAACGAAAAGGCATTGTGACCATATAATGAGTATGTACACATGAACCACGGATGAGTACCTCTTCATTACTTTGTCGCACGCACAACATGAAATAAGAGTTAATAACACACAGATGATCACCGCCTGTCATGTCTAGAGAAAATTGACACCAGTATGACATGAATCTAGCAAACTAGGCATAATTATGCACGAAAGCCACAAGTTACACCACTATAAAGCGTGTACCCTAAGAACGGTCAGGCTGTAACCAAACGGCCTTTTTCAACAATTAACCCACACTTTTACCATCTAAGTGGATGGGATTTACCTTTGAGTGAACAATGAGAGAACCTTTGCTAATAGGGACTGAGTGAATATTTTGTCATTTATAAAAAAGAATTGCCATTTTTTAGTTTCTTCTAAATTCAAGTATGTGGACAACATCCATCCTGGAGACCGTGCTACTGACACTCTCTATATATGTCTGTTTGTCTCATTTTCATCCCTATATACAGGTACTATTAAACCTTATTAGAGTCAGGCAAATGCACTTTGACCTACAAAGACCCTGACAAGAAAGGGCACCTTTCTCTATTTTTTCTAGGTCCTGAAGAAAGCCTACTTGACCCACCCTGGGCTGAAAACAAGGCAGAAACATGCCGACCTTTTTATGGACATTGAATAGTGCAGAAGACTCCTAACTCCCCTTCCTACGCACGCACAATTTTTAAGTAAGCCCAAATCCAGACCCATTAAAATTTCCTTTTGTCTAGCTACACAAGCTTTTTTTACATAATACTTTTTTCACTTACACCGTTATCCACCATCACTGATCACTACTGTACCAACCAGTGGTTTACCTCCGGGTAGAGGAATCATGAGAACTAACCCAATGATGATGCTGTCACGTTGCTAAGAGAGAGGTGGAGGACCAAGATATACCACCACCCGAGCCTCGGTACGTGAATGAGGGTTTTTTATCGGTACACAAAACGAAAAACGAACAAACCCTGGTTACTCAGGACGAGTGATCCGTTCCCCCATTGATTTTTTATGATACAAAAAAGGAAGCGGAATGGATCGCAACCCCTTCCTGCTCCCCCCTTTGATTTGATACAGTACATGCTGCACCACACTCTGAACGGGTAATCCAACAGAAGTGCAGGAAGCAAACCATGCAAGATCAAACATGACAGACGTAATGCACACAACACAAATCACAAGGAGCAAAAGCAACTTAGAGTCACATGTTTCCTACACTGTGCAGCTCCGTGGAAAAAGCAAGTAGGCCCTCATTGCCAATGTGCCAAAAGTGGACCCTCCTCACACATAACCAATTGCACACAAAACACATGCACATGTGCAAGACCCTGAAAAGCTGTAGCTCCGCGAACCACACTGACAAGGCAAGTGACAGGGTATGATAAATAGGATGCATGCAGGACAAAGAGATTTACATGGTGCTGAACACCTCACTGATGTTGTGAAGTGTGTAACACATCCTTAAAGGAGCTTGTCACACACTGAGACAACCTTATGTACACACAACCCCTGATGTGAACAAGACACTTGATGACCAACTATGCACAAGTGTCACAACTCTGACCAAGACACATAATCCCCACAGCTTTCCACATGTCAGCATTGTACATTCACAAAAGTCAAAGACCTGTTTCATGAAAAGGACAAGGGGCTGACAAACCAAAGCAGCAGGTGCCACCAACACACAATGCAGTGCACACCCAGTACATCAACATTGCCTACTAGCTGTTACGGAAAGCATTAGTCACACAACACAGGACACAACAGGTAACATTTGTGTGTTGACACTGTCAAGACACATATCTTGCATAGGTAACTTGTGACATCCGTGATGCCTCTGAAATTAGCACCATCCAGCAAATAGCATTCAACTTTTACAAAATATCAATAATGTACAGGCTCCCGCAGTCTGCTTGTTAAGTGTTAAGTCAAATAATGCATGCCCATACATGTAACACTGTTAAACTGTATCTCCCATGATCATTGCAGAGGGAGATACAACAGCTCCTGGACAGCTGAACGACCCATTCCGCCACAATGACCCACCATCAATGTTGAGGAATTCCAACGGAGCCTGGATTGCCTTGAATCACCACCTCCACCTCCAGGAGCAAGGCCACCCAGCAGCAATGTGCTAAGCCCAGCCCCTGCACAAACCACCCAGCAGCAAGCACCTTCCACCACTGCTGCCTCAAGGACCCTGGTGACCCATATGAGGCCTTTCACCACATGGTGCTTGAGGTCCAGCATGAGACACATGACTAGGTGCGGGTGGGCTTGGAGAGCCTGGTAGCCAAATTTGATGAGTTACGAGAGTGTCTCACTCACATCCAGGACCACATGCTGAGGATGTCAGACATCCACACCCCCCTCAATGCCTTCCAAGTCTCCCTGGATGACATTGCTGGAGTCATGGTCCTGCGAGCTGACACCCTGGCCCAGCAGGCTGGCTCCAATACTATCTGTGCTGAATTATCATGACTTGAACAGATAATGAAGAACAGGGAGCGGAGGGAACTTCAACAGATGGCTGCCACAGCTGAACACCTGTGCAATATTGCAGGGATTTTCCAGGCCCTGCTACGTCACGTCACATCTGCGCCTACCAATGGTCTTGCGCCAACAGTTGGTGCTGCTGGCGCATACACATCCTCAGTTCTGCCCCCTGATGTGTCTGTGCCTCACAGTGCTGCTCCCACCATACCACCACCCACATGTGAGACACATTACACATCAAAGGATGAACCTGAGGATAAAAGCGCCACATTGGTAAGGCGCAAGTAAATAAAACAGTGATGTACAAAGGCCTGTCTCACCTTAGTATTCTTCTTAACCTCATTCCACTGACCTCCTTCTTCCACTGTCTTCCAACGTCCACCAACACTCACCTGGGACCCACGCATGGACTTTCAGTAAATCTCCTTTTCCTTGACAATGGCACAGCAAACTCTGCCTCTTCCCTTGGCTCTGACACGCACATTGGACTCTGTTTGCCACTTCAACATCCATCAAATCTTGCGTTGTATAGGCCAGCACTGGTCCAGTCTCCCTCTTGTATTGTAAATAAATCCACTTTATTCACTCTGATGCGTGTTTACATGACCAATTAAGTATTTATCTGAGGCAATAAGTAAGGGGCTGTGAATCCACCAGAAGGTCCACCAAGGTAAATAGAATCAATCCACATGTGTAATCTGACACGGATAGGCAGTGAGATGACCGCGTGCGTTCAAGAAATATTTATCAATTAATCAACCAGCACATCCGTAAAGCACACCACTAAGCTGTGAGTGTCTCTGTCAGACTCTGAAAATTCTTACCACTTGCTGCACGGGAACAGAGATGCTAGGTCTAAAAACCCCTTAGGCAACCACCCAGAGCTCAAGTCTCTAGTTTATTTCCATTGGGGGAAGGGGAAAGTGGAGAAAATAACAAAAGAGAAGAGACTGGTCCTGGCTGGTTCCTCTCGTCCTAGTCCGTCCTGCAGACCACCACGAGTTTTCTGTACCTGAGGGGATGAAGACAATTAACAACCTATTCTCTCTACTCTTTCTGTAAACTATTCTTTTCCTCTCTTGTACACCTACCATAAATCTCCAAGAGCTAAGCCTCTCTTCTGTAATGTTCACTGCTTGTACTGGTTAATTGCGCCCATTTAGTTCTCTCCTGCAATTATAAACAACTTTTAGATGTGCTGTCCTGTAAATGTCTTTACTTTTAATTTTGTCTTTAACTAAATACTCACTTCACTACTTGGGTTTTTCCTATTCTTTCTGTAAATCCATTCCTGTCATGTTCTCCTTTAGTCTAGTATAATCCTATTTTAAAATACACACAAAACTGGTTAATCTCTTACTACTTATTCTCTCTTAGTAAATTACTGTGGTGTGTGCGTCTAACGTACCTTCTAGACTGTGGAGTATTATTTAGTAATCTTCGTAATATTCCTTTTAGATTTATATATAATCATAACCAAATCTTTTCTTCAGCTTTTTCAGATGCCTTCGCTAAATACACAAGAGTATTTATCTTCACGAAGAAAATGACAAGTCCTTACTTCAATATGGTAAGTATGAATTAAGATAATTCTTTTTACAAGCACGCTGTATATATTTACAATTTCGTCTGTCAACTGTCAAACACTTAGCTTTCAAATGTCTCGTTCTGCCTGCAGGCGTTCCTGACTGGAGGCTCTATACGACAGTTCTGTCACCCGCAGCGCTCCGCCGGCATGAGGTTTCTCTGAAGCGGTTCCGTCTTTAATCTTCGTCTTTTCCTGGAATTCACGTAAGTATTCTCTTGATAACTGTCTCCTTATGCGCAGGGACATTAATACTGGTACGCTACTCTAGTATTAAATATTTAATCTGAAAAACTATAGCTCTCTCTAAGTGCTTCCTCTCCGGGTCAAATCATTGGTGCAGTGCGCAGCTTCTATTACGCGTGCGCCTCTCCTGGATTCCTCCTGCTGCTCAGTACAAGACTAGACTGCTGACCTGAACTCGAACTCTTACTTACGATGCCGATTTCGAGTCAAATCGGACCAGGAAGCTTTCGATGACTGGAGCTTCTTGGCATGCCACTTCCTGAGACCAATCACCGCCACTAGGGGGTTTAGAGTGCTGACAGTCTCAATGTTTGGGGAGGGGCTGCTACTACTGCATGAAAAGCAAGGTCTTGCAGACTCTCCTAAAGGTTAGCATGTCCTGGGTGTGCCATAGGAGGATGGGGAGAGTGCTACAGGTCTGGGTGGTGAGGGGGGAGACTGATCTGCCACCGGAGGTCGCTCTCCAGATGCGGGGAAGTGTTGCGAGGGCATGGTTGGCGGAGCAGAGCTGGCATGTCTGGGGTGCAGAAGCTGAGTCATTGTTTGAGGCATGCTGGGCCTGTGTTCTGGAGTGCCTTGCGTGCGTGGGTGAGGAGCTTGAATTTGATCCTCTTGTTGACGGTTAGCCAGTGCAGGTCTCACAGATGGGGTGTGATGTGGCTGCTGTGAGTTATGTTGATGATCAGGCATGCAGAGGCCTTTGAAATGTGTAGAAGTTAGTTCAGAAGTTTGGTTGAGGGGACTGCAAAGAGGGCTTTTTACTTTTGGCCAACCTGCTGCTGCTGGACTTGGGACACCTTTCTCCTTGTAATGGTGGGGAACCACCTGTAGATCCTGCGGAGCATGCGGAGGGTGTTGAAGCCGGAGGAGCAGATCGGCTTTTCTATGCATTGTCATGGAGATAGTAGAATTGATGAAGAAGCACAGGTTATGTGCGTGGTAGGTTGGTGTTGGAGCTGTTACCAGTGCTGTGGTTCACCAGGAGTCATCACAAGCTGAGGTTGTGGAGCGGAGGAAGAGGACTTCTGTCTTGTCAAAGTCCTGCTCCATTTGCCTGTACTACATCCACTCTGCGATGGCTCTCATTCCTACATGGAGGTTGGTTCTGGCAGTGAGGGAGAGGATCAGCTGGGTATTGTTTTTGTAAGAGATGGTGTAGAATTCGTGTTGTCAGGCAATGTGGGCAAGCAGTGGCATGTAGATGTTGAACAATGTTTTGCTGAGGAATGAGCCATGGGTACGCCACACATGATTGTGCTGGGTCCAGAGCTGAACTGGGTCATGCCAGAGAGGAAGCAGGTATTCCACTCCAGAGTCCTGTCTTGGAACTCAGTGTTGTTGAGGCTTGTGCGTAGTGCCCTGGTGCAGACAGTGTCGAAGGTGACTGACAGGTCCAGGAGGATCAAGGATGCTGTTTCTAAGTTGACCAGCAGGGCCCTGATGTCATTGTTGGCGGCGATGATGGCACTTTTGTCGCTGTAGTCACCTAGGTGGTCTTTGAATTAGGCCCTTTTGAGGATCTGTTGAGGTCATGGTGTCTGCCAGTGGCGTTCTTGGGTGCTGCGTAGCTGTCCTTTGTCTGTACACATTGACATTCTCACTCTGGCAATTGGCACGTTTGCTTGTAGTTCTGGAGGTCCTCACTGAACATGATGGCTCACTTTCTGGTACGTCTGTTTGAGGGTCTTATGGTTGGGGAGAGTTGCTTGCCGCAGTCATTGATCCATTGTCTGAGGTTGCGGGCTGTGCAGTGGGGTTCGGCGTGGTAGCTGTTTGGGCTACGGGCAAGGGTGGTGGTTAGCTGGTCTACGCATTGGTGGGGGATCTGTTGTGTTTGGAGGTGTGTGGTGTGATCCGGGTGGTGAATTGGATGCATACATGGGCAGTCCAGTGGAGTTGGGTGGTGTAATTGAAGGAGACGTGTGAGGATGCGGATAAAATGTGGTCAAGCCTTTTGCCGTCAGAATGGGTAGGTGTTTTGAGGAGTATCCTGAGTCGGAGTCTAGCGAGGCTGTCAATCAGGGTGGTGGAGTTGGTGGTGGTGTTCTTCCCGAGGTGGAAATCCAGGTCCCAGAGAAGGATGTAGTCTGTGGAGGCAAGGGCATGTGTACTGACGAAGTAGGCAATGTTGTAGCTGAACTTTTATCGGGATCTGGAGTTGGTACACAATTGTCACTCTGAGGGTGGTGTTGAGATTGGTGTGGATCATGAAGTGCAGGTGTTCAGCGTCACTGAGGATATGGTTGCTGTTGTTTGAGACTATGAGAGATCTCCTGTGGAAGATGGCATTTTGCTATCCTATTCCGTTGGTGTGGCCCCTGCGGATGCTCTTGTCGTCATCCAGAATAGCAAGGACGATGGTATGTGCTGTGGAGGGGTTCAGGCAGGTCTCCGGCAGGAAGGCAATGTCTGAGGATGTTGTGACAAGGTGGTTGAAGGATGTGTTTGCGGGCAGAGTGTGTGTTGAGAACAATGGACCTGACATTGGCTTCTCAACCTGGTTGGTGGATCGAAAGCCGGTTGAGCTGCAGATCAAACGTGAGGAGGGTCCTTGTGTGTGTTCCGGTGATGCTCAGAAGCAGGTGTGTGATTGTTTGCTGTTGAGTGCGTGGAGGCTGCTGGCATCGTAGTGACTTTGTGTTTTGTGGAATCTGTGTGTGCCAGGAGTTCTTGTGCTGTGCGCGGTCCAGGTGCAGACGGGCACATACGGGCATGCATTATGTGTGCCTTTAGCGTCCCTGCAATGTGGACACACAGTGGCTGCGATAAGAAGGGGACGTTGGAGAGAGGAGCATCTCTGAGGGGTAGCAGGTGTAGTAGCCATGCATGGAGGCGTGGAAGGATGGATGCTGCAGCGGGAAGTGAGGGCAGAGATGTGCAGAAAATAGATATAAACAATACATGGATAAATATAGAAAATGAGGAATACTACCAAATCAAGGTGACGGGGGCACAGTGGTCTAAAGGATTTTACATCTGTAAACAAGGTACCAAAGAAATTTGAAAAGGCATACAATGGAGAAGGTGAACAGGGTTAAAACAACAGTACATAAGCTAAGATGCTGTTCCCACATTTATCAGATATAGAAATCTAGCAATGTTCCAACTCTGACCCACGTCCATTGTTGATAAATGCATGTGTGATTATATTTACAAGTCAGTCGCAGTACACAAGTAGTGTCCCCCAGAAGGATTGCAAACCCTATTCTACTGGCATATCTACTTACACTGGACGTGGCGGAAGAAGGTTTTGGCAACATTGCGAATCGCTTATTCAATTATCTCATTGTATTTGCCTGGCATCGCATTTGTGTGCATTTGTGCTCATTAATTTTTAACACTGTATCTACCCTGCATTGTAGCGCGATTATAGTAGACAGCACCTAACCTTGATTTGAACGCTCGCTCTGCTGTACTTTGCAGCGCGACACTTGCTGAGGCTTTTTTCACTTGCTGGGACTTCGACTGTGCCCCCGGTGCCGTGGTGCATCTGCTGCCCCTGCCTTGCTTTCCCTTTGAACCTCCATTTTGTTTTGGTGTTCCCTGGCCCGCCCCTCCTCCCCGCTACCGCCTCCCAGCTGCTGCCCCTCCCACCCACGAATAGAGAGCACCCTACCTCCTGTGACAAGCTGTGACCGCCCGGACCTGCTCCAGCACGGTCGCTCCCCCCATGCTCCCCGATCCCAGCTCCTGCTCGTGATTTGGCTGATCTGTGGTATCGTTTGCTGGATTGTGATATCGCTTATTCAATTATCTCATTGTATTTGCCTGGCATCGCATTTGTGTGCATTTGTGCTCATTAATTTTTAACACTGTATCTGCCCTGCATCGTAGCGCGATTATAGTAGACAGCACCTAAGCTTGATTTGAACGCTCGCTCTGCTGTACTTTGCAGCGCGACACTTGCTGAGGCTTTTTTCACTTGCTGGGACTTCGACTGTGCCCCCGGTGCCGTGGTGCATCTGCTGCCCCTGCCTTGCTTTCCCTTTGACCCTCCATTTTGTTTTGGTGTTCCCTGGCCCGCCCCTCCTCCCCGCTACCGCCTCCCAGCTGCTGCCCCTCCCACGCTCCGCCCCCTCCACTACCCTTTTAAGGCAGATGACCCAACGAGCAGCGTCCACGCGCTACGGCCGCGCCGAAGGTGCGCTAAAGGTAAGCCCGTCTACGCCCAGGCCGCGCCCAGCGCCAGTCCCCCTGGTCCCCGCTGCTCCCAGCCCACGAAAATCAAATATGATGCCGCAACGCTCCTCGCCCTCAACCCCGGACGCTCACCACAATGCTGCGAAGCTACTCCAGGACACACTCACGGTCCTTTCGCCTGCCTCTCCTGCAAATTCAACTGCTTCAGAACCCTCACCAAATCCACATCCTCCAAACACAACTCCGACTCAAACCGCCTGAAGTGCATCCTGCTCAACACCCGCTCGGTCCACAGACACGCAACAGAACTCTGGGACCTAATCGACACTGCGTCACCTGACATCGCCTTCCTCACTGAAACATGGATGAACACATCATCCGCTCCCGACATCGCCATAGCCATACCGGACGCTTACAAGATTATCCGAAGAGACCGCACCAATCAAACAGGAGGAGGCCTAGCCATCATCCACAGAAACACCATCAAAATCACAACCAGTTCCAGCGACAATCTCGCAACCGCCGAACATCTCCACTACCAGATCCACACCGTCCCTAGGACCACACTTAGAGGCACCCTCATTTACAGGCCTCCAGGAACCCGCACTCAATTCAGCGATGACATCACAGACTTCATCAGCCCACACGCCCTCGCCTCAGAGAACTACATTCTTCTAGGAGACCTCAACTACCACCTTGAAAACAAACACGACAGCAACACCACCACCCTCCTGGACAACCTGGCCAATCTCGGACTCAAACAACTTGTTGACACCCCCACTCACTCAGCCGGACACACGCTCGACCCTATCTTCACCTCCAGCAAGCACATCTCCCTC
Organism: Lissotriton vulgaris; assembly: GCF_964263255.1. Taxonomy (NCBI): domain Eukaryota; kingdom Metazoa; phylum Chordata; class Amphibia; order Caudata; family Salamandridae; genus Lissotriton; species Lissotriton vulgaris. The sequence continues at coordinate 38,098,093 of NC_141690.1, forward strand.
GATCGCACTACAGCTCTCCATTGGACGGATCACAGCTGTATTTACTTCAGCTACAAAACCACCCTGACCCACAACCGTCCACAACCTCTTCCTCGGAGAAACTGGAACAAAATCACCACCAACCAACTTCTCACATCACTCAAACAAAACCCTCCCACACTCTCTATGGACCCAGACCAAGCGGCCACCAACTTCAGGCAATGGATTACCCACAGCGCAGACGAATTAGCACCCCTGAAAAAGCACCAGATGAAATCAACCAGCAAAAAGGCTCCCTGGTTTAATGACGAACTTAAAAAATCCAAGAAGCTATGCCGCACCATGGAGAAGAATTGGAGAAAAAACCCAACCTCAGATAACATGGCCTCCCTCAAGACAGCCACCCGCAAACATCACCAAATGATTCGATCCGCCAAGAAATCCGCTTTCAAGGATCGTCTCGACAACAACACTCACAACAGCAAGGAACTCTTCAATATCGTCAAAGAATTCACCAACCCCATGCAGCATCCAACGACATCACTCCCTCCCAAGACCTCTGCGATGCACTATCCTCCTTCTTCTACAACAAAATTGCTGACATCCATAACAGCTTCGAGAATTCTCCCAGCGATCAACCCGCCCCACCCCCTTCTGATCCTACTCCTCCGACTAACAACCTCAGCGCCTGGAACCCAATCTCCACTGAAGACACCATTCGCCTCATGAACTCAATCCACTCTGGCTCGCCTTCTGACCCCTGCCCCCACCACATCTTCAACAAAGCTGACTCCATCATCGCACCCAAACTCCGCGATGTCATCAACTGCTCGCTCAACTCTGCTACATTTCCAGAAAGCTGGAAACACGCCGAACTCAACACCCTCCTGAAGAAACCCACAGCAGACCCCTCAGAGCTGAAAAACTACCGACCCATATCCCTCCTCCCTTTCCCTGCCAAAGTCATTGAGAAAGCCGTCAACAGCCAGCTCGCCACCTTCCTTGAATCTAACAACTCCCTTGATCCATCTCAATCTGGATTTCGAGCCAAACACAGCACCGAAACCGCCCTCATTTCAGCGACTGACGACAGCCGAACACTACTTGACAACGGAGAAACAGCGGCCCTCATTCTACGCGACCTCTCCGCCGCCTTCGACACAGTCTACCACAGCACCCTTATACAACGCCTCAGCAACATCAGCATACAAGGAACAGCCTTGGACTGGATCATCTCATTCCTCGCCGGGAGAACTCAAAGAGTCCGACTTCCCCCATTCTACTCAGAGGCCACCGAACTCATCTGCGGCATACCTCAAGGATCCTCACTCAGCCCCACCCTCTTCAACGTCTACATGAGTCCGCTCGCATCCATCGCACGACAACACAACCTTAACATCATCTCTTATGCCGACGACACCCAGCTAATCCTCTCCCTCACCAAAGACCCCAACACCGCCAAAACCAATCTTCACGAAGGCATGAAAGAAGTTGCCGAATGGATGAAACAAAGCCGTCTAAAACTCAACTCAGACAAAACGGAGGTGCTCATCCTAGGATCTTCCCCCTCAGCCTGGGACGACTCTTGGTGGCCTTCCGTGCTGGGCACAGCACCCACACCCACAGACCATGCACGTAACCTCGGCTTCATCCTAGACTCCTCTCTCTCGATGTCCAGACAAGTCAACGCCGTCTCGTCCTCCTGCTTCAACGTACTTCGCACTCTCAAAAAGATCTTCCGCTGGATCCCCCTTGAGACAAGAAAAACTGTTACCCACGCACTGGTCACGAGTCGGCTGGACTATGGTAACACACTTTACGCCGGAATCACAACAAAACTACAGAAAAAACTCCAGCGCATTCAAAACGCGTCAGCGAGACTCATATTAGACATCCCGCGCCAAGATCACATCACCGGACATCTAAAAGACCTCCACTGGCTTCCTGTCAACAAAAGAATTACTTTCCGCCTTCTCACCCACGCTCACAAGGCCCTCTACAATCTAGGACCCGAATGCCTCAACACGCGACTGTCCTTCTACAAACCCACCCGCCAATTAAGATCGTCCAATCAAGCCCTCACCGCAGTCCAGCGCATCTGGAAATCCACCATGGGTGGCAGATCCTTCTCCTTCCTGGCTGCCAAGACCTGGAACTCACTCCCCACCCACCTCCGCCTTACTCAGAACCACTTCTCCTTCAGAAAATAACTGAAAACCTGGCTATTCGACAAATAATATACCCCTTCCCCTAGCGCCTTGAGACCCTCTGGGTGAGTAGTGCGCTATACAAATGCTCAAACTTGAACTTGAACTATATCACATCCCCTGATGTTGCACAGCAGATTCACATTGAGGAGTTGACCTAAAGTCACATATTTAACATATATATATGGTACTACAAAGTCAGCCACACTACATTTGAGTCCACAATAGTGACTGTAGCATAATTGCTAACCGTCATTCTGTCCCTACCTGTGCACCAACAATGCCAAATAAATACTGTGCCCTCTAAGCATGGGAAACACTGTCAGCATATTGGCCAATGTGACCATGGATGTCTGTAGAACTGCAATTATAATCTAGTGTGATTCTGTTGCAACATTTCAAGTGTGTCATCACTATGAGCCAATGCCAGAAAATAGAGCAGGTATGAGTGGCTATGACACTGTCGGTACAGGGAGCAATGCAACAAGTAACCACCTTGGTGATGCAGAACAGGGTGCCTGAAAGAAAACATCATCAGTGACTAAAGCATCACTTAACTAATGAAGGGTGTCACTAAATGAAGATACTCAAAGTTAAACCACTCTACCCAACAGTGCTAGTTAGAAATGGCATCTGTGAATGACCTCAAATCCAAAGTCATGAATCGGTACCACATGACTCATGTCATTCACAAACACTGTTGTGCCCTGTGACGTTAAGAATGGACACACATTTGACCTACATCATGCATGTAAACATGAATGGTCATCCATGCACAGGAACATTAAAGGCTAAGCAAACTGATGCACTGGCACCATGCATCAAGTGTGCCAAGGTCTGTGCAATGGAGATGGACTCCGAGCGTGGAGCATCAGATGTGCATGTCTCTCACGCCATATGTGGTAGCCGGGAATACATACATCTCCATGATGGATTACTGTAGCAACTCTGACAGACTCACAATGCTATGTGCCTACGTTGTTTTTCAAATGTGCTACAATGTGCAGTTTAACTGCATCACACTTTCGATGTTGTGCATCACTAAAAAGATGTCACTAGATTAGGCAGTGAGCAGCTCTTGCTAATCTGTCAGCCATGCAAGTTAACTGTGCTCACATCTAAGGTTTCTGGACTCTATACACCCTGCTAAGTAACAGGTCTCATCCATAGCCACACATACAAGGATTATTCCACAGATGGCATGAGTTGCATCCAATGGAGCAAGCCACACACTCTGCATCCTCCCTGACATCAGTGCAAGCAGAAATTAAATGTAACAGTATTCATTATTTAAAATGAACGTCCTAATGAGCTACACTAACACTAATCCCTACCACTATCACTATACCTAAAATATCTAAAAACATTTGACAGTTGATTACACATGCTACACTAACTAAACACTGAAACACCTAATTAAGAAGGACATTAACCCCCACCCAAAGATACAAGAAACTTACCCCAATACAATATTAACTATCATAGAAAAATATCAAATTCAAAATCTACCTATACCTATGCCACAACTACTCTAACTATAAATTTACAAACATCACTAACAACACGTTTAATTAAAAATTGAAACATTGCGGGAAGGGATATTAGGGGAATGGAGGAAAACATGGGGAGTAATTGAGGTAGTCCAAGATGTTGACGTATCTCGTGGATCTGTCTGTTCAGATATAGTAGTTCCCCCCAAACGTCAGTCAACAACATATTGTTTCTGTTGACCACACTCAACATCTCGGCTATAGATTCTGCCACCTGAGGACAGGTGCAGGGGGGACCGGCACCTGGGTGGGTGTGGTCAGAGGGTGAATAAGTGACTGTGGTCCCACACTGGCACCAGAGGTTGAGGGGATGGGCTGCAGGGTGATCAGGGCACATTCCGACATCACCTTCCAGGTTCCTGCCTTCTTCTCGTCCCGGTGCATCCTTGCCATCTGTCTGTACCCTTGTGGACTCGCCGGACATGGTGGTACGGTCCTTGGCAGCCTGGAATGCATTGATCTGCGCAGGAGTCATGTTGTCTGTAAAATATGGTCAAATTCTATTTCAAGGCAATCACACTATGTCATGGTCCAACACGAAATCTATGTTCCAACTTCAATACAACATGGAAGGCAACACACCAGCCTAACTCTGTAAAGTCACAAAGTGACCTGTCCAAACAAATGTCAAGGCATTAATCGTTTACTACAAGCTGTGGATAGTGACATGACAGTAAATGGCAGGGGACATGTACAGACAATTCTTAATGCTAATGACACGATAAGAACATGGCACCCTTGTGCACCCTGAGTGTGGGCAACATGTAAAATTGACTCGAGTAGGGAGGCATTAGCCCTCCGTGCCCAGTACCACCCTCATCCGATCCTGTGATACACTGCAGCTACTCCTGTACAATGCACATGTGCAGCCATGTGTGTCTACCAGCCACTGTGTGCAGTTCATTGAGTCAGTGCCAAGACTGGCACTCTTGCACATGAGTGCAAGTGTGGCTGTGTGCAGGTGTGAATGTCAATCTATTGTAAGCTCAGCCTACATGCACAGGAACAAGACTGGGACAGCCCTACTCACAAATTCTTTTTTGCTGCATCACGCATCACACATGAAACATGTTTGTTGTATGAAAGCTGATTTTAGCACGATGTGCAGTTACTTACTTAACCATCACTATACAATGTCTGAAGTTTTGACACTGGGAGGGGCAGACATCATTTTACCAATTATGCCACTCTTGCATGTCTTGTAACCACTAATCTTACTGCGTAGTAGATGAGAACACACATGCATTCACTGAGCATACTGTTAAAATGGATTACACATAGTAATGCCACGTAAGAGTCATGATGTCAGGGTATTTCTGAGGGCAAATGCCTACTCACAGAGAGTGTTGTAGAGCCTCGCATTGCCAAATCAATGTAACATCAGATGATGCCGAGGGAAAGCATGCATAGAAAATGCTTGTTGTGTGATGTCACCACACCACTGCAGTGCAGAAATTTGCAGTAGCAATTGATATACACATCTATTTAATGTGTGTGTAACATTCCATGGGTATTATTAGCTATGACCTACACACTGCCCCTTCTGTGAAGCTGCAATGCAGCATAGCTTAGATTTCACTGTGCCAACATGTCTGAGCTTGCACAGCCTGAACAGCACAGCCACCTTATGCACAACGCAACACCCACTGCACGCACCGTGGACAATATACACAGCATGCAAGTGTGCCTTATTAACTATGCAGCGCTACTCAACAGGTGCTAAAATCAAGGAGCCGATTGCCATCAGCACTTTTTAGACAATGACTAGTTTGCTTGATTAGGTGCTAGATATCATGGACAGGAATTGAAAGGTGTATCACGGTCTGTTGATGGGCAAAGTCACAACTGTGAATGAGATGCATTGGCCCACATTCAACTACCAATTTTTCGACAAAAACTTGTTCACATTGTGGTAGAGTGACATGCGATTCACACCCATACTGCCAAACGAGTAGCATTTGGCATTGACATTCATGACACCACACCATGGCAATATTTCTGGTCCATACTCACCAGTGGCGTGTGGGTCCCGGAATCTATCTATGTCCCCCTGTGTGATGGATTGATGACCATCTGTGAGTGAACAAATGTAAATATGTGTTGTTACCAGGCATGAACAAATGTGACTTATTCATGAGGTAATAAACAACAGTCACTGAAAAAGCAACATCACTGTGGAGGTGAATGACATGTTGGCCACATGACTGTGTTGACTTTGACTGCCATGCACACACGACCTGTGAATGCAGTGGTGGGCCACACAATACATCAGTGCTGAAAGACATGCACATATGAGTTGTGGCACGCAATCTCAAGGCACCATTCCTACACAGGCATGATGTAAAAATTGTTCTGTGTAAGATGGCATCTCAGCAGTTTGGAAGAGGCAGCTACACAGAGCTTTGGGATGCAGCCGTGGCCTGTGGGGGAAGTTCCGTGGGGCAGGCAGGCGGGGTGGGGGAGGGGCAGGGTGGGGGGTCGAAAACACTGGAATATGGATGATTGCAGGTAAACAATTAAATTAATAAAACACATTTCGTAGTGCGCCCTGCATCGCACTTCGCGATGCAGGCCGTGCAACAAAATTTGTTTATTCAATTTGTCACCCTGAGTGGGACGGGTATGCTCAGATGTGGGTCCCGTGCTCTCCACACCACTGGATTCAAGCTATCCTGGCTGAAGACGGCTAATAGCCAGAAACCAGTCCTAGGACGCTTGATTCCGGTCTAGGGAAGACATGGCTTGGCAGTTCGGGCTGGACTATTCCCACGAGGCACAGGGTAAAGGCTGAATTGCATATGGCCATGTGTGAACTGGGGTCATGTGGAGTGCAAAAAAGATGGATTTATGGCCAGATCTCTATACTGGGGTAATTGTATGACATTGTTCTGCATTCTGTCCATCAACTGTTGTTCTTGCATTTGTCAACATGATGCAGCATTGTGTGTCTGATGTGACCACATCATGCATAGACACAATGCACCTCACCCCTCACTTTGCAGATTTTTAACATTTGCACCACTACTCAATGACTTCCACTGTGGGGACAGAGGAGCAGGACCACTGAATATTTGTCTGTGGAATGGCTCTCCCCCCTTACAGGTCCACCCTTGCATGTGGGCTCACACAAGCCCCTGCACTATCTAGTGTGAGTTTCTGATGGCCTCCTCCATTCACAGGTTCACCAGAGCCTCAACCCTGGTGTTCTTATGGCCCTCTGTCACCTGCTTACCGCTCCAAATTGCAATCATTGAATTCTTGTAACATCCAATCTTTTCACCTTTCCTGGCCGTCTGCTACTCACTCATTTTTTCCTATCAGCCTACTCTCCTACCATTCACACATGTGTCTCTGCCAACGATGCCGCCCCCACAGGGCTCTTGCCATCTCCATCACCGACATCTTCTCCTTGCATGCCATTGCAACCACCAACGACACCCCATTTCTGAACCGCAACTTCCACATTGATAAACAACTGTACCCCAGCACAAATGTAATCCAGCACAACCTACATAACATTGTACTCTGCCAGATTGTGACTGAGCACAGGCACTCATCAGGACCTACACTTGCGCCACTCTTCACAACAGGAGAGTCAATGCGCTTCTGCCACACCCCCGATTGGCATTGACTGACCGTTGATGTGCCCACTCCACCTTCAAGCCAGTCAACATCCACAGGAACATGATCCTACTCCCACAAATAGACAGCACCTGAATCACTCAGGAACTCTATCACAAACATTAAGGAGGGCTAGACCAACGACATCGCATCACAAGACATGCACAGATGCAACTCCTACAGTGACAACACCATGGCCACCCAGAATGAACTGGACAACTCCCCCCCCCCCGGAAGCAAGATGGTCTACAAACAGACTTTGCAAGTCCTGACGCACTTGCCGCTGCAATTGAAAGGCATGGAGGAACAACATGATACTGTACACCACTACAACCTCAAACCTGCCAACAACGGCCAACACAAAATCATCATGATAAACAATTGGAACACAAATGTGGACATGATCCACAATGATGCGCATAACATCTCAGGAATATTCCACATCATCCATGGATTTTGGCCAACACACCAGCGAGTACACCAACATCCCTTCCTCTCAAGAGATCTGTGAGCAAATCTGCATTTATTGGGGTCAATTGTGTTTGTAACACTAAATCATGGTCATTCATGTATGACAAGTCTGACAAAGACAAGCAACACACAGAACCCTCCCCAAACACTACCACCAACCACAAACTACCGATCAACAACTGAACACCCATCACCGACGCACACACACTGTAGTCAATGAAGTCAATTAACTCTGGGTTCCGCACGGAACCCTGCCGCCCCAACATTTTCTACTTGTTAGCAAAATACATTTCACCCTTACTCGGCCACAACATCAAACTTTCTCAGGCACATGTATTGTTGACCAACTACATGGAACACGACAAATTCAAGTCACTCCTGATGGAACACAAGGCAGACCCCACAAACATCCCAAACTAAATAGCCATCTGCCTGCTAGCTATACCAGCCAAAATCATTGAGAAATCCAATGACAGCCTACTCGCAACTTACATCACCCAGTACAACATCATCAACTCATCCTAATACTGCATCAAGTTATACCACAGTCTATGATCCACCATCCACAACGCAAGGGATGACATCTGCACCCTAATGGACAAAGGAAACAGTGCTGCCCTCATCATACTTGACCTCTCTGTGGCATTCAACACTGTCTCTCAACACACACCAATATGCAGACTCCATTACGCATGGATCCAAGAGAAGGCCCTCACCTGGATCTGCTCCTTCCTCTACAGACCAATGCTGTGGGACAGACTCCCCCCTTTCCTCTCAGACCCTACCACAGCAACCTGTGGAATCCACCAGGGAACCACCCTCAGCCCTACGCTCGGCAACCTCTACATGGCTCCGCCTGCAACTATTGTCAAGAGCAATTGAATCAACATTGTACCATACACCAATGACGAACAACTCATCCTCTTCACATCCAAATGACACATCTCTGCCATACACAACTATTGCTAAGGCATGGAAGGCCTTGCCATATGGGTGACAGACATCTGCCTACAACTAAACAACAACAAAATGTCAGTACCCGTCATGCTCCAGGGCAGAAATGCATGGTTTTACACATGGTGATACTTGTAAACACTCCCCACCGGGACAACGCACGCAACCTGTGATTCATCATGTACTCTAATATGTAAATGAACCGCTTGATCTACCTCTTCTCCTGCTCCTGCTTCCACACCCTCTGCCTCCTATGTTAGGCCATCACATCAATACCACTCAAACACACATGGACAGTCACTCATGCCCTGGGCAACAGCTCACATAAATTCAGCCCCAATCTCAATGCTGGAATTAAGACAAACACATCTACAAGCTACCGGGCATCCAACATGCCACTGCAGTATTGATCCTCACACTGCCGGGAGACTGACACATCTCCCACCGTCTGTGCACAGTCCACTGTCTCTACATTGGAGCTCGAGTCCTCCTCCAAGATGTTTATCCTTGCTCAGACAGCTCTCCTCGACACTGGGCCAGCTTACCTTAGCATACAACTAACTTTACACACATGAGAAGACCCTATGATCAGGCTATCTATCCTACAATGTGTTCATCAACACAAGACAGACAAGATTGTGAGGCTGATCCTTTACCTACCTTGCAGACATGGCCTGTGATGAGATCCCACTCCACCTCCGACAGACAACATTGCTCACCATCAAGGATGATAAAAGCTGGACATATCTCTTCGACTGACTACACCCTTGATGGGCCAAGCATGCAAAGACCCCCAATCCTTGCTACACTTACTGCTGGGTGGTCACTCTCAATTTTAATGTAAATTTTTAGCCAGTGTTACACAGGAGAACTCTGTTCCATATGTGATCTTCACAGTGCAAATATGTTTCCACACAGTAATTATAACATAACTCCTCACAACTGGAACTTAATGGTGCTGTACAATAAGGGATATTCGGATTGCCTACTCATACACCTTCTCTACTGTTGCACACACTGTGGTGGGAAGAGTTGGTCATTCCAAAACTAAGTTCCATGAATCAAGTCTTTTTGGCTAATTACATTGTCTGGACCACATTGTCACAGTGTCAAAGTGTTGAGACAGCATTTCGATATCATACATTCTTGTACCACACGCCACTCATTTATGTACATGAAATTCGTAATGGACTAAAATTGGCTCTGTACTTACCACCCTGTAGGCCAGGCATTACACTGGTGAAAACCAGGAGGTTGCCTCACGTGCCAGCATATCCTGCCAGCGGTGCTTCCACTGGTGCACGTTCCTGTCCACGCCAAAGCACCGGCGTAGGTAGGTAGAACTTCACCATCCAGAGGAAGCCCCCCCCAATACCCCCTCTGTCATCCTCCCAGACCTTCCCACAGCCGGCATCTCCCTGCCCCCGGTACCCACTAAATCTTATGAAATATTAACCCTCTTAACCAACACTAAATAACTAACCCCACACAAACACAGCAAGACTGAGGACATTAGACAGTTAAACAATGTAAAAATAATAAAAACAGATTAAACAGACACTTTTCACAGGACACAGCACACAGCAACGCTCTCAAAATCTCTGCACCACACCACAATCCACCATACACCTCCTTCACTCAGTACAATCTCTATCAATGTGCTTAAAAGTGAAAGCGAAAGTGAAAACCAATCCCCTTATGCTAAATACATCACTTCCTGTGTGTTAGCGGCAACATTTAGCAAATGCAACGAAAATCTGGATGCAAATAGGCCACTAAGGTCTTCAGTTTAAAACTGTGAGATGTATGCAACCCGTTTTTTCTCAAATGCGATGAAAATCTGCAAGCTAATAGGCCGCAAAGGCCCAAATGCTGATACTGTATGATACAGTGGTGTATTTTCATAGTGAGGATGATGAGAACATCGCCTGGGCATGAATTTTTCACTTTCAGACCAATTTATTTATCCTTGATGTTTCAATGAGTATTTATTGGCATTTATATATGGGGCAGATTTACAAGCCCCTTATGCCTCTTTTACACTGCTGTTGCGTCACTTTTGTTACGCAGCGGCGGTGCAAAACCAGCGCCATGCTGCTTGGTATTTACAACACTTGACGTATCTGGGAGATACGTCACGTTGTAAAGCTCTGTGCCAGAAGTAGGCGTTCCTGTGCAGGGGGGGGGGGGGGGTGTACCGGTGCAGGAACACCTCCTAAAAGTGGCCGAGTGAAATCTACAAGATTTCACTCAGTCACTTTTGAGCCCATGTTGCGTCAAAACCCTGCGCCTGCTTGAAGCAGGTGTAAGGATTGACGCAGCATTTGAAAGATAGGTCACCCCCGAGTCTTGCTGGAGCTGCGTTGTGCTTGCGACGCAACTCCAGCAATGCGCCGCCTTCATGGCTCAGATGCGTCACACATCTATCTGTTTTTGCCCCATGGTGTGCCGCATTGTAAAAGCGGTGCTTCCATGGTGATGGAGCCGTGACTCACAATAAGTGGCGAATCCCTGGGGATGCACCAGTTAATGTAAATGTGCCCCATAATATATGGCGTATTACGTGATACAGCACCATGCATTCGTTGCAAGGCAACACCCATTCGGGCAGATCCAAACTCCAGGGACGGTACATTATATGTCTGACACTGTGGGCCTAAGATGACGTGTAGGACGCCATTACTTCATGCAAGCAACCACATCATAAGCACAGAGCCAAGTTGGACGCAAAGAAACTCCCATACTGGCATCCTGGAGTACCAATGGTTTACAGGTCGGCCGAAAGGCCCTATGACACCAGGCCACACATCAGCGTTTCAGGACTCTGTGCCTAATATGCACGTCGGTGCTGCGTTAATATGGCAGCGTTTAAGCCATTAGCTCTACATCATGAATCAAAATGGAAACAAAGAAGAAACAACCATTAAGGAGGAGGTGAGGATAGGAAGAGGATAGTGGGGAAGGATGAGCACATGCAACGATGGGGAAAAATGACGCACTATTGCCAGTGTCAAGAAACATCACATTTCTAATGAGTGTTGCTCTCTCTACACCAAGGACTATCTCTGGCAGCATGCAACGCTAAACTGAGGACAGCAACAGTGATCTAAGCATCGGAAGACAGGGTGTCTGGGTCATGAAGAGTGTATGGGGTGATATGCAGTGTAGTCAGTCCGTAGGATTCAAAAAATCCTTCCGGGGTGTGGTGTGTACTGCATCATCAGCAACTGTAATTCTCGGAGTCTTGGTGATTGTAGTCTAACGTTTTCCAGTCGCCCCAAATGATCCATCAAGGCTTTCCAATATTTACAGACTTTAGTATACCGGAGCTGAAGACGCGCCGTGAGCAGCTCCATTGTCTCTGTGTGCCATAAGCGGGTAAACCACACGTTCATAGAAGGTGTTTCTGCATTCTTCAAAAATAAGCCAACCGATTTTTGGGCCACCACCCAGCATACATAGGCTAAGATACCGATCATGACGAGTCATAGCTCTCAGGTTTGCCGGCTTAAGGCCCAGAATGATCATGAGCATAACTTCAGGCAATGGATATCCATTTACCCGTTTATTATGGCTGAGGACCTTTTCCAATGAGCAGTCATTAGAGGGCATGTCCAACAAATATGTATTTGATCTCCTAGCGCATGAGTACAACACCAACTCAAGGGGAACACATTGGGGACATTTTTCAGAAGTCTTGTAGGGGTATAGTACCACTGAGTCATTACTTTGTAGGCAGATTCCTGTTGCGGGATGCCATGGAAATATTTTGGGATGGGATGTCACACCTGAGAAGCGCCCACTGAGAAGGGGTAATGTCTACACCGGAAAGGGACTGCCACTGACGCTGATAGTGATTGTGGTCCAAACGCTGCCAATGCTGGAGGGCATGGTATATGCAAGAGATTTGTCCCTTTGTGGTGCCGAAAATTCGTGACAAACGCTCAATCGGCTTGAAGGGTTGCGTGGCCGTCTGCACTAGAGAGGAGCCCTGTAACCAATGTTGGAGCTGGATATATTGAACTCTGTCCAGCTATGGTAAACAGAATTCCTGCTTACATTGATTTAAGGTTTAGAGGTAGTCTCCCACAAATAAGTATTGTATAATTCTACAGTCTCTATCCGTCCAATTAGCAAAATAGATTTGTCAACATGGGGGGGGAAATGTGGCTTGCGAGCAATGGAAGTTTGCGGAGATGGTGAAGAGGTGAGGCCCCTGCGGACTAACACTTTGTCCCAAATTTCAGGTGTCTTAGTAGGAACTGCCATGTATGCGCTACGATGACACGCCTCACGAGCCAGCCACGCGGGATCCTAGAGTGGGCAACAGGTAACTGCCCAATCCATGTGTAAGCACACCTTTCCGCTCTCACACGCACCCCATTCCAAACAAAAGCAGATATGCGATGCCCAATAGTATTCTGTCAGAATATGGCAGGCTAGTCCGCCCCTGTCCCATGGAAGCATTAACATTTTAGTAGGAAAGCGCAGTTTCTTACCACCACTTATGAAAGCTGTCAGTTCAAGTTGTAACCCTAGAATTTACTGCTCTGGGATGGGAGTTGGCAAAATCTGAAAAGAATAAAGAATCTTCGGCAACATGGACTTGTATTGAGGCATCCTAACCAAGAGAGTGGCAGGGCTTTCCACACATGCAGGTCAGCGAGGACAGATTTTTTATATTCCTGCAAATTAGCTTTGGAGCAGGTGGCTTGTTCCGGTGTTCGGCTTAGACCAAGATAGCTTACTGAGCTAGCTGCCCATTGACAATGAACGAGAGTCTGAAGGGCTTCAACCTCCTTGTCCGGGATCGTGAGATTAAGGGCCTATGATTTTGTATGGTTGATTTTGAGCCCTGAGATTGGCTCTTAGATCTGGTGCTGTGAGTGCGCCGCTGAAAGTGAGCTTAAAGGATCGGATGAAGTGAGAAGTAGGTCGTCAGCAAAGAGAGCAATCTTGGGTTTGATGCACCCAAGGTATTTCCACCTCTACTGTTTGCCCTTGTGGTGGAGTCCCTTGCCATTATGATCTGCAAGTCCCCTGATCTTTGTGGTATCTCCCTTGGGGGCATCAAACACATGACTTCTAAGACCATTTTAATACACAGTTAGACACTCAAAGTACAATGGTACAATGTAAATATAGATTTGCAAAATAAGGACTGACTACTTTTTATATTTTCTGACAGTTGATAGCCTAAATTGCATGCAACATGTATGATCGCCATCTCCATAGCAACGTTCACAATGATTCATTCAAAAACATGATGTGATTTGTCAGGGCACTACTCACCTGTAGTTGTCTGTGGGTGATGAGTATGTAAATCCAGTATTTGTATTTGTGTGCTGATTAATAAGACAGTGAGTGTGTGCATGATTTGGCTACTCACCCATGAGGCTCACAAGTCACTGTGGGTGAGTGAGAGGGGCTCCGTCGCTGTAAAAGGGGCATGCTTAGTTGTTCCGCATGTAAGCATGCATGGTGGTGGAGTGTTTGATGTTGACTGTCATCTCAGTCATGGCTTTGCCTGCAACATAGGTGGAAGGCCTTCCTCCCGCTCTGGAAGTGCGGATCCAGCGAGTGTGCTAGGTCAAGGTTTGCCAAGCAGCTGTCGCTCTTGGGGATGTTGGGGTGACTCTCTTGTGGATGTCTTTGTGTCCGATGATATAGAGAGATTTGTAGGCGTGTATGAGTACTTTGACGGTTCCTTTGTTCTTGACAGTGAGCCAGTGAATGTTTTGTATGTATTGGCTAATGGGTTTGTGACATGGGGTTCTGATGATGGCTCTGTCAGCAGCCTTCTGTGTGTTGTCTAGCTTGTGTAGTGGTATTTGGTTTATCCCTTCGTTAAGTGTGTTCCCGTACTCCACTCTGCTGGCGATTAGTGCATTGTTTACATATTTTAGACATTATGGTGTTACCCATTCCAATAGATTGCATTGGCTTAGGATGCAGTTGTAGCTGTTGCAGGCAATGGAGTTAATCTGGCAGGTCAGGGTGATGGAGGAGTTGTGGATCATTCCAAGGTTGCTTGCGTGGTCTGTCACTGGGGGCAGCCTAACAAGGCCCAAGATCCTCCAGGGTTTTGCACATGGGCATGTGGATGGACCAAGGATGAGGAGGCCATTCTCATCTGAGCTGCGCTTATGCAGATGATTTCAATCCAATCAGCTAGTTCCGGCATTCATTTCAGTGCGCAGATTTTTGTGTCTTTGTCTTTGTTCATGAGGGAGAGGATGTGCAGTGTGTCCTCTGTGTGTGATGATATACTAGGGCTATGCTGGCTGGCAATGGCAGTGAGGGTGGCCAGGTAGATGTTGAGAAGCGTGGGGCTTAGTGACAGTGCCTGGGGTGCTCCACAGTTGGTCTATGTGGGTTTGGAGATGGAGATGGTGTGTGTGATATTTTGGGTAGTTGCGTAGAGGAAGGAGTGGATCCATGAGAGGGCGGTTCCTCTTATATCCGGGTCTTGGATTGTGGCGTATGGTGTTCGGTGTGACACGGTGTTTAAGGCTGCGTAGAGGTGTAGTAGGATGTGTTGTCCGCGATGTGACTCAGGGCAAATGGCCAGCGTATGTCATAGTTGGCAGCATGGTGTACATTATTGGTGCTCAGCTTGATGCCAAACCTAGACTGGCAGTGGTCCATGATGGAGTTATCTTCAATGTAGCTGGTCAGCTGGGTGTTTATGAGTCTCTCATTCACTTTGTCACAGTATGGAATCTCTGTGATGATTGAACATGCACACAATATATTTACTTCTGTACTCTTACTTGCAATTATTGTACAATTGTTACATTTCGTATTGATATTCTGATGCAGAAGAGTGACTTGCAGACAGGGTATGTGTGTTTAGTTTGTTTATTGTCACAAACAGTTATTGAGGCAATTATCCACATACATGTCTGTTTTAGTCCATCACAATGTGATGTGCTCAATTAAAGTAATTGTTTATTATCCTGTCCCTCCGGGCTATTCCAGCAGCTGTGGCTGTGGGGTGTGAGCAATCTCGCTGATCTTCCTCATCATCATGGTCATCGCCCGGTGCTGCAGGCACTTGTATCCAGGTGGCATTTGTGCGAACACAAATGTTGTGCAATACATAACATGTTAGTATGATTTTATTAA
Source organism: Lissotriton vulgaris (assembly GCF_964263255.1). NCBI lineage: Eukaryota > Metazoa > Chordata > Amphibia > Caudata > Salamandridae > Lissotriton > Lissotriton vulgaris. The sequence goes on from NC_141690.1 coordinate 38,114,003, forward strand.
CCATTTCAGGGCTGTACAGCAGTTTGCCACCTGTAATATCCCGGCAACAGAAATGTGACTTGAGCACGCCAAATGTACTCTCCACAATACCACGTGTGCGTCGATGTGCAGGATTGTACTACCTCTGTGCCTGGATGGTGGGGTTTTGCATGGGTGTCATCATCCATGGGCAGAGAGCATATCCTTGATCACCTATGACATGTAATGGGGAGATGGGCACATGATTCATTTGGTATAGTATGGTGGCTGTGTTGACAGTTCCGTCTATTGTGAACTTAGCTCTTTTTATGGTTTAGATTAGTTATTGCTTTTTCAACACACACAATACGTTCCAGCAGTGAACTGCTTCATTGGCAAGGTGCTACAGAGAATAGGGAGCGTATGTAGACAGATCAACACAAACCTTGTGTGGAGAACTGAACTCACATACCCTGGCTATTTGGCAACATCAATGATGACTACATTGCCTCAGCATTGAGCCACCAACCATCCATTTTCCTGGTGTTTGCTGTATGGTTGCATGAGTGTCACTACTAGCGTACACAATGTGAATGAAACCTGCACCAGTAACACATACACCAACAGGCAGCCAGGCTCTCCTAACATCTACCCATGGCACTGATCCACACTCCTCGCAGTCAACACGATGTGAATGTTAAAATGACACAGGCCACGCCTGACACAGCTCACATTCAGACATGCATCTCATGCTGATGGCAGACCTGTGACACCACACAGGCCATGCAATTGTATGTCCAGAGATGAAACGAAGGGACAGACCGCAGCCACCTTACCTGCAGGGCCCAATGGGGACATTGAAGGTTTGAACACACCATCAACATTAACATGTGACACTACATATACGTTGTGGCCTGCATCATCTGTCACTAGCAGAGCTTCATAGTCACATGGCACTGATCCTCAAAATATTTTACACTATGTGGATTATTTGACAAGATCAGACTGTGCACACACTTCACCACACTAATGCACATGGCCTGGCTCACCTTTGCACACTTCTTGTAATTTGTAATGGATTACCATTTAACTGATCAATTTCAACACACAAGTAGTGACCGAATACAGATCCCACTTACTCATTGGGCAATTACAATACACATCATATCATCAGTGTGTCAATGAGAAAGATGTGTGACTGAGTCCGAGAGGAGATGCTACTATCCACCATCAACAGCAGCACGCACTGCAGTCATCACCAATGGTGCTAGATGCTTGTTTCATGACACATTTATCTGCCCAAACATGCATATTTGCCCCACATTGCACTTACTACAATAGGAGTGCATTGTTACAACCTTGGTCACAAGAGGCCTCTGACTTGTTACACTGATTTTACATGTGTGAATACTTTTGCAACGTTGGCTCACCCCAATAGGTCAACAGCAACAAGAACAGCGACATAATCATCTTCCTCAACTATGCGGCCACACACCGGACTGGGATACCAGTTATGTTATCGGAGGTTTTATTGAGCGCTCAGCTACTCAAGCCCGTCGCTAACAGACCTAACACAGCACAAGCCTGGCGACAGAAGAGGAGTTAGAGACAGAACAGCCACGTTTTCAGCTCTTTTCTGAAAGATGCTAAATTCTCGTTCTTTCTCAGAGCAAGTGGCAGCGCATTCCAGGCCCGCGGAGCCAGATATTTGAAGGATCGACCACCGGTACGTGCACGCCTAATTGCCGGGACCCTGGTCAATGACAAGGCAGCCGACCGTAAGGCTCTGGATGGCTGATGGAAGACAACTCTCTTCTGCAGATAGAGAGCCCCCATGCCATGAAGGGCTTTGAACGCAACGGTAAGGGCTTTGAACTTAATGCGTTCCCAGTTTGGAAGCCAGTGACGGGATTTCAAAAGGCCGGAGGCATGAGACCTACGGCCGAGGCCGAAAATTGCCCGTGCCGCCGCATTCTGCACCACCTGCAGACGTGACAAAAGATATTCAGGCAGGCCGAGGTAAAGTACGTTCAAATAATCCAACCTCGATCCGATCAGGGCTTGCACCGTTGTTTTCCTATGGGCGGTAGAACGGAGAGGGAGAAATTTCCTTAACATTTTTAAAATCCCAAAAGACTTCCCAATCAGACCAAGGATATGTGGTTTCAAAGAGAGACAATTGTCCATCTTGACTCCAAGATTCTTAGCTACCATGGAGTCCGAAGATGGAGGGTACATCCCTGCGGGCCACCAGGTCTTCCATCCGGGGTCAGGGGGGCAACCAAAGAAGAGGAGCTCGGATTTGTCGGAATTACATTTCAGCTGATTTAATTGAAACCAGGCAAATACCATGCCCAAGCAGTTCTTAATGCTTTCGCCATCAAAGTCCATGTTCCTGTCACATGTGAAGAGAAGCTGAGTGTCATCGGCGTAGGAGACAATCTGGGCGCCAAAAGACTCTGCCAGTGCCGCGAGGGGGGACATATAGATATTAAAAAGGGTGGGGCTCAAAATCGACCCCTGAGGAACTCCCACCTCAAGGCGCAGCACTGCAGCAGAGTACGGAGGAGCACAGACTGTCTGTTGCCGGTTGGAAAGAAACGACTCAAACGAACTAAACACCATTCCCCAAACACCGATCTCCAAGAGTCTTGCCAGGACGCGGTCATGGGGAACGGTGTCAAATGCCTCCGAAAGATCTAATAACACTAGCGGGGCTTTCCCTCCATTATCTAGGACTTCCTTGATGGCCTCTGACACCTCCAGCAGTGCCGATTCCGTACTTAGGTTAGCCCTGAAACCGGACTGGGTGTAGTGCAAGATCTCATGAGACTCTACAAAATTGGCCAGAACAGAGTGCACATGTTTTTCAGTCACCTTGGCCAAAACTGGAAGCAACAAAATCGGCCTATAATTGGCATGGCCACTGGGGTCTAAGGATGGCTTTTTTAGAAGGGGGAGAACCATCGCCTGTTTCCATGCTTCCGGCACAATTCCCGTTTGCAGCGATCGATTAAGAATAGGGTTGACAATCGGATTAATGACATGTGCAATTTTCGCAAGAAACTTCGCTAGGCATGGATCAAGCGGTGAGCCAGATCTCATTTTAGACAGAATTTCCAGAGAGGATTGAGGCTCAATGGAGGTAAAAGTCATGAGGGTGACTTTGATTTGCTCCACAGATGGTCACGAGCTGGGGGTTACTCTACGCCATGGGTACTCCCAAAATATCTGTCTGGGCACAAATTTAGTGTTGTGTGTGGCAGAGGGCTGCACTAATGGGGGCGGGGTCAGTGGGGTAGGGGGCGGGGTTAGAGAGAATGAGAAAATAACCATGAGGTTGAACACAGGCCCCTGCAGCAGACGCCCTCGTTCACTGAGACACCCGAACCGGCATACACACATCCTAATCTTGCTGTCGCTCTCGCTTGCTTGTCTCCCTCCCTCCCTCCCTCCGTCTACCTCCTCCCTCCATCACCCTCCTCTCTCCATCACCCTCCTCCCTACATCACCCTCCTCCCTCTGTCACCCAACTCCCTCCGTCGCCCTCCTCCCTCTGACTCCCTCAGTCTCCCCCTCCCTCTGTTGCCCTCCTCCCTCTGTCGCACTCCCTCTTTCTGTGTCCCTCTGGCTCCCTCCCTCAGTCTCTTTCCCTCTATCTCCCACTCTCACCCTCTGTCGCCACCCCAGCCCCTGGCAGCCTGGGCTTAGACAGCTTCCTGGGCACACACACAGCCGCACCACAGTACTTCACCGGTCTTTTATGGACCATTTACTTGTTCACAAGGTTTTGTTGTATTTCACCTCTTAGCACCCCTGCATCTCCACTCTGACTATGGCTGGAATCGCCCAGCACCCATAGAGCAGAGTCTCGCGGACTCTGCGCTGCTGCGGTGGTCTTTACTGACACTCAACAAAAGTTCAGATGAAGCATACACAGGTACGATGTCTGGAATGTCAGCGGGCCGCAAAGAAAGCCTTCCCGGGCAGCTTGCAGACTGCAGCCCGTACTATGAGTACCCGTGCTCTATGCAGTCGAGCCAGAATACCTCATCCTCGTACACAGTACATTGGTATGTGGCACAATGTTATGTGCCCATGCCTTTTGTGCCCCCCCCTATCAGTCCCTGGGGTACATATTTGCATCCTCCTTGTTGATGTGTCTACATGATTGTGTTTTTTGGGCATGTGGTGTGTTCAGTGGTACTTACCGACAAGCAATGAATTTCCATATGTGCCATCCTTGAAGCGCTGGTTTATGATGCAGTGTCGGAAGATGAATGCACCATGCACACTCCCTGGGAATTTTGCAATGATATTTGTGAACAGTCTGAGGTGGTCAACTATTGCCTGCACATTCATTGAATAGGTGTGCTTCCTATTGCAATATATATGTGTGCGCTATCCGCAGGGGTCACAAATGATACATGTGTGCAATCAATTGCACCCACCACCTGTGGTAAGCCAGCAATGGCATGGAATCATTGCTTGATGGCAATCCGCTCCTGCACAGTGTTGGGGAAGTGAAGGTGCTGGGGTATCAGGCTGAGTATGGCATTCAAGACAGTGGAGAGGAAGGTTGAGAAGGATGCCTGTGATACTCCAACAACTCTGGCTCCGGGGGGTGGCATTGGCGGTGGTTGTTGTTGTTGACTTGGTCAGACTCCAATTTCCATGATGATTACCTCCATGGCTTCTGTGTCTGTTCTGAGGGAGCTCTGTCCTTGTCTTCCTTATATACACCCACTCATCTCCAGTGTAAGTCAGGTTTTTATCAGGTGTTAGAAAATGGAGATAACAGGTGTTAGTGGGACTTTTTTTGTAGCTAAGCGGGTTAGCGATATCATTGATAATAGTGAAAAGATGTGTTAGCGACTTTTATTGTGAACATTTAGTCAGGAACACCTACTTTGCATATCATTGGCGTTGATTATCGCTAATGTAAAATGCGATAATTTTCCACTTGCTATCGCTGGATAAGTAGCGCGAAAGGGGGTTAGCGACGCCTAGTTAATAGGGCGATAAAATCATCGCCGCTTTATCACCAAAAAATGACGCTAACCTGGCGATAAGTCCCTTGATGATATTCCCCTTAGTTGGGACAGTCAACGGTAGCTGAACCTGCCGTAGCACTCCCCCCAATTTATTATCTGAAGAATTGCAGCAAAAATATTACTTATTACTATACTTATATGACTTTGATCAATTTGAACTTCCTATTAACTAATGCAATTATGTATTGGTTTAAGCTTGACACTAATGTGATGATTTTGCATTTGTAAGCTATTTAATTTATAATAAAGCTATATAGTTTGAATACTTATCCACTATCAAACTTCTTTGTGAATCCTAATGTGCTTCAAGTTCGTTAAAGTATTGATTCAATGACTAGCCGCAGGCGCAAATTCCGATTATTCAGATTGCGATTTATGGGCCAAAATTTCTACAAGGAAAATTGTCAACACTTACTACAAAACACCAGGTTGTGAATCGGGCCCTTTGTGTGCAATGTTTTTATTATTCCATGAAAATGTAGGCAATATCATATATATTGTCCTTTGGGAGTTTCCTACTTTGGCTTCGGCTTCAGTTATGCAAAGTCTTTTGCTACGTCTTTTCATCATTCATGCTTATACTGCCTGTCAATATTTTGCACAGTAATTGAACTGTCTTTTAGCTGATACAACTTGCAAGCCTTTTCTGTTTCAATGCTGCTTGTAGGTTCATTTGTATAGTAGGTTCATGATGTTCAAACCTGAGCTGTTTGTTATGTCGGGCATGCCAGCTGGTGAGCAGTGAAGAAATAGATGGGAGGGTTTATATTCCTTCTAGAGTTTAGTCCTGCGTTAAAAATAGATGAGCAACCCCGTCTCATGACTCTTAATGTTGTTGGAAAAGTGGATGTTCTATTTCCTCAGAAAAGACATCAGGGAGCTGTTCAGTTTCCAACAGACCTCTAAGGTCAATAACTGATCAATGGTTTAAAACCATGAATGGGGTCACTAACAAGTGATACGTGCCTTTAAGGCTCACCTGTTTGTGATGTGCTAATGATCAGCAAATAAAAGCTATTTTGCGAGTTAAACAGTCCCCTTACTCGCAAAATGGATTTGCATAAATTGGACATTTCGTAAAGGTATTTTATGTTTGCAAAGTCAGTGTAGGAAACCCCTGGCTGTGCAACCGCAAACTAACTTTTAACATCTGGCCCATAGAGGAGTTGTCACAGAACCTGTTATATAGAAAAACGTAATTTGTTTTCCTGCCGTCCTGGCTCCTCACTCATGATCGGGTCTGGCATAACGACCCAAGTGGCTGACAACTAAGGACAACATACACTCTTCCCTCATAAATCCTCAGAGCGTCAGAACACTCCAGTTGGCGGACCTCTCCAACTGACTAAAAGTAATAGGGGTGTAGATAGGCACCATGGGCAGCATCAACATCAAATTTCAGAATGAGAGAATGAATGTTTCAGAGAAATAAATCAGATGTGGTATGGCAGCTGTAAAGCCAGATAGCAGACAAACAGCATGCCTTCAACGTACCCCCATACATCATTATAGTCTTTACATTATAGGTAATTTACAAGATGAGACTGAGGTAACTAGAACAACACTTATCACTTTTAGTGGATTACTCAAGTACAAAGAATGTGGTGCACGGATCTGGAAAATCAGTCACTTAATCTTACGCACAGGAGCATAGACAAAAGGATGATCACCACCCACCATTCGTCATATGAGATGGCTGAAATTTACAAATGGTTTAGATTGCATGTTGCACAGAGTCGATCACATTTTTTCTTAAAATTATTTCTTTATTTACAATCTTCTGGTTCTTTTTTTAATAAAACATTTCATCTTTGAATCTTAATGTAGTCAATGGGTTTTGCCCCTTAACAGAGACTTCTTCAGGGCTTGTGGGGATAACTGCACCTGTGTCAACTAGAAATGTAAAGAGACTCCCAACATCCCAACAGGATGCCCAATGAATGCTGAGAAGGTTGATAACTGTACTAAAGTGTGAAAGCTATTGGTGCACTTATACTTAATTCCAATTAGTAATTAGGGGTGAGTAAAGAATTATGCTCCACCAGCAGAGTTCGCAGAGTTTTGCCTACTTTGTGCTCTGTGTGGAGCATGGAGCTCTCCAAAACTTTGCTATGCAGAGCAGAGTTGTTTCTCTTGTGGGAGTCACCAACTGCAAGTTGTCGGGTGCTCACGAGACAAAAATCACACTAGACCTCCCCTCGGCAAGCAAACTCAATGCAGGTGGCCATCATCGCTCCAGTTGAGAAGTCTGTCGCTCGCATGGAGTAAGCTGCCACTCAAGTAGAATGTCTACTCAAGCAGGCAGATATCTGCAGTGCCCTCCGGCGTGACGCAGAGTGCCACTCACACTGATTTTACAGCATAGAACAATCTCATGACGATTAAAATCAGTACGAGCAGCGCAACTTTACATACTCTGCCGCTGCCGGAACTCTATGGAGTGCAGCTGAGTTTTCTGTCACTTTGCTGAGTTCCGCAGAGTAAAACTCAGTGAACTACACCAGGTCTACTTAGTAGTGTAGAACCTCATCATGGTGTATTGACAAACTCACGATCTGATTAATTGTGATGTTATTAGGAAATTATTTCAGACCTGTGTCAGCGTCAAGACAAATGAGTATCTTAGGTCACATGCGGCATAATCCGCTAGAACCTGTATTACATTTTTTTTGTCATACACTAAGACAAGGTACCACTAGCCCAGGAGAAATCTCTGTTAAGGGGCGAAACATGTTGGCTACATTGCGATTCAAACAAGAACATTTTCATTAAAATAAAGAACAAGAAGATTGTGAATAAAGAAGTCCTTTTAAGAAAAACTTTGATGGAGTCTGTGCACTATGTAATATAATCTATTTGTACATTTCATATATCTCATATGACGAATGGTGGGTGGTGATCATCCTTTTGCAATATTCTTGAAATATGAATCCTCATCAATTGCATGGTCTGTCTGTTACAGAGACTGCAGTCATCAGGCCATATAAAAACCGCAAAGAAAGGAAGTCTAAGCCTATGTCTGTCCAAATCACAAACCACAAATATGAAATTTAGCTACAATTACAGTTCACATCTTCACTGTCACATGCCTTTACATCAGCCATCTTACCCTTATGCCCATGCTTGCTTCTGCACATTAAACACGATATCTAAATACACATAACTGGGCACCCTGCTTTATGTATATATTTAAGGCTTTCACTACTGATATAGGGTCACTGTTGCCACTAGTTTTGTCCCAACTGACTGCCTGTATAACAGAGTAAGTCTCGGCCATTCTGTCGAATGGAGTTTAATTTTACAGGTGAAGAGGCAACACGATCCCAGTCACAAACATGCCACACACACTAAGCATGTCTGCTTGTACTGTGTATTTCACCCAGCCATTCAGTTTCTTGTAACTTGAAAGTCCTATCTACATTTTCACTAACCCTGTATTGAGCAATACATTTGTCAAACACTCTGTTCAACCACCCTACAAATGTGTTAATATTTACATATCCAGTCGGTCTGCTCACTGCAAACACACACCAAGAGGTATCCATTATAAGTGTACAGTGATAGAATACCCTGTCTGAAAAGTGTAGTGTCAAGTGAGCCTAAGTCTGAATAGGTTATATACCTGCCATTGATTGTGGTGCCTTTCTGCCCACTGTGTACCTGCTGGCCCTTTGTGAGACTTTGTTTTCCTCGGAATACCTCAGAGGTAAGGGGAAGGCATCATTGGGCACCATTAGTAAAATAGAGCACCATAAGATATACAGCACAAACCAATGTGAGCCCCTGACTCAAATGTTGATGTTGGGCATTTTCATGCAAACAGCCAGCTAGGTAAACATATTTATGGAGTACCACAGTAATCCCAGTATATATAATAAGAGGGACATGTTTTCCTGCTTGTCAATTTACCTAAAACACATAAAGAAATCACTTAATTTCTTTCTGATTCTCAATTCTGGCACTGCCTGTTCCATGCACAGACTATGCTGCAATGTTGTATTTAACTGTCAAAATGCAATCTGCCTTTCAGGCCTTAGTGGGTGCATAACATAAAGCCCGTTCACAACAAGGTATTTTCGATAAACTACGGTTTGATGGTTGTCACAATGTTTCAACGTCGCTTGTCAAAAGGATTAATGTCTATGGAAAACATATATTTTTCTCACAAAACAAAGCTAAATCAAAATTGCATCCTCATAATTGGAAAAGCCCCATATTGCAAAGTGGCAGCATGTGATTAGGAACAACTTTTTTTCTCATGCAGAATAGCATGCAAACATCAAAATCTGGGTATATTAACAGATATATGTAGTGCGGCTCCTGGTGTGAAAGCCTTGGATGCACCATGTCTCTTGATTGCAGAATTTGAGTCCATGGTAGGCCGGCATACCGTTAAACCTACCAAGCCCAGGCATTTCTGAAAACTAGACCTCCAGAGTAGTTGACGGTGGTGTGACTTACACAGAACTCATAATGTTTTCTTACCCAGAAGAACCTGCAAACATCAAATTGTGGATAAAATAATAGATTAATTTCTAAGGAATTAACAGGCACATGCATCAAGCGATTTAGGAATCGCAAACGGTGCGAATCGCAAAATTCGTCCGTTTGCGATTACCAAATCACTATTTGGGATGCATTATCCTAAAAGTGAAGAAATCGCTATTTTTGCGATTTTTTAAAGTGCGATTGCTTTTAAGGAATCGCAATTTTGCGATTCCTTAAAAGAAATGCATGAAACTGAAAAAAATTGCGATTTCGCAATTAGAGAGAAAAAATTACCATGAGGTTGGACCTCATGGTAATTTTGCGAAATGTTAGAAATATGAAATTTTGTGCATTTTTTTAACTTTCATGTTGTGCACACACATGCCCATAGGGCATGTGTGTACACAACATATGTGCATTGTTTGATTTCAGGGGTGCAACAGGGTGTCCTTTGGACACCCCTGCACCCTTGAAATCGCAATCTCAATTTGCGATTAGCTGATTGCGAATCGCAAATTGAGATTGTCTTCCCATTCATTCTAATGGGCCTCTAGGCCCATAGGAATGAATTGGAAGGGATTCCTTAATTGCGATTCGCAAAATGCTAATCGCAATTAAGGAATTTTAAGAAATCGCAATTTATTTAGGGATTTCTTAATGCATAGCCATTTGCAATTCCTTAATTGCGATTCCTTAAAAATCGCAATTAAGGAATCGCAAATGCCGAGATTGATGCATGTACCTGATAGTTTTGAGATTTGCAGGGATGGGTAAATGTTCTAACACTCAGCATTCATACACTAATAAACATTATAAAACTGTTCATTAGTTGTGTGAGTGGGCCTATCACCAGTAATGGGAAAGTCTCCAAAATGCAACATGGATGCATAACCATTTTTTCTTACAATTTCAATCATTCTTGGTGATGTTTATATCTGCTGTATTTTGACCCAGGGAGGGCCAGTGCCTATGGAAACCTACCAACTCCAGGACAACCTGAACAGTAGAGGCTAAGGAAAGACCAGGACAGTGTGGCTTATGTGGATCCACCACTTTCTCTTACTCAGAATGATATGCTGTTATCAAACATATAACAGCTATTTCTCACATTTCCATGGAAAGTTCTGGAATATGCTGGGGTCACATCTACTGATAAAACAGTACCACATTGTGTGATTGGACCTATCACCAGTAAAAGGAAAGGCCCACTATGCAACATAGAGACATCAATATTTTTCCTTTGAATTTCAATTTTTCTGGGGATGTTGATAACTACCAATATAGAAATTTAAGAAAACTACACACTTGGAGTCCGGGGTGGTGTGGCTCATGTGGACCCTACTAAACTTTTTCCCAGAAGGTCCTGCAAACATCAGTCTTTGGCTAACATTGCAGAATGGTCTCAGGTGTCTGTATGGGAAAGTTTGGGTCATTGGTGATTGATAAGATTCCTACCACCCAGTGTTCCCACACTTCTCCTGATACAGACCCAAATGTGTGAGTGGACGTATCACTTGCAGCACTAAAGGACCATAGCTAGGACCATGTGAAAACAATATATTGTCAATGTGACCTTCACTTGATTACAGTTTTGAAATGTTTCTATGACATTCTTAGTGCCTCCCACACATGAGGTGTATCCATTTTATTAAGAGTAGTGGTAAGACTTTGGGCGTTGGCCTTTGGATGGAAATAGCAGAGATGTCTGCCATATAAATGTGGTAGAAAATGTATTTTGTGATGCATACTTTGAAATTCCCCTGGCATTCTGTTTAAGAAACTGAGCGGGGATACATGCAAGTCACACCGCAATGGATTTTCCTTACTTTCCAGTTTCCAAAAAAGCCCAGTGTGTGTAAGGTATGCTGTGTGCCAGGCGACCGAGAGCACAAACACTACACCCATCCCCACAGCATGTGAATGGAAATTGGGATTTCTTGGGTGTAGTTTTGACATATGGGATGGTAGATCCAGGTTAAACCTTCCATTCTGCATCCCACTATGGGCAGAAATACTTGTGCAGGGATAAGCCTCAATGATGCAATAGTCCAGCATCCCAAGAGTTATTTTCAATTTTTTTTACCTTTGTTCTCTGGTGGGCTTGTCACTCTTCTATGAAGGTATATTAGTGGTCACTGACCCGCTCTGCCATCTGAGAAGAGACGGAAATCTGTCTGGGTCAAATAAATTGGGGTTGGTTAGGGGCACCAGATAGGAACTGCTTCCCACCTTATATCCTATTAAAGATTTTTTGGCATGGTAGTCTTGTGAACCGTCTGACTTCCTGGAAAGTTAAACAGTCATTTACCCACCTCTACCATATGCCCAAACCAGTAAGACCAGAAGACCTTCCAGACCAAAAATGAGAAACAGGGTCTACTCATCCTGGTATTGGACTGCACCTTGAACCCTAGACATCAGACTATCTTTTTGCCCCTCTGGGATCAGATTGAAGCGCTTACCTCCAATCTTCCTTTCCAATGGGGAAGAAAAACTGCTAGACTCCTAGGTTTAAAATGGTGTGGTATCAGATCCTAAACCTGCACTAAAGATAGTCTTTCTACCACCTGGCAGAGATAGAATATGATGATTGCCCCCGGCTGGCTCAAATCAAATGTCTAAACTACAACCAAATAGATCCAAATTACCTCACACATGCTATATGGATGGCTGTAGTAATCCTGATCTGGACTACGGGCAGGGAGTGATGACAGAAAGGCTAGATTGTGACTGTTAGACCTGGCGTCCTTGGGGTGGGTCCCCCCTGTATGCTTGCCTTTGGCTCCTGTGTTTCTACTGTGTGCTGGACTTAGTTTTTGCTGGCCTAGGTGCTTTGGGTACTTTGCCACTGCTACTCAGTGCCAAAGTGCAAATGCTCCCTGTGAAAATTGTGTTCATGGATTGGCGATTCCATGATTGGCGTATTTGATTTACTGTTAAGTCCCTAGTATAGTGCACTCTGTTCCCAGGGACTATAAATAAAATGCTGCTAGTGGGCCTGCAGCACTGATTGTGCCATCCACATGAGCAGCCTGTGAATGTAACTCAGACCTGCCACTGCAGTGTCTGTGCACAGTGTGATACTGCCTTGTCAGCCTGGCATGTGTGCACACTTGCCAGACCCTAATCTTCCTTTTTCCTACATTTCAGACACCCCTAAAGTAGGCCCAAGGTAGCCCCATGGGCAGGGTGCAGTGTATGTGAAAGGTAGGACATGTAATGAGGTGTGTGACATGTCTTTATAGATCGTAAAATACAGTGTATTTAGTTTTTAACTATTGAAAGGCTATCTGTCCGAAAGGATAGAATGGGAGTTTATTTCTAACATCTTATGAATATAACTTTCCATTGGGACAAGATAGGAAGGTAGAGTGTATGCCCGTAGGTGGCTGTGCAGTGCCTGATAGATTTACAATGCCTTTATGTCATGATCCTTGCCAAGGTCCTCATTAGAACCTTAATTCTTAAAATCCCACCCCATTCCCCTGCACCTGCACGACCTGTATGTATGTTGTGTTAGTGAGATTTGTATTGTGAAATGCTTGTTTTCTGAAACACTCTCTTGCATCTATTTCATTCCGAGATTTTAAACATGCAATCTTATTGTATTAGTACTTTAGTTTAGTTTGCTAGTGAACTGCAAGCAAGTTGGTCTATTTTTCAAATGTTGCATGTAGTCTCAAAGACGTGTTTCCTCGAGGATTGTTAAAGCGCATTTGCACGTTCTGCCTTACGCGAACGTGCGCACTATTTTCTCTGGGTGCGGTCGGCTATAAAAACCGCACCCAGACTTCCAGAACTCGCTTTGCCTTCTGGATTCCATCAGGAGAGGTTCGTCGGAAAGGCTCGTCTGCCGACGGGATCAGGAAACCAGCCAATCTACAGGACATTTTTTCAGCTTGGCAATTCGGAGTGCATTAAAGAACCGAAAACGAACAAAGGAAAAAGCTAAGTACTTTTGAATAATAGCTCTGGCGCCCATCGCAAGAAAGAGTGTTTATTTGGAACTTGTAACTGAAAGACCATAGACTTATTTTCTGAGTGTTTATTTGGAACTTGTCACTGAAAGACCATAGACTTATTTTCTGTATTTCAAGGAACATTTCGGGACTATTTTGAATATTATGTGAAATGTGAAAATACTTTGCACGAGAACATTGTGAAGTGTAAAGAAGACTTATATGTGCATCTTGAATCTTTATGAGACAAATTCTTTCGCAAGAGAATATTGCGAAGGGTCAAGAGCCTAGCTTAAGGATTGTTTAGTCATAACCTTCAGAGAATAGGATTAGGTTGTCCTGTATTTTCTTCTCTTTCGTGTTTACCACGGGTTTGGTCACAGGGAGAATTCAGGGACAGTTATTTATGTAGAAGAGAAAGACAATTCCAAGTAAGTCATAAAGTAGAGAAGGGATGAAGTAAAATCAGAGAGAGGAAAGTAACTAACGACTCTGTTTGTATCATTTCTCAGAACATCAGAATCAAGAATCTCAAAAACAAGGAACTCCTTTAAGGATCAGACGACCCTTATCCATAAGACAAAGAAATACTGGACAAGGATAAATCAAGGCTAAATCGCAGGTAGGAGTCTAGGTAGAATAAAGTACATAAGAACCATCTAGAAAGCCTTGAAACTGGTCAGTTTAGGAATCACTTGGGTAAAGACCAAATTTTGTGATTAAAGTCCTTGCTACTTGTTGTTTCACAGGTCGACAGCAAGATAACTCCACACCTACATCCAGTACCGGCCCTCCTCCCATATATCTAGTTTTAATCTGGCTGTGAATTTAGTTCAGCAAGTTTTTAGTTAGATTAATGGGAAGTTGGTCCCTTGCGTCTCTGCGAAATTCTCTACGTCTTCTCTACATCTGGTATACGCCGTTTGGCTGCGTTAAGACGACCCTAGTGCTGTTGTAGAGATACACATGATAAGGTTAACAATAGATGGTGTAGCGCGTGAGAGTGCCTGTACTAATGCTGGATTTTAGCAGTGAGGGTCGGGATTGTGGATTTAGTGCCACTGATATTTCTTTTCAAGATTCTTTGTTTGATCATTATTTGTTGATCTATATTATTATAGTATTTTTTTGATTTCCTATTTTGTGTGGCCGATTTTTGTTTCATTTAGTTTCATTTCGGGTCATTTTTGACCTTCCGGCGAATATGTAGGGACTCTGTTTTGTTCTCTTTGATCGTTGTTGGCCGAGATATATACACTAGATGGGGCTTCCCTTTTAGTGGTCCATTGTTTATGTTAGTGGCAGGCGGAGTGTGACGTAAGCGCGTGTACGCCATGTAAGCAGCGTTTAGCGAGACGCGTACACCCGCTGTTTTGACATTTTCTGCTCCGAGTGGACTGGTACCTAGTGTTTGTGACGGGACTACGAGGCTGCAGGTAATTTACTAGGAGGGTGCTGAACTTTAGGTACTTGTTGAGAATGCGTGAGACTTGTTGTGGTGTATTGAAACTTGAGAAGAGAAACCTTTTTTAATCACTTGCTTTCTCTTCACATTTTGCCCATTAGGTATTGAGTGCTTGTATCCTCGCAAGTCTTTCATTCATTGGATCGTTGACGTTATTGTATATTCTAAAAGTGGAATACAGCATTGCAAGGTAGGAGTTAGTACTGCCGCTGCTTCGTTGAAATACTGATAGTACCCCAGTGCTTCCTCTACATAATATTGAACAGTGTATATCATTGTTTTTTTCATGTATTAGGGCCCACTGGCCATTGTCGGCTAGAGGGCAGTAGAATAGGTCCCTGACAGCCGTGTTTTTTCAAGCGAGCCCATACTCCATTCAGGTATTAGTAGTTGTGGCTATCTTGATTTGTTTGTTATTGCCTTGCTGCCTCGGTGTTGGTTTTGAGCACTGTGTGTAATCCTCTCTGGCACTGCACGGTCACTGAAGGGTGAGTTGAGTTTGGATAATTGGTCAAATGTGATGAGATACAGTATATATTATTTATTATTGTTATTGTAGAATTACTGAATCCCCTGTCCTGATGAAGCCAAAAGGAACCTTTGGCTGAAATGCGACCGCGCCAGCGTCGACATTTACAAAGGAGTCCTACTATTTAGAGTTGTGAGAAAGAAATAAAGCACCACTTTAACCCCTTCGCTGCTAAGCACCATTAATATTTTACATTCATTTTCCATTGAAATGTATGGAAAGTTCATGACGAGTTACCCTTGTCATTAGCGTCGAAGAGGTTAATAATGTTTGAGGTGTCACCCCTCATGTGCTATAGGGACTACCTTGTAGTGTATTACGCTGAATCAGAGTGTACACTCTGTTTGTTTTGTTCTCAGTAGGGAAATTAATTAATGATCCTATATGTTTTTTGATATTTGTATATGTTTTATGTTGTATATGTTGTATATATTGTAGATATGTAATGTATCATATATATGAGTGTGATCTAAATGTTTGTGTAAAGACGTGTACATTGTATATATTTGATAACTTTATATGTAGTAGTTTGTTGTGATTATATTATGCCTTCTTCCTGTCACTTGAAATGTACACAAGTTATATTAGTAGAAATGAATTTGTTATAAAAAAGAATTGGGAGTAGCAGAGTAACTAATTGTACTCTGGCTGAAAATAAATATGTTTTGATTGATCCCTAATACCGTTTGCTTTTGATTCCACATTGTTGCTGTTTATTGCTCAGGTAGGTGAGGGTTAGCTAGGCATGACCGTTGTTATATCTATATACCTTCCAAAGAAGAGAGTTTCCCAGATAAACCAGAAAGGACTGGGTATGAACAGTTGAAAAAAGGGGGGTTTCCTTTCTATTTTGTTCAGTTAGTTATTTGGCCATTTGGCACATAGCAGATATATCTAATCAATTGAATTATTCAGACTCTGTAGGTTCCTCATTTCTCTCAAATTTATAATAGGAAAAAAGCCTGAATGAATTTTTTACAAAACACAATTAAAACAATGTTAAAAACAGTATGCAATCAGGCATAGCTAACGCCATTTCACATTTAACAAATATTAATTTCTTACTTTTTATTGCTTGTTTGTCATTATATTTGTGGGGTACTGGACCATCAACTTTACTTTCTAGGTCCTCTTCGTGGGTATATTTCATATATCTCAGCCTATAAAATTAGGTGGATATATGGTCAAAAAGGAGTTTTCATATTTTTTATTCATCTAAACTTGACCAAAGACTTTAGGGGCATATTACCAAGCCATAGCGATAATTATCGCTATTGCTTGGTTAGAGACAAAACTTTACCGCTGAGCTGCGGCGATTTTTACCGCAAATAAACCTTGGTATTACCAAGGTTTATCGCAAATGCGATACAAATCGCCGCAAATGAATGAATATCGCTGAAAAGTCAGCGATATTCATGCATTACCGAGCTAATACTCTTAGCCATGTTATCCACATCCCATTGGATAACATGGCTAAGAACTGCTCAGGGCAGGTGTTAGCTTTTGGAGATATTCGCGCTTAGCGCGAATATCTCCAAAAGTAGGTAATAGGAGATAGTGATGTTAGCGACTATTTTCAGTCGCTAACATCTTGGCACGCCCACTTTGCATGTCATTAGTGATAAATATCACTGACATGCAAAGTGGGGCCCAAGATGGTCGCTATCTCCTACCAGCTGTCGCTAACTGGTGTTAGCAACAGCTAGGTAATAGGGAGATAATTTTATCTCCGCTTTCTTGGCTTTTAAAGCCAAAAAAGCGGAGATAAACCCCCTTGATAATATGCCCCTTAGTTTTTTTGCTAGTACGTTGTCACACCTACTTACTCTATTTGTTTGGAGTTGCAGTCATAGTTTTCGCATCCCCTTCACACTTGATTTGGCGATTATGCTGGTTAGTCGTATGTTTCCTATTTTTACAGTGCACTGGATGGTTGGGTGAAGGGTAGCCAGGTAAATAATTTTAAAGGCTCTATGATTTGGTTTCATGGAAACACTTGTCTGGTAGTTGTTTTCCAGAGCTATGCCAGCATTTGATTGACAGTAGGCTAAGTGACCCCAGGAAGGTTCCATTGGAGGCGGACCACTGGATCAGTATCAGGGTCCACAAAGGCCATGTGGGAGACTCCGTTTAAGGTGGGCAGGGTCCCCAGCAGAAGAAGGGGGGACAAGCGTAACAGAAGGAGTTCCAAAAGGGGCCCCAAAGTAATTTCCATGGGAACCAAAGGAAGGTTTCCCAGCCCGGCAAGGTACACCACCCCATGAGTTGATGCCTGGAGCCTACAGGAGAGCAAGAGGCTGAATTGGGGACCTGCCTGAGCTGACCCATTGGCAGCAGGAAGGGGGCCCCTCCAGGGAGGAACTCTGCAAGGAACAGCAGGAATGCCCTTCTCTTGTTGGTTTGCGGCAGCAGGCTGCAAACCACTCAGCAGGTGATCAGTCTGGATCACATTGGATTTAGAAGAAGCAAGGTCTCCTGTATAGTGAGCCCATGAGCTGGTGGTACCCACGTGCCTCAGAGCCTTCCTACTGGGCCTGGCTCCTGATGTGCCATTGGCAGAGCACTTGGGACAAGACAAGACCTTTGAAAGGGTTGTCACCCACTTTTTCAGACGCCAAATGGGCCAGATCTCTGGCACACATTGCAGGTCGTGCCAGAATTGCCAGGCAAGTAGTAAGAATAGGAGGAAGTGCCAGGCTCCTCTCCAACCTTTCCCTGTCATCAGCACCCCCTTTGAGAGGTGAGCAAAGACATTGTGAGGCCTCTGGACCCTAAGGCAGCCATGGCCAACAGGTTCATCCTGGACTTGGTGGACCATGCCACCCGGTACCCACCCTCTATGGACCGTGACAGGCCTGTGGTGGGTCAAGCATTGATGGGGAACTTCCCCCATCAGGTGGTGTCTGACCAGGATACCAAATTTATATCCAAGTATATGAAGTCCCTGCAGCAGGAGGGTGATGTTACCTATAAGTTCACCACGCCTTACCACCCCCAAGGTAACAGGATGGTTCAGAGATACAACTGGATCTTGAAGAGCATAATTATGGGTATTGGTGAACTCATGAGGCATAAGTGGGAAATCCTCTTGTCAAGCCTGTTGTTTGCTTACCTGGCAGTACTGCAGAAGTCCTTAGGGTTCAGTTCCTTTGAACTCCTGTATGGGCATCCTGTAAGAGGGCCTTTAAGTCTGGTCAAAGTAAAGCACCCCAGGATGTATAAAGCTACATGCTGGCCTTCGGGATCCAGACTAAGCAATTCAGACAACTCGCTCAGGCAAATTTGGAAGCCAGCCAGGAAGAGATTAAACAGTGGTGTGATCAGAATGCCACAAGGATTGAGTTTCAGCCTGGTCAAAACGTGTGGGTGATTGCCTCAGTTGCGCTCCAAGGAACCCATTGGGGTCCTACATGTGAACTGCCTTTAGCCCCACTTTGAGAGGTCCAAAGCGGGCATGCTCCTAGCAACATATGCCTGAATGGAAGAGGAGACTGAACCTCTTCCTGACCTCCTGTCTGCTAAAGAACATGATGGGTCAGTGGACGATGTAGCCCTCTCCCCTGATCCCTGAACAGCAGTTTGCCACTCTGTTCTCCCTAACCACAGGTGTCACTCAGTGGTGTGTCCATGATGTGGACACTGGGGACAGCTTGCGTCAAGGAGGAGGTCTCCAAGATGTTAGAGCTAAGGATGATTGAGCCCTCCAACAGCCCTTGGGCCAGCCCAGTGGTTTTTGTCCTGAAGGCTGCCACACCTAGTGCCATGCCAGAACTCCAGTTCTGTGTGGACTACCGAGGGCTCCGTTCCATCACCAGGACTGATGCCCACCCAACCCAAAGCTGATGAGCTGATGGATCAGTTGGGAGCTGCCCAGTACCTCAGTACGTTTGACTTAATGTCTGGGTACTGGCAGATTGCCTTGTCTAATGCACCCACGGAGAGGTCTGCATTTCCAAACCCAGAGGGGCACTACCAATTCTGGGTGATGCACTTTGAAGAATTCCCCTGCCACCTTTCAGAGGATAGTCAAACAGGTATTGGCTGGATTGGATGCAAGGATGGGCTAGTTATCTGGGCCCTCCTTTCACATCAAGTGCACTGTCTTTGTTTGTGCCGTGGCATGCCCTTAATTAGGAAAGACTGGGACAGTGTGCCCATATATACAAAAAGTGTCCCTAGCACATGTACAAACTCTGACAAATTGCACCTGTGCTTAAGTAGGTGCATTGGAAGAAGAGTTGAAATTGCAGTCCTGCTTTTTACTGGAGGTGGACTAGAGCAGAAAATTTAGGGAGAGTGGAGGGACAAATGCAGATGGATGCGATCAGTTACTGTACCTGCATTCAGGGGGATGCCTGGGGCATCCATGGGACCAACTTGTACCCTCCCACATTACAATTGCAAGGATAAACTCACTGTGCAGCACATTGTGTGGTCACAGTCAACATGCCTCCACACCGCTTTTTTGCCTCTGTACCGAAGCCTTCGGGGTAATGGGTAGAGGATGCGACCTTATGCCAGAACAGACATAATTGGTACAACAGGGGGTGGTGATGGACGGAGCATCTGAATCAATCAAACACTCACACCCAGTCAAAAGATCTGGGTTTAATCCATCACCGTTCTTTAGCCCACTCTGCCACCCCAGTTCAGACATGGCTATATGCAAATCAGTCTGACCCCGTGCCTCATGGGAACAGTCCAGCCCGAACTGCCAAGCCATGTCTTCCCTGGACCGGAAACAAACTCCCGAGGACCGGTTTCTGGCATTCTTCAGCCTGGCTTGCTTGAATCCAGTGGGAAAGTGAGCAAGGGACTCACGTCTGAGCATACCCTCCCACACTTATGGCGGCCAAAAGCGGTACAAAAGGGGGTGGTGATGGACGGAGCATCTGAATCAATCAAACACTCACACCCAGTCAAAAGATCTGGGTTTAATCCATCACCGTTCTTTAGCCCACTCTGCCACCCCAGTTCAGACATGGCTATATGCAAATCAGTCTGACCCTGTGCCTCATGGGAACAGTCCCGCCCGAACTGCCAAGCCATGCCTTCCCTGGACCGAAAACAAGCTCCTGAGGACCGGTTTCTGGCATTCAAGTAGTCTTCAGACCGGCTTGCTTGAATCCAGTGGCAAAGTGAGCAAGGGACTCACGTCTGAGCATACCCTGCCACACCTATGGCGGCCAAAAGCGGTACAAAAGGGGGTGGTGATGGACGGAGCATCTGAATCAATCAAACACTTACACCCAGTCAACAAATCTGGGTTTAATCCATCACTGTTCTTTAGCCCGCTCTGCCACCCCAGTTCAGACATGGCTATATGCAAATCAGTCTGCCCTGTGCCTCATGGGAACAGTCCAGCCCGAACTGCCAAGCCATGTCTTCCCTGGACCGGAAACAAGCTCCTGAGGACCGGTTTCTGGCATCCCAGCCATCTTCAGCCGGCTTTCTTGAATCCAGTGGCAAAGTGAGCAAGGGACTCACGTCTGAGCATACCATGCCACACTTATGACGGCCAAAAGCGGTACAAAAGGGGGTGGTGATAGACGGAGCATCTGAATCAATCAAACACTCACACCGAGTCAAAAGATCTGGGTTTAATCCATCACCGTTCTTTAGCCCACTCTGCCACCCCAGTTCAGACATGGCTATATGCAAATCAGTCTGACCCTGTGCCTCATGGGAACAGTCCAGCCCGAACTGCCAAGCCATGTCTTCCCTGGACCGGAAACAAGCTCCCGAGGACCGGTTTCTGGCATTCCAGCCGTCTTCAGCCCATCTTGCTTGAATCCAGTGGCAAAGTGAGCAAAGGACTCACGTCTGAGCATACCCTGCAACACTTATGGCGGCCAAAAGCGGTACAAAAGGGGGTGGTGATGGACGGAGCATATGAATCAATCAAACACTCACAACCCCCTTTTGTACCGTTAGAACAGACATAATTGCCATCTGTACATTTTGTTTTATATTACATCATTCAGTTGATTTTAGTACTCTTTAGAAAAGATTAAGAGCATTTGAGTGTGAACCATTTAGTACTCATTGTTTACCTTGGAGTGCATATATGTCGTCAGTGTTTTAAGCAATGTATGTTTTTGTTGGGATATGGTGCTAATATTTGAAAGTCAACAACGTGAAATTATCATAAATCAAATTTCAAATGCAAAGCACATTATGAGGACATTAAGAAAACATGCAATCTGGAGAGAAGCAAGATAGCAGCTGCGTAGTGAGCCGCGCTAGCTGCTCTTCCAGCTCCAACCAGCCTGTTACGACAAAGAGGTAAAAATTAATTGTTGGATCTTACCTATTTCTTTGATCAAGCCCTTCTCTGGTTTTGGTGTGGTCACATTGCTGTTGTGCTATGTTGGGCAAGTGAGCCCATTTGTTGAACTGCAGGTGTGGATGTCGGCTTCTGTGGTTTTCTCCCCTGGTTCCAGCCCCGACCCTCAGGAGACCTGACGATGCTGCTGACGGGGAACAAGCCTCCTAAAGATAGGGTGGAACACACAGCAACATAAAGCATATAAATCACAATTTATTTCATATGAAAATTCAAAGCGAAGCGTTTTTCAAGTCCGTTAAAATATTTACACTTTCTATAAAAAACGGGGTATTTTCTTTTCCTAAGCCTTTAGTCTTTCCCAGCTTTCATGAGCAAATTTTCTACTAATGTCATGAATTTTACCCCTCGACATGTTAAAATGTTCGATGAAGCGCCCATCCAACTTGTTTCTGCATGTCTACAAGTGCGAATGTTTAAGCCAATGAAGACAGATTTCAACAAGGTCCTTGTTTCTGCATTTACTGATGTACAAACGCACAGTAGGTGGCTTAAGTACTCTGTGTGGTACCCAAATAAATGACATGCCTTTGTTTTGCTGTTTATTTTTTCAGGAGGGGATCAAGTCCTTCGAGTTGTGATCACCAAGTCTAAAAGCCATGAACCTCCTTTTTAATGATAATCGGAAGTGTGCTATTAGGTAGGGTTGTGGTTTTAGGCTTAAATATGAGTTTATTACGACCCATGCATGGCGATGTTTAACTAATCTCCTTTTATCTTCCATAAATGATAATACCTTTGCCCTTTCCAGCTTGCTGTTCCATGCTTCTTCCAATTCTAGTACCTCCAGGGCGATTCGCAAGTGATCACCCCAGGTGTTTGTGTTTCTTTGCTCATATTGTAATTTTATTTCGGTCCAGCATCGGTTATGCAAAGATCCAATTTCTTTTGCTCTGAGTTTCCAGCATAATTTCACGAAGATTGCTTTCCTTTGGAATTCTTGGTTCTGGAGCCCAACTTCCAACCGTATCTGTGCAGGCGAGGAACCTTTAAAGAGATTGAATACTGATTTATAGACCCTAATTTGTAATTTGTTTAGAATCTCGATTTCTTGGCCATGCCATGTTTCCGATCCGTACGGTAAGGTTGGGAGCAAATGTGCTGCCATTATTTTTAAAAGATGACCATAAGAAGGGCATTCCAATTTCTTGTACAGTTGTTTGCAGGCAAAGGTTAATGATTGGGCTTTCGCTGTGATCTCCCTTTTCTGGTCTACCCGGGACAGATTTCTTGCCAATTTGATGCCCAAGTATTTGTAAGCGTTTGTTTCCTCTATTTGTGATGTCTTTGCAAACCATTTGTTTTTTCTTGGCCTCGGGCCCACAAGTCTTACCAACTTGGTTTTTGATTTGTTTAGTTCCAGGCCTTGTTCATCGACGTAGTGTATTACTTTATTTATGGTCCTTTGAAGCCCTATCGCGGTTTGGCTCACCACCACAATTTCATCTGCATATTGCAGAAATTGGATTGGCTCATTCGCCAATTTTGGCGGGTGTCCGTTTACTTTTTGCAGATAGTTATTTAAATCTGCCAAGTATAGGTTAAATAAACATGGTGGGAATGCGCAGCCTTGCTTTAATCCGTTTGTTATATTTATTTTGACGATACTCTTCTTCCGTCTCCTAACTTTACGGTAGCCCATGTTTATCTGTATAATGATGTTATAGCATCAATCAGTGGTTGTGGAAGTCCCCAGGCTTTCAGTTTCTTCCATAGGCAATCTCGTGGCACTCTATCGAAAGCAGATTTTAGGTCGATGTAACAGGCCATTTGTACTCCCTTTTTCCTTTCTGCTTTTTCCATCAAGATCGTTAATGCTGATAAATTTGAGATGGTACCCATGTCTTGTCTAAAGCCCGTTTGGAATTTTGGGATGATGGTATTATCCTCTGTCCATTCTTGCAGGTGTCGTAAAATACACAATGCAAAAAGTTTGGCCTCTACATCGATAAGGGCGATTTGCCTGTAGTTGCCCGGTTCCGTTCTGATACCGTTCTTGTAGATTGGATGAAGGAGATTGCCGCTCCAAGACCGTGGCATCTTGTTGTCACAGAATAATTGATTGAAGAGAGGTGTAAGGTATTTGGCCCAGACTTCCGGATCACGTTTGGCAGTCCATTTGGTCCTGCGGCGCCTTCGGCTTTTAGTTTTTTTATCAGGAATTTTGTGTCAATGATGTCTGATCGTTGGCTTCCCAGCTAGTTTGGACTTTCACTCCCTCCATTTTGGATCCAGTTGATTCTGGGTCTGGTGCCAATCCTATTACTTAGTCTATACTTTCTTCTTCATACATTTGCGGTCCTGTTTTGGGGTTGTACAATGTATCTATATAATCCAGCCAGGTATTTTTACTTATTCCTACATTTTGTACAGTTCCATTTCCTTTCATCAGCTTATTGATTAGGTCCCAAAATTCTCTGCTGTTCGGTAGTTTACTTGCCCACAGCAAGTCTTCCCATGTCTTTTCTGTGTGTTTCCTTTTTTCCACTCTGCACTCTTCCTTGTATTCTTTCCTCAATTTTTGGATCTTGCCTTTGTCACTGACTCTTCCTTTTCTAAATGCTCCAGCTTGTTTTCTTATCTCCTTAGCGATGTTTCTTTTTTTGTTTTTCAGCTGAAGTATATACCACTGCTCTTTATTTGCCCCATACGTGCCATTGCTTCCTGGTCTACATGAAAATTTGTCCAGTAGTGACGTGTTTAACTTTTTCCAATCTTTTACTGATGTGTACGCTTCTGGCTCCTTGACATTCTCTATGTGTTTCTTTACCATGTCCATTATCTCATCCATTATTGTTCCTCTCCATTTAAGTTTCTTTAAATTATAGATTTCGGGTAATGTGACTTGCGATGCTACCCCCTCTCTTTGTAAAATGTTTAGGCGTAGGACTGTTTCTTGAGGGAAATGTCGCTCTCCGGTCTTGTTGTAATACGAAAATGGTCGACCAGGGATGCCAGGTCTTTACTGATTACTGTGTAATCTATTATTGAATGTTTATTTCCGCATGAAAAGGTGATACCTGCTGGTTGGTCTCCCTTGGTGTTTCCATTTAGTATGACGAGCCCTAAAACTTTCAGCTCGTTCCACACTCTTTGAGTTTTATTCTTGTTGTCTTTGTCCCCCGTTAGGTTGCAGTTCAAATCACCTGAGATTATCATCTCATGTTTTTGGTGTGTAACTTGTAACGTTTTTATTATATTTGTCAGATTTGACAATTTTTCCATGTTCTTATTCTTTTCAGGATGGATGTATATGTTTAGAACGATTAGCTTCCTCCCCACTCCATTTGTGGGGAAGTTCCATTCCAGTTTTAACATTTGGATCCAGGTTTCTCCAGAATCCATTTCTATTTTCCAGACGTAATCTGCTGTTGTATATATGGATAGACCCCCTCTTTAGTGACCGTACCTGGCGATTTTTTCTGCCATTATATGAAATTCTTCATATCCTGCTATGTGCTTTGGTGTTACGCTCCACGTTTCTTGTAGCAGGATAATGTTATATTTACTCAAAAAGGAGATGGTCTCTTGGTCTTGTTCCATTTCTTTAAATCCATGGACGTTCCAGGAGCAGATAGTTATTTTCCCGTCGAATTGCTTTGTGACCTTCTTATTTTGTTCCCCACTAATTATGTTGTTTTCATCAGGATTGGTGTAGATTCAGTGTGTGGGGTGTCCAGGACCAATCTTGATTGTCTACTGACTGGGTGGTTGATTGTTATGTTTGTTGGGCGGGTATCCCTGGGTGTTTGTTGGGTTATGGACATACTTCTTGCTGCTTTTAGTTCGGAGGTCGTCTTTCCGTTTGTGTTTGTCAGCCAGGGCGCCTCGTTGTTTAGTAACAGGTATGGGTATTTTATTTTTGGTGGGTAAGATAGTGTTATACCCCAGGCTGCAAAGACTGCCCTTGTAGAGAAGATCTGTTTCATTGTCTCTTCTGATGCCCATGTTGTTCTGCTTACTTCCAAATCTGTTGCCTTGTTTATTTGAACAAATTCTACTGCCAAAAGTTCTGATGATGGAATTTCCCTTAATTTGGGATTTTCCCTGAACAGTTGCATTATGTTACCCCTATTTAGTGTATCCTTTTTTCCTTTTGTTTGATATTCAGGCCTGAAGATTAGTTTACAGCCTATCTCTTCCGAGTCCGATAGAGGTTCCTGGGTTTGTTTTTGTTCACGTTTTTCCCTTGTCGAGTCCCCGGCCTTGGTTTTATTCTGGGGCTCTCTAAATGGCCTTTCTTCTAAGGTTGGATTTGCCATTGAATTCATCGCATCCATTTGATCTCTTTTGTCCTCCATTGTTCTAGCTGTCCTGGCGTTTTCCTCGGGGATCTTCCCTGATTGTATATTGCAGGTCCGACCTTTCTTATCCAGGGTAATTTGTAATTCGGTCTCCATACTCAAGAAACATTTCCCCCGTGGTCCAGGGCTCTTTCCCCATTTGAGCCAGTTAGGTTTCTCTTTGTCAGTTTTCCTTGTGGTTGTTATTAACTGGTTTCAATTTTTTGGGCGATCATTGTTTTTTTCTTCGCGGATGTATTCCAACAATCTTTTTTCGCTTTCCTGTGTTACCGTAGCTGGTTTGTTTCTCCCCTTTTTTTGCTTATTTTCTATTTCATCCTCTAGGTTGATTACTTCTACCGTCTGTCCTCTTTTTGTTTTAGGTTGGGCGTTTTCTGGAAACCACTGTTTGCTTTGCCTGGAGATGTCAAAAGGCCCTGGATTGTCTACTTTCTTGGGTGTTTACTTCTGCATTTGGAATGTCATCTGCCTGTTGTAACACGCTTTTATTGCCTTTTTGTGTGAATATGGCATAATTTTGTCCTTTTTCCTGCTTGGTTTTTAAGATATCGTTCTTCCTTGCTTTCCTTGCTCGTTTGCGTTGTCTTTTGGTTTGGTTCTCAGATACGCTTGGTGATGCACAGTCGTTTTTTTCGATTGCCGTGTTTCCCTTGTCATTTGTTATGTTTACTTCCGTTGTGTTTGTAGTGTCTGCGGATTCAATACTTCACCTCATATTCCTAGTTTTTCTGACCCTATAATTATGCGATTATTTTCTTGGACCAGTATTTCTTCTGTTGCTTTTGTTATCTGCGCCACACGTAGAATTTCGGTCAATATTTCTGCCAGTTTATCTATTATTTTACCGCAGCCACAACTTTGGTCTAATGATTTGCTTTTAATTTGGTTGTCTTTATTTATTCCTTTGGTTAATTGTTCTGTGGTTTTATCCAGCTTGGTGTTGATTCCTGCTATATGTGTTGCTATCAGGTTCATTAAGTCTAACTGGATGTCTAATTTATCTGATTGGAAGTTTAAGACGGCCATTGCTTGCTGTAGGCTTCTTAATAGCGATTCGCCACAGGTTACCGACTCCATGTTGTTTGGTTGTATTAAATCCCTGATATGGAATGTTGTCCGCTTACTGATGAAATAGTAATTGGCAACTGTATTTTTATGTTTCCTTCTGATAAACCCCTTTGCACGTTATTTCTTTCTTTCCAGTGATTAGGGCTGGGAGTGCGCTTGATGGGGGTTGAGACGGCTCCACTTTCTACTCCTTTTTCCCTCTTTTCCGGCGCACCCGTTACTTTATGTTTCCCTTGTCTGTTTGCCCCTCGTTCCTCCTCCCTGAGCGTATTGAATTCTAGCACCTTGATGAGATCGTCCTCCTCTGTAATTGAAAAGGATCTTGACCAGTCTCATTTTTGGATATTTCCTTGTGGGTTTGCTTGTCCTCCACGTTCACTTTGATCTTTTGTTGGTATATGACTTTGTCCTGTTGTTTCTTCCTTTCTTTTGTCCAGCGTGTTCGTGGGTTGGGATATAGGTACATGTATCTGTGCTGTTGTTTTTAATAGCCATTTTTTTTTATTTCTAGTTTCTCTTGAACCAGTGTTTCTTTGTTTCCTTTTGTTCCATTTCCTCCTTTTTGTGGCGGCTGTGGTAGATGTCTTGAATCTATTACCCGTTGTACCTGGCTATTTTCTTCCAATCTTTTTGATGTTGTTGCATGTGTTAGTTTTATTGGGCTTTGTAGGCTTTGTGCCTCTTCTGTTGATGCATAGATTGCCGCCATCTTTTCCTTTAAAAATTGAAATTTGCGCTTCGTATGGGTTCCCCCAAACTGGAATAGTTCTGGTGTTGTGATTGGAATCAAGTTATTTTTTTGCAAATTGGGGTCCTCTTTTGTTTTGCTTTTGCTAGCGGATTTGTTTGCAGATTTGATTTGATCTTTTGTAGCCTCTCTTTTTCTGTTTTTATGAATGGGGGCCTGGCAAACTTTTCCTGACCGCATGTCCCCAGATTCTCTATTCAGACTGAGGCTATGACTATTCGCAAGCACTTTTCTAGTAAGCCAAGCTGCCGCCTCTTCTTTTGTGGCGTTAGTACTTCGTGCCCCTTGTGTGTTTTGACCCATTCTGGGCACGTTTTGGCTCCAAACAGCCGGTTTCCCCTTATCCTAGCTGCTGCTTGCAGTCTTGCCTGTATTACCGTTCTCCCCAATGTCTACTGTGCCTTTTTGTGCCCCCTGTGGTATTCTTGTCACTCCTTGCGACCGGCGGCTCTTACCTCTGCTGGCGCCGCTGCCTCCGTCGCTGCCGTGTGTTTGCGGCCCCTCCTTTCCTGTGCCTCCTGCGCTGTGGGGGACTGTGTGGCACTCTTGTCACTCTCCATCTCTCCTCCGTGAATCAGCGCTGTGGACGCTGTGGATAGCGGGGGGCTGCTATGCCACCGTGCCACCACAACAAGACCACTTCAAATACCAGCTGCCCTGTGTGGCCCGTGCAGCTTTCAGGCTCTCAAATTGCGCTGTGAGGCGTTGTGGGCTCTGTGGGGCGCTCTCGGTGGGGCAGTTCCCGTGTTGCAGCCGGTCTGTGCAGCCTGTCTGTGGGCCGCTCGGTGCTCCTGGCCAGATGCCACCCCGCTTTCTGGCTCCAACCACCCTCACTGCCAGGTGTGCCAGGTGAAGCCTGTCTTGATCGGTGCTCCATCGCGGGTGGATCAAGTACCCCGCTGTATCCCAGCTCCAAACGCCTTCGCCGCTCCTGGGTATTGCCGGGCAGCTGGGGGGTAGCCAGGTAGCCCGGGAGGGCCTTCTGTGAGGCAGGTCAGTGCTCCTTGCGGGCGGGTGGACTGATGTCATGCTGTGTCCCGGGTACCGGATCCCGGGTCCCGTAGCTGGCTCCATGCTCCGTACTCTGATTCTGGCCTCCTGCCCCCCGGCTCGTGGTCTCGCCGAGCTCTCGGCGGGGGGGGGTCAACGGGTGTAGCAGCAGCAGCGCCCGATCGAGCTCTAGGCTCCGAGCTCCGATATCCGAGTTTCTGGAGTCTGAAGTCACGATAGAGAGAGGACTGCGAAGGATTCCAAAAACGCGCAGCGTCAGTTCCTTTGCGTGCTGTCATTCTCAGCAAGAAAATTGTCCTAGCACGATAGATAGAGGAAACCCCATGGCTTCTACTGGGATGTTTGACGCCAGCACGTATGGACTGAAGCAAGGACCCCCAGAAGGATACAATATCTTGATGGCGCCTGAGGGCTTAAGGAGAGACATCCCTCAATCCCATACATTTTTGGACAACTTTTGAAGGATTCAGGTAGGTCTGCTACCTCCGTGTTGGCTCCAGTTGTGCCTGCAAAGCAAATGGTTAGCTCTCCCCGGGGATCAGGCAGGTCAAGTCTAGTACAATCTAACGCCATACAACCTACATTCTTTCAAAATGAGAGTGATAGTGTGGAGAGGGGGGTGTCATCTGCAAAGCAGTCATATGATGGGCATATATATTTTTTGCCCTTCCAGATTTCTGCCATGTGACAGTTAAGAGGTGGCATCTACGGCAACTGTTTTCTCCTTTTCAGTGACTTGGCTGTGAGGTCTTCTTGCTACGTCCCACCTGCCTCAAGGTCATATTTAATTACGAACATGGACATTTCTGTCATAGATTAAAGCCCAAGAGTATCTGAAAGAACTGGGCTAAAAGCCTTTGGACGCTTTGATTTCTGCTTGGATTTCTGCTCTCCTTTGTTTTTCTCACCCTTTTTTCTTTACCCTTTCTGGTGGTCACAAGTGTTTCTGGAGAGGGTGTATTGAGATGACCTGTCTTCGTTTTCCTCTTTGTTTGACTTCTTTTTTCTATTTCACTACAAATAGATTGGCTGGGTCAGAGCCAAGGGGGGTGGGAGTGGTATGCACTTCTTTGGGGTCAGAAGGGCAGGAGGTTTTTGAACATCTTCCATGACTGAGTAAAGCTGAAACAGAAACTGTGAACAAAGCTGATGTTTGTATCAAAAAATTAGACAAACATTATCTTCCTAAAGTTAGTACAGTTCTGGAGAGGTAATATTTTGCTAGAACATTACAAAGTGATGGTGAGTCAGTTGAAGGATACATCACCCAACTAAGGAAACTTGCCTCATCCTGCAAATTCGCAAATTTATTAGATGAAAGAATTAGAGACCAGTTCATGTTAGGATGTAACATTGGGCGAATCCAGGAAGAACTATGGATGAGGGATGAACCTTCTTTAGATGTGGTAATACAAGTTGCCAAAAGAGTTGAACATTCTTTGAAATGTGTGGAGACCAATAACAAAAGGCCGGCTGAGGAAAGGCGTCTTCCGAGCCTGTCACGATAAAATATTTTTATCACAAAATAAGGGGCACACTTACGTCAGAAGTATCTAGGGTCCCTATTTGACACCGGAGTGGCTGGTATGCAAAGCTTTGCTGCCCTCGGCACGTTACAGAACTGAGTGTCCAAAAAGACTGAAGTGGCAGCACTTGAGTGCAGCCCTGATGAAACTGCTCTACGCAATACAGCAGTGAAACATGTCGGCACTGTAGGTAATGGTATGCATGACTAGCTACCAGCCTTTTTAATAATCAAGAGCACGCGATCACCACCCTACGAATAAAAGTGGATAAGGGATTGGTGTACTGTGTGTGGTTTTAGGCACTCCATTATTATGTTTGCATGTGTTTGTCACTAGCAGAGTTTTCTGCACTTCACTGTAGCACTTTATATGTTGTTTGTTTTGGACACTTCTTCTTTCCTTTCATCTTATTTTTCTCCGAGTAGCGAGTGACCACCGATGATGAGACAGGGGCCTGTCTGGAAATTGCATACCAGTTACCCCGCTTGGTGGTGTTTCCGTGAGGGGTCACTTGCTTCTCGCACATTTTTCCTCTATTCAGAGTAAGGTCCAATGTGTGGTGTGGACTGTTGTGAACCACTGCGATCTGGGTCACTCTGAGTGTTTTGTTCTGTTGTGTTGTCTTGGAGAACAGATATTTTAAACAGGGCAGAGCACAGTGCATTATCTCATTATAATGTGGATAAGAGAGTAGTGGGGAGTAAGATGTGTTTGACCCCCCTTGAGTCACTGATATATTAGCTCGCTATTTGGATTGGGTCTTATTGTGGATTATTGACTGTGAGTGGAGGGCGACCCTTTCCGCATTCCCTCTGAGCTCCATTATTGTTTGACTCATTAGGATCCCGCCATCCTGTCATGTGTTGGGACCGCCCCCCATAAGGGCGGGAGTCCCATTGGGGGTATTAGGATGCGCCCGCCACAGTGGCGGGCGCATCCTGTATCTTTGGCATTGCGGCGGGCGGTGCTGAAAGCACCGCCCGCCGCAATGCCAAAGATACATGCTGTGCATTACAAAGCACAACGTGACAGGCACCAGGCGGTGCCTGTCACGGTGTACCGGTGTCCCTGGGGGCTCGCAACGGGCCCACGCAGGGTGTCTCTGCATGCCTTTCCCTGGCGGCATTGCCGCCACGGAAAGGCATTGGAAAATGCCCATGCTAATATGGCTGGCGGTGTCTGTAAGACACTGCCACCATAATAAACCTTTTCCACCCCGGTCACAAGGCGACCGGCCGGAAAACCATCGGACGGTCTTTCCATCCACTGTGGACCCCCAGCCATCTTAATATGGAGGGGGGTCATCCCGGAGCGGAAGGCAGGTGAATTGCCCCCGCCAGGCCGGCGGTGGCTACCGCCAGCCTGGCGGGGGCTATCCTCCCGCCATCCTAATGAGGGCCTTAGTAACTTTTCTTCTGAAAACCTCACAATGGATTCCTACGGAAGGAAATACAAGTTACTGGTAAGTACGCTTACAATTACTTTTCAGGGTCAGTGCTGGGCTAAAAGATGCAGCACTGGGTTCTCTCCTGATACCAGGTGAGTAAATAAGAATTTGTAGTTCAGCTGATTTTAGAGGAATATTTGTACGTTTTCAAAAATCAACACTTAGAAACCTTCTGGTGAACAACACACAATGAATTCCTATGGAAGGAAATACAAGTTACTGGTAAGTTCTCTTAGAATTATTTTTCAGGGTCAGTGCTGGGCTACAAGATGCACCCCTGGCTTCTCTCCTGATAACAGGTGAGTAAATCGGAATTCGTAGCTCGGCTGATTTTAGATGAATATTTGTACGTTTCAAAAATCAACACTTAGAAACTTTTCTGCTGAAAACCACACAATGGATTCCTATGGAAGGAAATACAAGTTACTGGTAAGTACGCTTAGAATAACTTTTTAGGGTCAGTGCTGGGCTAAAAGATGCAGCACTGAGTTCTCTCTTGATAACAGGTGAGTAAATCTGAACTCGTAGTTCGACTGATTTTAGGGGAATATTAGTACATTGGTGAAGGAAGGAGGCAGGGCCTGCAGTGACTGGGGGCAAACACGCCCTGTGGTGCATTTTTATTTCTGGAATTAATTCCTCTTCAATGCTGCGGTCCCCTGGGGGCCAACTAGCCCACCAGGTATCTCCAATATGCACCAGGGAGCTGCGTTGCAGAGAGGTACTTAGAGGCCACGCCCCTTTTTACAACACTATGCAACACAGCTCCGTGGTGCTAACTGGAGGTACCAGGTGGGCTAGTTGACTCCTAGGGGACCTCTGATTGAAGAGGAATTCATTTCCCAACTTAAAAAACGCCACAGGGCGTGTTTTCATACATATCACCTTAGGCCCCGCCCTGTACCTTCATCACTGTGCAAACACACCCCGTAGCGTGTTTTAAGTTGGGGGATTAAGTCCCCTTGAATCCTGCGGTCCCCTGGGGGCCAACTAGCCCACCAGGTACCTCCAGTATGCGCCAGGGAGCTGCGTTGCAGAGAGGTGTTCAGATGCCACACCCCTTTTTAAAACACTCTGCAACACAGCTCCTTGGTGCTTATTGGAGGTACCGGTACCTGGTGGGCTAGTTGGCCCCCAGGGGACCACTGGTTTGAAGAGGAATTAATTTCCCAACTTAAAAAGCGCCACAAGCCATGTTTGCACACATATCACCTCAGGCCCGCCCCCTACCTTCATCACTGTGCAAACGCGCCTGTGACGTGTTTTAAATTGGGGGATTAAGTCCCCTTGAATCCTGAGGTCCCCCTTGTTGGACCCCCTGAGCAGGCCTAGGGGGTCAGGTTTGGTCTACCCTGCCCCATTTTCACGTTTTTTGACATTTCTTTCGGGTTTTTTGTGCCTCGGTTCTAGATGTCTGCCAACACTTTCTGATTTTGACTGTTGACAGCCAATCAGCATGCAGCTCGTGAACGGCAGGGTGCGTGCAGGCTGCACTTTGGGTATGCGGATAAATACGCAGCTCCACCTCGCCTATAGATATATAAATGACTTTAACTGTCGGTTTCTCAGGAACTACTGAACAGATTCACACCATATAAGCAAAATGCACAAGTCGTAACTGAGGACTACCTCTCTGCCAAATTTGGTGTAATTCCGTTCAGCCGTTCGGGCTGTAGCCATGTATAAAAGTGCTATGGGAAATTGCATGGGACCCCCCTTTTTTCTCAGCCCCCGCTTGACCAATCACCCCCAAACTTTCAGGGAAGGAGCGGAACTGTGCTGGCCAAAAGTTTGGAAAATTTCAAGAAGATTCAACTATCAACGCCAAAGTTATTGCCAATGGAATGTTGCGGTTTTCCTATGGATAATAGGTCCTAACTATAACTACCGACTGGCGACCACCAGTAAGTAATATATATATAAATATATATATGCATTACACTCTTAAACAAAAATGAGGTGAACCTTGGATTTACTGGTCTGATCAGTTTGGTGGCAGCAAACTACCTGGATTTGAGGGTGTAAATAATAGATGGCAAATTAACCACTGCACTTTTCAGAAAGGCGACCGCTGGTAACAGCACGCTTCATGCGTCAATCGGTCATCTTAACGTAAGTGTTCTAGAGAACGTGATTTTGACTTGGCAGTAACAAGGAGCATCAATCGATTCCTGGCCAGGGGTTGTGATGTAGAACTTTTAAAGAGCACTCTGGCAAAAGTGAAGACTAAGTCCAGAAAAGACTTGTTGAAACAGAATAGATCTAACAGTGATACAGGACAATTCAGAATGATTACAACATACTCGGAAGATATTATGAGAACAAATTGGCACATTTTATAAACTGATAACATCATTGGTGCCGATATTCCAACGGGCCCATTAATAATAGGAAGGCACGTTCTCTGAAAGATAGTCTTGTACATAGGCACCTGGAAAACATACTGCCTATAGAGAGCTCTTTAAATGAAATGAGAGGCTTCTATCCATGTGGTAGATGCAAAGCTTGTGCTTTTAGTAGAAGGGTTCTTTCTTATTGCATCAAAGGTTTGCAGTCAGAAAAAAAGATTACCAAGTTCATGACATGCTTAACTACTCACGCTGTGTATTGCTTGGTATGTCGCTGTGGACTTAGATACATAGGGAGTACAATACAGAGCGTGAAAATGAGAGTGTTAGAGCACATGCTCGTTATAGCTACAAAGAATTTGAATTATCCAGTAGCGCGTCATTTCGCTATCAAACATGGAAGTAACAGGGATCTGTTACAATACTTTGACATTGGCTGCATACCATCCAAGATCAGAGGGGGAGACAGAGTTTTGAAATTAAGAAGATTAGAGTCTCGTTATATCATAGACTTACAGACCAAATCCCCTAATGGATTAAACGGTGGGGAAGAATTAACAGTACATCTAGGATAACTGAGTCACTTGGTATATTGTTAATAGGCTTTTAATGACAGGAATTGAGTTAGAAAACTGAAGTAGTGGCCTTTTTGTGTGAGTATTGTTTCTTCTTATTTTCTTTTACTTTTCAGGTCAAAATTCAATCAGAGCCGATACACGGCATCATTTTTGAAATTGTGAGGATTGTGCCTGCAACCGGCTTAGTAGGTTGCGAATGCCGATCCACGGCAAGATTACACTGTACTTTTTTTAACCACGAACAATATGGTTTTGAAATTTTTCTTTTGTCAGATGCATTTACTGTCCTGACTTTTAAAATGTATCATAATTGTTGGCTTAATATGAAGGTAATGAGATTAACTCTGTGAAAGATGGAGCGTGCTATTTAGCACCTTTGGCACCAGCCCCCTTTCAATTTCCATGAATTTACATTTAAAAATTGTGTCTGTCAATATGTTTCCGTAAACATACCCTGACGAAGGATGTACTCCAAAACGCGTCTGTAAAATAAACTGCTACTGCTGCAATTAAGAAAGCCTGTTTTTCCACAAACATGAGAAAGTGTAAGTGAGGATATATATATATATATATGTATGGCGACCACCAGTAGGTAATATATATATATATATATATATATATATATATATTACCTACTGGTGGTCGCCAGTAGGTAGTTATAGTTAGGATTTTTTTCAATGTTAAATCTCAAAATTCTATTTGGAATAACTTTGGCGCCGGTTGACGAATCTGCCTGAAAATTTCCTCAAAATGGCCTCTTCGAGCTCCGGTCCTTCTCTGAAAGTTTGGGGGGGGATTCGTAAAGCGGGGGCTGAGATGAAGGGGGTCCCAAAACGCGTTTTCCCCATGTTAATTTCCATAGGGCGGTCGACCTCACTTTTAGCCCGAACGGCTGAATGGATTTCCACCAAACTTGGCAAAATTGTAGGGACTGGTAGCCCGATGTGCCTTTGCTATGTCTCAAGATATGTGCTCCAGTGGATTTTGAGTAATTTAGGTTAAAAAAATATATATATCTATAAGCGCGCCTCGGTACGTGCTCTGGGGAGCGCATCGGGCGCACCATGCGACTTGCGCACGGAAAGCTGATTGGCTCACAGGTGTCTGTAAACATTCGAAACAGTCCGGAGCGGCCGCCATCTTGTGTCTCGGAAGGATCGAGACACAAGAGGTGACAAAAAAAAGGGAGAAATGACTATAAGGGGGCAGGATAGACCCCCTCCTGACCCCCTAGGTTTGATGTGCGGGCTAAAATAGGGTCCCGCGGGGCATTTAAAAAAAATATGTTTTTTCAATTTGCGCAGGGGGAGCTCCCGGTACGCGCACCGGGAAGCGCACCGGGGAGCGAAACATTGGGAAAATCCAGGGCCTCATTTATGAAGGCCTTGCGACAGTTTTGCGCGGCCTGTGCATCACTTTTTGTGACGCACCAGCGGTGTAAAAAATGCGCCTCGTTGCGCTATATTTAAAAAGTGACGCATCTAGGTAGATGGGTCACTTTTTAAAACCCTGCGCCACATTATACCTGCGTCAGGTATAATGTATGCAGAGGGGGCGTTCCCCCGCAAAAAGCTTCGTAATAGTGACGCAGTGAAATCTATGAGATTTCACTGCGTCACTTTTAGGATGCTGTTGCGTCAAAATCTTGCGCCTGCCTCACAGCAGGCGTAAGACTGACGCAAGACCTTTCACATGGGGCTTTCCCCATGTGAAAGGACGCATTACTGGAGTCGCGTCACTTTTGTGACACACTCCAGCAATGCGTCACTTTTGTGTTTACAGATACTTCAGAAATACTGACGTATCTGTAACTCCTTGCGGCATGATTCATCATACATTAAATATGACACATCTGGAATGTCGGAAGGAGTGCGCACAGAAAAGTGACGCGTCGCTGTTTGCATGCAGCGATGCGTCACTTTTCAGAAATGAGGCCCCCAGTTTATTCACTGTGTCACCTCTACGACCCTTTCTTGCGTCAATACGTCCCTTTTGCATACATTACACCTGAGGTAGGAATAATGTGCCGCAGGGGCTTACAAAGTGACGTAACTACCTAGATGCGTCACTTTGTAAATATGACTGAA
The DNA here is from genome assembly GCF_964263255.1 of Lissotriton vulgaris. Classification (NCBI taxonomy): domain Eukaryota; kingdom Metazoa; phylum Chordata; class Amphibia; order Caudata; family Salamandridae; genus Lissotriton; species Lissotriton vulgaris. The sequence goes on from NC_141690.1 coordinate 38,150,919, forward strand.
TAAGGTGCATTTTTTACAGCACTGGTGCGTCACAAAAAGTGACGCATCAGTGGCGTTAAAGTGGCGCATGGCCTCATAAATGAGTCCTTCAGTCTTCTACTCATGCGTCATATTAAATTTATGACGTATTATGTTGGAAGTTCTTTTAGATAAGTTAGTATTTCAGACGTATCTGTAAGCGCAAAAGTGAAGCATTGCTGGAGTGTGTCACAAAAATGAAGCAACTCCAGCAATGCATCCTTTCACATGGGGCCAAGCCCCATGTGAAAGGGCCTGCACGCCTGCTGTGAAACAGGCGTAATATTTGGAAGCAACAGCGTCATAAAAGTGACGCGGTGATATGTCATAGATTTCACTGCGTCACTTCTACGACCCTTTCTTGCGTCAATACGTCCCTTTTGCATACATTACACCTGACGTAGGAATAATGTGGCGCAGGGGCTTACAAAGTGACGCAACTACCTAGATGTGTCACTTTGTAAATATGACTGAATAAGGTGCATTTTTTACAGCACTGGTGCGTCACAAAAAGTGATGCTCTGGTGGTGTTAAAGTGACGTATGGCCTCATAAATGAGTCCTTCAGTCTTCTACTCATGCGTCATATTAATTTTATGACTTATTATGTTGGAAGTTCCTACAGATACGTCAGTAGTTTAGACGTATCTGTTAGCGCAAAAGTGATGCATTGCTGGAGGGTGTCTCAAAAATGAAGCAACTCCAGCAATGTATCCTTTCACATGGGGCCAAGCCCCATGTGAAAGGGCCTGCACACCTGCTGTGAAACAGGTGTAAGATTTGGACGCAACAGCGTCATAAAAGTGACGCAGTGATATCTCATAGATTTCACTGCGTCACCTCTACGAGCCTTTCTTGCGTCAATACGTCCCTTTTGCATACATTACACCTGATGTAGGAATAATGTGGCGCAGGGGCTTACAAAGTGACGCATCTACCTAGATGCACCACTTTGTAAATATGACGCTCTGGTGGTGTTAAGGTGACACATGGCTTCATAAATGAGGCCTTCAGCCTTCAACTCCGGCAATGTATCTTTTCTTACCCTTCCACACCCCCGTTCCTTTTCAACATTTTCTTTGAATATCAACATTCCCTATATTCACTCTTCTTCTCCTTACTTTCCTTCCCAACATTCACCTTCTTTCAGTCCCCCTACTTCACTTCCTTTCTCCTCTCATACCTTTCTGTTCTTTCTTACTCATTTTCCTTTCCATTATCAATGCACTCCATTTCACTTACTCTTTTTCATTTTTTTAAAGAGTATAGCTCTTTGATGAGAACTGGAGGTAGTTCTGAAAAGAACTTTTGGTTTTCTTCTTTTTTCAAAACAGGAACAAAAACAGGGAATGGAAACTGCTCAACAGGAGCAAAGACAAAAAAAAAAATTAGGGGTGGAAAGGGCAGTGATGGTTTTCCAATGCTCGAACCATGAGCTGGACACTTTGCTCCCCAAAGGTAAGGAGTTGATTGCAGTATCTGCATCTCAGGACACCATGGTTAAAAGCAGGTTGAATGTTTGGCACGAACTCCTACGATTGCCCCTCCCAGAAGTAGTTGCTCCTCTGGTGGATGTAGAGGCCCCATCACTGGGAACCTGTTGTGCCAGAGCCCTGACACTTTCCCGGGCAAAATTCTGGGGGTGCCTCCTCTCCACATGCCGGATCATCGTAAAGTTCCCAAATGAGTATTTTTTTTTTTTGGGTCACCCCGTTATAGGTCTTGTTTGCAGATCCTGCACTCCACTTTTGGAGCATTCACCTTTTTTTGGTCAGGTGGTATTTTAAAAAACTTCCAAATAAAATGTTCCTTCACCTTTGGGGTAGGAGGCTCTTCATGGATGAAATCAGGTTCTTCATCACTGCTGGATTCTCTGGCAGCCATGGTAAACCAAGAAAGATCCAGGAGCAAAAAACAGGTCTTTCAGTCACAAAAGTGAAAGAAGAAGTGAAGGAAATGGGTGGGGATTTCATTCTTTGTAAAAAAAACTGTTAGCAACCAATGAAAATTGTTATTTTAAGGTCACATGACTTGCCCCGCTGACGCTGTGCGCACCGGAGCGCTTCCGGGTGCGCACACGCGGCGCGAACGTAGGCGCTTCCGGGGCGTATACGCGGCGCGAACGTAGGCGCTTCTGGGGAGCATACGCGGCGCTAACGTAGGTGCTTCCGGGGGCGCTTACGTTGCGCGCCGAAGTGACGTCTTCATAGTTTTATGGAAATGCAAAATCATTTTTATTTCCTTATAAAAAAAAACTGCTTTTATTTGTATGGTACGAAATGTTTTGCGTTATTATTAACTTTTCATTCATATTTTTTTCACGAACGAAAGTAGCGCTCTGGGTGCGCTTTCCGGAGAGCTTCCCAGAGCGCGCACCCAGAGCGCCCCGGGAAAAAATGATTAAAAAAAAAAAACCTTTAAAATTAATACTTACACAAAACAGCAAATTGTAAAAAAAAACACAGGTTAGAAACTCGATATAGAAAGGAATTAGCATTTAAAAAACCTATGAAATTCACTGAAAAAACCATAGGTTTCACACCAGTTATAGTTAGGAATTAGCATTTAAAAAACCTATCAAATTCACTGAAAAAACCATAGGTTTCACGCAGGTTATAGTTACCTGGAAATTTTACTGACATAAAACCATTGAAATTCACACGTTATAGTTAGTTGGACTCACTATAACCTGCGCGTGTAATGCACTGCTGATGACATCACATATTACATCACTCATGACATGGTCAGTGACATCACTCATGACATCACTGATGACACCATCCTTGTGACAGAGAGACTGACCTACTTTCACTGTAAAGTAACCCTTGAAACACATTTTGAAGAAAAAAAACTAACATTTAAAAAAAAGTGGACATACCTATACCAGTTACAACAACCAATTCAGTAATTCCACCATTTATATACACATCCACTCACTCACCAACACTTCTATATAGTCACTCATACATATACTCACTCATCATATGTAGTGAGACACCTATACATCCGTTAATACACCGACAGTCTTCCAAAAGTTGCTCACACAAATACTCACACATGCAAATAAACTATTGAACATCCATGTATTTGCATATACAGCTATACACACACTACCACCTTACTTCTAAGGAAACTTACACATACTTACTCTCTTAAACAATCACTTATAGAAACACAAACTTATTAAAACAAGAACTCTTTCAATCTCTCACTCTCACATATACTCACTTATATACACCAATACTCACATATACTAGATTAAAACATATGTAGTTACTGATAAAGACAGTAGTGAGACAGTCATTCACTTACTAACACATACATATACACACTCACTCACCCATACAGTCTGGCACATATGCTGTCTTCAAAACACATACAAACAGTGAGTCAGTCATTTATGCATCAGTGTGCTAAGTAACACCCCCACCAAATCATACAGACATTTATACTGATACAAAAAAACATATAATAAGCCATAGAAACACACATGTAGCTACTCACCAACGTATGCACCCACGTATATACAAAGTGAAACACTGATACAAGCATTTAAATATTGAAACAATACTCGCTAATATATGTATTCACTATGATACACTTAATAAGCTAGTTAACCAATCATTTAAAAAAATAAATATCCATTAAGACACTTATTTAACCATTTATTCTTCCATCGACCTTTAAATATACATATATAAAACATATTTATTTTTCAGAAAGATACACATTCACTGGATGGTGTCATCAGTGATGTCATGAGTGATGTCACTGACCATGTCAAGAGTGATGTAATATGTGAATTCTTCAGCAGTGCATTACACGCACAAGTTATAGTGAGTCCAACTAACTATAACGTGGGAATTTCAATGGTTTTATGTCAGTAAAATTTCAAGGTAACTATAACTGGTGTGAAACCTATGTTTTTTTTGTTTTTTTCAGTGAATATATATATATATATATATATATATATATATATATATATATATATATATATATATATTCTCCTAAAAAACATAGGTTTCAGGCCTTATATAGTTAGGAATTAGCATTTTAAAAACCATTGAAATTGCTCCTATATAGTTAGTTGTACTAACTATATTTTGTGCACCCGCAAACCACTGCTGATGATGTCACATATTACATCATTCATGACATGGTCAGTGACATCACTGATGACATCACTGATGACATCTCAAATGACATCACTGATGACATCTCATTTGACATCACTGATGACATCACTGATGACATCTTCCAGTGACTGTGTGTTTCTGTAAAGTTTAAATATGTTTTACATATTGAAGAATGAGTGGATGTATAATTGTCTGGATGAAGGATTTAGTAGGTGCGTGACTGACTGTATGAGTGATTGATTAAATGTGGCTTACTAAATGCATGGGTTAGTGACTAAACTGTCTGAATGTGTGCATCAGTATGTCTGTTGTTGTGTAAGCTGCTGCATGTGTTGATCAGTAGCTATATGAGTGGCTATATGGGTTATTGATTGGTTGCCCAAGTTTTTGAATGGGAGACTGAGTGTGTGTGTGGGTGGCTGAGAGGTGTGTGACTCTGTGCATAGATGTGTGAGCAGTTTATTCACTAGGTGTATGAGTTCAAGAGTGCATGTGGAAACAGCTATATGGGTGGTTGACTGTGTGCATGGGTGTGTTGGTGAGTGAATGGATAGCTCAGGGCTACATGTCCAAGTAACTACATATGTAAAACACAGTGCATGTGAGAGTTGGCATATATAAATGACTATCCATGAGAGCCAGTGAATGTGCGAGTGGCTGTATGGATCATTGTGTACTTGTATCAGTTATTGTATAAGAGAGTAAGTATGTGTTAGTATATGTTTGAAAGTAAGGTGTTGTGTGTATAACTGTATAGTTGAGGAAATGGAAGTGTGATTGATTCTTTGCATGACTGACTAGGTGTGTGAGTAACTCCATGGATGAGTAGCAGTGTGTGAGTGTCTGTATAGGTGTATGAGTGCATATGATAGTGTTGTATTGATGAGTTACTGTATGTATGAGTGATTCTATGGGTGAATGAGTGAATGTGTTTGTAGACCTAGGAATCAGTGAGTGCGTATGTAGTAACTGGTATTGGTGTGTCAATGGTTTCAAGAATGGTAGTCTGTATGTAACACTGGGTGTATTAAAGGTTATATTAGAGTGTGAGGAGGTGCATCGTATTATCACATGAATGATATCATCAGTGATGTGATCAGTGATGTCAAATGAGATGTCATCAGTGATGTCATCAGTGATGTCAATTGAGATGTCATCAGTGATATCATCAATGATGTCACTGCCCATGTCATGAATGATGTAATATGTGACATCATCAGCGGTGGATTGCGTGTGCGCGAAATATAGTTAGTACAGTGTATTTGTATTGCTGCTAAAATGTTTACCTATGATGCTAACTCCTTTATATGAATGATTTTAATATTTATGTGTTATTGGTTCATATTTGCTGCTTTTCATGGATCAAGTCATTTTACACTATTGGATAAAATTTGCTTCTATTCATGGATCCAGACGTTTTGTGCAATTGGATAATACTTGCTGCTATTTATGAACTCAATTGTCTTTTCACTGTAACTTTAGTTACAAGTAAAATTACTGTTTTTGCTTGCAGTCGTATACATTTTCAATGGAAAATCAGTTTGTAATTTTTCTGAGATGGGTCTGATTTTAATGGTGTTTGTTATTATGTGCATCTTTCATGACCTGTCTTCGGAAGGACGAATGAAGAGATAATTTAATTGATTTGCTCTATAATGGGGCAAACCTCCTTAGGTTCTCTGAAATTGAACATTTTGTTCTTCCACATTACTTTCAGTAGAGCGGGGAATCTTAATTGTACTGCTGCACCTAAAGATATCAGTGTTAGAATAAACTTCCCCAGTTCCCATTGTCTGTTTTGTGTTATTTTAGAGAAATCTGATCTGATCCTAAACAACCAATCTCCCCTAGTAAAGGAACCAGCCTTGAGTGCAATGGATAGGACGCGTTCCTTTGAAAGATAGGTTTTAAAATTCACTAAGATTCTTCTCAGAGTTTTCCTGTTTGGGTTTTTTGAAAAAGGATCTCTATGGATTCTCTGAATGTCAGTTTCAAGGTCTATGGGGTCAATAGTTGGAATAAATGTTTTTAACAGATCTATAAAAAAGGTCTTGATGTTATCACCCTCCAACCCCTCTGGTACGTTGAGAACTTTAATGTTGTTTTATCTACTAATATTCTCAAGGGCTTCTATTTTTTCCAACATAGATTTCTCTCCAGCTTTTAGTGTTTGAATCTCAGACCAGTTATTCTATACTTCCTATTCAGGGCCTCAACAGAGGCTTCCATCAAGCAAATCCTTTCCGTAATAGCAGAAATGTTAACCTCTAAGGCTTCACAAGTGTCCTGAATTGTATCCTGGTTCCTTTCTGATATAGCAAACTTGCTCTTAATCTCCTAGGATAATCCCTCTAACATCCTCATCAGATTAGATTGATCTGCACTATTAGGTCTCATGGAAGCATTGAGAGATGATCATCAGGAATCATTAGGGAATCCAACTGGGTCAACGGGTCAGTGTCACAGTCCCTCAACACCTGGAACCTTTTTACGGTTGGAAGATCAGTATAAGTCACCTGTATGGCCAGCGCATTGTCACATAGAGTCCACACTTGTTTCAGGCATTCTTTTCGAGGGAGTCACAACGTGGGAGGAGGACTCTTACATTTCCGAACATAGTGTATTTTTTTGGTGTACCTTAAAGTACAATCTGAGGGAAGTAGTTATTCTCAGTTGAGATACTTCTTTCAGCTGTCGTATAGGAGGAGGTAAAGTTTTTTCAAGGCTGGAAGTGATCTTCTTACTAACAGCTTTCCTACCAGATTTTTTTGGCAAGGCTCTGTTCGACCCCAGAGCCAAAGGAGCAGCAATGGTGCTGCTGGTAGACTTAGAAGAATCAAATAATGTATTCCTTAAACCAAATCTACTAGTGGCCTGGCCCCTTTCACATTGACAATACTAGTGGATCCCATAGACAACGCTGCGTAAGAGACCTCCAGCCTCTCTTGATCATTTTTCCCTACCCCTGTCTTCAGGGAGATCTGCTGAGATTGAGTCAATTCACTACTGGGCACTCCTTTGATACATCTAGGGCTCATGTAGGAGATGGGAAAAGAAACAACTTGAGTCTCCAACAAATATTATTTAATAAGGTCAACAGTTACATCACCCCTCAAGAATCCATATGGGAGAGAAGAGAATTCCTTGTGGGAGGGGACATCCTCTTCTCTATTGCACACCATCAGGCCAGTTCAGTTGTATGATTGGGATACTAGGCAGCAACAAGCTCTGCCCAGAGTACTCCAAAAAGAAATCCAGGCTGCTGCCCGTCTTTCAGCAGCTACACAACTGTCCACCTGAAACATCCAACCCCCAACAGAGCACGGGGTGGCTCCTGCAAACTACGGGCCAGTCTGCCACACAGCAAGGAGCCCCTGCAGTGTCTCCATGGAAACCGGCACCAAAAAGCAGAGAACATGCTGAGAAAACATTGGGAAAACACCAATAAACGTCAACAGGACACAGCCATAAATCTCCGCAGGACGTCAACACGCCCGCACAGAGTCTCCGTCCGATCCGCTCGGGTCGAGAAAGGAAGCCTCACCCCCACAGCATATCTGCAGGAACCGGCTCCGAGAAGCTGAGGAAAATGCCACACAACACCAAGAGGTGGCAACGGAACCCCACTGGGTAAGGGGGATGAAACCTATTTCAAAATAGAATTATTTTGGATGGCCAAGGGGCGTTTTTAAACAGAATACATCGCAAACAATCCTGAGGAGCGTGAAAAAGCCTACAGCAGTACTGACCCGCCGCCATGTTCCCATGTTATGTACATTTTGATACATTTCTAAACACTATATTAGTGCACAATTTAGCATGTTTTCTTGTCTTGTTCAAGGATAAAACAATTAATTGTGGACGAGAGATATTTTCTTCTCACACCATTCTTCTGCTGATTCCTCTTGTGACTTTCAATGGGAGGAACAGCCTTGTCTTGAATTTTGAGACAAGACACCAGCAAGTAAGTTGTGTTATGTGTTGCATACTTCCTACTCCCAGACTTTTTGTCAAGAGTGCAAGCATCATTGGTCTCTCTTGTCTATGACCCATCTCTATCTTTAATGGCTAGAGTTTCCTAGTGACCGATGTCTATGAACATTTCAAATTCTTATTATAGGACATCTTTGCAACAGTGCTCTTCACTAATTCGTATTCCTCAATATGATTTTGAGTAGTTTTAGCTTTTATTGGTCCTCCAGTCTTGGTTGAGATATGTCTTGCTGTGTATATAGAATAGGTGACTGATGAGCTTCAGTTCAAGAGCTTTGCAGTATTCATCCATCTGCATTGCCTGTAACACTTGGGTGGGGCTTAACTTTGGTATACTAAGGTCTTTGACGAAACATAATTTTGATCTTGATCTAAATTAATGTTCTCATCCAAGTAATACTGGAGTCAATTAACCTTAATGGAGAGTCAGGTTCTCTATTTTATTGTATTTTTTTGAGAATTTACTGCTACAACTGGTTTATGTTCTTGCCTCCTTTTCAACCTGAATAGGAACATTACCTGTTTTCTCTCCAAATTCTTCTTTTTTTCTGAACTGAAATCTAGTGTACATGTTTATAATGGTTGGTCAGATTAGCATTTAAGTGTTCCAGAAATTCAGAGTGGGTAGGTGAGCTCTAGGCTACTTTCTAGCTAGAGTAGTGACTTTGGCAAAAGATTTATGAGCCTGAGATTCTGGCATTTCAAGTGGAGGGTCAAGTACATAGTCTGCGGGGTATTTAGAGGGTTGTGACGTGGGCTATATCAGTTAAATCTATTGGGAACATTCGGGCATATTACCAAGCAATAGCGATAATTATCTGCGGCGATTTTTATCGCAGATAAACCTTGGTATTACCAAGGTTTATCGCAAGTGCAATAAAAATCGGCCGCAATGCATGAATATCGCTGAAAAGTCAGCGATATTCATGCATTACCGAGCTAATGCTCTTAGCCATGTTATCCACCTCCCATTGGAAAACATGGCTAAGAACTGCTCAGGGCAGGTGTTAGCTTTTGGAGATATTCATGTTTAGCGTGAATATCTCCAAAAGTTGGTAATAGGAGATAGCGATGTGAGCGACTGTTTCCAGTCGCTAACATCTTGGCACGCCACTTTGCATGTCATTAGTGATAAATATCACTGACATGCAAAGTAGGGCCCAAGATGGTCGCTATCTCCTACTAGCTGTCGCTAACTGGTGTTAGCGACAGCTAGGTAATAGGGAGATAATTTTATCTCCGCTTTCCTGGCTTTTAAAGCCAAAAAAGCGGAGATAAACCCCCTTGATAATATGCCCCTACATTTTAAGATGAGTGGTGTACCAAACAATGTACCATCAGGTAGCAACAGTAATTGTTATTGGGAAATCCTCAATCCTGTAAGGAAAATAAAACGGTGAGGAGGAATATTTCATTCAGTTATTGCTTAAAAGTATAATCCAACAACTTCCATAAAAGCGAAAATTGCAGATAGAAAAAAGAGAGGTTTGTTTATTTTTCTCTGCTTCCGTAGCTTTTGGGCAAATAGACCTATTATTCATTCCCACTCCCCTCCTCACCCCCCTCCCCTACTCCCCGAGCCGCTAATTTCCGGTGCGGTAATTAACACCTGTTAGCAGGCAGTAGCTCCTAAATACGCAGCTCTGAATTTTCTGACACATTGTTTTATCTTAGATACACATGTGTGCTTTTTGGTTCTGGCTGGCATAAAGAGCCGAGCTTCCATGACAAGAATCTATTAATTCATGGCTCATCTGTAAAAGGCAGCAATACTAAATGGAAAGTCTAAAACAATTAGTTCATTCCTTCTGCTTTAAGTACTGTAATTAATTTCTCTGAACACGTCCTCGCAATTGGTCAGTAAAGACTGTCGGTGATGGAGAGCTATACTTTTCTAACTTATTGTGGCTGGGGTTTACTTTTTAGCACACACTGAAATTGCACATATAACCTTTGAGTTCCTTGTTTTCAATAAAAAAGATGTGAACATTATCAACAATTTTGCACTTTTAGATGTTCCTGATTTCAATTAGGCACCATTCAGTAGTATGTTCATTTATACATGACACAGAACATAAATAGAACGAAGTAAGCTAAAATATCTTCGCATTAAAGCACCTTTAAAGTGCATACTGTGATCTGAAGTGTATTTTGTTTTGATTAAAAGGACCTATGCAGAATACTTAAGCCATGCTTTCTTTACTCATTGCATTGGTTAAAGTCCAATGCAGAACACAAAACTAGGAAAGTACTTACAAAAGGTCTAATCGGCCTGCCTGGTCAAACGTGTAGTGTGTAGACAAGGATGTTGATGCTGCTGACTGCCTTTAATCCATTTATGCAGCGTTTCCATTTGTATTAATTTTATTTGTGGTTGTCTAGCTTTTTTGTGGATAGTGCGAGTTGCAGTTGTGTCTGTGCCTCATACCAATCAGTAGTAAAATTCAATTTTCATTACGTTCAGTAGCATTAATACCAATATCTCAGGGGTTTATTTATTTATCTATTTGTATGTTTTAGCATTTTGTATTTCCTTATTGATGACTACTGGCCATGTACTCGTATAGAGAGACCGCCCTCTCTGTGTGTAATTGGAGGACTGTGCTAACCATTTCTGTTTGTTTCTTCATTTAACCCTAATGGGGATCATTTGTTATGATTTCCATCAAACGTAGATTGAGTTGTTTACATTCTATCTGGGTAGTTCAGGGCGATATGTTATCTTTAACTGTTCTTACATGTAATTATTAGATGTTGAGTATATTCCCTGAATTGAGTCAGATAGAAGAGACGTGAACTGAGACAGCGAAGTAGAAAAAATTCCAGGGACATAATAGATTTTTTAAAAATGTTTATATATATAGTCTGTATTCAAGAAGTAGAACAGCAGATGTGATGTGTGAATTAATATAGAAATGCATTTAAGTTCTCAATAGAAGGTCAGAGGAGAAAGTGGATGATTGGTTGATTAATCCATACCAACAGGATTTATAGAAAAACAAGCTCCAAAAAGGGACATCTTGGGGGCATTAATGAATGGAGAGCGAATGAGACAGTAAAAAGGTACACACTGAGTCTGTTGATGTAAATGTGGCTGCTCTTTATGGTCCATATTGTGTAGCTGTGTCGACATTTCTGTGTGGTACATAATCTGATATTTATGTGTGAGATACAATCTGACATTTCTGTGATTGATTATTGTCTGTAAAGATACAGTGTGGCTTTATTTGTTTAGCAAGACAAGAGAGCAACCACCATAATTAATGTTTCTCCTTACATCAGTGATGAACAAGGATTTGTATGATATAAAGAATGAAAATCCCGTTCTACTAGGGACAACATATAGGATATCTTTTTTAATATACTGAGAGGATATACTAAGTATCTTTAATGTTTTAAAAGAATTTTGAAATGACATTTTGGATTGTTCTGTGTCGATGTACAAAATATATTTGTATGAACTGAATTTGTATTGCTTTGTGAAAATAAAGGGAGACATTTTTGCATTAATCGGGATTCAGTGTATAGATAATGTTATGGTTAAGAGGTGCATGAATGTTTACCCACTATACAACAAATAGAGTGATGGACTAATAAGAAACTTCTCACAAAAGGAATCGTTTTTATTGTTATTGTAGTTTTGGAGGAGTTCGATGTGCTATGTATGATGTCTAAAATTTACATTGGCGCAAAAAGGGAAGTTATAGGAAAGCACTTAAGACCGGATTTGGATAAGTCACTTTTAATGTTTTATTTTCCATGAGGTGAGTACGTCGAGCTATTTTAAAGTTGAATCCCGCATGATATTGTCACTTTACTTTATTATGGGGCATGGTGTTTTGTAACTGATATTCTGTAATGTAGTAAATATTTGCAGTTGGCATATTGTACCCTTTTATTTTTCCTGAACTTTTTTTATCGGAAATTTATGAAATAACATTTTAAGGCACAGGCACTTTTTCTGAGCAATTTGAATCTAGAGCAATGAGACTTTTATTAGGAGAACTGGATGAATGAATTGTGTTGTATTTTATTTGTGCTTTTATGGTCTTATTGGCCGAAATAAAGGTCTTTGACTTGACTTGACTTTTAATTTGCAGAAACTTGCAGAACTATAGATTTATTCCTGTAAATGCTGAATCACTGGAAAATAGTATTTTACCTTCAAGTTTCAGTGGGTTGCAGAATACTGAAGTGATTGCAATGCCTTGTTGTCCAGCAGCACAGAGCGCCATCGTAAAGCCTGCGTCAAAAGGCGCATCAGCTTTACTTCGTGAATTTCTCATGCAGTCAACACAATGTGTCAGGTTTTACATAAATCAGCTGAACAAGACACTTTATAGGCTAAGGAGTGGAGGGACATCCGAAACAATGGTAAGACTCACAGCTCACAGATTCCAGCAGTACAAGTAGGATTACAGAAATGATGTTGCGTCTCTGAGACTTCAGAAAAAAGGAGGCAAGCCAGACAGTCGAGTCCTTGTCCTCAGCTGGTCAGAGATCAGCAGGCACAGGCCAGCTCAGCAAAGCAGAGAAGCAGTTCTTCAGAACAGTCAGTCAAGGCAAAGTGACAACCCTTACACCGCAGTCAGAGCCCCAGTACCTATACCCAAAAGTGTCGTTGATGTAGGGGAGGGGTCTTAAAGGAGCCCTCTGAAGTGCACAAAGATCCCTTTATATCCAGTTCGATCTGACAGGCTATCTGCGGTAAATCTGTGTTTGTGTGTGGACAGGACACTACCTATTGAAGTGTAAGTGTCAGCACTTCCCATTCCTCCCTGCCCATGAAGATACAAATGAATCAGATGAATGTAGATGAGTTCTCAGAGTGCATATGAGCCTGATCTTCCTGTGTTGGTGGTTAGATGGAATGAACAAAGTGTAGCTGTCACTGAGCCCATACATGTATTTGAGACAGGTTGCAGGCAGAGAAAACAAAGTTAGGAACAGAGAAATGTCAACTTTCGAAAAGTAGCATTTCCAAAATAGTAATGTCAAATCCAACTTTACCACTAAAGAAGATTGATCATTACCATTGCAAAGATGCAAAACATGATTTAGCTACTCCTTTCTAATCAGGAATTACAGCTTTAAAGTGTTGTAAGGAATAAACAATGCTAGTCTATGGGAGGAGTAGCCTCACAGTATTAAAAATGAATTTAGCTGTTTGTCACTACTAGGACATATAAAGCTTAAACTTACATGTCCTATCTTTTAGTTACACTGCACCAAGCGCTTAGGGCTTCCTAGGGCTAACCTTAGGTGTGACCTATATGTACTTAAAAGTTTAAGGTTTGGCAACTGGTTTTAGAGGCCAGGTTGAAGTGGCAATAAGCTGCACACACAGGCCTTGCAATGGCAGTCCTGGGGCAGGTTTGAAAGGCCACTTATATGGGTGGCACAATGAGTGCTGCAGGTCCACTAGTGGCATTTAGAAGACAGGCACAGGGGTATACGGCATACCACTTTTGAAGGGATGTATAAATAAACTAAATATGACAGTTATATTCCAATGTCACTATGTGTTAGGGGAAAAGTACATGCAAGGTAGCACTGTTCAGTTGTGTTAAAGTGCTCAGAGTCATAAGGCGAACAAAAAGATACAGTAACAAGTGGAGTTAAGCAGACAAAAAGTTGGAAGAAGACCACCCTAAGGATGACAGGTCTAAGAGTATCTGAGTTCAAATGCCTCAGCCTTACACCACTATAGGTTTTTTGAGTTCCAAAAAATGGACTTAGTCAGAAGGTAAAATCCTTGACTGGCATAACTTGCTTGATATATCGCCCTCTGTTCACCTAGTTTCCAGTCAACCATGAACAGGTACGTTTGACTGGCACTTTATTTTGTCTTAGTGTTTTTATGCCCAGAACTATAAAAATGCAGGTCTCCAGTTCTAGGGATGCAGTTAAGCAGTGAATACTGTAAGGAGGCATCCTATACAGCAGTCATGGCTTATGCACATGTCTGTCAGCAGCAGCCCTTCTCGAGGGTTAATGAAGCCCCGGAGCAGGTGGAGGCAAGGCACTACATGCCTCCAGAACGCTTCTCTTTTGCACCTTTCAGGGATGGGACTGCTGTAAGCTTCCACAGCCTGAGCTGTTCAGAGCCGGTAGTTCCCCTGCTGGAATACAATGACAAGACATCAGAGTGTAATCTTCAGCCCACAAATGCTGCCATTGTCTTGGAGGAGAAATGGTTGGCATTAGAGGAGAATAAACTGACCGTAGAGAAGAAGGCCAGGGTGGGACTTGTACAGTCTGAAATAGATGGTAGCAAGGATAAGGTGGCTACAAGAGAGTCCACAATCCCTAAAGATGTGGTGCCTAGATTAGTGGTGGATGATTTAATTGACAAATTGTTTGCTTCCTATGAGAAGGCATTGAGGATGCACAGCGTAAACAAAAAGCACTGGGGGAACAATGTTGTGGTGGTTTGTCCCTACACATGAGAGGGATACACTCCTAATCCTAGATAAGAAAGTAGCCAGGCCCTTGACCCCCGTGAAGGTACAATGGTACATATGTTTGGTGCCACCCCTGAAGAGTATCACAACAAGGTCATAGGCACACCACTGACTGTGGGATGCAGTACAGGCCTGGGTGAAGGATAGTGAGGTAACTACTTTTGATGGGCTATACAATTTGGTAATGAATTAGTACACCTTGAGTAACTTTCCATCAGAGTTACACTAGCATCTAATGGACTCCAAGCTGACTCGTCGTAGAAATCTGGGAAGGAAAGCTGATATGTATGTACAGACAAAGGTTTCTAAGAAATCCCAGGGGTGGATCTGGGGAAGGCAGGCCCTCATATTTTCTAGATAAACTTATGTCTTTTAAATAACTTTTTTGTCTTGAAGAATGTGAACTTCATCATTATAAATAACCACCAAAGCGTAGTGCATTATGACAAAGATTTGATTATTATATTATCTTGTGATAATTGTTTGTATATTTGATATATTTAATGATATTGTCAACCATAACGATTTGTAGAAGATAATTACATGTGATGGATTGTTATTTAAAATAGGATGTGATTTTAAAATGTGAAATGTATTTTTAATGTAACACTTTCCCCCAAATTTTAACATTTTCATATATAAATGTGCAATAAATTGGACATTTTTACATAATATAGTGGCCGGTGTTTAGAGAGTGTGGATATACATTGATAGTTAGAAGATCAAATATCTTCTTTTCATAAAATGATAAGAGATATAGTTATGCATTATGTGAACTGACGTGTGTATAACAAAAGGGATTCTTAGCAGTTCAGATTAACTGTGAGACCCTCTCCCTTTTGGAATATAAGGCTACCTCTCCAAATTTTGTTGAGTACCTTCCACTTCTGAAACTTTTATTTACTACTTGGCGCCCATTTCATCCTTTTCAATAAGGGATTACGTTCAACAGTCAGAGGCTGACCAGCTGAATTGACTTGTGTGTGGATTTTAGAACTCACATTGATTTTAATGTCAGCAGATAGGGATCACTTTCTGTTCTACTTATCATCTTAAATTCCATGCATCTCTTTTGCAGGTGATTGCTTAAGAACACATAATCCAGTGTGGAAATGTTTCTAAAAGAGGGCTATCATGTACCTTCTGGATTGCCCTGCTGATCGCATGTACAGAAGTCAAGTTCTTTAATGCAGGCCTCCAGGCTTTTTGGTGAGCGTCCTTTTGAGTGCCTACTGGTTGGTCTAAATTTTGCATATTAAAATCTCCTGCCAAAATATTTTCGTGACCTGGGAGCTGACAGATGATCGCCCAAATCTGATTGCCATATCGACAAGAGTCTTTGTTCTTCCTTCTTTTTGTGGAGTATTATAAATTCTTAAAAGAATGATAGATTTATGTTGACAATCCAACGCTAAACCTGAAAGTTCAAGTACCTGTAGATCATGATTTGGTGTTTTTATTTATTATATTTTTAGGTGAAAGTCAAGCTTTACAAAGGTAGACAGCCCATCAGAAGTTGCTCCAAAGAGATTCTTCCTCAGTTTCTCTAAGACACAGCAGGTCCCCAGTTGCTATTGCCAGAGGGTTCTCCTCTCCATGTTGAGGGATCCAGGAAAGGTCTTCTCATAAGGAAGGTCTAAGAAGAGTAATTGAAATGGGTGGAGTTCTTCAATAGTTAGAACACTAAGTGTTATAAACTAATGAAATCTCTTTTTTTTGGTCACATGGGATCCGCGTTGGTTATGTACATGCAGCAGGCATCTAGCGCGACTTCTCAAAATTGCATTTAAAAGTAATATAAGTTTATTAAAACTAAAAGAATATAATTGTTTCCCTTAACATTTATATCAAATATATATATATATCTTTTTTTATATCGAAAATTTCCCGGAAGTCGTGCGCCCACCGCGTTGAACATGTACATGACGTCATGCGGAAACGTACATGCATGGTGTGGCGTGATATGCATATGTTGCGTATGCGCTTGAAGTCACGTACGGGTCGCAGAGCAATCGCAAATGAAAATGTGCACCCATCGCACACCCTATGCGCATCCTACTGAACAATTGTAAAATGGCGTCTACGTTCTGCGCACCAATCGAGAGAGGTGCGCTTTCGGTGTGGGACTGATCAAAAAAAGAAAAAAGAAAAAGAAAACCCCAAGGGGCCCATTAGGATGTCGGGCGGATTTCCCCACCAGGCTGGTGGTAGCCGCCGCCAGCCTGACATCCTCACTCGTTTTCCCCCCGCCATATTAGTATGGCGGGGGGGACCTCGGCGGACAGAAAGACCGTCCGCAGCTTTTCCGCCCCGGTCGCCTTGCGGCCGGGGCAGAAAAGGAATAATATGGGGGCGGTGTCTATCAGACACTGCCAACCATATTATGATGGGCATTTTACAATGCCTTTCCAAAGGCATGCAGTCTTCATTTTGGGGGCCCCCTGTGGGCCTCCAAAGTGAAGGAGGGGTGGGGGGTGCACAGGGGGGTACCACAGGTACCTGTGGTACCCCCCTGCATTTGCATATACAATGCTGTCGGCACCGCGCGGTGCCTGCCGCATTGTGTATGCAAATGCATACATTAATTTATGGCATTGTGGCGGGCGGTGCAGAGAGCACCGCCCGGCACAATGTTATAAATGCAGAATGCGGCCGCCACTGTGGCGGTCACATCCTAATACCACCCACGGGACCACCGCCCTTATGGCGGGCAGTCCCAAATCCCGACAGGATGGCGGGCGGCAAAGTCCACCCGCCATCCGAATGACCCACCAAATATTATAAAAATATTTAAAAAAATATATAAATGTATACATTACATTTTAAAAATATATATATTAAAAATGTGTAATGCAATCTAAAAAATAAGATATCTAAAAAAAAATATTTAAAATAAATCTGTAAATCAGTATCAAAGAAATATATATAACAATTATTAGATTAAAACATTGTTATTAAATACATCTTTCAAAATCACTGAAAAAAACCTTGGGTTTCAGGCAGGGTATACTTTGGAATTATCTTTTAAAAAACCATTGAAATTCACTGAAAAAACCAAAGGTTTCAAGCAAGTTATAGTTAGGAATTATCATTTAAAAAACCTTAGAAATTCACTGAAAAAAATATAGGTTTTAGGGGTGTTATAGTTAGCTGGACATTTCACTCATACAAAACCATTGAAATATCTCTGTTATAGTTAGTTGTACTAACTGTAACTCTTGCGCCTGCAATCCACTGGTGATGATGTCACATATTACATCATTCATAACATGGTCAGTGACATCACTGATGACATCTCAAATGACATCACTGATGACATCATCCACGTGACAATCAGATACACCTAATCATACACTACTACAATTTTTCATCACTCACTATGAAATACAGAGTATTATATTTGAATCCATAGACATACCAATACAAGTATCTAAAAACCCACTCAGTGATTCCTTGAACTACACACACATCTAATCAATTACCTATTGATTCACTCATACATGCTGTCAATGATCAATACAACACTTTCTAATATACATATACACTTATATTGACATTACACACCAGCACACATCCTATTTACTTATGCAGTCCTCCTACTCACTTATGCAAACAATGGATCATACTTGTTTTTACTCAGCTACACACTTATGCAAACACCACCTCTAAGTAAGACATACTTAGTGTGTTATAAAATCACTATTACTACAGTTATCCATACAGACACTCATGCAATTACTGAGTCTTATATATATACTTATTTATATGCAACAAATGTCACATACACTGCCTATTATTATAGTAGTCTGTTGGACATGTACCATTGTGAGATATATTTGCTCATCAGCACATTCATATACATGTTCACTCAGCCAAACAACTATTATAACATGTAGTCTTAACGTCATATACCTACTGAATCAACTATTGACACATCTTTGGGCAGTCACACCCCCCCCCCACCGAACCACACACACATTTACTCTCCCATACAAATATTCAGTTAACTAATCAATAACTAATATAGGCTTTCACGTAGCTAGTAATCAACTGGTGCAGCAGTTTACACAACAACTGACAAAGTAATACAGATATTCACACAGTTTAGTCACTATCCAATATATTTAGTGAGACACTATAAATTAGTCAAGTAAACAGTCAATCACACTGTTGCTAAGTCCTCCATTGAGCTCAATGGGAATTTCTAGTTAAATGTAATTAGTTACTTTATGGATTACTTTTCTAACCACAGGACTGGATCCTAGATTCAGTCTAGCGACATCTCCTGTAAACAGTTGAGTAAAATATTTTTAGTTACAGTACTGATTTGTAAGGTATATTATTGTATTTTAAAAGTTGACACTTTCACATAGAATCACCAGAGTTATCCTATGGGAGAAAATTCACTTAGCAGGTAAGTAGGGTTATCCTTACTTTTTCTTACTCAGTGGTGGATCCTGGATCTAGAACTGGTGCATGTCCTGTAAACAGTTGAAGAATGTGTTTAAGTCATACAGGTGATTTTTTGGGAATATTTGTACTTACTGGTAA
The DNA here is from genome assembly GCF_964263255.1 of Lissotriton vulgaris. Classification (NCBI taxonomy): domain Eukaryota; kingdom Metazoa; phylum Chordata; class Amphibia; order Caudata; family Salamandridae; genus Lissotriton; species Lissotriton vulgaris. The sequence continues at coordinate 38,170,080 of NC_141690.1, forward strand.
GTACTCTTATAATTACTTTACAGAGTCAGTGCAGGGCTAAAGGATGCAGCACTGGGCTCTCTCCTGATAACAGGTGAGTAACTTGGAATTCGAATTGTTCGAAATATTTTAGGTGAATATTTTAATGTTCAAAAACTCCACACTTAGAAGAATTTCCAAGTGAAACCAGTCAATGTTAGCCTATGGAAGGAGAATCAAGTTACTGGTAAGTATGGTTGGAATTACTTTTCAGGATCAGTACTGGGCTCAAAGATGCTGCACTGCATAATCTCCTGATAACAGGTGAGTACATCGGAATTTGTAGTTCAGCTGATTTTAGAGGATACCTAGGGTCAACCTAGCCCACTAGGTACCTCCAATTGTTGGGAATTAGCTGAGCTTAGCTGCCTTTCCATTACCTTTTTCTCTTCTTTTCTTGTGTTTATTGTACTTTCTTTGCACATTGCATTCTCGGTGTCCTCTCTCTGTTTCCCTGTAGTGGTAGCCTCCTCCCCTTTTGTTTGAGCCCCTCCTTCCTTTTTTGCCTTATCTGGGAGCCAGTACCGGTACTCGGTGCTTGGTTTCTAGCCTGGTTGGTTTTCTAATCCAGGTCGTGTTCTGGGAGATTGCATTTCTCCCTTTGTTCGTGTTTCCCCCTTTAGGATGAAAGAAGACGCTTTGGAGCTTTGCCGAGCAGAACGAGGCTTCGTTCTGCTTCCTGGAGTTGGGACTCGACAGACCACTTACTGTCTGTGTTGCTCGGTCGGAGTTGGGAGTTGGAGTATTATGGAGTCGTGTTTCAAAAGGATTGGGACATTGACATTTACATTTTGAGACGTACGGCTGAGCGCTGAGTCGGTGTGTTAAGATAAAGACACACGGAAGAGCCGATTTCCGGGTTTTGTTTAACCCGTTCACATCGTTGTGTGAAACTTTGGACGTTTTCACGAAGCATAGAGCTTCTAGCGTTTTGTGTGAAACGCGCTATAGTTTGTGCCCACAAGTTAGGTTGAATGCTATGCAAATACAGCGATTTTGCTGGTAATAGCAAATAGAGGGTTTTTTGTCAGTCTTTTGACTTTTTCCCTTATTTGTGTTTTGGATACAGAGGGTGTTTTTATTGCCCTTTTTGGAGTTACAACAAGACTCTTTTATGAAGATTCATCTGTGTTACACAAGTAAGGAGAACAATTGGGTTGTGTTGGGCATTATTACGTGTGTACTGTGTAGGTTTCAGGTGAGAGGACACTGTGAATTGGGTTATAAGTCTGTTTTCTTTGTTTCTTCTCTCTCCCTGCTGCAGGTTAGAAGACCTATATCCCCATAAGAACAGGGTCCGCCTAGCTGAAACATAGAAAGAGTCTTGGAGCTTCTCTTTCTTTTGCTTTTCCCACCTTCTCCCTTTGTTCGGCCCGCTGTCACGCTGTGGAAATATGGGCATGTTGCGTTCCGAATAGGGGTAGAGGATTGGGGCCATCCTTGCTTCTGTGGTGTTGGTCGAGTTGGGTGAAATCCAACAGAAAACCAAGCCCACGAAATTTACACTGCCCGAGCGAGAATGGATGAAGATGGGAATAGTCTGGTAGACAGGGTCCCTACTATGCAGGACTTAATGGGGGCAATTTATTCCCTTCAGACACAAGTCCATGAATTAAAACAAGAGAATCAAGGGTTAAGACAGGAAATGAGTGCAGTGAGGATTAAGGATCAAGGATGGGGTAGTGGTAAACCATCTTTGGTCCAGCCTGCCACTTTTCAGTATGACAGGAGTTCAAGTGCAAGTACTCCCCCTTTAACAGTGAATGTTACTACCCCTACCCCAGTACCGTTGGCAGTTCCCGAAAGGTTCACTGGGGATTCAAGTAAATACAGTGTGTTTATGAATCAGTGTCATCTCCACTTTATGTGTCGTCCCACTTCATTTCCTAACGACTCTGCTAAAGTGGCGTTTGTTATCTCCTACTTGGCTGGAACAGCTGCTTCTTGGGCGGTACCTTTGGTGGACAACGACGACCCGGTCTTGTATAATTACAGGGCATTTAAAGAACAGATGCGTTGTCTTTTTGCAAAACATGCCTTTATGCAAGCTAGTGATGCCGAGTTATTAAAGTTGAGACAAGGGAAACAGGATTTGTTAACCTATGTGTCCAATTTTAATCGTTTAGTCTCCGAAATTCATTGGCCCACCGATAAGAGAACTTCTTTATTCTATCAAGAGTTATCCGAAGACTTGAAGGATGTTGTTTCACAGGTGGTGAATCCACCTGAGGATTGTGTAGAATTCATCAATCTAGTGGTAAAGTTAAATCACAGATTAATGGAAAGGAGAGGTGAGAAAACCCGATTCCAGGTATCTCGAGTAGTCCCGGTTAGCAGTGAAGTAAGGAATACCGGAGAAGTTCGAACAACTCCTGAACCTATGGAGATAGGGGGTGTGAGGGGTTCCCTGTCTGCTGAAGAAAAGGGTAGAAGACATACCCAGAATTGTGTCTCTATTGCGGGCAAGGGGGTCATTTTGCCAGAGAACGCCCTGTAAAGCCGTCTTCTATTCCTTCTAAAAAAGTGGTAGCAAGTGTGCAGCAATCTGAGGATTTGATAGTTGAAGATAAGCACAATCCTTCCTATCAGATCTCTGGTATAGTCAAGAGAGTCCCTAAACATTTTATGATCACCGTGTGTTTGGTTATTTCAAATAGTCATCGGGCTCCTGTGTCTGCATTGCTAGATTCAGGTGCCACCGGTAATTTTATGGATATCAAGTTGGCAGAACAATTAAAGGTGCCATGGATTATGAAAGACCAGCCTGAACCAGTGAGAGCCATAGATGGTACCGAGTTGTCTTCTGGTACTATTACAAAACAAACAGAACCGTTGTGTATGATATGCGATAATGGGCACTCCGAATATCTCGGGTTTGATTTGATTGATGCACCCTCTTTTGGCATTGTGTTAGGGGAGCCTTGGTTACAATCACGCAATCCCAAGATTGATTGGATCAGACGAACTGTGACCCTTGATTCAGTCTATTGTCTGCAGTGTTGTTATAAGGTTGCTACGGATTGGATTACCCCTTTGACTTGTGCTGTGGGAGATGGGTTAGGTAGTGAGGTGCGAAGGTTCCTGATTCCTATGTAGAGTTCGCTGAGGTGTTCGACAAAGGAAGAGCGAAGGATTTGCCTCCACATCGTTCTTTCGATTGTAGAATTGATTTGGCACCCGGAGCTACATTGCCCTGCTGTCGCATCTATGCCTTATCCGGGCCTGAAGAACAGCATTTGAAAGAGTATGTAAAAGAGATGTTGGCCAAAGGGTTTATTCGGCCCTCCTCCTCCCCTGCTTCCTCAGCTATCTTTTTCATTCCTAAAAAGGAGGGAGGTCTCCAAGCCTGTGTGGACTATAGGGCACTCAATAAGGGTACTATTAAGAACAAATATCCTCTTCCCTTAATACCTGTGTTGCTCGATCAACTGAAGCATGCGACGGTTGTTACTAAATTGGATCTCCGAGGGGCATGCCATCTCATACGAGTCCGTGAAGGCGACGAATGGAAAACCGCCTTCCGGACTAAGTTCGGTCTGCATGAGTATTGTGTTATGCCCTTCGGACTTTGTAATGCTCCGGCTGCTTTTCAGTTCTTCATCAACGAGGTATTAAGGGAATATTTGGATCTGAGCGTCATCGTTTATATAGACGATATCTTGATTTTCTCCAATACTGTGGCAGAACATGAAATACACGTTTGCCAAGTCTTACAGAAATTGAAAGACCATCAGCTATATGTAAGACTAGAGAAATGTAGTTTCCATACAGACAGAGTGGAGTTTTGGGGGTTTCTTGTTTCTGCTGAGGGCATTAGAATGGATCCTCATAAGATCGAGGCTATAACATCTTGGCCCTCACCCAAATGTGTAAAGTGGTGCAGGTATTACTTGGATTCACTAATTTCTATCGGCGGTTTATCTCACATTTCTCGGAGATTGTTGCCCCTATGACTGTATTGTTAAGAAAAGGAGTTCCTTTTGTGTGGTCAGATCTGGCACAAATGGCGTTAGATCAACTGATAGAACGATTTGACTCGGCCCCTGTTCTTGTACATCCTGACCCTGCTTTACCCTTCTTTGTTGAAGCGGATGCTTCTTTGGGAGTAGTGGGGGGAGTGTTGTCTCAGAGAGATGTAGAAACTGGGTTTATGCATCCTATAGCTTTCTTTTCGAAGACTTTACTACCAGCTGAAAGAAACTATACGGTAGCTGAACGAGAATTACTGGCTATTAAGTTATCTTTTGAAGAATGGAGACATCATTTGTGGGGGGCCCGCCATTCTATTACCATCTTTACGGATCATAAGAATCTTGAATTCTTTAGGTCCGCTCGTGCCTTGACCCCTAGACAGATGAGGTGGGTCTCCTTCTTCAATGAATATGATTTCATAATTACCTATAGACCTGCTGCACAGCAATTGAAATCAGATGCCTTGTCCCGAATACATGTGAAACAAGAGCAGTGGGGGGTTGAAAAGGATTTGGGTTCTTTTATATCACCCGATAAGATTATAGGTAGTATTTCTATGGATGGGTTTTTGGCATCAGTGAAGGAAAAGTTGAGAGACATAGATCTGAACCCTTGGGAATCCCAGCCTTTGTTCTCTGTGAAAGATGGGTTATTGTATCACGAAACCCAATTGTTCATTCCTCCTGAATTGCGAGAAACAGTGTTGAAGTGGTGTCATTCATCAGCCCTGGTCGGTCATCCAGGAATGAATAAAACCAGGGAATTTTGTTCACGTTGGTTTTGGTGGGAGTCATTGTCACATGATGTTCAACAGTTTGTGGCTTCTTGTCCAGTATGTGCTGTGAGTAAGCCATCTCATTCTAGTCCGTCTGGACTGTTGCAGCCTTTACCTATACCCCCTGCTCCATGGCACACGATTAGCATGGACTTTGTTACTGATTTACCGCTAGAGTCAGGTTGCACCGTGATCCTTGTAGTGGTTGATTCCTTCACAAAAATGGCCCACTTTATCCCCTTATCTAAGCTGCCAACTGCTAAGGAAATGGCCTTAATCTTTGTAACATCTGTAGTGAGACTTCATGGTTTGCCATCTGCCATTGTAACCAATAGGGGGGCTCAGTTTGTTTCCCATTTTTGGACTGAGTTGTGTGAGGCGTTACAAATGAAAATATGCCTGTCTTCTACTTATCATCCTCAGTCCGACGGTCAAACTGAGAGGATTAACCAAACAATGGAGCAATATTTGCGATGTTTATTGACTTCCTTGACTTGTAATTGGGTGTTAGCTCTTCCTCTTGCTGAATTCGCATATAATAACAGCGTTCATTCCGCTGTTGGAATGTCCCCCTTTTACTGTTCCATGGGTTTTCATCCAAAGGCCATTCCTATTCAACCCTCGGGGCATGTACCAGCTGTCGATTCATTGGGAGTAGCCTTGGGAAAGATTTGGGGTATAGCTCAGGAACATCTGGTGAAGGCTAAAGATGACATGAAAAAGCAGGTTGATAGACATAGGGTTCCAGCTCCACTTTATGGTGTCAGAGATCGTGTCTGGTTGTCCACAAAAAATCTAAGGATGGGAGGCTCAAGGAAATTGCAACCTCGTTTCGTGGGTCCATTTCCTATAGTAAAAGTGATAAACCCTGTGGCAATGAGGTTGGAGTTGCCTGATGAATATCGCATTCATCCGGTGTTTCATACCTCATTATTGAAGCCTTATAAGGATACCGACCAGACCTTGCCCCCTCCTCCTTCTTTGTTGATTGATGGTGTGGAAGAATTCGAGGTTAATGCCCTCCTTGACTCGAAGAGAATAAGGGGGAGGTTATTGTATTTGATTGATTGGAAGGGGTATCCTCCTGAAGAACGTACGTGGGAACCAGCTACAGGGGTGCATGCTCCTCGCTTAATTAGATTGTTTCATCTATGACATCCGACAAAACCCCGTCCAGTTGGGAGGCCTTTGAGGGGAGGTACTGTTGGGAATTAGCTGAGCTTAGCTGCCTTTCCATTACCTTTTTCTCTTCTTTTCTTGTGTTTATTGTACTTTCTTTGCACATTGCATTCTCGGTGTCCTCTCTCTGTTTCCCTGTAGTGGTAGCCTCCTCCCCTTTTGTTTGAGCCCCTCCTTCCTTTTTTGCCTTATCTGGGAGCCAGCACCGGTACTGGGTGCTTGGTTTCTAGCCTGGTTGGTTTTCTAATCCAGGTCGTGTTCTGGGAGATTGCATTTCTCCCTTTGTTCATGTTTCCCCCTTTAGGATGAAAGAAGATGCTTTGGAGCTTTGCCGAGCAGAACGAGGCTTCGTTCTGCTTCCTGGAGTTGGGACTCGACAGACCACTTGCTGTCTGTGTTGCTCGGTCGGAGTTGGGAGTTGGAGTATTATGGAGTCGTGTTTCAAAAGGATTGGGACATTGACATTTACATTTTGAGACGGCTGAGCGCTGAGTCGGTGTGTTAAGATAAAGACACATGGAAGAGCCGATTTCCGGGTTTTGTTTAACCCGTTCACATCGTTGTGTCAAACTTTGGACGTTTTCACGAAGCATAGAGCTTCCAGCGTTTTGTGTAAAACGCGCTATAGTTTGTGGCCACAAGTTAGGTTGAATGCTATGCAAATACAGCGATTTTGCTGTTAATAGCAAATAGAGGGTTTTTTGTCAGTCTTTTGACTTTTTCCCTTATTTGTGTTTTGGATACAGAGGGTGTTCTTATTGCCCTTTTTGGAATTACAACAAGACTCTTTTATGAAGATTCATCTGTGTTACACAAGTAAGGAGAACAATTGGGTTGTGTTGGGCATTATTACGTGTGTACTGTGGAGGTTTCAGGTGAGAGGACACTGTGAATTGGGTTATAAGTCTGTTTTCTTTGTTTCTTCTCTCTCCCTGCTGCAGGTTAGAAGACCTATATCCCCATAAGAACAGGGTCCGCCTAGCTGAAACATAGAAAGAGTCTTGGAGCTTCTCTTTCTTTTGTTTTTCCCACCTTCTCCCTTTGTTCGGCCCGCTGTCACGCTGTGGAAATATGGGCGTGTTGCGTTCCGAATAGGGGTAGAGGATTGGGGCCATCCTCGCTTCTGTGGTGTGGGTCGAGTTGGGTAAAATCCAACACCAATAAGCACAGCGCTGTGCTGCAGAGAGGTGTACAAAGGGGCATGGCCTCTGAACACCTGTCTGCAGCGCAGCTCCCTGGCGCATACTGGAGATACCAGTTGGCCTATTTGGCCCTCAGGGACCCTCAGTATTGAAAGAGAATTAATTCCCCAACTTAAAACCTGTGAGGGGGCACAGTGGTGAAGGAAGAGGATGTGGTCTGAGGTGACATGTCTGCAAACACTCCCTGTGGCACGTTTTAAGTTAGAGAATTAATTCCTCCTCAATCCTGTTGGTCACTGGGGGCCAAGTACCCCACCAGGTACCTCCAGATGTTCAGAGATGTGGCAATCAACTGTGTATAAGTGAAGGAACATCAACAATAATGTATTTATTTTAATACTCGAATAAATATGTAAAAATCCTATTGCACCTTTTTTTTAAAACGAAGGATAATAGGGGATTTGGGTGGGGAAGTGTATTAAAATTATGGACAGAAACTATACACAGTAACCAATATATATACTTGTTTTAAAAAATAAATACAAAGGTATTTATTTTAGAACTTGTTTAATAAAAGAGAGAAATAATTAAAAGAAAAAGAAAGAGCGAATACTTATAAGGATATAAAACATAAAAAAACTGTTTAAAAAGTTTCACATTTACAAAAACACGTGCGCAGCTAAACAGTGGAAATGTGAGCACATGTCAACTGAAAAACATGACAAAAAATGGGAGGAGCACTAACTTGGTTCCATAGTGACTTGAATACCCAAAACGTATATAAATCACACCCGTAGGATGATTAGTTTTGTTTCTGTGAGTTAATTATGGGTGACCAAACCATGAGCAAGATAATGTTTATGATCGTCCGATTCATCTTAAGTTTATCGTTCATTTCGTCAGAGGGAACATAAAGTTGATATATATATAAATTGTAATATATAAAACATTATGCTCCCTCCAGAGGAGTTGGATGTATGTCGACGGAAGAAGGAAAGAATTTTAAAGAGCGGTAAATTAATGATATAAGTTTATGCTTTATATATTTTTCTAATGCAAGTATATGATTATGATTTCTAAATGTAGTGTGTAAAAGTATCATTGTACTTTAAAAATGAAATGACGTAAGAACAGTTCATGTATTATTGTCGCAAATTGAAAACACTATGAAGACGCAGAAAAAAGTAGGTTAAAAATATTTAAAAATAAAACAAATGATCAAGTAATTCTCTTTCTTCTAGAGTGAAAATGGGTTTATCAGTATGTATATTGTGTAGTACTGTGACGTATTTTCACTCATGAGGAACTGGAGGTTTATTGTTGCAAGCAGTAAACATGAGAACAAATATTAATGTCAATTATCAAATAATAAAATAATCCTTTTTAACAGTCACAATGTGTTCATGAAGAGTAATTGAAAAGAAATGTATTTTAGCTGTTTTGTAGCGCGCTCATATACTACCAGAGTGTCCTGGCGCGTAAAAAGAGAAACAAGCATGTGGCCGGAGAAGAAAGTAAAGATCAGAATTTTCTTATTTACTATTATTTTAGAGTTTTAATAAGCCATTCTGAAAAGATAAGTTTTAAGTGCCTTCTTGAATGTCACAAAATTTTCAGTTAATCTCAGGGAAAGGGGGAGGGTATTCCAAGTCCTAGCCGCGGTGACAGCAAGTGATTGGCCTCCTAAGCGAACTCGCTGAAATCGGGGTACTCTTAGAAAATTACAGTCAGCTGAACGCAGAGCCCGAGTAGGGACATAGCGGGAAAATCTTTCCCTCAAATAAGAGGGGCCAAGGTCATGAACTGCTTTAAAGGCTATAGTAAGAATTTTAAAGGTTATCCTCTGCGCTACTGGCAGCCAGTGTAGTTCCTTCATGTGAGTCCGAGTACTTTCTCTATATGGCACATTGCACAGTAGACGAACAGTCGCATTTTGGATGATCTGAAGCCTTGTGATTAAAAAAGCCGGAGAGCCACACAGCAGAGAGTTGGCATAGTCGAGCCGTGATAAAATAAGGGCCCTCGCGACCGACTCTCTTGCTGAAGACGGCAGATAAGGAAAAATCTTCCTCATGGCTTTTAGGGACCCGAAGCACACCCCAGTGAGTTTTTTTATGTGTGCTTCGAATCGCAAATCCTCCCCAAATCAGACTCCCAAGTTTTTAGCAGGAATATTGACGGAGCCTGGCTGGGGAAAATCGGAAGGCCACAGAGTTTCTCTGAAATTGGGTGGAAACTGGCCATATAGCAAGATTTCTGTTTTATCTTCATTGCACTTTAACTGTGCTGCTGCTAACCAGTTGAACACAGCGGAGAGGCATGAACGCACAGCCTCAGTGTCAGTGTTCGCATTTGGCCACGTAAACAGGAGTTGCGTGTCATCCGCATATGCTATTATTTTAGCTCCCATTTGTTCAGCTAAAAAAATAAGAGGAGTGAGATATACATTAAAAAGGAGGGGGCTCAAAGTAGAGCCCTGGGGTACTCCTGTAGTAAGGGGTTTAATCGAGGATGAGTAAGGAGGAATCCAGACCTGCTGAAATGTACAACAAAACAAAAAATAAAGATGAAGTAGTGAGGGAGTGTTTGTAGTAGCACTTCTATTCTACTTTATCTGAAAGTAAATCATGCCCTCTTATATTAATAAAAATTTAGGGCAACTCTTTAAAATAGATTTGAATACAAAATAGTGTTTGCGTAGATAAAAAGGAGTGTGTGCATATTTATATAGCGCATAGTCGACCCGAAACTATATCAGCAATTAACATCAGCACCGTATTTACGGTACATTTTCAGGCAGGCATAGATTACATAATTTCTCTTCAATAACAGGATGTGGGCACGACTCAGAGCTCGAACACTCATTTCCATCACCAAGTTAGACAGTGTACCTGAATGACCATATACGTATATATATTAGCTGTCCTTCATGTGCCTAAAACTGCATCCTAAAGCTTTCATAGCCCTCTATCAGTACAGCTACAACACTCCACTGAATGTACAACAAACATTCATATTCGCAGAAATAAGTCATGCCCACCATCTTTTATGTGTTCAACTATGGATGAATATAGGGTCAGTGATACCCTGTACCTTCCATGTTGGCCATGCAGCAGTACTTTACAGATATAATGACACATTTGCATTTAAGGCCCGGGTGCCTTCAACACTAAAACACAGACACCCGAATCTGTTGATTCCTCATATAGATCACAATGGAACCATGCCCATAGCTCTGGAATCATGGTTCATAGCCTCGCGCAGCACTGGCAAACGTTAGTCCAGCCCACTTCGCTTACGCTTCCAGAAAACCACAACAAATGTATCAACACTTTCCTAACGCTAAAGCGAAGATAATTTTAACGCTGTCCTTGTAAATATGCCCCCAATATCGCGAGAAATAAAGTGGAAATTCATGTTTGCAAGTGAAAACCTTGTTAATATAAGACTGTGCACTTAACATATCAATCCACCTCGCATATTAAACATGTTTAAGTCCACCTCAGAACAGATATTAGGATCAGACATAAATTGCAATTAGCCAGAGTTTTGCTATCTGTCCTCATATCCAGGGCCCCATTGTAAATACAACCCTGTTGTCCTACCTCCCTCTTCCATGTTATATTGTCATAGGAACACCTACCCTGCCTCTGGGAATGCCTACATTACAACTCATTGGAGATACGAGGCGAGCCCATAGCAAACCGGCTGCTAACATGCATTAATGCATTTTAGCGCTACCAAGTAAATAGGGGGATATTATTTTCACCGCAGTTTTGGCCTTTTTTTAAAAATTGTGGCGAAATAGCACTTGTTAATATGCCCCCAAGTTTGCTATGACACAGCAGGAACCTCGTCTCCCGCCCTGCCATAGCAAAGAGCTGTGTCTCAGGTAGGACACCCTGAGACACAGCAGGAGCCAATCCTAGAAGGTGGTGTTCCCCAAGGCTTTCAACTGCTCCAGAATGGAGACCACGCGGCCCCCCTCCCAAAATATAAAAAGCCCCGGAGGGTGGTAATCCCCGGGGCTTAGACGGACCTTTGAGCTCCCTCACACAGTTATTTTGTAGCACTGAGGAATGACAGTCCCTGGGCTACAGGGCCTCTCTGGACCACCATCAAATGTAATATTTTAGACCCCGGGATTTGACCATCCCAGGTAGCTATTTTTTAAACAAGCAAAGGAGCCTGGTGCTTCGTTTTTATATTTTTTTACGGCAGATCCATGCACCCAGCGCACATTTCTCTGTTTTAAACATAAAAATAGGTTTTTGAACACTTGTTCCACTAATTTCTAGACCCTCGATTCTACCGAGGCACAGAATGGCTGCCAACACTTCCTGCTTTTGAATGTTGACAATCACTTTGCAGCCAATTATCATTCAGCGCCTGATCGGGACGGTCCGCTTATAGTCCGCTCAAGATCCGTGCATCCACCGAGGCCATAGATATATATGTACTTTTAATTATCATTTTCTCAGGAACTACTAAACAAATTTACTCCATATAATCAAAAGGCATGAGTTTGAACCAAGGACTACAACTTTGCCAAATTTGGTGTAATTCTGTTCAGCTGTTCGGGCTGTAGCCATGATGAACTGTACCTATAGAACATTGCATGGGGAAAACAGGTTTTGGGACCCCCTTTTTTTCTCAACCCCCCCTTCACGAATCACCCCAAGATTTCAGGATCGGAGCAGACCGGAGTGCCCCACCTGTTTTGAAAATTTCACGAAGATTTGTCAACTGGCACCAAAGTTATTCCAAATAGAATGAATGGAAAATAGGTCCTAACTATAACTGCCTACTGGCGAGCCTTTTACACCTGAAGGCAAATTTGTCAAAATACCAATTTACATCCAACCAATGCAACATTGACATTTTTTTACACAGTCTAACACTTGAGAAGCAGAAATGATGAAGGAATTGGAATGTATGAAAATCTAGGAGACTGAGATATATGCCCAGATGCATCAAGCATTTTTGGAGTCGCAAACGGTGCGATTCCTTAAAATCGGCCGTTTGCGACTCCAAAAATGCTTTTTGGTATGCATCATTAGTTTTTGTAGAAATTCGCTAATTTTGCGAATTTCTTAAATGCGATTGCATTTAAGGAATCGCAATTTTGCGAATCCTTAAATGCAATGCACCATTGTTAACAAATTTGCGAATTTGAAAATTGCAAGTGCAAATTACCACGAGTTTGAACCTCGTGGTAATTTGCAAAATTCTTTAAAAATGCACAAAAATGCATTTTTAAAACTGTTAAGTTACAGACACACATGTCCTTAGGACATGTGTGTCTGTAACTTACATGTAAAAGTGCATTTCATGGGTGCAGGGGGGGGTCCTTTGGACCCCCCTCTCCACCCTTGAAATGCTTTGTTGAATTCCGATTTCAAATTGCGAATTCGCAATTCCCATTCATTCCTATGGGCATTTCAGCCCATGGGAATTAATGGGAATTGCGAATTCGCAATTTGAAAATCGCATTTTTGATGCGATTCGGTAAAAATTGCGATTTTTACCGAATCACAAAAAAATGCGAAAAAAATGATGCATACCATTTTGAGATTCCTAATTTGCGATTCGGTAATTTTCGCAAATTAGGAATCGCAAAACAGTACTTTGATGCATCTGGGCAATAGAATGTTAGAATGTAGAGTATACTCCACCCATTCTTCTGCTGTATTTTGTATAACGATCACACTATATCTAACACATATTTAAATGTATAAGTTCCTGGGAAAATATGAAGCAACACTTGCATTCCACAGAGAAAAACAAATTAGTATACCCACTACCTGTACGTTATGTAGATTTCTCTTCAATAAAACAGGACAGCCTTCAAAAGCACTGCAGTGTACGCTCATGAACATGAATAGGTGGAGAAATGAACGCATAAATAAGACATAGTATTAGGCTGTAATAGTAGTGGTACACATAGATATACATCTAAGACTGAAGGATAAAGAAAAAGATAATCAAGAGCCTTGTACATGTAGATAGTATGCATGAGAAGTTGTGCACATTTCAACATGATTATGTAAATACTAAAGCGAGAAAACATGAAAGTTTCAAAGATATTCATGCTGAGAATGGAAAAATGACAGATGTTTGAAGAAGGACGGTTTATTAAACAATGGTGTACCCAGAAAGCAGAACTAAATAAAAAGGAGTGATCCGCAGAGTTTAGACAGTACTATCTTCAGAGACTCATCTGATGTAGTGGATTATTTGAAAAGATGGGAGACAGAGACATTCAAGTATAAGGCCAAAAGGCCTCTCTCTGATTTCACTACAGTAAAGATGAAATAATGTGTCATGCACTTTAGAACAAGGAATGAAGGCGATATGTTCACATCATGAAAAAAGACATTATTCATAATAAAATCCTTGTTATAGAAAAGTTTTTCTTGCATGCGTAAAATATATAGTAGTTTGCAAAACACAGCGTTCAGTGCAGAACTCATACTTTTTCTTCAAGCCCCGCAGTGTAGGTGAAAGGCATTTGAAATATGCAAAACCTGATTCACAAAAATGTAGGGTAAGTACATAGGGAGATCACTGTCAGAACATTCTTTTCTTATATTTTGGAATTCATAAACACTCATGGAATTATGCCTGGAAGAGTACACTCCGGACAGATTTCCAGGTGCAATCCTGGAAAGGTTATGTGACTTTTATGGCACATTCCAGCAGCATCCTAGTCTCTCTGCTGGGCATTTCTATCCATATTTGATAACTGTGTAGAGAAAGATAGATTCACATAGCGACAGTTTTTTCCCTACACGTATAAAATATTGTTCCTGGTTACATCCCAGCAAATCTGAAGATGATTCACATCCTTTCCCAATTTGGAAGGCGATTTATGCACCCCCTGTGCTGTTGTGAAGTCCCTTCCACTTCCAATAGAGAAAGAGGATGGATTCGATTTTGGGAAACCCCTAAATGTATGGGTTTTTGAATGTTCTCAAACTTCCAAGGAAATCCACATCTTGGAAATGTATCTCCCCCCTTAGCAGGGATTTCTGACTGGCAGAGATCTAAGTACCTATATATGGGTCTACATCAGCCAGAATCTCTATTAAGATCGAATTTACCGTTTGGGATAAGACCCACTACCCCCTGAGACAAAGGAGGAACTCCTCCTACATCCCACAAAATAAAGGCAAGGAAGTAGACCCGATAATACTCTGTACACAGATCTCTTTCGAACTGACAGGTGTAGGGCCGGACTGGGAACCTAACCGGCCCTGGCAAAATGCTCGGCCACCCCCGCCCCCTCCCCACTCGAGGGGTCTGGGGCTGCCACCGGGTTCCTTACCGGAGCCGGTTTTCGACGATTTTGGTACAGGGCCTATTTTTCAGCTATGCTGCTAAAACGTCCCCGTAACAAAAACCGCCCCCAGGGGCCCAAAACCGGCCCCCACCCTTGCGGCGCACTGGGGGATTGCCCGTTGCCCGCTATGGCCAGTCCCATCCTGGACAGGAGGCAGTCTTAAAAAGTGAGACATTTAATGGCAAAGGTGACTAGTCATAGACAGATGAAGACACCCATGATGAGTCAGGGATAGTGTCAGAAAATACGGTAAATGAAGAGACAAATACTTAAATGGATATTTGAGAATGAAGAAGGTAGAAAAAACACGAAAGAGATGTCTCAGTGGTTCTCACAAGGCACATATAAAACAGGGTATAAAAACTAAAAGGATAAATTAAAGCAGCTTGGAATAGAAATTATTTTGATCCAAAAAATACTTCATTAATATTAGTAAACAAATCAAGGCACTGTAAACGCTCACACTCCTATCCTGTGTAGGTAGATCGTTTACAGGACAGATTGCTCATATAAAGTTGTAGCTTTAAGCTACTGAGGGACACAGGCATTTTATAAACATCTGCCGTAAGGAAAATCACTGCTTGAGCCTGAAAAAAACTCTTTCTTACTACTCAATATCAATAGCTCATTCCTGTACTCTTCTTCACTGTACAAGGTGGCAGATACCTACTAAGGTCAAAATGTCACTTTGCATAATCTGCTGCTGAGCAGACCTCTAATTGAAATGCATCCAAGCATCTTGTTATCATTTCATTAATTTTAGCCTTGGGAACTTTTTGCCTGCTGTAAATGACATTTTTAAGCAAGAGATAAATGCACACAAGGTAAAATGGTGAAGTTAAATTAATCTCTTCCCAAAAGTAATTCTTGCATACCATAGGTTACCTTTTACCTCACATTAATTATGCATTTTCAGTGTCTTTAACATAACATATAACCACAGTGCTATGAACTTTAATCAAAAGCAGAATACTTCTATGTTCTTAAAGACCATTTTAGTGTTTTTTGGATGAAAATAAAAGTAAATCACACACATTGCAGGTTCTCACAAGAGACCATTGCAATTGGCCATGTATATCCCTTTGCATTGTTGTTTCCTTCCACCTCACATTCATCACATTCCCTGACCAACCGATAATATTACCAACCTACAGATCTTAGCATGTGTTTTGGGGCACCCATACGTTATGTAAATTGGTTCCTCCAGCTTTGCACATTGGTCAAGTTCCACCCTCCATTCTCAAAGTGGGGAGGCCTTGGCTTTTTCCAATTTTTCACTCTGTCCCTTTTTAGGTCCAGCCTAGTGGCAGCCAGTGTGTGCTGCTCACGCTGCGAGACTGCTGTAGTAGAGTATGGGAGAGAAGCCGCAAACACTCTTCGCCCATATTTTTCATTGTCTTCTGTCATTGTCTTTCGTAAATGCTACCTTCGGGTCAGTTAATAGGTGTGTTAGCCCCTCCTTAGTAAGGCCTTATCTTCATTTGTAACCTCCCATAGCTACTGGCTCCTTTACTTTGGTTGTTACATGGGACATGTTATTAAGTCTGTTAGCACTATTTACTTTATTGAGTTTCTCTTACTGCAGACCGGACATGTGCTGCTTCAGCTGAAACCACTTGTGTTTGTTTAAGCAGCATGGCCGTCCCCATGAAACGGCACCCGCATTTAATGACTTTACCCCGGCATTATCTTGTGTCTGTTTCAACCCCCCAAGTAAACTGGATTTAGAAATGATTAGCAAATGAAGTCATGGGAATTCCAGGTAGCACATAATATGCTAATGGGTTGAAACTGACAACAGCACATCTGTGTTAAATGTCATCTGCACTAAAGCCACCTGATGGGATGTTTTCTAAAGCTTGTTTTATTAACAACAGCGCCACCACCACCAACAATACGACCACCAATCCCACCACCACCAATATCACCAATGCCACCACCACAAATACCCCAACCACTAATACTACCACCACCAATAACACCACCACCACCAATACTATCACCAGTACCACCAATACTAATACCACCACCACCATAAATACCACAACAAACGCCACCACCACCAATACCAACACCAATACCACCACCATCAATACCATCACCAATACCGCCACCACCATCAACACCACCAATACCACCACCACCTATAAAAGCACCACCAATACCAGCACCGCAAATACCACTAACACCAATACCCCCACCACCAATCCCACCACCCCAATAGCACCAGCAATGTTAAAACCACCAATACCATCACCAATACCATCACCACCAATAACACCACCACCACGAATACCACCACCACCAATACAACCACCACCACTACCAATACCACCACCAATACCAATACCAATACCACCACCAACCCCACAACCAATACCACCACCACCACAAATACCACCACCACCAGTACACCATCACCAATGCCAGCCCCACCACCAGTACCACCACTAATACCAGCAATACTACCACCACCAATAGAACCACTACCACTAATACCACCACCACCAAAAATGTCACCATCACCAATACCTCTAACACAATCACCAACAATACCACCACCGTTTGCATTGTTTTCTCCACATTTCGGGCATTTCTTTATCCCTCGACTCCCCAGCTCCGGCAATTTCTGTGGTGTACAATATGCCTCATGCACAGTTAAAAGATGATTTTTCCTTAACGGAGCAGGTTTCACGTATGACCACAAAAGAGACATGGATACTTGCCCCAATTTCTTGAGATCTTTGCTTGGCAGTCCCTCCTCCAGATCTCAAGAAATGATTTTTGTGTATCTTCTCCACATTGGGCTAACATCCAAAACCATTCAGCGACTTCTTTCTGTGCTGTATTACATGAACACATTTTTGACACAAAGTCCCCGTTCCCTGTAATCTCCTTCCCCAATGATTTTACCCAACTTGAAAGTTGGTAGTATTACAATTTTGAAACCATATTCTTGGTGATCGCTACGAGATGTTGCCTAGAGGTGAGCTCAGTGTTCACAATAAGCTGCCGCCACCTACCAATACCCCAGGTACAAAGCGGGGCAGCATGGGCGTCTTTTAAACTGTCTCGGGTACCTGGAGATTCCCAAATAGGCGTTGCATCTTTGTAATGGGGTATTTGTAAGAGTGATCTAACCTGAAACCAAACTTTAGTGGCCCACTAGAAGAATCTTCAGCCTCACCTTCTTAAAAAATTTGGAATTACCACATTTTAGAAGGAAAAAAATCTGCTTGCTGAGGGGCGTTTGCTGTAAGGGCCCTAGAGAACGGGGACATACCCAAATTATCCATCCATAGTTGACAAATGTTCTTCAAGTGAAAAGCGCAATTATACAAATAAAGATCTGGGTACACAGACAAAATATCGATTTTTAAATGTCGATATACAAAAATATCGAAGTTTAAATATCGATGGGACAAAATATCGAAGGTAAGTAATATCGACAGTCTTAATATCGATATTGGTATGATATCAGTAATATCGAAGTTGTAAATATCGATGTCAATAATATCGAAATTAATAACTTTGATGTTACTAATATCAATTTTTAAATACATTTAGTGTATATTATATTGTATTTATTATGTTTTATTATTTATTTTTAATGTAATTTAATTAAATATTGTCTTTTACTACTGTAGCGGGTTGTGGGTTTATAGGGGAGTAGGGTGGGAAGTAATTTAATTATGTTAAATTAATTATTAATTAGTAGGAATTATTAATTAATTAATTGAGAAATAATTTTTAATTATTTTTAATTAATTGATTAATTGATAATTATGTTCTGTAGCGGGTTATGGGTTTATAGGGGAATAGGGTGGGAAGTAATTTAATAATAATTAATTAATTGATATATGTTTGTACATATTTTAATTAATAATTAATTGGTAATTATTTTCTATTAATTAGTTAATTAATTAATATAATTTTTGACATATTTATAATTATTAATTAGTTGGTAATTAATTAATATTAATTATTTATTTACATTAATTATAGTAATGTTTTTTATATATAATTTATTGTTATTCTTAATTAATTAATTGGGAAAAATAATATTAATTATTAAATTAAATTAATTACAGCAAATGTGCTAATATATTTACTTTTTTGTTATTGTTAATTAATAATTAATTGGTAATTAAATAATATTAATTAATTTTGGGTAAAGGAGTATTTTTAGGGTTCAGGGTCAGTTTTCAGTTTTTGGGTAAAGAGGTATTTTTAGGGTTCTGGGTCAGTTTTCAGTTTTTGGGTAAAGGGGTATTTTTAGGGTTCAGGGTCAGTTTTCAGTTCATGGGTAAAGGGGTATTTTTAGGGTTCAGGGTCAGTTTTCAGTTTTTGGGTAAAGGGGTATTTTTAGGGTTCAGGGTCAGTTTTCAGTTTTTGATTAAAGGGGTATTTTTAGGGTTCTGGGTCAGTTTTCAGTTTTTGGGTAAGGGGTATTTTTAGGTTTCTGGGTCAGTTTTCAGTTCATGGGTAAAGGGGTATTTTTAGGGTTCAGGGTCAGTTTTCAGTTTTTGGGTAAAGGGGTATTTTTAGGGTTTAGGGTCAGTTTTCAGTTTTTGGGTAAAGGGGTATTTTTAGGGTTCAGGGTCAGTTTTCAGTTTTTGGGTAAAGGGGTATTTTAAGGGATAAGGGTCAGTTTTCAGTTTTTGGGTAAAGGGGTATTTTTAGGTTTCAGGGTCAGTTTTGGGTTTTTGGGGTACAGGGATATTTTTAGGGTTCAGGGTCAGTTTTGGGTTTTTGGGGTACAGGCGTACAGGGTAAAAACAAAAAAAATTACAATAAATCAAATAAATTACATGAAAAAAATTAAAATTACTTCAAATTATTAAGTGTTTTATTTATTTTAAATGTATATGTATTCGTTTTAATTTTGTTTTAATATTTCTATTTAATAGTTGTAAAATTATATGTATTTTAAATTTATTTTTACATTATTATTAATACATTTAAAAAAACGATATTTTTGATTCCGATATTTTTGTACTTCGATATTATTTTTTCGATATTTTTGTACTTACCTTAATGAAGATAGGATTCCGATATTTTTGCTGTCGATATTTTTGCTCCGATATTTTTGCATATCGATATTCTGTCTGTCGATATTATGTCAGACATTCAAAGATCTGGGGTAGTGATACCACCACATGCTTTCTTTCTTCTGAACTTTTTTAAAGCTGTTCTTGGCCTTTTGTTTCCCAAGAAAAGCTACAAAAAAACATGTATTTTCTTGAACCAGATTTTTGACACCCAAATGTTCTGGCTGCGCTCTTAAATCCAGGTGTTTTGGAAGAAAGTCGGAAAGACCATTTCAGATATCTTGGGTCAAGAGAATAAATTGACAGTATCTTCAGTGATCTTTGGAGTGCTTCCAGGTGGGGTAGAAAATGGTAGCTCTCTTAAAATTCATTAAGCCTTTTTTTGTTTTGATTCTGCTTGCACGGAGGGAGCTGACTAAGAAATTTTTGGGGGGAAACTCTGGAATGTTTGGTTTGAGATGTATGTCTCGGGTCTAACCCACTGAGTACAACTATTTTATTGTATTTTCTTTTCACTATTGGGTATATGATTAACAATATGCTACACAGCTCTGCTTTAGTGGCAGGGCCACTACATATAAGTTCACATCTAAATAGTAGAGCCAGCGCCATTACCCATCTAAGAGGCATAACTCTTACGCTGGATCAGGAATAAATGTTTTTTATTCTTTTCCTCCCTTGTGGAAAGACCAGGCTCTGTATTGCCTCTTCTTGGTTATTGGATAAGCCCTACCTCTTTGAACCTAGAGCATGATTGAATAAATGGGGATAGAAAGGAAAAAAGAAAGAAAAAAGGGAGAGAAAGGAAAAAAAACAATACCACCACCGCCAATACCACTACCACTAATACCACCATCACAAATCCATTGATCAAGTACATCTGAAAGTGTTTGGAATATGTGAGTTAGTATTGCTGAATAAAGGGACATCCCCAGACCACATGGGAAAAAGTCCCATGCCATCACGGAATTGAGTGCAGTTGGGCTCTGAGAGTCTTTTAGCTTTCCATCATCGTTTAGGTGTGAAGTATGTACAGTATAAGTAATTCCATTGGATGGGGCATAGGTGAGCTGATATTCACAGGGTAGGTGGTGCTATACAAGCTTCTCTCTAAGCTGGGTCCTCGAGAGGGCCCAACCAGCCATTCCATCGCACTCTTAAAGAACTCCAGTTGTGACACCCTGGTTCATCATACTACCTGTCCAGATGGGGTTTTTCAGTATCCCCCGCTGTCCTAATCCATCCAGTTCAGCACCACCTTCTAGGCATGGGGTTCCACCCTGGTCATCTTCAGAAGGGCCCAGGATTTATGTGCCACCCGTAAGTTGTCCAAGCCAATCAGTAAGACATCTATTCTAACAACAGGATCTGCAAACTCCCTGTGTACTCAGTCATTCACCACCAAGTTATGCATAGCCAAATAGTAGAGACAGATGTTGGACAAGGCAAGGCCTTCATTTAATGTGGATGTTACATATTTTTCAAAGGAGATTCCAGGGGATTTATTGGCCCATATAAATGTTTGCGCTTTAGCGGTGATGGCATCAAACCAGTAGTTTGGAATGGAGAATGGGAAATTTAGGAGGATGTACAACAGGCTTCATTATCAGTAACATCATTTGTTATAAGGCTACTCTGCCCAACAAGTTGAGTTTGGTCCATCTATCCAGATCCTCCTGACCAGTTCCGGTTGGGGATCTAAGATCAATGTTCCAGGCCAGGTCTGACTCCCACATCATTTGTATCCCCAGGTATCAGATGCTCATGCATTTGACGAGGAGGCCAGGGTGCCGGGTTTTGTTTCCTCTGGCTCCTCATAGGGGGACCGGAAGTAATTTAAACCAGTCTACCTTTAATCCTAATGTGCACTTAAAGATGTTTAAAATAGTAATTTGGCGGGGTCCAGTCTCCACCAGGTGGGCCATAAATAAATGGACATTGTCCACGAAGAGAGCTACCCTATCCTATAGGGTAATTTTCCAATCAAACCACCAGACTTAGTCGTTGCACCGTATTCAAATAACCAATGGTTCCATCAACAGGGCAAAGAGAAGGGTGGACAGGGGGCAACCTTGTCTTGTGCCCTGTCAGATTTGAAATCTAGGTGAAACCATCCCATTTACCCATACTTTAACCTGTGTTCTAGCAAATAAGACAGAGATAAGGGATTGAAATTAAGCGCCAATGCCAGGCTTACCCAGGACTTCTTGTTAGAAGCCCCAGTAAAGCGAATCAAAGGCTTACTCGAAGTAGAGAAACATTACTGCTGAAGCACAGGGCAGCAGCCAGAAGTGGGCTAGGGCGAGATAAACTCTTCTGATATTATGCTGCTGTGGATCATAAAGCCACATTAATCTAGGTGGATTAGCCAATTCAGGACATATAGCTTAACTTCAGCATTTATATGGGAGATAGGCCAGTAAGAGGCATCCATATTGGGAGGCTCACTAGGTTTTAGCAATACTACAATGATGTCCAGGTGTATCTCAGTGGGGAAGTTGCATCAATGATTGGCTTTGAGGTGCATGTTTCAAACTGGGCTTATAAGGATTTGGCGCAGTTTGCAATAGAAACCTTTGGGAACCTATCAGGGGCAGGCCCTGGGCTTTACCTGCAATGAGCTCTAATAGGCTGTTGTTGATCTCAATGGTCAGTAGTTGGTGCAGTATCTTCTGCATCATAGTTTTCAATCTGAGCAAGAGGATGTCTGAACTAACCAGGGGGTACATCTTCTGCTTGGCGTATTCATTTAGCATATAGGAGGCCATAGTTATAGGCGAATGTGGTAGCTATAACAGGACCAGTCACGGCTCGCGTCCTGATCATATTGGTGATACCGGAAACCACTCTGGTTTCTAATTCTTTCCAATTCATATATACATCTAGTTGAGTTTTTCCAGTTATTAAGGGCCTCATCCAAGCAGAATTATCACAGTGTAGCCCTCTTTGCAGACAGCCAAGCAGTTCCGTCCTGTTGCACTGTTCTAATTTTCAGTGATAAAATAGATCTGTCTATCTGTGTTACTTGGGTCTCTGCCTTGTGGAACAGGGCCCTTATATAGAAGCACTCATCGCTGGCCGAACAAAGGAGCATATAAAGTAGTACCATAGCTTTAAGTTTTTGTTTTACGTGGTTCTATGAATTTTTTGGGTTCTAAAATTGTTGAGTGAATTCAGGAATATAATCACACGTCCAGTTGGGTACCTATCCACAGGATTGGATCCCGATCTCTGTAGTTAGGGATTTTGGAGATAACTGGGTTGGGTGGGGCCCCCAGAAGGAGTCTCTGGGCCAGAGACCTGTGTTCCTATTCAACAATAAAGCAGGCTAACAACTGGGTGCAATCAATCTAGGATTTCCCTCACAGCTCCAGAAACAACTCTGGTGTCAACCCTCCCATTCCCTCCAGAAACCTAAAGCAGGTAAAGTTGTTTCTACTGCCCTTGTTTTAAGCATCCTCAGCACAGTTGGCTAGAATTTTAGAAGTCGAAGTCGCCTCCATTTTAAAGTCTTGTCCCACATCTTACAACCAGGAGATGTGCCTGTCCTTTCAGAGAATCTAGCTGCGGTATTACAGAGATTGTGGCACAGTAGAGCCACATTCATCTGAACATCTCCTATTTTAGATTTCAAAGCATTGTATGAGTCCAGAATTGCCTTCAGGATCACTGTGGTGTCCCCATATCCTTGTGTGACATTATCCCAGAGGGCCTCCCCACATGCCCCTTTCTGTCCTATGACACTTGTCCTGTCCCATGGTGAACCAGTAGGGCCATTCAATGGCTACAGAAGGTGGAACCTGTTCAAACAATGGGTGAAGCAGTTCCCGTCCCCCCTGCCCTGCCATTGTATAGTTGAGGGAGTTACGAGCAGCCAAAGCCCCTGGGATCCACAGGACCAGCAGAGAGCGAGCCAGCTCCATCTGTGCGCTAGGTGTCAAGGAGTTCACATCAAACTTCTTGGATATGGCACTGGCACACCGTTGAACTGTTCTCAGCAGGCAAGACATGTGCACGCCATGGATGGAGCCGTACCTGGCCCACCTGCCATGCTGTAGTCCAGAGGCAGGCAGCCCAAGCATCCGAGGCCCCAGGGCCCACAGAGGGGAGCCAGATCCAGGTGATGTTCCTGGTAGCAAGTAGGTCACTTCACAAGACCCCAATCATCCAACGCCAACAGGTGTGTATTATGCACACCAGGCCTTCTAGTTGCCTGGGACTCCAATATCCCTGTGCCCCCATCAGGGTGCCCTACCCAGGAGAGGGCCCTGGAGATGGCCTGTGGGGGGTCATTTTCTGGGTTATTGTCTGGGTAGTGGGCAAGTGAAATGTGGGTCAGTTGACCCCAGGCCGGTACCCAGTTAAACTCACCTTGCTGTCCGTTTCCCTCATGGCTTGGGCCTTGTCCTGCATTGACATCAAGGGCTTAGGAGATGAATAGCAGTTCCTGATGACCTTTTCCGCTGGATGGGTATACACATGATCTAACTTTGTTAGCCATTCCCATCACAGCTTTATAAGCAGCTGCAGAGCCTCTGATTCAGCCCACCTCCCCAGCGGATTGTGTCTGCAGTTCCCTCACGGCTCGATGGACCAGTGCAGGCCATGCTGAGACTTCCCCCTAGAGGGCCCCGTATCCCACATGGGGATCCCCTCATCCTGCAGAGCCCCTAAGGACTCAGAAGAAGGAAACAGCCATTTGTGACCCCTCTGCCAGGTAGGGGGTATAAGCATCCACCAAATGGCTGGGACAAAGCTAGAGGCTGTCATCTAGTTTCCAAAGCCTGGTACCCGCATTTTGCATTGTCCAAGTCAGGCTGCAATGCAGGGCCAACACAGTGTTCCTCCGTCTGCCTCCAGGACCAGGCAGTTCCATGGTAGCTCAGGTGAGCTGTTCCATACACCTGCGCTACGTACCATTCAGTCCTGGAGCTGAGCAGGAACTCAGAAAAGAGTGACCGCCATCTTGGCTGCCGCAGCTTCCAGGATATTTATTTTATTGTAGAATGAACGTTTCTCCATCTATCCACTAAGAGAGACATCGATTCCGGTAACATGCTTTGAATGTTGATAATCAGACATTCATGAGTCCAATGGACAAGGGTACAGCCGAGAACATGTGAAGATGACTTTTAAATGAGATTGAGAAATGTCAACATTAAAATGAATTGGCATCTGTTGAATGATTTATCTGTAACTTTTACTATTGGTGGTGAGCATTTCAAACTGTCGACAACTGCATTTAACTGCACATATATAGGCATTACTGCTGTAGGTTTTTTGTCTATAATGGCAAAAGAAAAGTTAAATGGTTGTTCCTCCATAAGGTCTTTGTATTTATTGACAGTTCTCAAGTTTTGATGGTCTGCAAATTGATCGATCCTGCAGAATTCCAACACAATAATGCCTTGATACTTCCGGGACAGGGCATGTTTTCTTATTTACAATAGCAATATATGTTATGATATGAGGAGTATTCTAGCAAAGATCGAGTTAATTTAATATTTTTTCATGAATTTACCTGAAGTGAAAAAAACAGAACCTCGAATATAAGTTCCTTTTAAGGACCTACTAATGTCAAGAATGTTTATATTTTTTGGTACAACTTTTTCCGGTTCGATTTGTAAATCTTCCACAACTTTGTCCACTAAACCCATAATATTATGTGAATGTGGTATGTTGCACAGTAGTGCACTTTTTCAATATCACATTTAGTCACAAAACCTGTACATTGACTGAGAACGGCAAGTATGAACACAATTCGTAGGGCATTTCATTTTAGTTTCATTAGCATTCTCTAACATGACACGGTACTATCTGCAGTTAAAAGGTTTTTTATTTAACAGTACACAAATGGGTCGATTACGATTTGGGAAAAAATGCTCCAAATAGCCGTTCGGAGCATTTTTCCCATACGAATCGTACCCAGCAACGTCCCCCGTACGTACAACAAAGTACTATTCGTACCAGGAGCTGGACTTCGTACGAATCGTACAGAGACCGTACCAATTAAATCCCTGTATGAATCTTCCTCGGAACCCGCTGTACGCATCATCTGTATGGTTCGCAGCTGCTTTTTCTGACCCGGAAAGTACGATTCGTGTTGGGTACGCACCGTACGACCCTTTTTCTACGGGAGCTGAAAACAGCCGTAAAAGCAGAGTTCTCCCCGAAACAGGTACGGAACGGCCCCCTCGGGTACGGTGCGTACACCCCATGATCGCAGGGGTACGCACCATACCCCTGCTATCGTGGGGTGTACGCACTGTACAGTGTGTAAGTGATTGTGCGCTTTTCCGTATGAATCACCCGTACCTGATGTGGATCGCACGAATCGCGTCCTCATACCCCGGTCTGGATCGCACTTGTCGGGTCGTATGGCATGTGTACGAGTCGTACGGTTCTCTGTTTCAGCCTTGCAATACATACGGATCGCGACGATTCGGATGGATTGACGGATTACGGATCGTACTGCGCGACTCAGACAGATGGGTACGAATCGTATGGCGATGGCTCTGGATGAAAATTGTACGGATGTTTTTTTTCTAGAATCGGAATCGGCCCCAAAATGTATAAAAAGATTGCAGATCATTGAATTACTTCTGCAATACCATTCAATAGAGGACTGTTCATAAAAGGCATTAATGCCACACAAATTAGCGATTTTTCTCATTTGAACTGTACTCTGATATTTGACTTCAGTTCATCAAAAACATTCACAGTTATGGTTATAATTGAAACAAAAATCTACATATATTCTCTTGACTTTATTTGTTGGTTTTCGTGTAACGTTTAATAATTCTCAGAAATCTTTTAAATCCATTAGGACATTTTAAATATATTAATATCTTTGTGTTATTTTGCGAATACAACAATTACAAGATGAGACTGTAAATGACAAATTTTGATCTGATTTTGTATGCTGTGCACTGCAGAGGTCTATGTACAAACTAGGGAATTGACCAGGAGACATGGCTTAAGACAAGGCTTTGTACCAAATCTAGCAGTAGGAATTATTCACCGGTAAACAAGACCTTCGACTGTGCAAACCGTTCACACCATTTATAAGGTTCAACGACTGCTATACATGCAACAGATAGTAAGCAAAAGGATACAAAATGCCCAAGCATAAACCTCAAAGACATGTCACTGTTAGGGCAGCATATACATACTGGAAAATAAACCAAAAGATATATATTGCTTCCAGGCCTTCCTCCCAACGGACAATCAGGATAAATCTTTGGGATCCAAGGCTTTCAAGAGTAAACATCAGCATTAAAAAAATCTAACATCAACCTAAATGCCTGTACTTCGGTTAGGTTGCTTTTCCTGACTGTGCAATATTTGTCTGCATGAGAGTGTATGTGTGTGCATGTATGTTGCACAATTATCCTCTTCTCTGAGCACCCCCAACTTTTTGCTGACTGGCACTGGTAGTAAGGGACTCTGACTGACCCTGGGATCAGCCTCACCAGGCCCAGGGCTAGTGCTATCCTGAAAGCGACACTTAGAATAAAGTGAAAACACCTACATACACTAGGGTACACTATGGGTTGGGGAACCCCTAAAGTCTTCCCTAGATGTTCCATGGGTAGGGGCTACTGAAGATATAGGCAGAGTACTTATAAAATAAGCCAATTGCAAATCCCCAGCCAAATAGGTTTACATGCCAAGAAGGTATTAACTACTAACTCTTGATAGGAGAGGGCTAAACATCCCATTCAAAGACTTCCCGGAAGGGCATTAATAAGCTCAAAAACATGATATTATTGAATTTCTCCTAAAATGTACAGAAAAAAAGGTATATGACTTCTTGTCTGTAAGCCCAGATTCAGCCTTCTAGTTGTCAGCGTTAAGTAGAATAGCCAGGCTTCTTTGAAGAGGTGATAAAGAGCCCCGGGGGTTCACCAGCTCTGCTGGGAGGGCAGTGTTCTGTCACACGGGAATGCCAGAGCAGGGGGAAGAGTTGTAAACAATGGACTCCAAGGGAAGTGAAAGACACCAGTGTCATTTACAACTCTACTGTTTTGAACCAAGTCAGATGCTAGGATTAAGGAAGGAATGAGCAGATGCAAGAGGGAAAGACTATGGAGATTAGCCATCCTAGGGTGTGTTTAGTCAGCTCTTCTCTCCCTGCTAGAAAATCAGTCATTATGAATTTGGAAGAATTGGTGCACTGTGGGACAAAATAGTACCCTACACCACATTGGACAGGAGTGATCTCCTGCTTGACCCAGAAAACTTGGAATAAGTATCCCAGAGGGGCAGAGTCTCTCAGATCTGCTGTTTGAAACTAAAGAAAGCAAGATGGGTCATGCTGAGAAGTTTGATATGCATTTCCTAAGGCCTGCACTCTGAAGATTGCACCTTCTGAACCATCTAGAACTACAGCCCTGTGGACTATGTTGCTGTAAAAGGAATAAAGAGTGGACTTCCTGCAAGCTACAGGTTAACAGAGCTCACCTGGAACATCACCGCTAAGAATCCTCAACCTGGGGAACTACCAGTAGATTTGTAAGAGTTTTGTCCAAGTGAATTGCAGGAACTGAAGTACTCAACTTTCAAGGACAATCTTGGAGCTTCCAGACTCTTGGAGTGAGTTTGAGACAATTTGGGACCATTTGGGGAACTTCAAGAAAAAGTTCCAGAAGTTTGAAAAACTTTGGACCAACTTTGGAAAAAAGATCCATAAGGGGACCGACTCAAACTGGCCAGCCAAGTTTCATGCCTTTAACTGCGAACCAACCTGCTGTCCAGGTTTTTCCCGCTGAAATGCTTTGTAGGTCCTAGTTCCAGAGTTTGACCAGGTGTATGCGAAATCCGAGGCTGGCGCACCCTCACCAAATCTGGCCTGGTGAAGAGCAGCGAGGGACCCTACCAGAAAAAGCTCTGTAAACGTTTCTAAGTCCAAACGAAGAAAATGTGACAGGGCGGAACCGCGATAGCCAAGCCGCCTGACTTCAACCGCGAGTCGGCCTGGATCCTTGGGTCGTCCCTCTGGAACCCTCAAGAGGTCAGACTTCCATAAGTTTGACCGGGAGCTCGTCACAAGGCAATCTTGTAAACCCTAACCAAATCCAGGGCTAAGAGCTTCGAGAGACCCAGAGAAAAAAAACTCCAGAAATGTTTCAAAGTCAGAAGGTAAAAACGTTGACCCAGATCTACTACAAGGGGTAGCTGGGCAGGGGTCCACTGCAGTCGGCTTCAAACTTTGACCTTGACCTGGTCTATCACGACCAGATGTACTGATAAGGTGCTAGAGAATGCTAAATCATTGAAAATTCATATCTCCATGTCCCTACCTTGGATTTCTGTAGTTTCAGTGCCATTTTAAGGATGAAATCTTTTCTATTTTTATACATTTTTATTGGATTTTTATTGTGCATTGTGTCTTAATTATTTACTGAATTGGTGGTTTTAAATGCTTTACATACCTGTCTTTGAAGTTACGCCTGCCAGCTCGCACCAAGCTACCAAAGGTTTACCATGGGAAAAAGTGTCTAATACTTATTCTGAGCCCTATACAGTGCTAGCAGCCTTATTGCAAGTGGGAGATATACATTGCCCTACTAATAATCTACTTTTCAACAATGTATATATGTATGTGTACGCGTATATGTTTATGTTCATGTGTGTGTGCTTGGTGAGATTGACATATACATGAGTGGTCTATGATCTCTGGGGCGAGTCATTTATGTCAAACGGCCCCACCAGACCGCCGGGGATGCCTGGTCTCACCCTGGAGATACCCAATAAGGGACCATCTCTCAGGGAAGCCAGGAAGGGTTTCGCAGCGGTCGAAGCGCCTTGGGACCCTACGGGTAAGTAGTGCGCTATATAAATAAAATGCCTATATATGAGGCATGGCGGCTGATTACATTCTTGATGGACAGGGTTACTCTGTCACAAACATGACGGATATCCCATCCACCATATTATAAGTTTAATTGAATATAATGGAATTGTAATTTGACGGATGGGATGAACGTGGAATATATGTCTGGAGACATTTATCCCAAAATGCACAGTGTAATCACTTGCTGAATGACCCAGTTTATGTACTTCATGCTTTTAATACTATTTTTGTTGCATGTATGTTATTGACATCCGCGCCACCAAGAAAACTGCCTTCAAGGACCGGCTGGACAACAACGCACACAACAGCAAGGAACTCTTCAACATCGTGAAAGAGCTCTCCAACCCCAACGCCGGAAACAACGACATCACCCCCTCTGCAACTCCCTCGCCTCCTACTTCCACAACAAGATCGCGGACATACACGACAGCTTCAGCACCCAACCGACGAACGCCACGACCGACACGACCGAACCAACGCCCCCCACCACCACCCTCCACGCCTGGACCTACATCAGCACCGAAGACACCGTCCGCATGATGAACTCCATCCACTCCGGATCGCTGACCGACCCCTGCCCTCACCACATCTTCAACAAAGCCGACGATGTCATCACACCCCACCTACGGGACATCATCAACACCTCCTTCACCACCGCCACCTTCCCAGAGAGCTGGAAGCATGCCGAACTCAGCGCTCTACTCAAGAAACCAACAGCGGACCCCACCGAACTCAAGAATTACCGTCCCATCTCGCTGCTCCCGTTTCCGGCCAAAGTCATCGAGAAGACCGTCAACAAGCAGCTGGCCGCCTTCCTCGAGACGAATGGATCCCTAGACCCCTCGCAGTCGGGCTTCCGGGCCAACCACAGCACCGAGACCGCCCTCATCGCTGCCACCGATGACATTCGAGCCCTGATGGACAACGGAGAAACAGCGGCCCTCATCCTCCTTGACCTCTCCGCGGCCTTCAACACCGTCTGCCACCGCACCCTAGTGCAGCGCCTCAGCAACGTCGGAATCCAGGAGAAGGCACTAGAATGGATCGTCTCCTTCCTTGACGGAAGGACACAGAGAGTCCGCCTACCACCGTACAAGTCAGAGTCCACCGAACTCATCTGCGGCGTACCCCAAGGTTCCTCGCTGAGCCCAACCCTCTTCAACGTCTACATGAGCCCCCTCGCTGCCATTGCACGCCAACACAACCTAAACATCATCTCCTACGCCGACGACACCCAGCTGATCCTCTCCCTGACCAAAGACTCCGCCGCCGCCAGAGCCAACCTTCACGAAGGAATGAAAGAGGTAGCCGAGTGGATGTCGACCAGCCGCCTAAAGCTGAACTCGGACAAGACGGAAGTCCTCATCCTGGGATCCTCGCCCTCCGCCTGGGACGACTCCTGGTGGCCCCCCGCCCTGGGCACCGCACCCAAACCGACAGACCATGCACGCAACCTGGGCTTCATCCTGGACTCCTCCCTCTCCATGACCAGGCAAGTCAACGCCATCTCCTCGTCGTGCTTCAACATCCTGCGCATGCTACGGAAGATCTTCCGGTGGATCCCCACCGAGACCAGGAAGACAGTCACCCAGGCCCTCGTCACCAGCCGACTGGACTACGGCAACGCCCTCTACGCCGGAACCACCGCCAAGCTCCAGAAGAAACTCCAACGGATCCAGAACGCCTCAGCCAGACTCATCCTCGACGTCCCACGACACAGCCACATCTCCAAACACCTGAGAGACCTGCACTGGCTCCCGGTCAACAAGAGAATCACCTTCCGTCTCCTCACCCACGCTCACAAAGCCCTGCACGACCAAGGCTCGAGCTACCTCAACAACCGCATCAACTTCTACGCTCCAAACGACACCTCCGATCAGCCAGCCACGCCCTCGCCGCCGTCCCCCGCATCCGAAGAGCGACGACAGGAGGAAGGTCCTTCTCCTACCTGGCCGCCAAGACCTGGAACTCCCTCCCGACCGACCTGCGCCTGACCCAAGACCACCTCGCCTTCAGGAAGAAGCTCAAGACCTGGCTGTTCGAGCAGTAGCAGCACCCCCCCCCTAGCGCCTTGAGACCCTCCGGGTAAGTAGTGCGCTCTACAAATGCCTATGATTGATTGATTGATTGATTGAAAACTCTTAATATTATATTATCTTAATATTATGCGATGCACTTTTGTAGTAGCATTGTGTACATTCAAAATTAGACTTATGTATGAAATTATTTGGAAATATCCAGTTTGCCCATGGATACCAATGCGTTTCGCTCAATATTTGAGATAAAACTGGGGCGTTCCAATCTGTAACAATTGAAGAGGAAATGAAAATAATACAGTCATGGTGGTAGAGAACGTTTTGCGTCTTTACTCTGCCTGCCAAATTTATAGCTGTCACAGTGGTGCCATTCAAGCTATTTAAAAGTTTGGTGTGTGTGCCATCAAGGTCGATAGACAATAACACCAAACTCAATACAAGTTTTTAGGTTTCCAAAAACAAGCTCTCAAATAAAGAGGTTTTTTTTGGGAAGAGTAAAAACAAGCGGCCCCAACACCATGGAAGTTTACTACCCATGGTGCAGGGGTGATTCTTTTTACTTTTATGTCCCTCAGCAACAAGATATTCCTGGTGGTGACAGTCAGTAACAAAAAATGCAGTTAGACGGGCCACTCTAAATTCGGGTAGATGGTTTACCATGCCAGCACATGCTCCATCAGGCTGTCAGTGAAAAGTTTACACTGCTGGAGTTAAGTTTACTCTGTCGGCGTAATCCTGACAATACGCCTGTCTCAAACCTGGACTGGCAGACCAAGAGTTTGGTGGACAAGGTACGCTGTTGCCATTGCAACAGAGTTTCCTGTTCACCAAACTCTAAATCGGGCCCTAAGATCCTTATTTACCCAAAATGTGAAGCATTTTTATGGAAAAACGTGTTAAACATAGAAGTAAATATATAGTTCTCTCTTAACCCCATATCTAAAGACTAATGGAAATTATTTAACTTGGTGCCTGTGCAGCCAATTATGCCTAAACGAAGGCAATAGCTTGTAGTTTTATATGCACGCATTTATGCCACAGAAAAAGATTGCATTATGCCAACATGGCTGACCCTTAATAATTATTGAACACAGTGTACAACCTTCACCGATATGTAATGGATCTGGTGTATATACAGCGTCCTTAAAGAAGTACTAACAATATTCTTACCTAAAGGGAGCGACCAACAAACACAATTTGTGTACCAGAGAATTCAAATCTACAAATACATAGGGAGTTAGAATTACTATGCACTTGTGAAGAATCATAAGAACTATTACACAGATCAACTACTCACAGTAACTGTCCTCACACACAATCCTATCCAAGGTGCTGGATTTGAACCATGTTATCTTTGTGATGCATCAAAACCGAGCCAGATATTTTTGCAGAAAATGCCAATCAACTTAATAAATGCCTAAAAAACACTAAAGACAAGAGAGGATGCTAATGGGAAATGTAGGAAGATGGTGCATTAACAGCGGGTACCAAATTGGCTTAAAAAGGCTAAAGTAGATAAAACTAATGCTCTCTTTTCTAGAAGTGTGCGACCAGCTAGGCTTATCAGAGGGTAGCGCTATTGATTTGTTGTACTCATTGAAGTAATAAATGAGACACACTATCAAACAATAAATCAGAGACCAAATTTGAAAAATACATTTCTTTTATATATATATTTCAAAACCAAGAACTTCATTCAAAGGTAAGTTTACACAAGTAAGTAGAACGTTCAAATCGTTGCACTTTTACTCACAATGGAGTTCTATGGGAAGAAAAGTAAGAGATTCATAAAGGTAGGTACAGTTGGTTTCAGGGGTACACCTTCAGGAGTTTTAGAGGGCCAAGGTTCAAAGAATTACCAGCAGTTCTTTGGGAACTGCCCAAGTTTTACTGTGAGCACAGTGCTGGTGAGGTTGTAGCTGAGCACGCTATCGTGAAGGAGGGCACTTGGAAATAGGCTGCACAGGTGGGAGTTGGGAGCCGGTCAGAGAGCTCTCAAATGGGTACTTGGGTCACAATAGAATCTTGGAGCAAGGGGACACAGCCGTTTCTTCCGTACTTGGGGGGGGCGGCTCGGGTGCAGGGTGGTTAGGGTGGCGGGCTGGTTTGCAATGTTGCCCCTTGCAGTTTGAGGCAAATAGTTGGCAAGGTGCTATGTAACTCAAAAAGTGGGTCTCATTGATGCTGACATCCCTTGACAGATGCTCAGTCATTGTGCAGGCGGACTCCGGACTGGACTGTCACTGTTGGTGAATGGTGTGGTTTGTCTGGTACCCTGGGTGCTGCATGGCTCAGGTTGGTCCTGGTGACTTCAAACTTGGGGGGAGACTGATCAGACCTTCCAGAGCACGAGCACCTTGTCCTAGCTGTCTGAAGCATTGGTTGGGTGGGAAAGCTGCAAGGCATTGGACCACACTCTGTTTGGCAGTGCCTGCAGGCTTCTAGGGGATGTGATTTTTGAAGTGCTGGCAGGTTCTTGGGGTCAGGGGTGCCACGTAAATACTCAATTTAGGGGTGATATGGGGAGTTACAGAGAGTAACTAATGGGCTACCTACCTTTAGTGTGTTTACACCCTCTATATGACCACTTCCTGTGGGCAGTGGACATCACCCTGACCGTAAAATGCTAATTCCATCCAAAACAAGATGGAGGAATCTGAAAAGTGGGGTCCACCTGAGGGGTGGTGCTGGGTTGATGTGGGTACAGAAAATCGTTTAGGCTCGCTGGTTGGTCGATACCAGTCAGTGAACACATTAGGTATCAGTAGTTTTTCAGGGAGCACATTTAAGGTGCACTCTGGGTGCATTTATTAACAAACTCTGCACCAGCATCAGTGTGGGTTTATTAAAATGAGGTGTTTGGTACCAAACAACTTGGGGTACAGTGAAGGCATCATGTAACTGAGAAACTCATAATGACGAGTAAACAGCCCATGTACTTGGTATGGCTTCCATATGCATTGGTGGTATCCAACGGTGAACTTTGATATTACGGGGACACATCCACTAATGCAGATATGCCCACACATGGCTATAGCACAATGCTGGGTAGGCATGGCACACAGTCATTGTAGACTAAAATAGGGTCACGTTTTGCAGTATACAAGGTTGGGTGCTATTCAGGTGCATTAATTGTCATTTTGCATTAAACAATATATGATACGTATTGCAAGTAAGTGTTCAGATGGGTCATTTGTAATTCTGGATCTGTTCAGGTTGAAATTACTAAATCAAGAGATTGTTCTTTTATTTTTAATGCTAGATTATATGTGGCTCTCACAAGTATATATTTTACACTAGTTACCCCTGAAAAAGGGCTTAATATGCCAGAAATGCATTGGGATTACCAACTAACGTTGAGTTATATTGATTATGAACCTGTCGTGTCTATGAACATTGCCATGAGGGCACTCGTTGAACCAAGATTACCTGAAAAAGCTTTGTTAAGTATTGGATTACTGTTGGATTAAAGAAGAATAAAAGAAGACAAAAAATAAGATATTGGCTGACTTTATTGGAATGTCCATATTGATGTGCTGTGCATCCTGGGTTGTGGGATCAACCGACGGCTCCAACTCTCTCATTTGGTATGTGGTATCCACGTTCAAGGACGGAGCACATTTCAGGGTGGCCCGCTCTATATATTGCCTTGAGGAGCATAAACATGATTTTTTAGGAGTGCTATCCACCATTCTTTCTGTGTTATAAATGTTCTTTCCGTCCACAGTTGGACTTGCAACCGTCTTCAAGGTTTATGGACACATAAATTACATGGTTTAAAACAGACGTTTTTCGGATATAAGACACGGGGAGGTTCATTCTCAAGATTATAGTTCAATTAACTGAGAATACAAACAGTTTGTATTATTATGATTGTATCTTCGGCATAAATATAATCTTTATTGCGCAGTATAATCGCCTTTGTTGTAATGTTATTGTTGTATTAATTATTAGCATTACACAGGTTGGAATCGTACATTTTGTTTGGTTATTTTGCAGTGGTGGCTAAACAGAGGGAGTGGAGTTGGACATATGATGGCCAGGAGTAAAGCAAGTAAATAAATTAATACATCTATTTAACTTGCGCTTGCTGCATGGCCGAGTTGGCGATTCAGCAAGCGCAAGGCAAATAGTTGTATTAATTGATGTACTTACTTAACTCCTGGTTGTCATATTTCTGACTCCACTACCCCACCCATCGCCCTGCAGCACTCCTTTACCGAGCTGCCACTGTTATTTTGCCATTGAGTTTTGGTGCACCATCAGCCAAAGTATTTTGTTTGTGTTATATGATCTTTTGGTGTCACGTGAGGTAGTTTTCTCACATGACACAACTCATTTAAATTTTCACATCAGAGTGGTTTCATTTTAAACACCCACGGTGTGATTGCACACACGTATCATTTAGTTTGTTCAAGATTTGCTGTTGGTGGAGGTGAGTTTTATGTGCAACATAAAATTGTTTTACTTATTTATTCGTAAACTATCACCATTTTTGGTTGGTGTTTTATGGTTCTAGGGAAGGTATTGTTGGGTAAAAGCATGTGTAAGGAGCATGGAACACATTTTCAAGTAGTTGATAAAAGAGGTGTGTCACAACATGTGGTTTCATGAGGGTACTAAAGTCACGTGTAGACCTTTTGTAGTTAGTCATAGCAGGATTGTACAAAAACATAGGGTCTTGTTCAGCAGTATACAGGGTTGGGTGCTGTTTAGGTGTATTAATTGTCATTTTAGATTAAATGATATAGCATACATTTTGCTCTCTAGTGTTCAGATGGGTCATTTGTAATACTGGATCTGTTGAGGTTGAAATTATGAAATCAGGAGAATATCACTGTTCTTTTATTTTTAACTCTGGATAATATGTGGTTCTCACCTGAAATGCATTGGGATTACCATCAAACGTTGAATTATATGGATTGTGAATCTTTCATGTCTAAGAGCAGAGCCCATAAGGGCACTCTTTGAACAAAGATTAACTGAAAAAGCTTTGT
This sequence comes from Lissotriton vulgaris, assembly GCF_964263255.1. NCBI lineage: Eukaryota > Metazoa > Chordata > Amphibia > Caudata > Salamandridae > Lissotriton > Lissotriton vulgaris. Next base: position 38,206,448 of record NC_141690.1, read on the forward strand.
TAAGAAAAGGATAAAAGAAGACACAAAATAAGATATTGGCTGACTTTATTGGACAGCCCATATTGGTGTGCTGTGCATCCTGGGTTGTTGGACCAACCTATGGCTCCAACTTTCATATGACACTGGGATGTGTGCCATGTAGACTCTTCATTTTTCTCTGCACCAAGACATGCAGTTGTAATGGCACTTTGCATGAGCTTAGTGAGATGTCCCTTAGGGTGGCAATTCATATTGCAGGCTTAGTGGAAGGAACACATCACCAGGAATAGCAAAGTGCAAACACCACCTTATTGTCAAAATAATTAGCACCTCATGTGTTGCTCAGGAGAGCTGGCAGCAGGGGGTTGAGGTTCAGGAGCACCAAATCTTCATCCATGGGGAGCACTATCACGCTTGATTGCCTTTCTGTGGGCCTACACCCATGGAGAGTGGAGCACAAAGAGGAGCAGAGTTGTAGACTCTCATTTAGGGATTAAGAACAGTGATGTAAAGTAGCAGATCTAGAACAGGATATTGCAGATTGGAAAGTCACTGCACAACTCAACACTACCTCGCTAGGTTCCCAAAGTAGGGGTAGAGGCCCCTATGTGCATACCAGTGGGCACATTATTACTTGAAAAAGAAACTACAAGTAAGTTCTGCAGGGCCCATGGGAGAGATATCAAACTATTCTGATGTGGGCAAAATAAGTTTGCCCTAAAACCCAGCTGGTGTTCCCAAACTTTGCATATTTTCTCTGCGGCATGCAAGATGAGCGGGACACTGCAAGAACAGTGTAAATTGTGTCTGCATGGCCTTCTTTAGCAGTGACAGGCCTTAGCCATAAACTCTCTTGCCAGAAAAAAAGTTTCCATCCTAAGTCCTTACCCGTACATGTAGCGAGGTAAATTTGGTGAGCATTTGGATAGCATAGGACCCTCTGTGTTCTGGATATTGAGTGGCTGACAGGCAACCTGGACAACAGCAGATATATGAGGTTTAATGACGATTGCACTTGTTAACAAATGAAAGTCAGCCAAGGCAAATAGGTGGGACATTTTAATAATGAAAGTCAAGATATGATCATTTTTGTGCTATTGGTGGACCTGTCAGTCTGAGGGTAGTCGTCCTCAAACCTTTTGTTTACTCCTCCAGATTTGTCTGATCTCAGTTGTGTTGGCCTTATGACTCTGTGCAATTTACTGCAGCTAACCAATGCTAAAGTGAGTGTGCTCACTCCTTAAAACATGGTCAAATTGGCTTGTTCCAAATTCGCATAATTAATTTACTTATAAACCCCTAGTAAAGTGTTAGTACATGTTCTCCGGGTCTGTAAATTAACTACTACTAGTGGGCCTGTAGCAGCACCTATATTAAACCTGTCTCAAGCCTGCATTTCAGTCTGTTAGTGTAGTTGAAAGCTTCCTTTTTAATATATATAAGTTGCATCTAGGATATGCTTTACATAGCCCGTAAGGCAGGGTGCAATGTGCGTAAAAAGTAGGACACGTAATTTTAAGTTTTACATATCTTGGCAGTGAAAAACTCATAAATACGTTTTACATTACTGCAAGGACCTCTTGTCCCTTAGAATACCATTGGAGTTACCTTATTATATTTAATAAGCTGCAAATCACAAATGGGAACAGGCAACAGTTCATGTTGGATATTTGTGGAAGCGCAATGACTAATACTCTTTTATGGTGACGTCAGATATTGAATTACTATTTTGAAAATGCCACTTTTAGAAAGTTTACATTTTTTTGCCCTAGAAAGTTAGTGCTTGCAGCCTGTCTCTGGGTCACATGACTGGGTATAATTGGCAGTTGGTATTTGTGTATTCATCCTAAACTGCCATACACAATGGAGAGCTTAGGTGTTCCTGGATGGGCCCTCAGTGGTAGGATGGGAGGGTGGAATTAGGCATAGCCCCACTTACACCCGAATAGGGTCCGTCCTGCCTTCACACAAAGGATTGCATACACCCTGTAGTTAATCTAGAAGCAGGGGAGGCAGGAGTCCTGAACACTTCAAAAGGGCATCATTTTAAACTTTCTTCCACTCTGAAGAAGGCACCAGGTATATAAATTGGACCTCAGCCACAAACTCTTCCGTACACTAATGGACCTGTGGTTACTACAGAAGGACTGCTGTGTTGTTTTGCTACCCAAAAGTCGGCCACTTTGCTGCCCTGCTACTCTACTGCCTTGCATGCTGGGAAGGAAGATCGGGCATGCACTTTTCATCCCAGGCTGGAGTGACTCCAAGGGTCAACCAGCTGACCTCCTGTTCTGAGCTACAGGGACATAGCAAGCTCCAGAAGCTCCCTGTAATTGCCCAACTGACCTGCTGCCTGGACCTGCTGCCAAAATCAGCCTAAGCCCTGCTGGTCTCTCCTGAAGTGAGTTCCTGACCCCCAAGTGGAGCTTCTCAGGTCCTGGACCCTTGGTGCTGCCCTCAGTTGAGCTCCCCTGATGATTTTGGGCTCTTTGCAAATGTGAACAGGCCAATTGGTATGAAAACACTGCCACCCGCGCCAACCACCAACGCAAAGCTCTGGTGAACCAACTCTATGCGCTACAGCATCGATCTCTCTCACAACCTCCAATGCAAATTGCCAGCAAAGACCGTCTGCGAAGCCGACAAGAGCTACGTTGCATGCTACCTTGACAAGTAGCTGCGGTAGTCAGCTTGCTCTTTGTGCAACGTTGATGGCCATCTGCAACGCTTTCCCTGCTCCTCGCAGCCCCTTTCACTGCCAATGGAGATCATTGCACTGGATTTGAAGGTGAATCTTTCAGAAGGACTAACATGGTCTCTTTATCTGGCCCAAACTTGTGAATTTCACCAGGTCTCGCACAACCAGATTGCTGTGGTTGCAGCTTTGTGCCTTTTGGTTCTGTTTTCACTAAAACCTTTAAAATTGCATGTTTTCGGTTGTACTAATTGGATTTTGTCATTTTAGTGTCAAAATATTTATTACATTCTCCTCTATTTATCTACATTGGTGTGGGATTGTTCCTTGTACCGAGGAATTACCTTATTAATTGTTTGAAGTGCTGTATAAATCCCTTACACATTGCATCTAAGCTAAGTCTGAATGTTCTGTGCCAAACTACCAGAGTTTTGAGCACAGGTGAATTTGGGGGTCACTTGTAAGTTCTCCTTGACAAGTATTGTGGTTGCTGCTGAGTAGGGTTTTACCCCCTTCAACCAGTAACACATTTCTTTCAGTTATTATTTGAAATAATTAACCTTCATGTGTCCTCCTTTCTTTGTGAATGTAACATGGACATCTTGTAACAGAGCCAGTTGGTCTGGCGTTTTATAACTATTCCCAAAATTTGGTGTAGGCTTAGATGGAGTTATTTTGCATTTACAGGGTTAATTTCTGATGATGTACAAACTATTAGAGGTGCCTTGAGCTACCAATTGTAGGTATATGCAATGTTGTCTTATATATATCAGAAATGAATTCACAAGGCGGAGGGTTTTGATCAGTACTATCCTATGAGTGCAGTTGAAATTGTAGACTAAAGGTGAATGCAATAGGTGCTCTTCATCCTAAATAAAGTAAAATGAAAGAAAAGGGCATGTTAAATCCAGCTATGAGCACACGCCTATTGTTAAATTTCGAACTTATTAATGAACATTGCAGAAAAAAGTATTGTGTCCTTCTCCTGAATCGCTGGCTGCAGAAAATGTCGCCTACCGAGAATTTGTCTATTAGTCGCACAAGAAAGCGTATGCTTCACTTTGGAAAAATTCAGGCCCCAAGATTTGAAGCTGAGGGATCTAAAGCATGTCTGCATATGTAAAATAGTCTGCCTGGGAAAGATATTTTATCTTGTCGTCTTCTCTGTATTGCATATTTATCTGAATTGCAAATTAGATCCACAGCTTTTTAGGATGACATCTTAATATTATCAATAATTCTACAAGTTCTACAAGTGATAATAGTTTGGAAAAATGTTAATTTTCAAAATGTATTCTGATCAAACTAAATTAGTGAATTCATTTAAAAATAAGAAAAATAATGTAAACTGATCTGATTTTGAGGAGAAAAAACAACACATTCATGAAACCATGTATCCAATTAACCCAAGAGAGTACAATGAAATTCTAATTGTATGGCGTAATAGGAAAAGGAGTAGTAAACACGGTAAACTGAATCCCATATGAAGAAAGGAGAAGTGTATCTTAAGTATCTCTGCATCCTACATAGGTCGACTTGACATGCAGTAGACAATGAGAAAACAGTATGCATTGGCGTGTCTGACACCTTCGTATTTGAATTTCCATGGCTGCTTTGTCAAAGCATTCTTTACAGAATAAATAAATAAAAGAAAAAGTAAAAAAAATTATTTTAACCATGAAGAAAAGTGGTTTTAAGAAGATTTTGAAAAAATACCAGAATCGTGGATGGTACATGAGGAAATCAGACAACATTGTTTGCTCAAATAAATTCAGAGGTTCACTTGTTCTGTCTGATGTTGGATATGCATGGTACTATGGCTTCCAGTGCTCAATTTGAAAGCAAATCAAACACACACAAAGTGTTTGAAGTAATGCTTGCAGTATGTCTAACCATTGACAGTAACTCAGTTATTCTAAGCCGTCGCTCCTTTGCCCACTATGGCACCTCAGTTTCTGAGTTTGGACTCAGACAAATGTAAATCAGTCTTGACCCAGTTCCAATAGGAACAATCCAGATCTGTCAGGCCAGGCCCTCCCTGAACCAGAACACAAACACCAAAGACTAATTTTGCCCTAATTGGAGCTTGTCAGTCAGGTGTAGCTTGGTTCCAGTGGCACAGCAAGCACAAGACCAATGTCTGGGCATACACATGCCACTTAGGGCATTACATCAAAGAAAAAAGGTGATGGGAGGAAATCTTGCAAAATAAACATACAAACATAATAATTTATACATATATATTTACTTTAAAACAATTAATAAACTATTATTTTTAATGTATGTTAAAAGTTTTAAATATTATAAAACATAAAAATATATATTAATGATTTAAATTATAAAACAACAACAATCTATAATAGATTAAAACATTAAACTATTAAAACATATTTTAAATACAATTTCACAATACAGTAGGGAAAGTGTTGAATATCAAAGGGGTCAACATAACTATTCCCACTCCAGTGAGTGCAACAGTAGGGTAAGTGTTGGATAGTGAAGGAATTACATTTATTTTCCAATTCCAGTTAGTGCAACAATAGGGAAAGTGTTGGATAGTGGAGGTGTACATTTACTATTCTCACCCCAGTAGTAGCAACAGTAGGGAAAGTGTTGGATAGGGGAGGGGTAGAAATTACTATTCCAACTCCAGTGGGAGCAACAGTAGGGAAAGTGTTGGATTGCGGAGGGGTAAAATGAACTATTCCTACTCCAGTGAGTGCAACAGTAGGGAAAGTGCTTGATAGCAGAGGGGTAAAATGTTTTATTCCCACTCCACTGAATGCAACAGTAGGGAAAGTCCTGGATAGGGGAGTGGTAAACATTACTATTCCCAGTCCAGTGAGTGCAACATTAGGGAAACTTTTGAATAGTGGAGAGACAAAAATTACTATTCTATTAAAACAATATATATATTAGAAATGTTAAAGCCTTATAAAATATATAAACAATCTTTAAAAAATGAAAAATAAAATATATTTTAAATATATAGGAAAAAACAGATGTTCCTATAATAATTATATATAACAAAAACGGACAAATATTATATAAAATAAAATAATAAATACGTTTAAAAATAAGAAGTAAACTAGAACATATTTAAAAATAATACAATTAATTTATAGATAAATGTATTCATTGTATTTCCTACCCTATACCACATGAAAAACATTGAATGTACTTCCATTATTAACATAATTAATACATAATAACAAATATTATTAATAAAAACTAATAAACATTAATTGACTACACATACTTTAACACTATAATATCTACAACACACACATAAATGAAAATATAAAATAATAAAATACAACTAAATCTTGTTTTTAAATTAATAATATTACTATGATCAGCTAATATTAAAGTAATTAAAATGTATTTAATACCCCTTTAAAAGTAAAAACAGCAAACAACAAAATAAACAATTACCAAAAATAAGTATTAGATAATTAACATAAGCAACTATATATTAAATATTTAAATACAAATTACTTCCCACTCTTTAGTCCTATAAACACCACAACACACACCTAAAATTTAATCACACGATTACCATAATACAATTTGTAATAATCTAATTATTATCAATTAACAAATAATTAATAACAAAAAATAAATAAACCACTTAACACCCTAAACCCTTCAAAACCCCAAAACATACACCTAAAATTATTTGCACTAATACCATAATTTAATACCAATGAATTAATTGACATGAATTAACAACCAATTGTTGATTCATAAATTAAAAATACATTGTTTCCCACCCTTTACACCCATAAACACCACAAAACACACCTATAATTAACTACACAAGTACCATAATTACCAAGTAATTAATGAAAATGAATTAATAACCAATTATTAATTAACTAATAATAAATTACTTTACACAATAAATCTCGATTAAACAAATATTAATGAATAAAAAATGATCAATTAAATCAATATAATTAAATTACTTCCCACCCTATTCCCCTATAAACCCACAACAAGCTCCAGAACTAAAATGCTAAATTCAAATTTAAAATAATGAATAACTACTAAAAATGTAACACATATATTATAAATACAAACAATTCTATTACAAAAAATACATCACATACATATAAAATGTATATTAAAATACATAACATTAATTAAAAAAGCTATATTTTTAACAACTATATTTTTGCACACGATATGAAACATTTCAATATTTTTAAAAGCGACATTACATATCTTAAGTTGATATTCTTGACCATGATATTCGTGCTGTTAATATTTTGGAAACATGATATTTATTACTCGATATTTGTGCAACTCGATATTTTTTACTCTATATTCTGTCTGCAAAAAGTTGGTCTATAGTCCTACTAGCTCACAGCACACCATCCGAACCCCTAACCACACAGGGTAACAAATTAATGTACTACCTCAGAACATGACAACCCTGAACCCATCAGGGAATCGTGGTAATAGATCTAGAACATTTTTGATTGGATGTTCATGCATACCCGAAGAAGTACACAGGAAATCAGGGCCGGTCTGGTCATAGCACGCCATTTTGCAGCATAGTTGCAATGCCTGCCGTTGTAACAAAATCGGCAGAAATCTGCCCTGGTAAACAGCTCAGCCGCACCCCCAAACACCTGGGGGGCTGGCTAAGCACTTTGCCAGGGCCAGTTTTGGGTCCCAGCCCGGCCCTGCATGAAATACTCAGTAAGGCTTTACAATATTTATAGTAGCATTGTGATTCTTGCATATATGTGCACTGCGATTATAAATAGAATGAAACAGATTAGCGTAATTTGCATTACAAGAACAGTGAAAAGAATAAACATTTTCACCAATGTGCTAAGAAAGTGTATACATGCATGCATATAAGTACTGTGTCTATATGTACTCCTAACCGGTGCTCCCTCACTTTGGGCCCCATTAGGATGACTGGCAGACATTGTCCGCCCGCCACCCTATCGTAGAACGGGACCGCCTGCCATAAGGGCGGGGGTCCCGTGGAGGGAATTAGGATGTGCCCGCCACAGTGGCGGGCAAATCATGTAGTTTTTTCATTGTGGCGGGCGGTGCAGTCTGCACCGCCCGCCACAATGTAAAAAATGCTCTTTTGCAATTGCATATGCAAAGCGACAGGCACCCCCCATGTGCCCCCCAGACAGTGGCGCCAAATTGGGGGCCCTGCAGGGGGCCCCCGCAGCAATCACCGCATGCCTTTCCGTGGCGGCATTGCCGCCGCGGAAAGGCCTCTGCTTTTTGACATTGTAATATGGCTGGTGGTGTCCAGTGGACACCGCCACCATAATAATCTATTACCGCCGTGGTCGCAAGCCGACCGCGACGGTAAAGTGGCGGACGGTCTTTCCGTCCGCCCCTGTCCCCTCCGCCATCCTAATCAGGCGGAGGGGAAAACGAGAGTGGTTGTCGGGCGGATTGCCTCCGCCTGGGTGGCGGTGGCCACCGCCACCCTGGTGGAGACAATCCGCCCGATATCATAATGGGGTCCCTAGTCTTTCCTAAGATGGGTCACCTGTCAAATCTCTGTCAGGTGGACTAACTGACCCTATCCCTAGACCAATGCTAAACTATAAGGGTCAAAACAGTATACAAGGAACCCTCACTAAAATCTTTAAAAGCATCATGCTTCTTCGATAAAAGAGCATAGAGAAAGACATTACTTAAAATCATTGAAATACTTAAAAGCTACAAAAACACATTTATTTAAAAAACAATTTAAAATAAATACAAAGCCAAATTTGTTTCATTTGTACTGAATGGTAGATGAAACATTGCTGTACCCAGCCATCGCAGGCGATGTTCCCAGAGGCACCCATCAAATCAGAACCATGGAGCAAACATGTTTGCAGTCATCCACTTCATCACACACTGAAGGAGGAGTAACCAGTGTGAGATCCGCAGAAGCCCAGTCAAGATCCAGATCACTAGGATCAGAATCATGCTAGGAGGGCTTGTAGGATGCATTTAGAAGCAAGTGAAGGGACAACAGTGCAAGTGGGCCATTAACAGCCTCACTAGTAGAACAATGTCCAAAATTTGAACCATTTGTGTTCTTTGGCATAAATTTAGTGCACACTCAAAACTGCCCTGAAGACTGTGAGCTATGGAATGCACTCACAGTAGCCAAACAGGCTGAAAAGAAAAGAAACAATGTTTGTTTAGTTCATGAAGCAAGGGTGTGCCAAAGCACTGTATCATACGCTCAAGACACGGTCACGTGCAGAAGGGCTAATTCTATTTGGGCTCGTAATGGTATAACCAATGCAGGGAATTCCGACAAAATATTTAGTCAAATATATTGAGGCCCACAGCTGTTGAGTTTGTAATATCATGATATAGAAATATCATGATGCAGGAATATCATTGACAAAAATATAGATTTTCTAAGGTAAGTAATATCGATGTCAAAAGTATCCATGTTGTTAATTGTATTTGCAAAAATATTGATGGAAATATTAGTGGGCCTCATTATGATTAAGTATGGGTGAATTTTGCGAATTCGCGGGACGTGAATTTTATTTTTGCGTGTTCGCTGGCTTTTTTTCAGCGTGGCTACCGCGAACGTACCCATGCGGTCTTCTATGGGCGTGGCCATCTTGCTCGCGTTGCGTATTTCCGTTTACGGTCGCTAAGTGCATGCTCACATTGTGCATTTCCTACTTGTGGGGACGCGATTGCGTGTTCGCGTCCGTTTTTGCGTGCTCGCGGGGGAAATATTGAGCAAACTTACCCACGTGGTTGCAATGGGCGTGGCCATCTTGTTTTTCATTCATTGCTATGGTTCTCGGCTTGCTTTTTCTACCCAGCTCTAATCTTTGTAATCCTTTCTTTGATTGAACTTTTTTTTGATCTTTTTTACTCATTATCTATCTCTCTATTTTTCTACATCTATATTTTGTGTTTTTTTCAACTTTTTGTTAGTTTAATAACCACTTTTTTCCGTTTTTTGTTTAGCTCTCTCTTTTCTTTTATTTACTTTTTTTCCCTATTCTTTCCTATTTTTCCTTTCTGTGACCAAGGACCAAAGGGCAAAGGGAGCCGGCAAGTCGAATTGGAAGACTCCTGCACCCCGTAGTCGGCTCCCTTGCGGGAGGTTAAGGGGGGAAGCAGTAAGTCCTAGGGAGATCTTTAGCGTGGGGGAGGTGGCCGCACTGGTCTTCTTTGTACAGCGCCACCTCCCCAAGACCCTACGCGGTAGGCGCCAGGCCCGGTACCGGGTATGGCCGTCGGGAGTGTCGCCAGCGAGGGTGGAAGGTGTGCTGGGCCATGTATCGGGAGTCTGGGGTCCGGAGTACCTACAAGCAGGTGACGCACCGGTGGTCCGACATCCTGTACCGGGAACAAGACCTGCTCGACCTGCTTGGCGTCGAGATCCCTGGGCTTGGTGAGTACTAGTAGTATTTAATAACTACTTTGTTTTCTTGTTATCTGTGTTATATTGCAAATATACATTTTTTCCGAAGAGCAAGAATGCTGCCAATTACATTGCAGGTAAATTATGTTTCAAAAGTGGCGGTGCTACTATGCTTACTTGTTTTCAATTTTGTGCTCATTTGCCTTGAGTGATTATGTATGAGTGTACTTGACAGAACTGCGTAATGCAGAGAGACTAGAGACTCAAGTCCAGTCCTTCCAGTTTGTACTCCTGTCACTAAGAAGAGATAGTGATGGTGGATTGATAGGTTGAGTATACTATGTCTTGTTATTTAGTAGGACATATTTTAGTGGTCTGCAATCATGACGGACTGTGTCTGTCACCTTGCGTGCTGCTGAGTGCTGCCAGTCCTAGTAGAACCTTTTTGTAGTTGGTTTAGTGAGTTTCATAACTTTCCAAGTAGACGGTCTGCGAATCCAGCAATACTAATATCCTAGTACACCACATCAGATAGGACAATAAATGTAGTGCAATTGTTGTTTATTTCCCCGAAAATAATTTGTTATTGTTTTTTTTAAATGTTTGATTTCGTTGACAACAATCATCCATGTTTGTGTCTTTCTTTCATGTACATCAGCGCCTCCCAGGGGCAAGAGGACAGAGGTGGCAGTGGCGGCACTTCGGAGCAGGAAGGCAAGGATCAGTCCACCGAGGGCTCGTCTGTTGGCCCCAGTAAGTTTTACATTTAATATTAATATTTATACTTCCCTAACTTTTACAGCACCTATTTAATCCAAACTTTCATCATAATACTAATTTTTCCGAAATCGTCTTTCATATTCTTGTAGACTGTTTCTAAATTCTTATCCTGCCTCTAGTATGACTCTCTGTGCTACTACTATTATATTAGTCTGCCTGTGTAGCTAGCTAAGCTTGCACAGATGGCAAAAGGTGTTAAACAAAACTCCTATTCAGCAATAGCTCTAGGCACTGAGTGCAGTCCTCTGGGTTAATGTTTATGCTTTGAAAATTCCCACCAATAAAATGTCAATGGCCACCAAGAATAAGATACTAGTTTACTTTTTGATTGGATAGGAGGACATACTACTACTGTTGCAGGGACTATTCTACACATACAGAACTATGGACAAGAAAAAAGGCATTGGTGATAATAGGCGCAGTTAGACTTTCCACATACCTCAGTCATAACAGAGGTTGAACCCCCAATCTCCTTACTGACTAGCTAGTGTGTCAGAGTCATTATTTAGCTCCCGAATGCAGCGGCGATCCCCAAAAATTATACAACCCAGAACATAAGACTATGGAGTCATAGTCCCGACCTCTCAGAGTCACGGAATCATGCTTGCAAATTGCAAACTCTTTCACTCATGACCGAAAACCACAGAGTCTATGTACGTTTTAACGCTTTATTACAAGTAAAACAACTAGCTCTGTGTGTACTCTGTATATTACATTTCAATCGTGCATTATATAAAAACATGTATAAAAATCAACTTCATTCAATAAAGATAAACGGTGAACTCTTTAAAACTGAACAGTGGATGATTGTACACATTAATTGTGGGAGAGCCCTCACCTGGTTGGAACTTAAAGTCTTGGTGGTGATGATGACGACTCCGAGTAACATCTTTCTCTTGTTCGTAGAAGGGAAGCTTCTGTCTGCTATGAGAAAAATGGTGCGTGTTAAAAAGCAAGCATTCATCAGTTGTGCCAGAAAGTGTGGCATATTATGGCTAAGCATAAATAAAAAACACCCTCCCCTTCCGAAAGGGGGATTTTTAGTTTAGACTACAGAGTCCCAAATAATTTAATTTGTTTATGTAGTAACATATTATTTTTTCTTTCCTAGACAAAATAGGGAGTGGTGTATACGGCATCTAAAAATATTAAATGTAAGCCCACCACCAGTGCCGGGGCCAGCGCGGAGGCGGTCACTCCAGGGGCAGATGCGGTGCCAGCAGGAACTGCTGTGGGTGATGCCACGGTGGATCGGGCAGTGGTAAGCCTAAGCTATTATATTCCTTCCTTATTGAGATTGCAGAGTAGGCTCGCTGCATGGGTGTATATGTGGTACAGTACAAGTAAGTGCACTTTACTGTTAAGAAGACTTACAAATTTAGAACTAAGTTTTTGTCAACCAGGTAGAAGACAGTCACCTTTGACTTCGCATTAGCCTTAGTGGCTGGAATTGACAAGTAACCAATGGCCTCCTCTAAATTTGACTTCAACTCAGCTGTGTAAGTTTTATCGAGAAGCAAAGTCAGATCAGAGATGAACTTGATGGATGGGATGAACGATAAGGGAAAGAAGGGTGTAAGGATGAATGAGCGAGTTAAATTAATGACTGTCAAAGAATGATGAGTGTTTTTGAATGCAGGCACAGTTGGCTGGGAATCTGATGCATGGCCGGTTGAAGGCTGAAGCAAGGATGGGTGGAAGGAGAAAGAAAAGAGGACTGCCTGGGTGGGTGAAAAAGAAACTGTATGTGTGTGCAATATATCCTTTGGTTCAAATTCAAATGGAAGTCAAGCACGGATGCATGGCTGGCGGTTTACCAAAAAAAAAAAAAAGGGTGTTTTTGGTAAGAAAAAGTAAGGCTTGTCCAGTTGAGACTTTAAGAAGAATGATTGACATTTACTTTGAATGGATGGATGCCTGGATGGTATCTTCATCATAGATAGCATAGGTGTACGTTGTAGAGTAGATGGTCACTGAATGAAGAGTGTTACTTTGAAGGGCATGTAACACTGCACGTCCGTGTCAGAGTCGCAAAGCCGAGGAAAGTAGAAGTTGTAATTTTTCAGAATACTCCCTTTACTAACAGTAGTTTACAAGCACAGCATATATTATGTATCTATTGTATAGTTCGCATTATCAAGTCAAGTCACAACTCACAAGTGTCTTCCTCTGGCGATTACTAAGCATGGGCTGAAAATTTGTTCCGCTAGCAAAATTTGCGAATTTTCTGCAATTTCGCGATCCGCGAATCTCGCGAAATTGCAGTAAAATCCGCGAATCAGCGGGACAAATTTTCAGCCAAGCACTTACAGGGTTACAGCAGCAGGTGCAAAAGTTAAAGCTAATCTTTTGTAACCTTTTACAAAAGGCTTACAAAGAAATTACAAAGAAATTAACTTCAACTTGGGCACCTGCTGCTGTAAGCCTGTAAGTGCTTCCTGGCGCCTCGTTGCCTACTTGCAACTATTCTCTGACCCTGACCCTTGAAGCAGGGTCAAAGAATAGTTACAAGTAGGCAATGAGGCACCTGTCACAAAAATTAAACCTCAACAGGAAGCACTGACTGATATAAAAACAAGCATTTGCAATGCAATAGGTCTCGCATTAGGAAAGTCTTGTAAATGACAATTTTTTTTATTTATGTGTTGGTTTTGAAAATAGCTAAATTAATAGCTTTGTCATTTACAATGCCAATAGTTATAACTTTCGCAAATGTGACACCTATAGCATTTGTAATGCAACATGTTTTGTATTTATGTGACTTAGATGTATTTATATTACAAATTACAATGGCTTTTAATTTTTTTAAATAATTAATACTTAAATAAAAGTGATTTTAATTTATAATGGCAATAGAATAAACTTTTGTAAATAACTTTTGTGAAGATTATGTTTAGTGTATTTTATTGTGACGAAAATCCAAGAACAGAAGTGAAATATTAACATCTTTTTGTGACATTTGTAATAAAGCTTGAAACATTGAGAGAACATATTTGAACCAGTTGTTGTTCAATGGTTGCGCAGATTGATGCTTAGGTGGCGCTGGGTGGTGCTGTGGTGGTGCTGAGTGGTGCTGTGCTGATGCTGAGTGGTGCTGTGGTGGTGCTGAGTGATACTGGGATGGTGCTGAGTGATGCTGGGGTGGTGCTGAGTGGCGTTGTGGTGGTGCTGAGTGATGCTGTGGTGGTGCTGAGTGATAATGTGGTGGCGCTGAGTGGTGCTGTGGTGGTGCTGAGTGGTGCTGTGGTGATGCTGAGTGGTGCTGTGGTGGTGCTGAGTGATACTGGGATGGTGCTGAATGATGCTGGGGTGGTGCTGAGTGGTGTTGTGGTGGTGCTGAGTGATGCTGTGGGGGTGCTGAGTGATGCTGTGGTGGTGCTGAGTGGTGCTGTGGTGGTGCTGAGTGATAATGTGGTGGCGCAGAGTGATGCTGTGGTGGTGCTGAGTGATGCTGTGGTGGCGCTGAGTAGTGCTGTGATGGTGCTGAGTGGTCCTGTGGTTGTGCTGAGTGATGCTGTGGTGGTGCTGAGTGGTGCTGTGGTGGTGCTGAGTGATGCTGTGGTGGTGCAGAGTAATGCTGTGGTGGTGCTAGGTGGTGCTGTGGTGGTGCTGAATGATAATGTGGTGGTGCTGAGTGATGCTGTGGTGGTGCTGGGTGGTGCTGTGGTGGTGCTGAATGATAATGTGGTAGTGCTGAGTGATAATGTGGTGGTGCTGAGTGATGCAGAGGGCAGAAAGGCACAAAAAGCAATCTAACAAATGGCAGTAGGGCAGAAAAACAAGGGAAAACCGAGTCTAACAGAGGGCAGAAGGGCACAAAAAACAGTCTAACAGAGGACAGAAGGGCAGAAAAACAAGGGAAAACGAGTCTAACAGAGGTCACAAGGGCACAAAAAACGAGTCTAACAGGGGCAGAAAGGCACAAAAACGAGTGTAACAGAGGGCAGAAGGTCAGAAAAACAAGGGAATAACAGAGGGCAGAAGGGCACAAAAAGCGAGTCTAACAGAGGGCAGAAGGGCAGAAAAACAAGGGAAAAATGAGTCTAACAGAGGGCAGAAGGGCACAAAAAACGAGTCTAACAGGGGGCAGAAGGGCAGAAAAACAAGGGAAAAATGAGTCTAACAGAGGGCAGAAGGGCACAAAAAACGAGTCTAACAGGGGGCAGAAGGGCACAAAAACAAGGGGAAAACGAGTCTAACAGAGGGCAGAAGGGCAGAAAAACTAGGGAAAAACGAGTCTAACAGAAGGCAGAAGGGCAAAAAAAAACGAGTCTAACAGGGGGCAGAATGAATCCCGCCGTGCGTGTTTGTCCACGAAGATGCCACAGTTTTGTGCAATACCTCTACTCAACTGGAGTACTTTCTACTGTCTAATCAGTAAGTGCTCCCTCATTGGCTAAATGTATAAGGGCAAAATTACAACAACTGGCACATCCCCAGGGATGCGCCAGTTATTGTGCGCCGCAGCCCCGCCACCCATGGTTCGCCGCATTTACAATGCGGCGCACCATGTGGCAAAAACGGCGCAGCTGCGTCATGAATCTGTGCCGTAAAAGCAGCGCATTGCTGATGCTGCATCGCAAGCGCGACGCAGCTCCACCAATGCTCTGGGAGGCCCTATCTTCCCAATGCAGCGTCAAGCCTTGTGCCTGCTTCAAGCAGGCGCAGGGTTTTGATGCAGCATTGGCCTAAAAGTCTTGTAGATTTCACTCAGCCACTTTTAGGAGGCATTCCTGCGCAGGATCGCCCTCCCCTGCGCCAGAACGCCTCCTGATGGCGCAGGGCTTTACAACGTGATGCATCTCTCAGATGCGTCACGTTGTTAATACCTAGCACCATGGCGCATCTTTTGTGCTGCCGCTGCATCTCAAAAGTGACGCAACTGCGGCGCAAAAGAGGCGCAAGCGGCTTGTAAATCTGCCCCATAGTGCTTTTACTACACTGTAGCTGCGTAAAGGGCCAGAAGATGTGTCTCCAGGGTCCATGTGTGCCTGTGCCTGTATTACAGGCACACATGGTCACTGGAGACACATCTTCTGGTCCTTTACGCAGCTGCAGTGTAGCAAAAGCACTATACATTTACCCAATGAGGAAGCACTTATTGGATTAACCAGTAGAAAGTACTTCAGGGCAAATCGCAAAAAAATCCGCGATTTCGCCGGAAAATTCTCAAATTAGCGGATTTTTTGGCGATTTCGCAGGGAAATCTGCTAATTTGCCCATGCTTAGCAATTACGTGGACCACTCACTACCTCTGTTAATAATTTTTTTTCAACTCTGTCATTCACGTGTGGCCTATCAGTGTTCACTCAATCAATAAAAACAAAGCACCTAAAGTCATCCCTTATATAAGCAGATATCCTGTGGAGGGATAGATGATCATATTGTCTTCTTCATTTTCCTTTTGTAGTAGTCAGGGACAGGGCAGGGTGAAAGTTTAATTAATTGAGCAGTAGCCCTTGTAAGGCCAGTGCCACCCTCAATAGAAAAGTAAGAGCTTGACCAATCACCACCTGCATGTACAGGACTGGCAACAGTAACGCAAGTCTGTGTCATCATGGCTTGCGTCTGTTTTTCTTGGGTGCAAGCTGACTGCACTGGCATTATGCCGGCTTCCACGAGTTTACGTACTAATGTCGCTAAACAAGAGAGAAGAAGAAGACTGGTGTACTGTCTGAGTCTAATGTAGTGAGTCCATATAGTGCTAGTAGAATTCCTGAAACTCCCACTAATGTTAGAACAGAGGCCGACAAAGTGGGAGGGTAGATACATACGTGCCACAAATGTTAAGTACTGTGCTTGCAAGTTGCTAGTGCTACTGTGACACAACTTTCTGTTGAATTATTCTGTGTTAATCTTAAAGAGTATTGGTTACAGTATGTTTCTTTTTCTTCATATAGATACTCCTTCTAAACTATCTAGGAAGGAGTTGGCTATCCGGGCCAGGCGCCGGAATCTGGAGGCATTTGTTGCCGAATATCGGCAGCTGATGGCCCAGGAGGAGGAGGATGGCTCGCTGTCACAGTCAACATCCACAACAGCTGCGTCCTCCTCCACTGCCCCTGGGTCATTCAGTCAGCGCAATCCTCCAGCGGTACGGCACCTTAGTCCGGCAGCCACCCACTACCGCCGAGCAGCGAAAAGAACAGCTGCCCCCCACAGTGCCTGCAAGGCTCAGATGCACCGGTTGACCCTGCGAGTGGCCTACCTTGGCCAGCAGGTGGCGACACTGTCGAGGCAGAAAGCCCTACTCAAGGCCCTCTATAGAGAGCGGCTTGACCACCTGGCCACAGGACACCGCCGGCGAAAGAAGAGACTGTCCCTTGCCCCTTTTTTAAAGACTTTTGGGGGATGGGAATTGGGCGTTGGGGTTTTTGTACTTTTGGAAATTTCATGGACATTGGTTGGGGTTAGGGAGGGGGGTGGGTTGGGTCTTGCGGGATAGTTGATTTTTGTTAGGGTCAAAATAATTATTTATTTTCTACTTAAATATAGCATACGCGTTTTTATGTTTTGTGGGGTTTGTGGGGGGGTTATCTGTACGTTTGTATTCCTGAAAATTAACTGGCTGCTTGATTCAAATTGTCTAAGTAATAATCGCCCAAATTTCTACAAAAGTACCACTGACAGAGTTAGTGAATTAAATTGTCCTACTACTTTACTAGTACTACCGTCAGTCTCTCCTCTCCTCCTACTCCATTATTCTTCCTCCCAAAAATGCTTATCTTACCTGTGACCAGTGTTTGAGAATAGGGCTAGGCACAGGGCTGGCTGCATGGCAAATGGCAATTAAGGTTGGCTATGGAATCTTGGACGGATGAACTGACATCGTTGTGGTGGTAGTAGTAGTGGTACACACTGTCAGTAGCAGCATATAAAAAAAAAGGAAATGAGACATTGAGTGGCCTGAGAGGAGAATTAGAACAGTAAGATAGTACAGTACACAAGAACAGTGCCACAATTTAAATTGTAGCCTAAGCAATGGTAAAGTATTCAATCAAAAGTTAACTAGTAGTTGCGTGGATTATGGCTACTACAAGAACTAGTACTGAAGGGCACAGCAGCGTAAGCTTTCGTCACTTGTAGGAGGATATTGTTCTTGATGAATCCACTCGATGGCGGACATGAAAATCTGAAATGATTTGCAAATACTCATGGGTGTTTGTCAAGCAGAATAGGAATATATCCACGGATTCCTTGACCTGCCTTTTAATTGATTTTCTGTTGCTTTAACCTTATCCTCCCCAGCAAGTGTGTGGAATTATTGGTATCATTTACTCACACACCTCAATGAAAACCTCACAGCCTGGCGGAGGAGGGTTAGGGTTTGAAAAATGGATGGGAATTGGGGTTTTTAGGAACTTTTTGGAGAGAGAAAAAAAGAAACACAGCATGGACAAACAACAAATGAAGAAAAACAAAACTTTGGATACAAGCTTCATAGAAGTTCATGACAATAACCTTATTTAAAAGATAAGGACAAGTGAAGTGGATACTGTAACTGTATATTGTAGTTCTCCTGGTCAAATTGGGAAGTTGCATGCATTCAGCTATTCCTCTTATTCAGGGTACTCCTCAATTCCATTAGGTGCTCCGTCGATCAATCTTGGTGACCACACTGTCCACTGCCTGCCTGGCAGATGTGTAATTGCTATGGTAAACCTGAGTTAATATTTTTCCCATCACACAGGGTAAGTGCCGGCCTGTAATTGTCGATGGAAAAACAGAAAGGGATATTAAAACACCTCGGAGGAAAAATTTAAGGTACGGTGTGTAGTGCAAAAATAACACTTTCACTTTCAGAGGCGACAGTATTACATACATGCATAATTTCTAAACTCTGAGTCTCTGTTTCCAGGATATTTATAGCACACAGCAGGCCAGGGGCAGGACCATGCAGACAGTCAAGGCAGGCACCATTGAGTGAACCAACCTCCATGTAGCATACCTCTTTGACACAGACAGAAAAAGCTGATCTAATTTTATACAGCAAATCACATAGCAGCAATTTTACATGAACCGCTGTCTGGACTCTGGCATAACACTACTACACTGGCTCGACCACTCCATTCCACGACTAGACAGACATGTAGTTCTGCTGTGGTTGTTTTTGACTTGTTTACCGGTTTGCCACTCACAAAATGGCCATAGTTCTTCCGAAAATCGACGATGATGATCCATCCATCCCTGTGAGTGACTGTAAATGTATTATGTAACTTTGGTCAACGTGACTCATCAACATCATCATGTTGTTGGCAAACTCAATGTTGTTCATGCAGTCACAATGTACACACAGTGAGTCCAAGGACATTTTCCATATTGAAAAATGCAAGGTAGTGGCCCCTGCCGTATAAGTACAATTTGTATTAAACAAGGTAAACAGAGTACACTTGAGTTACATTTAGTGTGTAAAAGATGGAGCCCTTGAAAGATGTACCGAGGGGCACCCAGGTACAGGGCATTGCAGTAATCCAACCTGCTCAACACTAAGCTCCTCACTACCAAGGCTCGAGAGGCGACTGGTAGTAGCGGGAGGATCTTTCTCAGCATACGAATTAGTTTAAAGCCACCTTGGATGGTTTTGTTGGCCTGTGACACCATTTGTAGGTTGGCGTCCATTTGCACTCCCAGATTGCGCACGGTGCTGGTCAGATTCAGAGAGTCTTCTTCTGGGGTAAGCCTAAATTCTGTCATGGGGTGCTTTAAGATTTTTGCAGCTGAGCAGTACATCACCTCCGTTTTCCCTCCATTCAATTGGAGCGAGTTAGCCCTGAGCCAACCCGCCGTTTTCCGCATGCACTCCTGGAAGGCCTCTACTGAGGTCTCCTGCTTGCCCTCCAAGGAGAAAATCAATTGAGTATCATCCGCGTAATTTATAACGCTGATACTGAAATATTTAATGCAGTCCCAGGAAGGCTCTAGCTGATGGCGGTGTCTGCTTCTTGATTGGAGCAAACAGGCCTTTGCTAATGCAAGCCACGCAGGAAACGATGCAAGATTCTCATTTGGACCAGCAAGTTCAGAGGGGGTGCTCCTTTTTACAGGAGCGAGGGCCAGTCTGGAGCAACCAGACCAGTGGTGTTGATTTCGGATTTTGTCGCCAAGATGGCCACTAGCTAACGGACTAGTAACCGGGAGGGCGCGTCGAGTGGCAAAATGCAAAAGGGCCCAACGCAGATCGTGGAGATGCAGGGGGGCTGATCTTCGGTGCAGATGCTGCTTGGTGGTGGGGCTTCTCAAACCCCAAAGCACAGCTTTGAGGGTACCTCGGGTGCTGCGCAGTCAGCTTCTTGTGAGTCTTTCGAGATGGCCGGTCCCACGTCTCTCAGTGCCTCCACGGGTCTCTTCTTTTCAGGGACTGTTGATTGGGCTCTGATATGTCTGGGAGTCTGGGTCTCGTTAGGCTCTGGGCTCGGGCTCCGGCAGGAGGCAGCGGCAAAGCAGACATTGAGTTGCTGGATGGTGCCTGTATTCACAGGGTGGTCAATCCTTGGCCACAAGGGAGATGCTCTTCAGTCTTCTGTGCAGCAGAATGTCAAAGTCCAGTTTTCTTCTTAGTTTCCAGTCAAGTTCAGGATGATCTGAAGACTTGGGATACAGCTCTTATTCTCAAACTGGGGGCCGGATCACCTGCTAGGTCCCTCCTCTGGGTGGGACCAAGAAGGGGGGCGGTTACACCCCCTTTCCTTTGTCCAGCTCTGTGCCAGGACTGGGGCTGGAAAGCCCCAGCACCGGTTTGGACTGGCTTATGCACGGGGACACCTTGTGTGCCCCAGGCATGTCTCATTCTATTCAGCCCTGTCCTACCCAATACACAAAATCCTGTCTGGGGTGGTGTTCGCACCTCCCAAGGCAGGAAACCCTTTGCCAAAGCCTCCCTCGCTGGAAGGACTCCCAGCAGCAGGAGGTCAGACTTGTGTCTGTGGTGGCAGCATCCATTTTGCGATGCTGAGGCTCGAGTTTAACTTAAACAGGGGTTCAGGTTATGTACATGTTGTGTCCCTCTAGAAGGGTGGAATGCTACCCCTTTCACCAGAATTGGCGAGGGGGTAGTATCCCAATTTGTATGACACCTTACTCGACATGTTTTGACAAAGCCAAACCAAAGTTAGCAAGTAACTGCAAGGATTATAATGCACTTAAGAGTACATGGTATGGCAATATCCCGGAACAGCTAAGGGAGTTGTTCCCGACAGCTGCAGATGGGCTCAGCTCGTGCCAGAGCACCATTTCACATGAAACCAAGCGATCTGCCTCCAGGATTGTTAAGGCCTGCCATAGGAGTGACTTATAGGTTACCATGATTACACCAATTTACCCCAGCTGATTGATCAGCCAGTTGTGTCAAATATGGAGGCCAGGCCAGGGGTGGCATAATACATGCTGCAGCCCCTGGTAGGCCTTGGTTACACCTATGCCCTGGATACCTAGGGTACACTGTTACAGGCGCCTGTAAGGTGAACCAGTTCCAATTGTGTATGTACCTAAGGTACATGGAGTCCATTTTTAGGAGAGAACAAATAGCCTGTGGCCCTGAATACCTGGATCCCAGGCAACTAATTCAAAAACCAGCTAAACACTAGGCAAAAAGTTTGGGGGTATTATAGTCAGATATCCACCTTCCTACACGGCGGAGTTCTTTTAACTCCGCATTAAACCAGGGGGCGGAATTCTTATCCTTATTTTTGATTTTGCACCTTCGGAGTAGGCGATCTAGATTCCTAACCATGGTGCTGCAATACTTTTGGTAGCTCTTCTCCACCGAGTCAGTAGAGATCAGATGATCATTTTCCTCAATCAGGGCTAGCACCGTGTCACTATCCAGTTTAGCCCACATCCTATCCAGTCTGTATGTGCTTGCAGCCTTTTCTCCTTCTCGTTGAGCCCCTACCCTAGTTGTAAAAAGGACCAGATGGTGATCAGTCCACGTTTGGGGTAGAATACATTGTACCAATGTTTCATCCTCGCTAGTGAATACTAAATCTAGTGTGTGCCCCCCTTGATGAGTGCTATGATGTATCAGCTGTTGCAAATTCAAGTTCGCACACGTAAGTTGTAAATCTCTCAGATGCTTCAACAGATTTCCAGTCTCCCAGAGATTAAAGTCCCCCAGTATAATCACTCTTGTGTGAGACAGAGCAAAATTCGTAATGCTCTCATATAGGCTCTGGTAATTTGTACTTTGTCCCGGGGGCCTATAGCACACTATGCCGGAGAGTAAGTTTCCCTTAGTTCCTTGTAACGTGAATCCCATCAACTCAATTCCACTAATTTCATCCAGCGCTAGGGGAACACAGTTTCACTCCTCCTCAAAGATTACCCCCATACCTCCCCCTCTGCCCGTCAATCTTGGGCTATGCCATGACTTATAACCAGGTGGGCATGCTAAACCTAATTCAACTGCAGAGTTGTCGTTAGTCCAAGTCTCAGTTAAAAACAACATATCGAGATCTGAGTCTTCGGCCACACAAGATATCTCATGGTGGTGTTCGATGAGTGACCTACAATTGATTAAACCGCATTTTAAATGCCTGCCTTTACCTATTGTCGTGTTCATCGGCGTAATCTTTCGATTGTCTATAGCCAGCAACTCCTCCTGGGAATAGAAAAGCCGCTTTTTGGGAGATGAGGGGCCATGATAGTTGGAGTTTTGAGCTTTTTGGGCAGCACGACCGATCCTAGGCGTGGCCAGGTCGTGGACGGGCGCAGACGGGCTTGGCTCTTGCGTGCCTCCGGCACGCCGTCGGTGCGCCCGCTGCACATCTGCAATGGCTGTTTTAAATAGGCAGTCTAGTGCAGCTGGTCAGCAACTAGACTGTCAACCAAGATGGCTTCCCCAAAATGTCCACTCTATGTCCGCTAAGCAGCGTGTGCTTTTACAATTTTAAGGTGCAAGTAAGTGGCGTTTTCAGATTTAAAAGCAAAATCCTTAAAAACAGGTTTAATTAAAATTCTGCTATCGCAAACCCTATGCTATCCACAGCGCAACTTTTAAAATATATTTGCAGGCTTTTATGGTCTGAGCACAGCAACAATTCAATTCTCGCACTCAAGCACTCAGATATCTCTGTCTTATGTGCCGCGCGTCTGCAAAAGCCGATTTAAATAAACAGTCTAGTGCAGCTGGTCAGCAACTAGACTGTCAACCACGATGGTTGCCCCAAAATGTCCACTCTATGTCCCTGAGGCAGCGTGTGTTTTTACAATTTTAAGGTACAAGTAAGTGGCATTTTCAGATTTAAAAGCAAAATCCCTAAAAACAGGTTTAATTAAAATTCTGCTATTGCAAACCCTGTGCTATTCACAGCGCGACTTTTAAAAAATATATGTAGGCTTTGTTGGTCCGAGCACAGCAACAATTCAATTCTCGCACTCAAGCACTCAGATATACCGTGCCTTCTCTGTCTAATGTGCCGCGCGTCTGCAAAAGCCGGTTTAAATAGGCAGTCTAGTGCAGCTGCTCAGCAACTAGACTGTCAACCAAGATGGCTGCCCCAAAATGTCCACTCTATGGCCCTGAGATCGAGGTGAAGGTCCGCTAAGCAGTGTGTGCTTTTACAATTTTAAGGTGCAAGTAAGTGGCGTTTTCAGATTTAAAAGCAAAATCCCTAAAAACAGGTTTAATTAAAATTTTGCTATGGCAAACCCTGTGCTATTCACAGATCGACTTTTAAAATATATTTGCAGGCTTTGTTGGTCCAAGCACAGCAACAATTCAATTCTCGCACTCAAGCACTCAGATATACCGTGCCTTCTCTGACTGACTTGCTGACTGTGTTTTCTTTTTTCAAAAATCTTGAACAATAATGTTAATGCTGTGCGCCAAACACGGCTCTCTGAAATAGCCACCATCATTCATGGCCTTAACTATATTACTGCCATTATCCGTGGAAACATAACCAATCATGCGCCTTCTTGGCAGCAGCCATTTAAAGACCTTACTGTTAAACTCCTCCAAAAAGTTTACTGCAGTGCGAGATTTCTCCATGGCAAACATGGCTACTGTTGCATGTGTCCGAGTAGCATTTAAAAAATTGTGACAGTCTCAACACCTGCAGCTATCTTATCTCTAACCTCCGCAAAAGAGACCCAGTGTGCAGTGATACACATGTAATCAACGGCTTGGCAACTGGTCCACATGTCTGTTGTCAGGTGGATAGTGTGAACTGCACTCTTCTGCAAAGCTGCCCCAATCACTTCCAGCACATCTTCATGTAGTGCTGGTACTGCAACTCTGGCAAAATAGAGCCGGCTAGGAACCTTCCATTTAGGGCAGACTGTTGCCACAAATTCTAGAAACCCAGCCCTTCTTCGAAAGAAAAAGGGAGAAGGTCCAGCGCTAACATTTTAGCCAGCATTGCATTATACAGACGTGCCGTTGTTTGGTTGCGTTCAAATGGCGCCTCTGACCAAAACATGCTTTTAATGGTGGTCTGGACCGTTTTCATATGTGATGATGATGATCCAGACTTCTTCAACCCAGTTAGGCTCATTGATGTACTTTTTCACATTGGTGTCTCTACCAGACCCTTACTGTGCCTCCTAGATGTTGCTGGGGTAGAGGGTGTGGGCGATACCACTGCAGTGCTGCTGCCAGGGGTACTGTGTGCTCCAGAAAAAATATCTGTCGCTTCTTTACCTCCCCCTGCACGATCAGCCCCTCGTCATCATCAGATGCAATATCAATGGATACATTTGGATTTGTACTTTTGGCTTCCCGGATCTTCCTTAGGTGCGCCTCCCACTGGATATTGTGGTGTTTTTTGAGATGACCTCTCTGGCCTCCGGTACCATAGTTGGTACCAAGCTTACCCGGACTAACTACTTGTTTACAAATCGAACAAATAACTAGGTTTTCCGCCTTTTTGCTAATACTAAAGAAGTCCCAAACTGGGGAGTTGAGATTTCTGGTGGTGGTGGAGGTGCTACTTAATGCCAGATGAAGTGGAGGATGGGCGTGGCCGAATTTGACACTGTTGTGCACTTACAGTTACAGCACCACTACTTGAGGTAACGGAGGTTGAGCTGGATGGAGGTCCCTACCGGCCCTTCGGAGGAGAAAATATGGCAGCTGTAGGTCGTGTTGGTGTAGTAGTTACCTGTGTTGGTGGTGGGACCAGTGCCATGCCGCTCACATCCCGCACAGCAGCATTTCGGGATAGGGTAAAAATGTCTGTCTACTGCATGCCCGCTGGGGCTGGAGTGACGACTGTGATGACTCTTCATCAGCAGCAGAATACACCACGTCTACTGCTTCTACATCATCACCCATAAGTGGAAGCCTTGCGGGAACCTTCCTTTTACCTAGCTTTGTCGGCTCATGGCATACCTCCCTCTCAGACTGAATTGGTGGGTGCTAATCAAGATCTAGATCATCAGAAGGAAGGGGGCTTGAAGAAGAACTTGTACTAGGCCTCTTTTTCCTTGCTGGGGATCTGGAAGACAATGGATCAACGGGACTCAGAGTGGCTTGCTCGGCTGATTCCTCCGCATGAATCTCGATTTCCTCATGTACCGCTACTTCTGGAGGAACAGGCATTGTGGGCAGTTGTGACCCTCCTTGCGCCTCTCCTTCCGCCTTTCCTTGCAACTCTCCTTGCCCCTTTTCTTGCGACTCGCCTAGCATCTCTCCTTGCGCCTTTCCTAGCGACTCTCCTTGTGACTCTCCTTGCACCTCTCCTTGCGCCTCTCCTCCGACTCTCCTTGTTGAACCTGTGGTTGAACACTCGTAAGATAAGTTACACCCTGCGTTGATTGGATGCTAGTTTGCGATGAGTCAACGCCAACATCACTGGTCGATGGTGTAAGAACAATTAAAGTGGCTGCCTCCGCGGCACTCATGTGCTTGGGCCTAACTTGGCGTGGTGGCACTGAGACCAAAGAAGCGCAGGTGCTGCTCCCAGCTTGGTCTCCGGTGGACACCCCTGCTGCAGGCGTAGTTTTTTTTTCCCAAAAAAAGTGTAGTCGGCACACCAGTCTCATTGGTAAGTGGTGCCACTTGCTTCTTCTGCTCCTTCTTACTGGCAGTGGCACTGGCAACTTTCTTGGTAGAGGAGCTACAGCTACCTTTCTTTGGACCCATCTTCTTCAGATGTCAGAAGAACAGCAGGACGCAGTTGCACGAGTTGCAGAGCTGTCTGTGGCCACGTGACGCTGTGCACACACTGCAGCAGGACTTCTTCCTGGCACTACAACAAGTGATGAATGATGATGAGGATGATTTCTGGTTCTCACTTCTCAGTCTTTGTGCACCTAGAAGCAAAGAAACCAGAGGAACATCAGTTAAATACATTTTGCATATGTCGTGCTTCAATTAATACTATTGCAACTAGGCATTTTATTATTATTAACACAACATACCCACAAACGGGAAAACCGAAATAAAATTTGTAATTCTTATCAAAAATGTATGTTTGGATTAATAGAAGAGAGACCACACAGAGAGAGTTGTTTCATGCACCCATTCATAACGCTATGCCTGCTGGCCCGCAAGCTTGCCGGCCTATAGCAAAAAACTGGCTGGCCTCAATATGCCCCCCCACCGACATGGCCATGCCCTGGACCAGGCCTCAAAATGGCCCCCACCCACATGGCCAGGCCCGGGACCAGGCCCCAACAACACACAAAAAAACAAAATACACACAACAATCACCTCAATCTAATGCCATCCATGCCCTAAATTATGTTTGAATTCAAGAGACCCCACAGAAAGACTTGGTCCATGCATCACCGATTACCCCTGGGCATAATGGATGAAAGCAAAGCAGACTGGGTGCAGGCTTATAGCACAAAGCACACTTCCTGGATTCAAAATGGCCCCTAGACCCCCACCCACATGGCCAGGCCCTGGACCACGCCTCAAAATTCCCACACCCACAAGGCCAGGACCTGGACCAGGCCCCAACAACACCCAAAAAATCGAAATACACTCAAAAATCACCACAATCCAATGCCATCCATGCCCTAAATGATGCTTAAATTCAAGAGACCCCACAGAAAGACTTGGTCCATGCACCACTGAGTACCCCTGGGCATAATGGATCAAAGCAAGGCCGACTGGGTGCAGGCCTATGGCACAAAGCACACTGCCTGGCTTCAAAATGGCCCCTAGACCCCCACCCACATGGCCAGGCCCTGAACCAGGCCCCAACAACACCCAGAAAAACTAAATACACAGAAAAATCACCTCAATCCAATGCCATCCATGGCCTAATGATGTTTAAATTCAAGAGACCCCACCACTGACTACCCCTGGGCCTACTGACTAGTGTATCTTTAACACGCACCCCAAAATTAAAAAAAACTTCCACATATAACAGTGAGCTACTCAATAACATGCCATAAATTATATTTAAGTTCAACAAAACTCACAGAAACAGTTTATCATGCACCCAGACTAACCCTGGGCCTACTGGATACTGTGGGTACCCACAATATATATTTTGTAAAGTTGTGAAAAAGTTTTTAAATTGTAGTTGCAGCAACTGCAATGCCCCAAAAAA
Source organism: Lissotriton vulgaris (assembly GCF_964263255.1). Lineage (NCBI taxonomy): Eukaryota > Metazoa > Chordata > Amphibia > Caudata > Salamandridae > Lissotriton > Lissotriton vulgaris. Next base: position 38,233,776 of record NC_141690.1, read on the forward strand.
CAACACCAACTTACTTGTAAAATTTCAAATCCAAAAGTGATCCCAAAAAAAGTGTCCTCAAATACAAATATCCAGCAGCAGCCACAAAGATTAATCCTTCCATCTCCAGATTCAAATTAAAAGTGACCAGGACATGGACAAAGCACCTGGAGGAACCTGCTGGACAGGAACAGGAAGTTGGAGACTGTGTGGCACTTCCTCCCTCCCACCCCCCCAGCCCAAAATGGGCTCCTTGCACAAAACAATGAAGCCAAATGTCAATCTGAGGAGTTATTCTGATCCAAATCATCATTTTCAGGAGGTTTATGCTGCCAGCCATAGATTTCTTGTGCAGAATTGCAATTTGTGCAATTTCGGGAAAGCGAGCTGTTCAAATCTCCCGCAGGATGTCAGCTGCGCGTTGCATCTACGTGTACGCAATCGTTTACTCTTGCGGTGCGTGAATGCGGGCCCTTATGATGTATTCGCGTTCAACAAGTCTTGCAGTGCAAGATGGTGGGACGCTATGACGTAGTCGCAGTTGAAAAGTCTCGCGCAATCACGAAGCAAGATCGAAAATGGCGCAGCGTACGCAAACCAGGAGGAAAACAACTCAGAATCACAGTATGTCAAAGCAACGCGTCCATGCAAAAAAAATCCGGAAGCGGATTTTCAGCCCATGCTTAATTATGATGTTTGGCGGACGTGTTTTGGAGGTCTTTTCAGAGGCTGTCGGACCGCCGAAGGTTTCATTGGAAGCAGTCGCTCTGGCCACCAGATTAAGATGCTTTTGAATTCATGGATTTCCATCCTCCGCGATTCTTCCGACTGCGATAGGAATTTCTGACCGCGCATGTTTTGGAAAGGACCAATGGAGCCGATCAGAAAAGTTCTTCCTGGAAACCGCTTATCCAATTGCAATGCGTATTTCTCATGTGCCGTCTGTGGCGGTCCAACCATCTCATCAGAGCTTTTGGAAGGGTAGGCATATAAGGTTGTAACTCACCTCCATACAGTTTCTTATGCCCTGTACAGGCATGAAGCCCGTCGCACACGTTGTACAGTTATTCTCCCTACTCAATTATCTTCAAAATCAAAACCATTGCAGATGTCATGATTGGTAAGTGACACATCTACCCATAGACATTTAAGAGACTCCAAAGCGAAGCTTCACTAATGAGAAACTGCTTTGTAGCATGGTGAGGATGAGGAGGGGGGAAGTCTCAGCATTGGGTGACTGCATTTTTAGAAGAAAATTCAGGGACAGGGCCATCATAAAGGTAGGACTAGAGATGTGCACATACACATAAATATGTATATACATGTATTGTAAGATCACCACTGACATATGTGCCAAATGGTATGGCAACATAACTTAAATGCTCACACAAAAGTATGTTCCTCTGATACCAATACATTGGCACACAAATCCTCCCTGACCCCCAGTACCCTCCTCACAACTGCTGGGAGCAAAAACTGAGTGTCCAGCTGAGCTCCTGCTCTGCCCCATGAAGGAGGATGTTACAGCACATTGTCAGGGTGAAAAGGTATACCTTGAGAATTATCAAATGAGGGGGCAAGAAGGCGCAGTGGAGGAGCTGAGCACTGACAGATGTATAGCAGGCCATGAAGTGGTTTTGTGAATGATAGTGCATATCAGTGGTAGCAGGAAAACTATTCTGCACAGAAGGCTACCACCTACTCTCCATTAAGTGCAGCACCATCAGGAAAAGACATATAGATGAATTTGCAGCATCATCACTCACCACTGCCTAAGAAGTTATATCTGAGAAGAAACCAACTTCAAATACTTATGTGATGAATAAGTATGAGCGTAAAATCCGTTCCGCTCGCGGAATTTGCGGATTTTCGACAAATTCGCAATCTGCGAATTCTCGCGAATTTGCCGAATATTTGCATATTCGTACGCAGTGGAGTTTTTTGCTTGGTCGCGCTTGACAAATACGATATTACGGCGCGTGGCGTTCACTTACCGTCATTCAGCATTTGAAGAGTTGTTTTTCTTCATGTTTGCATGTGCTGCGCCATTTTGGATCTTGCTGCGGGATTGCGCGGGAGTTTGTCGACCGTGATTACGTCATCGCGGCTTGCCACCTTGCACAGCGAGAGTTTGTCAACGCGAGTACGTCATAAAGGCCCGTGATCACGTATCGCGGGAGAAAACAGTTGCGAACACGTAGACGCGGCGGGAAGCAACAATCTCGCGATTGCGAAATTGCAAAATTTGCAATTCTGCACAAGAAATCCACCAGAAGGCAGCATAAACCTTCTGAAAATGATGATTTTTATCAGAATAACTCCTCAGGTTGACATTTGCCTGCACTTTTTTTGCAAGGATACCATTTTGGGGGGGGGAGGAAGGAAGTGCCCCACAGTCCCCAACTTCCTGTTCCTGTCCAGCAGGCTCCTCCCAGTGCTTTGTTCATGTCCTGGTCACTTTGATTTGGATCTTGACCTGGAAGGATTACTTTTTGTGGATGCTGCTGGATATTTGGATTTGAGGCCTTTTTGACTTTCTTTGGATCACTTTTGGATTAGAAATTTCAAAAATAAGTTTGTTTGGGGCATTACAGTTGCTGCAACTACAATTTTGGAACTTTTTCAGAACATTAAATAAAATATATTGTGGGTAGTCACGGTATCCAGTAGGACCAGGTTTAGTTATGGGTGCATGATACAACTGTTTTGTTGAATTTCAACATGATTTAGGGCATATATGGCATTGGATTGTGGTGATTTTTGTGTGTTTTTCGATTTTTTGGCTGTTGTTGGGGCCTTTTGCCCAGGGGTACTCAGTGGTGCAAGGACTGAGTCTTTCTATGGGTTCTCTTTAATGTAAACATCATTGAGGGCATGGATGGCATTGGATTGTGGTGATTTTTATGTGTTTTTCGATTTTTGGGGGTGGTGTTGGGGCCTGTCCATGTGGGTGGGGGCCATTTTGAGGCCTGGTCCAGGCAGGGCCTGGCCATGTGGGTGGGGGTCTAGGGGCCATTTTGAAGCCAGGCCATGTGCTTTGTTGTGCCATAGGCCTGCACCCAGTCTGCCATGCTTTCATCCATTATGCCAAGGGGTACTCAGTGGTGCATGGACCGAGTCTTTCTGTGGGGTGTCTTGAATTTCAACATGATTGAGGGCATGGATGATATTGGATTGTGGTGATTTTTGTGTGTTTTTCAATTTTTGGGCTGTTGTTGGGGCCTTTTGCCCAGGGGTACTCAGTGGTGCGTGGAATGAGTCTTTCTGTGGGGTCTCTTTTATGTAAACATCATGGAGGGCATGGATGGCATTGGATTGTGGTGATTCTTGTGTGTTTTTCGATTTTTTGGCTGTTGTTGGGGCCTTTTGCCCAGGGTTACTCAGTGGTGCATGGACTGAGTCTTTCTGTGGGGTCTCTTTAATGTAAACATTATGGAGGGCATGGATGTCATTGGATTGTGGTGATTTTTGTGTGTTTTTCGATTTTTTGGGGTGTTGATGGTGCATGGACATGTGGGTGGGGGCCATTTTGAGGACTGGTACAAGCAGGGCCTGCAAATGTGGTAGAGTTCTAGGGGCCATTTTGAAGCCAGGCATTGTGCTTTGTTGTGCCATAGGCCTGCACCCAGTCTGCCATGCTTTCATCCATTATGCCCAGGGGTACTAAGTGGTGTATGGGCCTAGTCTTTCTTTGTGGTGTCTTGAATGTAAACATCATTAAGGGCATGGATGGCATTGGATTGTGGTGATTTGTATGTGTTTTTCGATTTTTGGGGGTGGTGTTGGGGCCTGTCCATGTTGTTGGGGGCCATTTTGAGGCCTGGTCCAGGCAGGGCCTGGCCATGTGGGTGGGGGTCTAGGGGCCATTTTGAAGCCAGGCCGTGTGCTTTGTTGTGCCATAGGCCTGCACCCAGTCTGCCATGCTTTCATCCATTATGCCCAGGGGTACTCAGTGGTGCATGTGCCTAGTCTTTCTTTGTGGTGTCTTGAATGTAAACATCATTAAAGGCATGGATGGCATTGGATTGTGGTGATTTGTATGTGTTTTTCGATTTTTGGGGGTGGTGTTGGGGCCTGTCCATGTTGTTGGGGGCCATTTTGAGGCCTGGTCCAGGCAGGGCCTGGCCATGTGGGTGGGTGTCTAGGGGCCATTTTGAAGCCAGGCCATGTGCTTTGTTGTGCCATAGGCCTGCACCCAGTCTGCCATGCTTTCATCCATTATGCCCAGGGGTACTCAGTGGTGCATGGACCGAGTCTTTCTGTGGGGTGTCTTGAATTTCAACATGATTGAGGGCATGGATGTCATTGGATTTTGGTGATTTTTGTGTGTTTTTCGATTTTTTGGCTGTTGTTGGGGCCTTTTGGCCAGGGGTACTCAGTGGTGCATGGACTGAGACTTTCTGTGGGGTCTCTTTAATGTAAATATCATGGAGGGCATGGATGGCATTGTATTGTGGTGATTATTTTGTGTTTTTTGATTTTTTGGCTGTTGTTGGGGCCTTTTGCCCAGGGGTACTCAGTGGTTCATGGACTGAGTCGTTCTGTGGGGTCTCTTTAATGTAAACATCAAGGAGGGCATGGATGGCATTGGATTGTGGTGATTTTTGTGTGTTTTTCGATTTTTGGGCTGTTGTTGGGGCCTTTTGCCCAGGGGTACTCAGTGGTGCATGGACTGAGTCTTTCTGTGGGGTCTCTTTAATGTAAACATCATTGAGGGAATGGATGGCATTGGATTGTGGTGATTTTTGTGTGTTTTTTTATTTTGTGGGGTGTTGATGGGGCATGGCCATGTGGGTGGGAGCCATTTTGAGGACTGGTACAGGCAGGGCCTGGCCATGTGGTGGGGGTCTAGGGGCCATTTTGAAACGAGGCAGTGTGCTTTTCTGTGCCATAGGCCTGCACCCACTCTGCCATGATTTCGTTCATTATGCCCAGGGGTACTCAGTGGTGCATGGGCCTAGTCTTTCTGTGGGGTATCTTGAATGTAAACATCATTGAGGGCATGGATGGCATTTGATTGTGGTGATTTATTATCGATTTTTCGATTTTTGGGGGTGGTGTTGGGGCCTGTCCATGTGGGTGGGGGCCATTTTGAGACCTGGTCCAAGCAGAGCCTGGCCAAGTGGGTTTGGGTCTAGGTGCCATTTTAAAGCCAGGCAGTGTGCTTCGTTGTGCCATAGGCCTGCACCCAGTCTGCCATGCTTTCGTCCATTATGCCCAGGGGTACACAGTGGTGCATGGACCGAGTCTTTCTGTGGGGTGTCTTGAGTTTCAACATGATTGAGGGCATGGATGCCATTGGATTGTGGTGATTTGTGTGTGTTTTTCGATTTATTGGCTGTTGTTGGGGCCTTTTGCCCAGTGGTACTCAGTGGTTCATGGACTGAGTCTTTCTGTGGGGTCTCTTTAATGTAAATATCATGGAGGGCATGGATGGCATTGGATTGTGGTGATTTTTGTGTGTTTTCGATTTTTTAGCTGTTGTTGGGGCCTTTTGCCCAAGGGTACTCAGTGGTGCATGGACTGAGTCTTTCTGTGGGGTCTCTTTAATGTAAACATCATGGAGGGCATGGATGGCATTGGATTGTGGTGATTTTTGTGTGTTTTTCGATTTTTTGGCTGCTGTTGGGGCCTTTTGCCCAGGGGTAGTCAGTGGTGCATGGACTGAGTCTTTCTGTGGGGTCTCTTTAATGTAAACATCATGGAGGGCATGGATGGCATTGGATTGTGGTGATTTGTGTGTGTTTTTTGATGTTTTTGGGGTGTTGATGGGGCATGGCCACCTGGGTGGGGGCCATTTTGAGCACTGTTACAGGCAGGGCCTGGCCATATGGTGGGGGTCTAGAGGCCATTTTTAAGCCAGGCAGGGTGCTTTGTTGTGCAATAGGCCTGCACCCAGTCTGCCATTCTTTCGTCCATTATGCCCAGGGGTACTCAGTGGTGCATGGGCCTAGTCTTTCTGTGGGGGGTCTTGAATGTAAACATCATTGAGGGCACGGATGGCACTGGATTGTGGTGATTTTTATGTGTTTTTCGATTTTTGGGGGTGGTGTTGGGGCCTGTCCATGTGGGTGGGGGCCATTTTGAGGCCTGGTCCAAGCAGGGCCTGGCCATGTGGGTGGGGGTCTAGGGGCCATTTTAAAGCTAGGCAGTGTGCTTTGTTGTGCGATAGGCCTGCACCCAGTCTGCCATGCTTTCGTCCATAATGCCCAGGGGTACTCAGTTGTGCATGGACCGAGTCTTTCTGTGGGGTCTCTTTTATGTAAACATCATGGAGGGCATGGATGGCATTGGATTGTGGTGATTTTTGTGTGTTTTTCGATTTTTTGGCTGTTGTTGGGGCTTTTTGCCCCGGGGCGCTCAGTGGTGCATAGACTGAGTCTTTCTGTGGGGTCTCTTTAATGTAAACATCATGGAGGGCATGGATGGCATTGGATTGTGGTGATTTTTGTGTGTTTTTCAAACTTTTGGCTGTTGTTGGGGCCTTTTGCCCAGGGGTACTCAGTGGTGAATGGACTGAGTCTTTCTGTGGGGTCTCTTTAATGTAAACATCACATCATGGAGGGCATGGATGACATTGGATTGTGATGATTTTTGTGTGTTTTTCGATTCTTTGGCTGTTGTTGGTGCCTTTTTCCCAGGGGTACTCAGTGGTGCATGGACTGAGTCTTTCTGTTTGGTCTCTTTAATGTAAACATCATGGAGGGAATGGATGGCATTGGATTGTGGTGATTTTTGTGTGTTTTTTGATTTTTTGGGGTGTTGATGGGGCATGGCCACGTGGGTGGGTGCCATTTTGAGGACTGGTGCAGGCAGGGCCTGGCCATGTGGTGGGGGTCTAGGGGCCATTTTGAAGCCAGGCAGTGTGTTTTTTTGTGCCATAGGCCTGACACCAGTCTGCCATGCTTTCGTCCATTATGTTTAGGGGTACTCAGTGGTGCATGGGCCTAGTCTTTCTGTGGGGTGTCTTGAATGTAAACATCATTGAGGGCATGGATGGCATTTGATTGTGGTGATTTTTATGTGTTTTTTGATTTTTGGGGGTGGTGTTGGGGCCCGTCCATGTAGGTGGGGGCCATTTTGAGACCTGGTCCGAGCAGGGCCTAGCCATGTGGGTGGGGGTCTAGGTGCCATTTTAACCCCAGGCAGTGCGCTTTGTTGTGCTATAGGCCTGCACCCAGTCTGCCATGCTTTCGTTCATTATGCCCAGGGGTACTCAGTGGTGCATGGACCGAGTCTTTCTGTGGGGTGTCTTGAATTTCAACATGATTGAGGGCATGGATGTCATTGGATTGTGGTGATTTTTGTGTGTTTTTCGATTTTTTGGCTGTTGTTGGGGCCTTTTGGCCAGGGGTACTCAGTGGTGCATGGACTGAGACTTTCTGTGGGGTCTCTTTAATGTAAATATCATGGAGGGCATGGATGGCATTTTATTGTGGTGATTATTTTGTGTTTTTCGATTTTTTGGCTGTTGTTGGGGCCTTTTGCCCAGGGGTACTCAGTGGTTCATGGACTGAGTCGTTCTGTGTGGTCTCTTTAATGTAAACATCAAGGAGGGCATGGATGGCATTGGATTGTGGTGATTTTTGTGTGTTTTTCGATTTTTTGGCTGTTGTTGGGGCCTTTTGCCCATGGGTACTCAGTGGTGCATGGACTGAGTCTTTCTGTGGGGTCTCTTTAATGTAAACATCATGGAGGGCATGGTTGGCATTGGATTGTGGTGATTTTTGTGTGTTTTTTTATTTTTTCCCTGTTGTTGGGGCTTTTTGCCCATGGGTACTCAGTGGTGCATGGACTGAGTCTTTCTGTGGGGTCTCTTTAATGTAAACATCATTGAGGGAATGGATGGCATTGGATTGTGGTGATTATTGTGTGTTTTTTTATTTTTTGGGGTGTTGATGGGGCATGGCCACGTGGGTGGGGGCCATTTTGAGGACTGGTACAGGCAGGGCCTGGCCATGTGGTGGGGGTCTAGGGGCCATTTTGAAATGAGGCAGTGTGCTTTTCTGTGCCATAGGCCTGCACCCAGTCTGCCATGATTTTGTTCATTATGCCCAGGGGTACTCAGTGGTGCATGGGCCTAGTCTTTCTGTGGGGTGTCTTGAATGTAAACATCATTGACGGCATGGATGGCATTTGATTGTGGTGATTTTTATCGATTTTTCGATTTTTGGGGGTGGTGTTGGGGCCTGTCCATGTGGGTGGGGGCCATTTTGAGACCTGGTCCAAGCAGAGCCTGGCCATGTGGGTGGGGGTCTAGGTGCCATTTTAAAGCCAGGCAGTGTGCTTCGTTGTGCCATAGGCCTGCACCCAGTCTGCCATGCTTTCGTCCATTAGGCCCAGGGGTACTCAGTGGTGCATGGACCGAGTTTTTCTGTGGGGTGTCTTGAATTTCAACATGATTGAGGGCATGGATGGCATTGGATTGCGGTTATTTTTGTGTGTTTTTCGATTTTTTGGCTGTTATTGGGGCCTTTTGCCCAGGGGTACTCAGTAGTGCAGGGACTGAGTCTTTATGTGGGGTCTCTTTTATGTAAACATCATGGAGGGCATGGATGGCATTGGATTGTGGTGATTCTTGTGTGTTTTCAATTTTTTGGCTGTTGTTGGGGCCTTTTGCCCAGGGGTACTCAGTAGTGCAGGGACTGAGTCTTTATGTGGGGTCTCTTTTATGTAAACATCATGGAGGGCATGGATGGCATTGGATTGTGGTGATTCTTGTGTGTTTTCAATTTTTTGGCTGTTGTTGGGGCCTTTTGCCCAGGGGTACTCAGTGGTGCATGGACTGAGTCTTTCTGTGGGGTCTCTTTAATGTAAACATCATGGAGGGCATGGTTGGCATTGGATTGTGGTGATTTTTGTGTGTTTTTTTATTTTTTCCCTGTTGTTGGGGCTTTTTGCCCAGGGGTTCTCAGTGGTGCATAGACTGAGTCTTTCTGTGGTGTCTCTTTAATGTAAACATCATCGAGGGCATGGATGGCATTGGATTGTAGTGATTTTTGTGTGTTTTTTGATTTTTTGGCTGTTGTTGGGGCCTTTTGCCCAGGGGTACTCAGTGGTGCATGGACTGAGTCTTTCTGTGGGGTATCTTTAATGTAAACATCATGGAGGGCATGGATGGCATTGGATTGTGGTGATTTTTGTGTGTTTTTTGATGTTTTTGAGGTGTTGATGGGGCATGGCCACCTGGGTGGGGGCCATTTTGAGCACTGTTACAGGCAGGGCCTGGCCATGTGGTGGGGGTCTAGAGGCCATTTTTAAGCCAGGCAGCGTGCTTTGTTGTGCAATAGGCCTGCACCCAGTCTGCCATGCTTTCGTCCATTATGCCCAGGGGTACTCAGTGGTGCATGGGCCTAGTCTTTCTGTGGGGGTTCTTGAATGTAAACATCATTGAGGGCATGGATGGCATTTGATTGTGGTGATTTTTATGTGTTTTTCGATTTTTGGGGGTGGTGTTGGGTCCTGTCTATGTGGGTGGGGGCCATTTTGAGGCCTGGTCCAAGCAGGGCCTGACCATGTGGGTGGGGGTCTAGGGGCCATTTTAAAGCTAGGCAGTGTGCTTTGTTGTGCGATAGGCCTGCACCAAGTCTGCCATGCTTTCGTCCATTATGCCCAGGGGTACTCAATGGTGCATGGACCGAGTCTTTCTGGAAGGTCTCTTTAATATAAACATCATGGAGGGCATGGATGGCATTGGATTGTGGTGATTTTTGTGTGTTTTTCGATTTTTAGGCTGTTGTTGGGGCCTTTTGGCCAGGGGCACTCAGTGGTGCATGGACTGCGACTTTCTGTGGGGTCTCTTTAATGTAAACATCATGGAGGGAATGGATAGCATTGGATTGTGGTGATTTTTGTGTGTTTTATTATTTTTTGGGGTGTTGATGTGGCATGGCCACGTGGGTGGGGGCCTTTTTGAGGACTGGTACAGGCAGGGCCTGGCCATGTGGTGGGGGTCTAGGGGCCATTTTGAAGCCGGGCAGTGTGCTTTGTTGTGCCATAGGCCTGCACCCAGTCTGCCATGCTTTCGTCCATTAGGCCCAGGGGTACTCAGTGGTGCATGGGCCTAGTCTTTCTGTGGGGTGTCTTGAATGTAAACATCATTGAGGGCATTGATGGCATTTGATTGTGGTGATTTTTATGTGTTTTTCGATTTTTGGGGGTGATGTTGGGGCCTGTCCATGTGGGTTGGGGCCATTTTGAGACCTGGTCCAAGCAGGGCCTGGCCATGTGGTGGGGGTCTAGGTGCCATTTTAAAGCTAGGCAGTGTGCTTTGTTGTGCCTTAGGCCTGCACCCAGTCTGCCATGCTTTCGTCCATTATGCCCAGGGGTACTCAGTGGTGCATGGACCGAGTCTTTCTGTGGGGTGTCTTGAGTTTCAACATGATTGAGGGCATGGATGGCATTGGATAGTGGTGATTTGTGTGTGTTTTTTGATTTATTGGCTGTTGTGGGGGCCTTTTGCCCAGGGGTACTCAGTGGTTCATGGACTGAGTCTTTCTGTGGGGTCTCTTTAATGTAAATATCATGGAGGGCATGGATGGCATTGGATTATGGGGATTTTTGTGTGTTTTTCAATTTTTTGGCTGTTGTTGGGGCCTTTTGTCTAAGGGTACTCAGTGGTGCATGGACTGAGTTTTTCTGTGGGGTCTCTTTAATGTAAACATCATGGAGAGCATGGATGGCATTGGATTGTGGTGATTCTTGTGTGTTTTTTGATTTTTTGGCTGTTGTAGGGGCCTTTTGCCAAGGGGTACTCAGTGGTGCATGGACTTAGTCTTTCTGTGGGGACTCTGTAATGTAAACATCATGGAGGGCATGGATGGGATTGGATTGTGGTGATTTTTGTGTGTCTTTCCGATTTTTTGGCTATTGTTGGGGCATTTTGCCTAGGGGTACTCAGTGGTGCATGGACTGAGTCTTCCTCTGGGGTCTCTTTTATGTAAACATCATTGAGGGAATGAATGGCATTGGATTGTGGTGATTTTTGTGTGTTTTTCGATTTTTTGGCTGTTGTTGGGGCCTTTCGCCCAGGGGTACTCAGTGGTGAATGGACTGAGTCTTTC